>NC_092333.1:350425833-351061666 GCF_046630445.1 Rutidosis leptorrhynchoides | reverse complement strand
AAATTCCTACTTATTGGCCGGAGGTCCACTCGGAAGCAATCTCTTTATCCGTCGAATAGATAGAGGGATGACTTTCTCTACTTTTGAGAGTGTTTCACTTTGGGTGAAAAAATGTCTCGTTTTTATTCTCGGATAGGAGAAAGATTGTCTACATCATGAAATGTCTCGTTCTTATTGATTAAAAACGTTCCATATTAATTGATTTCATTGCGAGGTTTTGACCTCTATATGAGACGTTTTTCAAAGACTGCATTCATTTTTAAAACAAACCATAACCTTTATTTCATAGATAAAGGTTTTAAAAAGCTTTACGTAGATTATCAAATAATGATAATCTAAAATATCCTGTTTACACACGACCATTACATAATGGTTTACAATACAATTATGTTACAACAAAATAAGTTTCTTGAATGCAGCTTTTACACAATATCATACAAGCATGGACTCCAAATCTCGTCCTTATTTAAGTATGCGACAGCGGAAGCTCTTAATAATCACCTGAGAATAAACATGCTTAAAACGTCAACAAAAATGTTGGTGAGTTATAGGTTTAACCTATATATATCAAATCATAATAATAGACCACAAGATTTCATATTTCAATACACATCCCATACATAGAGATAAAAATCATTCATATGGTGAACACCTGGTAACCGACATTAACAAGATGCATATATAAGAATATCCCCATCATTCCGGGACACCCTTCGGATATGATATAAATTTCGAAGTACTAAAGCATCCGGTACTTTGGATGGGGTTTGTTAGGCCCAATAGATCTATCTTTAGGATTCGCGTCAATTATGGTGTCTGTTCCCTAATTCTTAGATTACCAGACTTAATAAAAAGGGGCATATTCGATTTCGATAATTCAACCATAGAATGTAGTTTCACGTACTTGTGTCTATTTTGTAAATCATTTATAAAACCTGCATGTATTCTCATCCCAAAAATATTAGATTTTAAAAGTGGGACTATAACTCACTTTCACAGATTTTTACTTCGTCGAGAAGTAAGACTTGGCCACTGGTTGATTCACGAACCTATAACAATATATACATATATATCAAAGTATGTTCAAAATATATTTACAACACTTTTAATACATTTTGATGTTTTAAGTTTATTAAGTCAGCTGTCCTCGTTAGTAACCTACAACTAGTTGTTCACAGTTAGATGTACAGAAATAAATCGATAAATATTATCTTGAATCAATCCACGACCCAGTGTATACGTATCTCAGTATTGATCACAACTCAAACTATATATATTTTGGAATCAACCTCAACCCTGTATAGCTAACTCCAACATTCACATATAGAGTGTCTATGGTTGTTCTGAAATATATATAGATGTGTCGACATGAGAGGTCGAAACATTGTATACGTGTCTATGGCATCTCAAGATTACATAATATACAATACAAGTTGATTATGTTATGGTTGGAATAGATTTGTTACCAATTTTCACGTAGCTAAAATGAGAAAAATTATCCAATCTTGTTTTACCCATAACTTCTTCATTTTAAATCCGTTTTGAGTGAATCAAATTGCTATGGTTTCATATTGAACTCTATTTTATGAATCTAAACAGAAAAAGTATAGGTTTATAGTCGGAAAAATAAGTTACAAGTTGTTTTTGTAAAGGTAGTCATTTCAGTCGAAAGAACGACGTCTAGATGACCATTTTAGAAAACATACTTCCACTTTGAGTTTAACCATAATTTTTGGACATAGTTTCATGTTTATAATAAAAATCACTTTCTCAGAATAAAAACTTTTAAATCAAAGTTTATCATAGTTTTTAATTAACTAACCCAAAACAGCCCGCGGTGTTACTACGACGGCGTAAATCCGATTTTACGGTGTTTTTCGTGTTTCCAGGTTTTAAATCATTAAGTTAGCATATCATATAGATATAGAACATGTGTTTAGTTGATTTTAAAAGTTAAGTTAGAAGGATTAACTTTTGTTTGCGAACAAGTTTAGAATTAACTAAACTATGTTCTAGTGATTACAAGTTTAAACCTTTGAATAAGATAGCTTTATATGTATGAATTGAATGATGTTATTAACATCATTACTACCTTAAGTTCCTTGGATAAACCTACTGGAAAAGAGAAAAATGGATCTAGCTTCAACGGATCCTTGGATGGCTCGAAGTTCTTGAAGCAGAATCATGACACGAAAACAAGTTCAAGTAAGATCATCACTTGAAATAAGATTGTTATAGTTATAGAAATTGAACCAAAGTTTGAATATGATTATTACCTTGTATTAGAATGATAACCTACTGTAAGAAACAAAGATTTCTTGAGGTTGGATGATCACCTTACAAGATTGGAAGTGAGCTAGCAAACTTGAAAGTACTCTTGAATTTTATGTAACTAGAACTTGTAGAATTTATGAAGAACACTTAGAACTTGAAGATAGAACTTGAGAGAGATCAATTAGATGAAGGAAATTGAATAATGAAAGTGTTTGTAGGTGTTTTTGGTCGTTGGTGTATGGATTAGATATAAAGGATATGTAATTTTGTTTTCATGTAAATAAGTCATGAATGATTACTCATATTTTTGTAATTTTATGAGATATTTCATGCTAGTTGCCAAATGATGGTTCCCACATGTGTTAGGTGACTCACATGGGCTGCTAAGAGCTGATAATTGGAGTGTATATACCAATAGTACATATATCTAAAAGCTGTGTATTGTACGAGTACGAATACGGGTGCATACGAGTAGAATTGTTGATGAAACTGAACGAGGATGTAATTGTAAGCATTTTTGTTAAGTAGAAGTATTTTGATAAGTGTATTGAATTCTTTCAAAAGTATATAAATACATATTAAAACACTACATGTATATACATTTTAACTGAGTCGTTAAGTCATCGTTAGTCGTTACATGTAAGTGTTGTTTTGAAACCTTTAGGTTAACGATCTTGTTAAATGTTGTTAACCCAATGTTTATAATATCAAATGAGATTTTAAATTATTATATTATCATGATATTATCATGTATGAATATCTCTTAATATGATATATATATACATTAAATGTCTTTACAGCGATAATCGTTACATATATGTCTCGTTTAAAAATCATTAAGTTAGTAGTCTTGTTTTTACATATGTAGTTCATTGTTAATATACTTAATGATATGTTTACTTATCATAGTATCATGTTAACTATATATATATATATATATATATCCATATATATGTCATCATATAGTTTTTACAAGTTTTAACGTTCGTGAATCACCGGTCAACTTGGGTGGTCAATTGTCTATATGAAACATATTTCAATTAATCAAGTCTTAACAAGTTTGATTGCTTAACATGTTGGAAATATTTAATCATGTAAATATCAATCTCAATTAATATATATAAACATGGAAAAGTTCGGGTCACTACAGTACCTACCCGTTATATAAATTTCGTCCCGAAATTTTAAGCTGTTGAAGGTGTTGACGAATCTTCTGGAAATAGATGCGGGTATTTCTTCTTCATCTGATCTTCATGCTCCCAGGTGAACTCAGGTCCTCTACGAGCATTCCATCGAACCTTAACAATTGGTATCTTGTTTTGCTTAAGTCTTTTAACCTCACGATCCATTATTTCGACGGGTTCTTCGATGAATTGAAGTTTTTCGTTGATTTGGATTTCATCTAATGGAATAGTGAGATCTTCTTTAGTAAAACATTTCTTCAAATTCGAGACGTGGAAAGTGTTATGTACAGCCGCGAGTTGTTGAGGTAACTCAAGTCGGTAAGCTACTGGTCCGACATGATCAATAATCTTGAATGGTCCAATATACCTTGGATTTAATTTCCCTCGTTTACCAAATCGAACAATGCCTTTCCAAGGTGCAACTTTAAGCCTGACCATCTCTCCAATTTCAAATTCTATATCTTTTCTTTTAATGTCAGCGTAGCTCTTTTGTCGACTTTGGGCGGTTTTCAACCGTTGTTGAATTTGGATGATCTTCTCGGTAGTTTCTTGTATAATCTTCGGACCCGTAATCTGTCTATCCCCCATTTCACTCCAACAAATCGGAGACCTGCACTTTCTACCATAAAGTGCTTCAAACGGCGCCATCTCAATGCTTGAATGGTAGCTGTTGTTGTAGGAAAATTCTGCTAACGGTAGATGTCGATCCCAACTGTTTCCGAAATCAATAACACATGCTCGTAGCATGTCTTCAAGCATTTGTATCGTCCTTTCGCTCTGCCCATCAGTTTGTGGATGATAGGCAGTACTCATGTCTAGACGAGTTCCTAATGCTTGCTGTAATGTCTGCCAGAATCTTGAAATAAATCTGCCATCCTTATCAGAGATAATAGAGATTGGTATTCCATGTCTGGAGACGACTTCCTTCAAATACAGTCGTGCTAACTTCTCCATCTTGTCATCTTCTCTTATTGGCAGGAAGTGTGCTGATTTGGTGAGACGATCAACTATTACCCAAATAGTATCAAAACCACTTGCAGTCCTTGGCAATTTAGTGATAAAATCCATGGTAATGTTTTCCCATTTGTAAGACCCGAATAATTGAAGTGTACACATGTGTATATAAGTGTGTTGTGCGGTACTCGAATCGGGGTTTGGTTGTATATATTTTAAAAAGGCAAAAGGAGCTGGACTGGGAGAGTTGCGCGCCGCGCGGCCTGGTGGCGCGCCGCGCCATCTGTCTGTGACAGATTCTCTCTTTCTTTTAAATTAGATATTTTGAGGGTATTTTGGTAAAATCACTTGGAGGCCGGATTTAATGCCTTAGATCAGTTTTGGGGAGTTCATTTACTCCTTCCACAACAACCAACACTTATCCAAATCAATTCTAGAGAGAGAGTGGCTTTTAGTGAGGGAAACCCCATTTTGGAGAAGAAGAAGAAGGTTTCTTGCTTAAGTCCAAGCATTAAAGTTGTTCGCCTTCCCTCTAGCTTCGTTGTGATAGTTGTGGTATGCTCTAATCTTAATTTCTTTGTTTAATTTGATTTAGGGCTAGGGTTTGGGGTGAAGATGAACATAAAACCCATTTTGTTAGTGTTTTGGGTGTTCTAGGGTAATTTGAGTCATGTAGACTCAATATTTGGTTAACTAGGGTTTGGAAGAGTTAATTGTTGTTAGAGGACCCTAATTAGCTAGTAAAATTGCTAGAACACCATGATTTATGTAAATGGGTGTAAATGGGTTAGTGGTTGACCCAAAATGAGTAGGTTGACTTTGAAAGTGTCAAATGGGTCAAAATGAACCTAAGCTAATTAATATGTGTGGGTGAAGCCTAAAACTAGTGTTAAAATGTGTAATGAACCTACTTTGGTCAATGATAGGGTTTTGTGATGAGTTAACCCAATTTTAGGGTTAAGGGTGCAAATGGGTCGGATTTGCACCATGGGTCAAATTAACACTAGGAGTGAGCTTTAGAATGTTGACCAACTCGAGTTGTGATTTTGATATTGTGATAAATGTAATAGGTGCGTTACATTGAAGTGTTCAAGCTCGGTTATCTTTCACCAAGAGATTTTGAGGTGAGTGGAATAATTATATGCGTATGTATATAATGTATCTATTTGTTGTAGCGTGAAAGGTGTAGTGTCGAGGTGTTAAGACACCACGTTTCACGTGAAGAGTGTAGCATCGAGGTGTTAAGATGCCACTCGGGTGTAGCATCGAGGTGTTAAGATGCCACCTAGGAGTGTAGTGTCGAGGTGTTAAGACACCACTCCGTAAAATAATGAGTGAAGCATCGAGGTGTTAAGATGCCACTCGGAGTGAAGTGCCGAGGTGTTAAGGTGCCACCCTAGGGGTTAGTGGTGCGAGGTGTTAAGTGCCCTAACGGATGTTATGAACACCGATGGCGTTTTCGCGAGCGCCGTTCCCTTGTACTATTGGTCGACCATGGTTATTTGTGTTGTAAGCATATTATATTATTCGAGTTATATTTATATGCGGTTGTTATGCTAGCTTGTGGTATTGGAGATCTATAGCTTGTTATTGCGACGATAAGCTAATGTTGTTTGCTAGCATGTTTGCGGTTGTGTAAGTGTATGCAAGTAGGTATAATTATATATGTATTCGTATAATTATTGCATTCACTAAGCTTTGCTTACCCTCTCGTTGTTTACCATTTTATAGGTTCGGTTTTGGACAAGGGTAAGGGCATCGTTTTGGACTAGAGATCCCGCTTGATGCTAGGGGACGCTTTTGGCTTTAGTAGCTCTTGGAGTTTGACCGATAGTTGGGTAGTTTAATCCCAAACGCCATGCTCATTGTGTAGTTTGGAACTTAAACTTTTTGGTGGTCGAAACTCGTAAATTGTATTAAACTCGTAAAACGGCCGATGTGGGCCCCGCTTGTAAAACTTTAATTTTATGTTTGAAACATGTTAGTTTTACATATTTGGTTGTATGGTAAAAAGCATTTTGTCTAAAAGTGCCGGGAACTAGTCAATCTTTTCGCGGTTAAAAGTCCCGGGGACAGCCAGATATGGCGCGGCGCGCGGGCCATATGGCGCGGCGCGCCGATGGTCTGCAACAGTTTTTTTTTATTTCGTATTTTCACAAGGATTTTGTCGGGTGTTGGTTTGGGTTGTTACAAGTGGTATCAGAGCATGGTCTAAGGGATTTAGGTGACTTGAGATAGGCGCCTAGACTTAGACTTTTTGTGTGCGCGTTTATGCTGGACTTGTAGGACTTTGGGTCGGATCGGGATTGGTTTGTGCATAGGTTTATGTAAACTAATCATGTGCTATTTGTTATGTATGTTTAGCGAGCATCGAGCGAGATGGACGTTGTACTAGCAAGTTAATGCGACGTGCTCGCGTAACAATGATTATCTACCATTGTTACGGGCGCAAATCGTGTCGAACGAGCAATGTACGACGATTGTTGAGCAAGATGGGTAGTGTGGTGTATATGTATATACTTATGTGTTAAATCCTTTTCGTCTCGTTGTTTAATCTATTCCGTCTTATAAAATGAAGATGAGAAACGGGCATGATATCAACGGCGGAGGTACTAGTGAAGAAGTCGAGTTTACGGCCAAGGTTGAGGCCATTTTGAAAAGGCATCATGAAGCTTTTCTCGAGGACGTTAAGAAGATGTTCCTAGATACGATTGACGAGCAATTAGTCAATGTGGTAAGGGAGCAAGTTAAGGCCGTTCTTCTCGAAGATAATGTGGGAAGACGGGACTTTTTCTATAAGAATTTCAAGGACTCTCAACCTCCCTCTTTTGATGGTGAAAGAGATCCTCTTAAGAGCGCCCGTTGGATCTCCGATATAGAGGGGGCCTTCCGTACTTGTGAATGTCCTCTCGATAAGAGGACAAGGTACGGGTGTAGTATGTTGAGGGGCGATGCCAAGTTGTGGTGGGACGCAAAGCTCCAAGTTTATGGTGAAGAGCAATGCATGGAATTCACTTGGGATGAATTCAAGTCCGAATTTTTCAAGGAATACCGAACTTCGGCCGATCTTACTAGGCTTAAGGACGAGTTACGTTCTTTGAGGCAAGGGTCGATGGATTTGAACACTCTCAAATCCGTGTTTTTGTCCAAGACCCAATTTTGCCCGGAGTACGTCGGGAATGATAAGATGTTGAAGGAAGATTTCTATCGAACCTTGAACGACAACTATCAAGATAATATTAGTGTGAACGTAGTGAAAATCTTTGATGAGTTGTTTGACATGGCCAAAGGTTTCGAGTCGCTCATCTTAAGAAAGAGTGGTTTTACTTTTGGCAAGAGAAAAAGTGAAGGTTCGAACTATTCAAACTTTTCGAACAAAAAGAACAAGAAAAGTTCCGAAAGTGTCAATAGCGTGAGGAAGGGTGCTTCCGGTGGTTTTACTTTTACGTGCTATAATTGTGGGCAAGCGGGTCATATGGCTCGTGATTGTCCAAAACCATCTTCCGGAAACAAGCTCACTTGTTTTAATTGCGGTAAAGAAGGGCATAAGAAGCCGGAGTGTCCCGATTTGCGCAACGATAATGTTAAGCGTTTAGAGAAGGCGGTGGGTACGGCTAGGGGTCGCAACTATTTGATGACCAATGATGAAGCCAAACAATCGCGCGAAGTTGTCTCAGGTACTTACATGGTTAATTCTAATCCGGCAAGGATTCTTTTCGATAGCGATGCAAATTTGTCGTTTGTGTCTCCTAAATTTGTACCTAAACTTAATAGACCGTTAGCTAAGTTAAGTCGTCCGATAGAAGTCGAAATAGCGGACGGCAAGACGGTGCTAGTGGTTGATGTGTGTGAAAATTGTGATGTTGTTTTTGGTGCTGAAACCTTTAAAATTGATCTTATTCCAATGACCTTGGGCGACTTTGATATTGTCATTGGTATGGATTGGCTCGATCATTATAGAGCCGATATTGCATGCCATGATAAGTTTATTCGTATGAAGACCCTAAGTGGGGGAGAGTTAATTATTCATGGTGATAAGCGAAGGAGACCGGTGTCGATATGCACTTTTGCACGGGCACGTCGTTTTGTTGTTACCGGTGGCATGGCTTTCCTTGCTCATGTTGTTGATACTCACAATGAGCCACCACCTATTCGTGAAATTCCGGTTGTTAGTGAATTCGAAGACGTCTTTCCGGACGAATTACCGGGTGTTCCGGCGGAAAGACAAGTTGAGTTTCGTATTGAGTTGGTTCCGGGAGCTACTCCCATTGCTAAAACTCCTTATCGTTTAGCACCAACGGAAATGCATGAGTTGTTAAATCAAACCCAAGAGTTGCTCGAGAAGGGTTTTATTCGACCGAGTGCTTCGCCATGTGGCGCTCCGGTGTTATTTGTGAAGAAGAAAGATGGTAGTATGCGTATGTGCATTGATTACCGGGAGTTGAATAAAGTGACGATCAAGAATCGTTATCCATTACCTAGGATTGACGATTTATTTGATCAACTTCAAGGTGCAACGTATTTCTCTAAGATCGACCTACGGTCCGGCTATCACCAAATGCGGGTCCGTGAGGAAGACATAGAGAAGACGGCTTTTCGAACGCGTTACGGGCATTATGAGTTTGTAGTTATGCCCTTTGGTCTTACGAATGCACCGGCGGCATTCATGGATCTTATGAACCGAGTGTGCCAACCTATGTTGGACAAGTCGGTAATAGTGTTCATTGACGACATACTAGTCTACTCGAAAAGTATGAGCGAACATGAACATCATTTGCGTGAAGTATTGAAGACGCTACGAAGGGAGAAGTTGTATGCAAAGTTCTCCAAATGTGAATTTTGGCTAAGGGAAGTTCAATTCCTTGGTCATATCGTGAACGAAAACGGTATTCAAGTAGATCCGGGGAAGATCGAAACGGTGAAGAGTTGGGGGCGACCGACTACGCCTACGGAAATCCGAAGTTTTCTCGGGTTAGCCGGTTATTATCGTCGGTTTATCCAAGATTTTTCTAAGATCGCTTCTTCGTTGACGAAATTGACAAGGAAGAATGCGAAGTTTGTTTGGGAGGACGAGCAAGAAATTGCTTTTCAATTGTTAAAAGAGAAGTTATGTCAGGCTCCAGTGTTAGTGTTACCGGAAGGTGTTGAAGACATGGTGGTTTATTGTGATGCTTCCTTAAATGGTCTCGGGTGTGTTCTAATGCAAAGAGGTAAGGTCATCGCTTATGCCTCTCGACAATTAAAGGAACATGAAACGAGGTATCCGACTCATGATCTTGAGTTGGCGGCGGTAGTGCATGCGTTGAAAATTTGGCGCCATTACTTGTATGGTGTCAAGTGTACGATTTATTCGGATCATAAGAGTTTGAAACATCTCTTTAATCAACGAGATTTGAATTATCGCCAACGTAGGTGGATGGATGTGGTGAAAGACTACGATTGTGAAATACTTTATCATCCGGGTAAGGCGAATGTGGTCGCGGATGCGTTGAGTCGAAAGAGTCAACATCCGGCGATAAAAGTGGGGTCGTTACGTTTGATTATTACCAACGATTTTCTTGAAAAGCTTGGTGAGATTCAAATAGAGGCTTATGTTCACAACAAGCATACGGAGCGAATCGTGGGCCAATCAGAGTTTATTACTATGGGTCAGCGTGGGTTGTTGTCCTTTCAAGGAAGGGTGTGGGTGCCTAAGATGGGTGATTACCGACGGGTGCTACTTGATGAAGCACATAAGTCAAAATATTCCATTCATTCGGGCGCGACGAAAATGTACCTTGACTTGAAGAAAGATTATTGGTGGCCGGGCATGAAGCGTGATGTTGTGAAGTATGTTGAGCAATGCGTCACGTGTTTGCAAGTAAAAGCCGAACACCAAAAACCGTATGGTAAATTGCAACCGTTAGAAATCCCGAAATGGAAATGGGAACACATTACCATGGATTTCATTACAAAGTTACCTAAAACGGCGAGAACCCAATTCGATTCGATTTGGGTTATAGTTGACCGATTGACAAAAAGCGCTTTGTTTCTTCCCATTAAAGAAGCGATATCGTTGGAGACCTTGGCTAAGTTGTTTATCAAGGAAGTGGTCGCTCGTCATGGGGTTCCTATATCTATTATCTCGGATCGAGATACCCGTTTTACATCTCAATTTTGGGAAAAGTTTCATGAAGATATGGGTACGCAATTGAAGTTGGGCACGGCGTATCATCCTCAAACGGACGGTCAAACCGAACGTACGAACCAAACTCTAGAAGATATGTTACGGGCGTGCATTATTGATTTTGGTGGTAGTTGGGACGAGCATTTGCCTTTGGTGGAATTCTCGTACAATAATAGTTACCATACTAGTATCGGAATGCCACCGTATGAGATGCTCTATGGGCGTAGATGTCGAACTCCCGTTTGTTGGGGAGAAGTGGGTCAACGAGAGATCGGGAGTACCGATTTGGTTTTGGAGACGAACAACAAGATTGATATTATTCGGGAACATTTGAAGAAGGCTCAAGATAGGCAAAAGTCGTATGCCGACAAACGTAGGCGAACGATCGAATTTCAAGAAGGCGACATGGTGATGCTTAAAGTTTCTCCATGGAAGGGTATTATTCGATTTCGAAAACGGGGAAAGTTAGCTCCTCGGTTTATTGGGCCATTCAAGGTTTTAGCTCGTGTTGGCGAAGTTGCATATCGATTGGAATTACCCGAAGAGCTTGCGGGGATCCATAATACATTCCATGTTTCCCACCTCCGTAAGTGTCTTGCGGATGATTCCTTATGGATGCCTTTAGACGAGATCGAGCTAAACAACAAGTTGGAATATGTCGAAGAACCGGTCGCCATACTCGATGAGAAAGTTAAGAGGTTGAGACATAAAGAAGTGAGGACTTTTAAAGTCCAATGGCGGCGTAGCAAGGGTTCCGAGTTCACTTGGGAACCCGAAGAGTTCGTGTTAGTGTATCTTCCCTCTTGTCATGCGGCTTGGATTGCGAGGGCGCAATCCGAATAAGTGGGGGAGAGTTGTAAGACCCGAATAATTGAAGTGTACACATGTGTATATAAGTGTATTGTGCGGTACTCGAATCGGGGTTTGGTTGTATATATTTTAAAAAGGCAAAAGGAGCTGGACTGGGAGAGTTGCGCGCCGCGCGGCCTGGTGGCGCGCCGCGCCATCTGTCTGTGACAGATTCTCTCTTTCTTTTAAATTAGATATTTTGAGGGTATTTTGGTAAAATCACTTGGAGGCCGGATTTAATGCCTTAGATCAGTTTTGGGGAGTTCATTTACTCCTTCCACAACAACCAACACTTATCCAAATCAATTCTAGAGAGAGAGTGGCTTTTAGTGAGGGAAACCCCATTTTGGAGAAGAAGAAGAAGGTTTCTTGCTTAAGTCCAAGCATTAAAGTTGTTCGCCTTCCCTCTAGCTTCGTTGTGATAGTTGTGGTATGCTCTAATCTTAATTTCTTTTTTTAATTTGATTTAGGGCTAGGGTTTGGGGTGAAGATGAACATAAAACCCATTTTGTTAGTGTTTTGGGTGTTCTAGGGTAATTTGAGTCATGTAGACTCAATATTTGGTTAACTAGGGTTTGGAAGAGTTAATTGTTGTTAGAGGACCCTAATTAGCTAGTAAAATTGCTAGAACACCATGATTTATGTAAATGGGTGTAAATGGGTTAGTGGTTGACCCAAAATGGGTAGGTTGACTTTGAAAGTGTCAAATGGGTCAAAATGAACCTAAGCTAATTAATATGTGTGGGTGAAGCCTAAAACTAGTGTTAAAATGTGTAATGAACCTACTTTGGTCAATGATAGGGTTTTGTGATGAGTTAACCCGATTTTAGGGTTAAGGGTGCAAATGGGTCGGATTTGCACCATGGGTCAAATTAACACTAGGAGTGAGCTTTAGAGTGTTGACCAACTCGAGTTGTGATTTTGATATTGTGATAAATGTAATAGGTGCGTTACATTGAAGTGTTCAAGCTCGGTTATCTTTCACCAAGAGATTTTGAGGTGAGTGGAATAATTATATGCGTATGTATATAATGTATCTATTTGTTGTAGCGTGAAAGGTGTAGTGTCGAGGTGTTAAGACACCACGTTTCACGTGAAGAGTGTAGCATCGAGGTGTTAAGATGCCACTCGGGTGTAGCATCGAGGTGTTAAGATGCCACCTAGGAGTGTAGTGTCGAGGTGTTAAGACACCACTCCGTAAAATAATGAGTGAAGCATCGAGGTGTTAAGATGCCACTCGGGGTGAAGTGCCGAGGTGTTAAGGTGCCACCCTAGGGGTTAGTGGTGCGAGGTGTTAAGTGCCCTAACGGATGTTATGAACACCGATGGCGTTTTCGCGAGCGCCGTTCCCTTGTACTATTGGTCGACCATGGTTATTTGTGTTGTAAGCATATTATATTATTCGAGTTATATTTATATGCGGTTGTTATGCTAGCTTGTGGTATTGGAGATCTATAGCTTGTTATTGCGACGATAAGCTAATGTTGTTTGCTAGCATGTTTGCGGTTGTGTAAGTGTATGCAAGTAGGTATAATTATATATGTATTCGTATAATTATTGCATTCACTAAGCTTTGCTTACCCTCTCGTTGTTTACCATTTTATAGGTTCGGTTTTGGACAAGGGTAAGGGCATCGTTTTGGACTAGAGATCCCGCTTGATGCTAGGGGACGCTTTTGGCTTTAGTAGCTCTTGGAGTTTGACCGATAGTTGGGTAGTTTAATCCCAAACGCCATGCTCATTGTGTAGTTTGGAACTTAAACTTTTTGGTGGTCGAAACTCGTAAATTGTATTAAACTCGTAAAACGGCCGATGTGGGCCCTGCTTGTAAAACTTTAATTTTATGTTTGAAACATGTTAGTTTTACATATTTGGTTGTATGGTAAAAAGCGTTTTGTCTAAAAGTGCCGGGAACTAGTCAATCTTTTCGCGGTTAAAAGTCTCGGGGACAGCCAGATATGGCGCGGCGCGCGGGCCATATGGCGCGGCGCGCCGATGGTCTGCAACAGTTTTTTTTTTTATTTCGTATTTTCACAAGGATTTTGTCAGGTGTTGGTTTGGGTTGTTACACATTTCCATTCCGGGATTTCGGGTTGTTGAAGTAGACCTGATGGTTTCTGATGCTCAGCTTTGACCTTAGAACACGTCAAACATTCTCCTACATATTTAGCAACATCGGCTTTCATACCCGGCCACCAAAAATGTTTCTTGAGATCCTTGTACATCTTCCCCATTCCAGGATGTATTAAGTATCTGGTTTTATGAGCTTCTCTAAGTACCATTTCTCTCATATCTCCAAATTTTGGTACCCAAATCCTTTCAGCCCTATACCGGGTTTCGTCTTCCTGAATATTAAGATGCTTATCCGATCCTTTGGGTATTTCATCCTTTAAATTTCCCTCTTTTAAAACTCCTTGTTGCGCCTCCTTTATTTGAGTAGTAAGGTTATTATGAATCATTATATTCATAGATTTTACTCGAATGGGTTCTCTGTCCTTCCTGCTCAAGGCGTCGGCTACCACATTTGCCTTCCCCGGTGGTAACGAATTTCAAAGTCGTAATCATTCAACAATTCAATCCACCTACGCTGCCTCATATTCAGTTGTTTCTGATTAAATATGTGTTGAAGACTTTTGTGGTCGGTATATAATACTTTTGACCCCATATAAGTAGTGCCTCCAAGTCTTTAATGCAAAAACAACCGCGCCTAATTCCAAATCATGCGTCGTATAATTTTGTTCGTGAATCTTCAATTGTCTAGGCGCATAAGCAATCACCTTCGTTCGTTGCATTAATACACAACCGAGACCTTGCTTTGATGCGTCACAATAAATCACAAAATCATCATTCCCTTCAGGCAATGACAATATAGGTGCCGTAGTTAGCTTTTTCTTCAATAACTGGAACGCTTTCTCTTGTTCATCCTTCCATTCAAATTTCTTCCCTTTATGCGTTAATGCAGTCAAGGGTTTTGCTATTCTGGAAAAGTCTTGGATGAACCTTCTGTAGTAACCAGCTAGTCCTAAAAACTGGCATATGTGTTTTGGAGTTTTCGGGATTTTCCACTTTTCAACAGTTTCTATCTTTGCCGGATCCACCTTAATACCTTCTTTGTTCACTATGTGACCGAGGAATTGAACTTCTTCCAACCAAAATGCACACTTTGAAAACTTAGCGTACAATTCTTCTTTCCTCAATACTTCTAACACCTTTCTCAAATGTTCACCGTGTTCTTGGTCATTCTTTGAGTAAATAAGTATGTCATCAATGAAAACAATGACAAAATTGTCAAGGTATGGTCCACACACTCGGTTCATAAGGTCCATGAACACAGCTGGTGCATTAGTTAAACCAAACGGCATGACCATAAACTCGTAATGATCATAACGTGTTCTGAAAGCAGTCTTTGGAATATCATCTTCTTTCACCCGCATTTGATGATACCCGGAACGTAAGTCAATCTTTGAATAAATAGACGAGCCTTGTAGTTGATCAAATAAGTAGTCGATTCTCGGTAGTGGGTAGCGGTTCTTGATGGTTAGTTTGTTCAACTCTCGGTAGTCGATACACAACCTGAATGTACCATCTTTCTTCTTGACAAACAAAACAGGAGCTCCCCACAGTGATGTGCTTGGTCGAATGAAACCACGCTCTAAAAGTTCTTGTAATTGGCTTTGCAGTTCTTTCATCTCGCTGGGTGCGAGTCTGTAAGGAGCACGAGCTATTGGTGCAGCGCCTGGTACAAGATCTATTTGAAATTCAACGGATCGATGTGGGGGTAATCCCGGTAATTCTTTCGGAAATACATCGGGAAATTATTTTGCAATGGGAACATCATTGATGCTCTTTTCTTCAGTTTGTACTTTCTCGACGTGTGCTAGAACAGCATAGCAACCTTTTCTTATTAGTTTTTGTGCCTTCAAATTACTAATAAGATGTAGCTTCGTGTTGCCCTTTTCTCCGTACACCATTAAGGGTTTTTCTTTTTCTCGTATAATGCGAATTGCATTTTTGTAACAAACGATCTCTGCTTTCACTTCTTTCAACCAGTCCATACCGATTATCACATCAAAACTCCCTAACTCTACTGGTATCAAATCAATCTTAAATGTTTCGCTAACCAGTTTAATTTCTCGATTCCGACATATATTATCTGCTGAAATTAATTTACCATTTGCTAATTCGAGTAAAAATTTACTATCCAAAGGCGTCAATGGACAACTTAATTTAGCACAAAAATCTCTACTCATATAGCTTCTATCCGCACCCGAATCAAATAAAACGTAAGCAGATTTATTGTCAATAAGAAACGTACCCGTAACAAGCTCCGGGTCTTCCTGTGCCTCTGCCGCATTAATATTGAAAACTCTTCCGCGGCCTTATCCATTCGTGTTCTCCTGGTTCGGGCAATTTCTAATAATGTGGCCCGGTATTCCACATTTATAACAAACTACATTGGCATAACTTGCTCCGACACTACTTGCTCCGCCATTACTCGTTCCGACACCATTTGTTCCTTTCGTTCTATTAACCCCTGGTCCGTAGACCTCACACTTCGCCGCGCTATGACCATTTCTTTTACACTTGTTGCAAAATTTGGTGCAGAACCCCGAGTGATACTTTTCACACCTTTGGCATAGCTGCTTCTGATTGTTGTTGTTGTTGTTGCGGTTATTATTATTGTTGGGATGATTGTTGTAGTTGCTGTTGTTGTTGTTGTTGTTGTTGTTGTTGTTGTTGGGCCGTTTGTTGTAGTTGCGATTAATGTTGCGATTGTTGGGATAATTGTTGCGATTATTGTTGTAATTGCTGTTGTTGTTGTATTGGTGATTCTTATCACCGTTTTCCTCCCACTTTCTTTTGACTTGCTTGACATTGGCCTCTTCAGCAGTCTGTTCTTTAATTCTTTCTTCAATCTGGTTCACTAGTTTGTGAGCCATTCTACATGCCTGTTGTATAGAGGCGGGCTCGTGTGAACTTATATCTTCTTGGATTCTTTCCGGTAATCCTTTCACAAATGTGTCGATCTTCTCTTCCTCATCTTCGAATGCTCCCGGACACAATAGGCACAATTCTGTGAATCGTCTTTCGTACGTGGTAATATCAAATCCTTGGGTTCGTAACCCTCTAAGTTCTGTCTTGAGCTTATTGACCTCGGTTCTGGGACGGTACTTCTCGTTCATCAAGTGCTTGAATGCTGACCACGGTAGTGCGTACGCATCGTCTTGTCCCACTTGCTCTAGATAGGTATTCCACCATGTTAACGCAGAACCTGTGAAGGTATGCGTAGCTTACTTCACTTTGTCCTCTTCAGTACACTTACTTATGGCAAACACCGATTCGACCTTCTCGGTCCACCGTTTCAATCCGATCGGTCCTTCGGTTCCATCAAATTCCAAAGGTTTGCAGGCAGTGAATTCTTTGTAGGTGCATCCTACACGATTTCCTGTACTGCTAGATCCAAGGTTATTGTTGGTATGTAACGCAGCCTGTACTGCGGCTATGTTTGAAGCTAGAAAAGTACGGAATTCCTCTTCATTCATATTCACGGTGTGTCGAGTAGTCGGTGTCATTTCCTTCAAAATAGTCAAATGGAACAAGTTAATCATACAGAATATTAAGAGTAGTTAATAGTATTTCGTAGCATAATATGAACTCATTTATAAAAACTTTTTCTTCATATTAGCGTTTTATAAGTTTAAATTCAGGTAGTACCTACCCGTTAAGTTCATACTTAGTAGCTAATATACAATTCAACTACTACAATTCTATATGAAAAACTGATTATAATAATATTTCGCGTTCAAACTTTTACACAATATTTTACAAACTTACAATACCGCTTATTTTACATATAGCATGAAATATAGCACACAATAAATTTGATACAAGATGGTTGTGAAGATAATTCTAGCTAGTACACAAGTCGTTCAGCAAAGGCAATAAAGACACGTAATTCATACGTCCAGAAACAAGTCATGCATTCTGGTTTTACTAGGATTACTTCCCATCCTTGGTCTTGTGGAACATAACCTTTATGGCCGTTGATAAGACAGCGTGTTGTAACGTCGTCAAAGGGACGAGGGTTACGTAATGTCCAACAGTCCCGTAACAATCTAAAAACCTCATTTCTTACCCCAATTACCGACTCCGTCACTTGTGGGAACGTTTTGTTTAATAGTTGTAGCCCGATGTTCTTGTTCTCACTTTGGTGAGAAGCGAACATTAATAATCCGTAAGCATAACATGCTTCTTTATGTTGCATGTTAGCCGCTTTTTCTAAATCACGAAGTCCAATATTCGGATATATTGAGTCAAAATAATTTCTTAACCCATTGCGTAAAATAGCATTTGGGTTCCCCGTAATATATGCGTCAAAGTAAACACATCGTAACTTATGGATTTCCCAATGTGATATCCCCCATCTTTCGAACGAAAGCCTTTTATAAACCAAGGCATTCTTGGAACGTTCTTCGAATGTCTTACAAACTGATCTCGTCTTAAATAGTTGTGCCGAAGAATTCTGACCGACTCTAGACAAGATTTCATCAATCATGTCTCCGGGTAGGTCTCTTAAAATATTGGGTTGTCTATCCATTTTGTGTTTTTATACTGTAAAATAGACAAGAGTTAGATTCATAAAGAAAAATACTTATTAATACAAGCAATTTTTACATATATCATAAATCATAAGCACACTATATTAAATATATTACACCACACGAATACAACTATCTTATTCCGACTCGCTTGTTTCTTCTTCTTCGGTTTTGGTTCGTTTTGCCAAGTTTCTAGGGATATATGATGTTCCCCTAATACGAGCCGTCGTTTTCCACATTGGTTTAGAAAAACCTGGAGGTTTAGAGGTTCCCGGGTCATTGTTACAACTTAAGAACTTCGGGGGTTGACGATACATATAAAGTTCATCGGGGTTGGAATTAGATTTCTCTAATTTTATGCCCTTTCCCTTATTATTTTCTTTTGCCTTTTTAAATTCAGTTGGGGTAATTTTCTATAACCTCATCGGAATTCTCGTCGGAATCCGATTCATCGAAGAATTGGTAATCCTCCCAATATTTTTCTTCCTTGGCGGAAACACCATTGACCATAATTAACCTTGGTCGGTTGGTTGAGGATTTTCTTTTACTTAACCGTTTTATTATTTCCCCCACCGGTTCTATTTCTTCATCCGGTTCCGATTCTTCTTCCGGTTCCGATTCTTCTTCCGGTTCCGACTCTTCTTCCGGTTCCTCTTCGGGAACTTGTGAATCAGTCCACGAATCATTCCAATTTACATTTGACTCTTCATTATTATTAGGTGAGTCAATGGGACTTGTTCTAGAGGTAGACATCTATCACATAATATCAAACGCGTTAAGAGATTAATATATCACATAATATTCACATGTTAAAAATATATAGTTTCCAACAAAATTTGTTAAGCAATCATTTTTCAAGTAAACACGGTCGAAGTCCAGACTCACTAATGCATCCTAACAAACTCGATAAGACACACTAATGCAAAATTCTGGTTCTCTAAGACCAACGCTCTGATACCAACTGAAATGTCCCGTTCTTATTGATTAAAAACGTTCCATATTAATTGATTTCGTTGCGAGGTTTTGACCTCTATATGAGACGTTTTTCAAAGACTGCATTCATTTTTAAAACAAACCATAACCTTTATTTCATAGATAAAGGTTTTAAAAAGCTTTACGTAGATTATCAAATAATGATAATCTAAAATATCCTGTTTACACACGACCATTACATAATGGTTTACAATACAAATATGTTACAACAAAATAAGTTTCTTGAATGCAGTTTTTACACAATATCATACAAGCATGGACTCCAAATCTCGTCCTTATTTAAGTATGCGACAGCGGAAGCTCTTAATAATCACCTGAGAATAAACATGCTTAAAACGTCAACAAAAATGTTGGTGAGTTATAGGTTTAACCTATATATATCAAATCATAATAATAGACCACAAGATTTCATATTTCAATACACATCCCATACATAGAGATAAAAATCATTCATATGGTGAACACCTAGTAACCGACATTAACAAGATGCATATATAAGAATATCCCCATCATTCCGGGACACCCTTCGGATATGATATAAATTTCGAAGTACTAAAGCATCCGGTACTTTGGATGGGGTTTGTTAGGCCCAATAGATCTATCTTTAGGATTCGCGTCAATTATGGTGTCTGTTCCCTAATTCTTAGATTACCAGACTTAATAAAAAGGGGCATATTCGATTTCAATAATTCAACCATAGAATGTAGTTTCACGTACTTGTGTCTATTTTGTAAATCATTTATAAAACCTGCATGTATTCTCATCTCAAAAATATTAGATTTTAAAAGTGGGACTATAACTCACTTTCACAGATTTTTACTTCGTCGAGAAGTAAGACTTGGCCACTGGTTGATTCACGAACCTATAACAATATATACATATATATCAAAGTATGTTCAAAATATATTTACAACACTTTTAATACATTTTGATGTTTTAAGTTTATTAAGTCAGCTGTCCTCGTTAGTAACCTACAACTAGTTGTCCACAGTTAGATGTACAGAAATAAATCGATAAATATTATCTTGAATCAATCCACGACCCAGTGTATACGTATCTCAGTATTGATCACAACTCAAACTATATATATTTTGGAATCAACCTCAACCCTGTATAGCTAACTCCAACATTCACATATAGAGTGTCTATGGTTGTTCCGAAATATATATAGATGTGTCGACATGATAGGTCGAAACATTGTATATGTGTCTATGGTATCTCAAGATTACATAATATACAATACAAGTTGATTATGTTATGGTTGGAATAGATTTGTTACCAATTTTCACGTAGCTAAAATGAGAAAAATTATCCAATCTTGTTTTACCCATAACTTCTTCATTTTAAATCCGTTTTGAGTGAATCAAATTGCTATGGTTTCATATTGAACTCTATTTTATGAATCTAAACAGAAAAAGTATAGGTTTATAGTCGGAAAAATAAGTTACAAGTCGTTTTTGTAAAGGTAGTCATTTCAGTCGAAAGAACGACGTCTAGATGACCATTTTAGAAAACATACTTCCACTTTGAGTTTAACCATAATTTTTGGATATAGTTTCATGTTCATAATAAAAATCATTTTCTCAGAATAAAAACTTTTAAATCAAAGTTTATCATAGTTTTTAATTAACTAACCCAAAACAGCCCGCGGTGTTACTACGACGGCGTAAATCCGATTTTACGGTGTTTTTCGTGTTTCCATGTTTTAAATCATTAAGTTAGCATATCATATAGATATAGAACATGTGTTTAGTTGATTTTAAAAGTCAAGTTAGAAGGATTAACTTTTGTTTGCGAACAAGTTTAGAATTAACTAAACTATGTTCTAGTGATTACAAGTTTAAACCTTCGAATAAGATAGCTTTATATGTATGAATCGAATGATGTTATGAACATCATTACTACCTTAAGTTCCTTGGATAAACCTACTGGAAAAGGAAAAAATGGATCTAGCTTCAACGGATCCTTGGATGGCTCGAAGTTCTTGAAGCAGAATCATGACACGAAAACAAGTTCAAGTAAGATCATCACTTGAAATAAGATTGTTATAGTTATAGAAATTGAACCAAAGTTTGAATATGATTATTACCTTGTATTAGAATGATAACCTACTGTAAGAAACAAAGATTTCTTGAGGTTGGATGATCACCTTACAAGATTGGAAGTGAGCTAGCAAACTTGAAAGTACTCTTGAATTTTATGTAACTAGAACTTGTAGAATTTATGAAGAACACTTAGAACTTGAAGATAGAACTTGAGAGAGATCAATTAGATGAAGAAAATTGAAGAATGAAAGTGTTTGTAGGTGTTTTTGGTCGTTGGTGTATGGATTAGATATAAAGGATATGTAATTTTGTTTTCATGTAAATAAGTCATGAATGATTACTCATATTTTTGTAATTTTATGAGATATTTCATGCTAGTTGCCAAATGATGGTTCCCACATGTGTTAGGTGACTCACATGGGCTGCTAAGAGCTGATCATTGGAGTGTATATACCAATAGTACATACATCTAAAAGCTGTGTATTGTACGAGTACGAATACGGGTGCATACGAGTAGAATTGTTGATGAAACTGAACGAGGATGTAATTGTAAGCATTTTTGTTAAGTAGAAGTATTTTGATAAGTGTATTGAAGTCTTTCAAAAGTGTATAAATACATATTAAAACACTACATGTATATACATTTTAACTGAGTCGTTAAGTCATCGTTAGTCGTTACATGTAAGTGTTGTTTTGAAACCTTTAGGTTAACGATCTTGTTAAATGTTGTTAACCCAATGTTTATAATATCAAATGAGATTTTAAATTATTATATTATCATGATATTATCATGTATGAATATCTCTTAATATGATATATATACATTAAATGTCTTTACAACGATAATCGTTACATATATGTCTCGTTTAAAAATCATTAAGTTAGTAGTCTTGTTTTTACATATGTAGTTCATTGTTAATATACTTAATGATATGTTTACTTATCATAGTATCATGTTAACTATATATATATATATATATATATATATATATATATATATATATATATATATATATATATATATGTCATCATATAGTTTTTACAAGTTTTAACGTTCGTGAATCACCGGTCAACTTGGGTGGTCAATTGTCTATATGAAACATATTTCAATTAATCAAGTCTTAACATGTTTGATTGCTTAACATGTTGAAAACATTTAATCATGTAAATATCAATCTCAATTAATATATATAAACATGGAAAAGTTCGGGTCACTACACATCACACCTCCTATATACACCACTCATCCAAAATAATCAGCAGAGCAGAACCAGACACACCAGGTATACTTCGAATTTGATTATGAACAATTCGTTTGACTTTTTACTCCAAAGTTTGACCTTCAAAATTAATGCTCGATTCATTGAATTAGGATTTAATACTTTCTAGAAAGTAACCCGAGATGATTTGAAGCAACTCTGAACTTTTACATTTCTCTATATCACTTTGAATCATTACGGAGACCCAATCACGTTGAAAAGTCGACGAACGAAGAACTTGAGATTAATATCAATGAATCTGTTGATGTTATTCTGAATTTGTTGATGTTATTCTGAATTGATTACTAGTTGAGTAACGAATTTGATGTTCGATGAAGATGAAGTTTTACAGTTGCAAGAAACCCTAAAAAGGTGAAAGAAGATGGGCAAAAAAACAGAATTACCTCTCACATGCGTAGCACATGACTGAAGTTAACGGTCAGCTTTAACGACTGTTACTGATAGGAACTACCCACAATCATTATGTAAACCACAAGGACCAACAACCTTGAAATTGAGATTGAGAGACCAAACACCCCATTTCATGTAAACCACAGGGACCAACATCGCAATTTTCTCTAATTTTTATTCATTTATAAAATTGAACTATCAATTTAAAATCGCTAAAAAATAGTTGACTGTAACATGGGACGGATGGTGGGAGCAGATAAAATTGAACTTCAACTCTTAACCGAACGGCTTTCCATTACAAATTTTCTTTGTCCTCTGTACATGTATAAACCCCATGATTTATCACCAACACATGTCACTAAATCCAATGCAAGAACAAAGGCCCCATATGTGAACCTATAATAATAAATATATTCTTCCCTGAAAAGATATAGGAAAGCACAGTGTTTCAAAGGGAAGTATGGCCCTTTTGCCATAAAGATTGCCTAAATTAAATTTGAATAAGTAAAAAAAAAAAAAAATAATAACAACTGAAAAATAAACTCAAACTACTGACAGCAGCGACTACAAAATACACAGTTACAGTCATCATCTTAAAGTCGGCAAAATCATCTTTAGGCACAATTATGGTTGCTACCGAATCTCGGGCAACACTATCACCAAATCAGAAACTGTATTCGATACTAGTTTCCGGAGTTGGCAGGAGCTATTGGCAGTTTTCCACCAACCAAGTGGAGCAAGAAAAGCTCGATATCAGCCAAGTCAATAGCTTGGACAAAAAAAGTCGGACAAATTCTGCTTCTCCATCTTTGTACCATGGATGGATCTAAGTTCAAATACAACCAAACGGCCTTGGCCCGGATGAGGGTATCATTCGCATATAAGTATTTAACTTTGATGAGACAAACCGAGCGCTGTCAAACATATTGTGGTTAGGGTTGTGGTTAAAGATCCAGTAATTTTGTTGCAATTTACCAAGAACATAAGTTAGGTGTCAAAGAACAAGATAGACTCTAAGTGTATCTTGCTGAGGATGGCATTCGTTGCATAACTCTCGGGTACTCTGCTCTAAACCGCTTAGCTGGCATTCCTTGAAATGATCTGTGACATACACACAAAACAACATTCTTCTGAGTATGTTGGAGGGGGTCATAAAGAAGCCAATTAACCTTAACAAAAATAATGTGTCAGGCATGTTTGGGTTGACAGGTTATGCGTCATTTTGTATGGGTCGGATCAGGTTAGTTTAACTTGGAAGAACTTTTCTTTTCAAAAGGAAAAAAAAACTTAGAAACACTTTTTGCCCAAATTTTAGAGGTCCCAATGACTGTATCCCTCTGAAAAGAATGTTAGAGGTTTTATGCATACACTTTGAGCAAGTTACAACTCATTCGACACGTTTCTTTCAAATAATCATTATAATATTAATTTTATGTGTCAAAACCCGCAACCCATTTATGGGTCAAAAACTACACACTCTGCTCTTCATAAAACAAACAGAGCTCCATTTTAAAACAGTAATGGAGTAAGTTGTAAAGTGAAGTGACCTGGGAGAAGGTTGACGTTTTTGGGGAAATTGCCCAATCCTTGCTTTCAAATTCATAAAAGCAGTTGCAGCAGCCTAAAGTAGAGTAACACATACAAAAACAACTCAATATAAAAGTGCAAACTGTACAATGAATTATTTTAGGAAAGAAGAAGATGATAAGACATGTACCTGCATCTTCGCTTCATCCCATGTTAACCCGACTCCCTTACCCCATACTTCCCCATCTATTTCAACCTGAAATGTTAAGTAAACGATAAACGTAAATACCTAAAAATGTCGATAAATTACCTATAAAAGGTATCATGACAATTTCAACACATTTATATATATGTATCCATATATATATATATATATATATATATATATATATATATATATATATATATGGATCGATTAAGGGTATGTTTTTTTCCCAGGTGGATCAAATACAAAAGACAAATCTATTTAGGGAACCAGTCGATGGGTTGAAGACGTCAAACAAGTCCAAAGTCTCGCATATATCCTCCTCCTGAATCATTTTATTCAATTGTTTGAATATTACCGCAATTATACAATTATTGTGAATAATATATAGAGCATTGTAGATCATACGGTAGCATGTGTTTATATATAATATAGTTTTTGGTTGATGTTTAAGTTGCTCTTCTATTTATTTTATATATTTACTTCTCATTATGCAAACTTATTTGTTAGAAAAACTCTATACTTATTTGTTTTATTAAATTCATGATAATTTTCGGACAAAACCCTAACAAATAGGTTTGCATAATAAAAAGTAAATATATAAAATAAAACAATTTAAACATCAACCGAAAACTATACACTACATAAACACACATGCGCAAACACACATGCGCGCTACCGTATGATCTACAATTATCTAGTGAAATAGATAACCTTACTTGCTTCAGTAACCGAACTCAATTCATACAGTTACCTAACCACCCATTTTGCCACATCAAAGATGAAGCAGAATTCAGTATTACCTGGGCATATAATTCATTGTTCTGGCCCATATTACTTGAAACTCGAGGCTGAGCTTGAAAAGCCATTCCTAAACCCTCCATCATGCACTGTTATAATTTAGAAGCACAATGGTTAATCAATAAGAACTCAAACAAATTACACAAAGACTAATAATGAAATTATAGCTACACAATAAGATCTTACTAATTCATTAAGGGCAGCAATTGGCCCTTTATTTTGTACGGTTGCAGTTGAAAATGTCATTGAATCTTCCCTCAATAATGGCTGACGTCCAAAAGAATTTCCATCACTTACGAACCTTCCTTCCTCACCAGGTTTCAGGCGAGATAAATACTTATCTGCAACAACGTCAAACATAGTAGTTAGAATCGATTTTGGCAAAATAAGAAACATAGAAGGGCATCTCGTGTTGGCAAATCATTGATGATGGTTATAACCGGCTTGGTTGGACTTTTAAGGGAGTAATCGCCAACGCGAGGAGTTATCAGATTGGACTTTTTATACAATTAAATATAACATATTTCAAAATTATGTGTAAAAAAAGTTTTTTTGGTAACGAGGAACCCCTATGAACGAGCACAATGGCTCCCCATAGCAGGTAAACCTAGAACACCCCATAGCAGGTAAACCTAGAACATTAGGCACCAGGCGTCACCCCTGATGCAAGGTAAAGCACCTTCCATTGTAAATCCCTGATTAGGCTCAAGAGGACATTGAACCCGAGACCTACATCTTCACTAGGAGTCCTGGTGGCCACTTGAGAAAAAAGCCCAAGTGGTTAATATGTGTAAATATACAGTAAAAGAAATCTATAAACGTAAACATAATTTTCTACAAACATAAACATAAGCTTCATTTGTTCAAGAACTCTAAAACCATACTTTAAATTCATATCAAAATGTTGACCGATATTAACTTTGACGGATTTGACTGACTAAATCCGAGTTTGACCAACTAAATCCGCTTATGACCGATGTTGACCAATTAACTACTTGGGGGAGTAATAGGCATTAATCAGAGACTTTTACAACATTGATAATCGAACAAAACATAAAACTATACAAATAGAAAAATAATTCTACATGAAAAATAAAATACGAATAAAAGCATGAGAGCCTCTAAATAAATTTGAACCAACCAAAACGCGACCCTCTTAAACAAAACCTAAAAATATACAAACTTGAAATGAAATATACCTGCCAAGTTCATAAGAGATGTCTCAGCAGCATTACGTTGAGCTTCTCTTCGGGTTCTCCCAGTTCCTTCCCCAATTCTCTCTCCAGCGAACCATACCTTAAATATAACCCTTTTAATTGTTTGTTTGGCCAAATTTCATTAGTAGTATATTGAAACTTAAAAAGATTCTTAATAAATACCTCAAAAGA
The DNA here is from genome assembly GCF_046630445.1 of Rutidosis leptorrhynchoides. Lineage (NCBI taxonomy): Eukaryota > Viridiplantae > Streptophyta > Magnoliopsida > Asterales > Asteraceae > Rutidosis > Rutidosis leptorrhynchoides. The sequence continues at coordinate 351,035,012 of NC_092333.1, read as the reverse complement.
GAACTGCAATTCAACACTTGGGACTACAGCCTGCCTGAACTCCACCTAAATATAAAATCAAGGAGATACCATTTGTACAATACATACAGTCTGTAAATATACTAAGTTCTTAATAGAACATATAGTAGTTGAGAATTATTCGATATTGTTATACCTTGGTTCCACACTTAAAAGCAACGTAACAGAGATATTCAGCAGGGGATTCAGCATAGCTATCATCGCTGCCACCTTCGATATCCATATCCCTGTTACTGGATGATGATTGGCCCAATGAACTTTCCTCACCTTCAAAATAACAATTTCTTAATACTCTAACAAAAACTTATTTCTGATTCCTAATGCATTAACTAAGTAAACATGCATTCACCAACCAGGATCTCATAAGTAGTATAATGAAACTTAACATGTTTTGAAGTTATATTTTCCCTATAATACAGTCAAAAATCTGAACCCAAATATAACCTTAATCGAGTTTCAATACAAACTTAATTGATATCTACAAATCATTTTCATGTTTTCTTTATAAACTTAAGTAGAATGGTAACAAGCGTTAGTCCCACTAATTAAATTTGTTATTGGAAAATAAGTGTTCCCCAACAGACGCTTATGTTACCAAAACAATAAATGTCAATATCTCAGCTCAAAGTTGATCTTCCACAAAGAACAAATGGATTAATAATTACCTTGAAATGAGGAGTACACAGGCGGAGAATGGCTTAATCTCAACCTTTCATCCCTTTGAAGAACCTGGAAATACAGTTATAGCATATACATATATAGTCATATATACATATACATTCATAGCATAATAAACTAGCCAAATGCATGAGAGCAGTAGAAACATGTTAATTACCTCCTTAGGAAGCCTCTGAATTTCAAGAACTCTTTCAGGCATTATTGGAGCATCCACCTTGGGAACAAATGGTAGTGCATGAAGAGGGTGTTTTTTCTCAATTTGCATAGGAGGATTAGGATCAGAAGAATGTAAAGGAAATTCTGTAGTAGGAGGTGTTATACGGTTCAACTGCCTTGGACCTATTTCTTCCACCCCCATTGTATTTGGGAACCAGCCGCCTGCATGTGGCTCAACATGAGGTGGTGCTGCTGCAACTGGCATTGGAGGAGGTCTTATTCCAGGAAACTGAGTTGTTGTTTCACTGATTTTTTGTGCTCTAAAGTCCATACCATGTTGCAAAATTAGAAGTCTCCTTCTTGTATCAGGATCTAGTTCAGATTCAGGCAATTCACCCTCTTCCCTTGCAGGAGAACTATGCAAACTTACCTCTGAAAGGTTCACTTGGGTGGTCTTAGGCTCAACTACAGGTGCCAGTTCCTTATTTGCGTATTGGACGATTGACCCTGGTGGTACAATAGGCAATGACGCAGGCGCAGAACTGTACTGGAAACTCGTCTTGATTACTGGATCTGGTTTAGGCATAACTGGTGGGGTCTTTGAAGATACTATTGCTTCCTGGATGGTCACCTTTAACCGTCTTTCTACTTCAGCATCAACTGATTCTTTGCTCCCATTTATAGCAGAAGCATCATCCTGTGCAGCATATATTACATTGTCAAATTAACAAAAAAAAAAAAAATATTATTTAAGAGAATAATTAAACACAACCCTTTCACATCACTGACCTCGGATATCAAATAGTTGCTCACGTCAGGAGGCAAAATGTCTTTAATTTCATCTTCATAACCGACTTCGTTAATTCGCTGCAGAAGGCTATCATCAAAGTCTCTGTTCAAATTTATAAAACCAGTCATGCCAAAATATAACCAACAGAAATACGTATCAAAACAAAGATTCTTACTTGAAGAAACCGCCTCTAACATTGCAAGCAACATTTCTTGCAACACAAAGGACGGGAACAGCACTATTTGCCTAAAAACACAAAGACACGTCAATGAGTATTATATATAATAATATCAAACACAAATTTTCTTGGTTTAAATTCAAAGACGAAAGTAGTTAGTTAGTACTTCAGCTTGAGGAGCATAATATGGAGCAAAAGCGGGAACAACATGAACACGGGGTTGATCTCTCTCATCCCACACTTTCAGACGATCATCAATAACTAATGCTATCTTAGGATGGCAGTTCCCTTCTTGGAAAACGTTAAAAAGTGATTTCTTCAACCCTGATAAATAAATAATAAATAAAATAATAAGGACAGATGAGGGACAATAGCCTTTTATAAAACAAGTTAATGGGTAACTGCATATAACATACCAGATTTCACACACACAATGCGGTTCAACAACTCTTTTGTGGTTATCAAATTTGAATCAGGATCAAGAAGTCTCCACATTTCCAAAGCATAGTCTCGTTCAGCCATCGTACAAACAAAAACCTCAAAACGCTTACGTCCTCTTGCCATCAAGTAACTTCTTAGATCCTCCCAAGCAGGTCTCAATCTCACAAGGACACTTGTATCACGAATCTGTAAAATGGAAACGTTATAATAATGCAAAAACATTTATTACATAAAGAAGAATAAGATATCAGATTAGCAGACATACATACCAAGGGGTTAATGCGAGTAAGAATAATGTTCTTCTCCTGCAATCTTATAATGGGACGAACAAGCGGTTGATGATTTGACGGTACTGCAACAGCCTCGGACTGTGCCTTAATTAGTTTGCCACTGTCAACAACTTGATCACTCTCTGCATATTGCTTCAATATATTTCTATCATCTTGATATCGTTTGATCTCAGAAAGCATGCCAGCAACACGTTGTGGATCAATTTCAGAACTTAATTTTCTTTGTATGGCTTCTATTTTATCTTCAAATGACCGTAACGTATTCGCCACTACAAGCGTTTCATCTAAGTCAAATACGATGCCAAGACATCTAAGGTTCAGCATGACAAGGCATGATTCGTATAGTCCTGGTGCAACGTTAAATCCCCAAAAACACGGTAATAAATCGCTTCTCCTTGATCGCATAGCTACCAAGTGCAGCTCCTCTCCATCAATAGGGGCAACAGCAGTCTGTTCATCAGTGTATTAATATGGAAATAAAATCAAAGGACACAACTGAATATTATACATTATACATTATACATTAGTATTAATTTATGGCGCAATTAAATACATTTCAACATACGCGTAAGTTATAAGACGACAATTTATTAAATGTAACACATAAATGCACAGGTAAACATGAGAATGCACAGGTAAACATGAGAATGCTAACAAAGACCGATTTAATCAGAACATGTCAACCCTGCTTATGCTTTGAATGTAATCTTGTCGCGCTCTGTGACTTACATAGCTAGACCAATTCATATGTCAGACTAAAGGATAAGTTCAGATTACAACACTTTATTTTTATTTTTAGATCATATAAGTTCAGATTACTTCGGCGACTGATGAAAAAAAAGACCAGTCAATGTTTGGCAAGGGGTATACAACTGCGGGCCCGGGGTTCATGGGAGCCGGGTACCATTCAACCAATTGGTCGTTGGTACCAGTCAATGTTTACTCTAAACCAATTAAGAAGTTTTCTTTACACTAACAGCATAATCTGATGAAATTATTACATATCAGGTTTCCAGTACATTACAAGAAGTAAATCAGAGCACAAGAGGCTCCACACAAATTTGTCTTATTATTTGCCAGTCCAAATTTAAGTCAAAACTGCAAATTCAAGTCAAAACAGTCCACTGAAGATACATAAGCTGGTTTTTCATTTCAATTTCTTATGCAGATTCAAGTCCAAATTAGTCTTTGGGAAAGAAGTTATCATTTGCAATAAATTTCCAGTTAAGTCCAAAATTCATCAATCAAAGTTCCAATATTAGGGTTTTCTTCTATGGTCTAATCTTTGTCCAACAAACTCCTTAATGATAACAGCTTAAGAGTTTCAGTTTTTAACTTATTTTCTCGATTAATTACGGAGTAATTACTACTATTATATTGTTTTCTTGTTATTTAATTAATTAATTTCTGTGTCCTTATTAATTTATGGTTAGGCAAATATACCTTATTCTCCCTGAGACATGTAGTGTGTAAAAGATTGAGCTGCAAGTTGTTTGTTTTGCTGACTGACTCCATTTTCAAGCAAATTCCACTTGTTGAAGATGATGATGATGCAGTAGTAGTAATTGTATGAAGAACAGCAAGTGGAGAGCATCTTTCACTTGGTGTGGAATAATATGAAATCCTGATTTTATCCTTCAATTTATCTCTAAGATTCAATGAATTCGAATTCATCATATGAGATGGATTATAATACACTTCCACATCACCAAGTAATTTTTCCCCATCATATACAGCAACCACTGATTTATACATTTTTTTCTTTCTTTTTCCTTCAAAAAATTGTCAATTTATTTTATTAATAAAATTAAAATATAAAACAATAATAGGTAAATAATCATCATCAGAAATTAAATCTGTCTTTCATTCTTTTTTCACCTTCGTCTTCTTCGATTTATTGTTCAGTGTACAGATTCATAAGCTATAGATACAGATCGGTGTAAATCTAACAACAATCGGTAAATCTATCCGTTTGATTGATTGATTTCATCTTATATCGGTCTCAATTTATGCACAAAAATTAACAGATCTTGATCTGTTCTGTTGTTTGAAAACAGAAAAAATAAATTAAATAAAAGTCAAATTAGGGCAAATTCTCAGATCTGAAACGATGACGATGGGATGATGAACGATCTACTCGTTTGTCTTTAGATCTAGTTTAGTTTTGGAGGAAATTTAGATAATTTTGTCAGATCTGTAACGATGACGATGGTATGATGTGCAATCTGCGTGTTATTTTTTAGATCTAATTTAGTTTTGGGAGAAATTTAGATGGAGATAATGTTTAATACCACACGGAAACCCTAGATTTATAGATGCAGATAAACCAAAAATGTTACAGTATTATTTTGGAGTATTTACTTAAATTTAAATAATTAAAAATTAAAATTAAAATCTATTCAATCTATCTTCTAATTATTAATATTATACCGAGATAGTCCAAATGAATAGTACTACTTGAACTATCTCAATCTCACACTAACGTCCTCAAACTTTATTCAAAGTACGAATCGACCCCTCTCCAATTTTCCTAAAAAAACCTCACACCCTCAAGAAAATACAAAACACTCTCCAACCCTAACCCCTTACCCCGACCCGACTCGTCTCCCCGTTATTCACATATTAACTAACAGACAAAAGTTATGAATAGTATCAGGGGCATTTTCGACTTTTCACATTTTTTTTATTTTAATTTTAACTAAATTTCATTTTACCAACAAATGCCCCCACACTTTTTTGAAAAATTCAAATCGACCCCCCAAACAGGAGGGTAAAGTGTCAAATAACCATTTTCATAAAAAATCTTAAATAAACTCCACCCAAATATTCAACAGGTCATATCTTCTCGCTCGCAACGAGTTAAATTTTTTCGACACCATCGGTAAACTCGAAATAATTTTAGGAACACAATGTCACTAGCTATACGCAAAACGGACGCTTTTTAAAAAACCCTAAATATTTGGGGTACTTTTCATACACGTTGATTTTGCGTTAAATTTTCAAAAGTCGACAATTCCATAGCGAAACGCGGAGATGCACATATATTGTTAATTTAAAATAACATTTAAATCTCTCACGGGTTATACCTTTTAGTTCGACTCGAGTTGCGCTTCAACGACATCATCGTTAGCCACAAAATAATTTTACTAAACGCAATAAAATATATTAAAAATCGAACCCCCGGCGCGAAGCGAGGGTTCAATAACTAGTTATAACTATAATAATATTATATAATATATTTCGTCCTTTCACCTTTTTTATATTTTTTATTTATTTTTCCACCTTTTTTTTCCTTTTTTCAAAAAAAACCCCAAACTTTGTTCAAAAATTAAAACCTCCCCCAAAACGGGGGAGTAAAGTGTTAAATAATCATTTTCATAAAAAATCGTAACTAAACTCCACCCAAATATTCAACGGGTCATATCTTCTCGCTCGCAACGAGTTAAATTTTTCCGACACCATCGTTAAACTCGAAATAATTTTAGGAACACAATATCACTAACTGTACGCAAAATGGAATCTTTTTAAAAAAACGCTAAATATTTGAGGTACTTTTCATACACGTTGATTTTGCGTCAAATTTTTAAAAGTCGACAATTCCATACCGAAACGCGGATATGCACATAGCACATATATTGTTAATTTAAAATAACATTTAAATCTTTCACGGATTATACATTTTAGTTCGACTCGAATTGCGCTTCAACGACATCATCGTTAGCCACGAAATAATTTTACAAACTAAAAGCACTAAAATACATTGAAAACTGAACCTCCGGCACGAAGCGAGGGTTCGTAAACTAGTTACTATCTATATCTATCTATCTATATATAACACTAAATCTTGACTCCTAATTAGGGATGGCAATGGCCACCCGATCCGATGGATATCCACCCGATTCCCCCGCTACGTAATGGATATGGACGAACCTAAATGGATATGGATACGGATATGGATGAACTTAAATGGATATGGATATGGACATGGATGAAAAGTTTCATCCATGGATATATCCATTACCACCCGAAATACATATACAAATACATAAATATAGATATATGTTTACATATATTTACTATTACAAGTTCATTTACCGTTAGATTTATATTTTGCTTTCAACCTTATAATGAAATAACTATAATATATTACAATAAAACACACATATCTAATAAAATAAACTTATAAATTTCATATTTAATTTTTCATAATCCATGTGTTATAGTAAAATTTAACAAATTTTGTTATATCTTCGACAAATATTACACATTCTTGTGGGTAGATTTTAAATATGTCATGTTATATTTATTTCCGTTATACTACATTTTTATTTTAATCGCATATTAGAAAATATCATAACATTTTTTTAATATCCATTGGATATCCATTAACCCGGTTAATCCACTGGATATGGATATGGATGGATGACCTGAAACTAAACGGATATGGATATGGATATGGATGAACAAAACTAAATGGATATGGATGTGGATACGGCATCACCCGCTCCATATCCGATCCATTGCCATCCCTACTCCTAATGTCATAAATTAGGTTATTTAATTCATCGTTTTACCTAAGTTTATTTTTTATCTTTAAGGCGAAAAAAGAATATTATTAAGAAACTTTCATCGAAACGATGAATAAAATACAAATTACATTGCAAAGGGCTTTTGAGCCTAAAGAAAAAGACAAAAACATGAAAGTAAAATGAAACACCGACTTCTTCGATTTATGCAAACCAAAAGGACATAAAAGCCCGTTCAGACCAGCACACATGAAAGCAGCCCATGACAACAAACACAAGAAGCCCACTAGAAACTTGAAGAAGCCCACTTGAAACAATTATATTGGGCCCACTTGATATTGGGCCTCATGAACCTATCACTAAACCGGGAGTCAGGCGATAGGAACGAAGGAAATTATCCTCAACAAATTGACGAAGAACACATGAAAAAAATGATGTAGAGAAGATTTTATCCCCAAATTGAACCAAGCTAATCCCTAATCGACGATAGGACGCGTCATAGCGTGCAGAATCATCAACAACATTACAAAACCTGACGAAGGCATCTAACCTAACCAAACATCGAGCGTGACGATACAGGAACCCCAATAAACAAGAAAGCATCAAACACAGGCGAGTCGAATCATGAAGGGATAAAAAACAATTGAAAAACGAAGCTCGTTCAAACCAAACGACGCCGAGACACAAGAGACGGAGATTGAGAAAACTATGGCAATTGATAATAGGGAACTGTAAGAAGGAATTGGAAAGAAAGAACATAACCCAAATTAATACGTAATTGATAGCGTCAACTCCAATTAAAGGCATTCTTGTTTGACGATGGAAGGGAAGAAGATGGAAAGATAGCGATGAAGGATGACAGGTACCAGGAAAGAATTTCTGAAATTCATTATAAGAATATTACATTGAAAAAATCGAATTAGAAATGGTTGGAGCCTAGTTTCGTATTTTAGAAATTTTAACCGGTATAACATCGTCATCGTCCGCCATATTCTCCATGAACACTCTAAAATTATGCAACTCTTCCTTAAATGTAAGTTTTTTTGCACTAAATTGTTTACCATCAGTTGTGCTTTTTTTTTTAAAGATGTTTCTTGCCCAACCATATGATTGATTTCGCTATCCGTATCAAACAAATCCGATACATTAGGAACTTGGTCAACCCAATTGTTCGTTTGATTTTTTAACTTGTTCTTACTTGTATCGACTTTTGATTGGATAAAAGGTTCATGTACATTTTCAAGAGGAACACATCGGGACAATCTTTTCACATGATTCTTTGCAGTTGAGACCTAGACATTGATCATGTTGGTCCCTTGATAAACAACAGGAGTATTGTAGAGGGGGTGAATACAATTCTTTTAATTAACTTAACAGTTAAACACAATTTAGTATTCAAGAAAGTAAATTAAATAGAGTCAAATGTAATTTTTCAACGGTTATTCTTTATTGATTATATCACAAAGAATTACAACTATCCTTGGCGGAATGATAGTTGGTTGATACAGATTTACCTAAGTATAGCTACAGAGTGTGTTCTAAGCTATTACACGTTTTGGACTCTAAATAAACAAACCCACACCACTAGTTGTTACAATAGTGGATACAACAATTTATAGTAGTCCTTTTATCTGTGTAATTGTTCCATTGTCCACTGGTACATAGGATGTCTGTACTTGTGGGGACAACTGCATCAGAGAGCGTGCTCTCCTCTTTCCTCTTTGGTAGCTATTTGCTGGAACATCCCAATTCGGTTTGGCACCACTATTTGTTTAAATAAATAGAATGTTGTGTTCCCTAGGCGTTGACAAAGTATAACACATGTCTGCACATGCGTTAAACTTCTGCATTCCCACGTGGTCTTGTAAGGTCACTTGTCAGCTGCCGACGCGTGTCCTTTTCTGTTTAACTTTATCTTTGACTTTTGTTGAATAGTACGATTGATGTAGACCACTCAGGAAACCACTATGCTTGTAATGGAGCATAGCTGTCTTGTGTAGTATGCTGCATTTCAGCTATGCTGGTTCTTCATTGCTGAGTCACTTGATATTATTGAATTGCTGAGTATACATCCTGTGCTGATTGAAGAACTCTGTCTACCTTGTGTTAGTAGTCTAAGCAGCAAACTAAACACTCGACACAGCAATATCTGCTGTCTATACATAAATAAACTTGTGCTAGCTGCACATAACATTTTAATGCAAATAAATTACAGTTTTGTCATAATTAAATCCTTAATTATTTTGGGAACTCAATAATCTCCCCCTATTTGATGATGACAAAACCTATGACATTAAGAGAAAATACTAAAGCCAGCACTAAGGGACTTAATGAAAAATAGGCAGTATGTTTGTCCCTTTTTGATTTGTTTTGGGATCTTTGCTGAGTTATCTTTATCTTATAAATTGATATGATTTTGAAGATAAACTCATTTCACTTTTATTACAGCATAGTATATACAGACATTTACAAAATAGAATAATGAAAAATGAAATAACAAAAGATACAATTATATCACAAGAAGGCTATTTGTCTTTATCTTTATCTTTTTCATCTTCAGACAGCTCTTCTTCTTTCACTTTGAGGGCTGCCCAGGCTTCAGGAAATAAGTAAGGCACTTCAGCAGGGTCGAATACTGGAATCTGAGGAGGTAGAATGATGTGATCTCTTCTGTGTGGGCCTTCACCAGTAGATTTCTTACCTTTAGGCTTTTGAGAAAGAACTTCCTCTACATTCACTGCTGGTGCATTCCCATACTTTACTACTTTGTTGAAGAGCTCTTGAAGTTCAGGTTTCAGTGTATCTTTGATACCACTTTTACCTTTGCCAATAAAGTACTGTAGTATCTCCATCCATTCACTGAACCCTAAGGTTCTCAGTTCAGTGTAGTCTATTCTTTCTTGAACATTACCTTCCCTGCTGACAGAGAAAGCCCTTTTTGTGCCTTTGTGCACCTTGATGATCTTGCTTGGATTTGATCTTCTAGTTAGCACATCACCATATTTGCTCCTATAGTAATGATCAGATAATTCTATTGTTCGTTCAGTTTCTATAGGGGTAGCAGCAGGTGCTTTCTCAGCAGATTCCAGTTTATCGAATGCCTTGTCCTGTTCTTTAACAATGGCTTTAGCTAACTTGAGGGACTCAGCCTCTTGTTTTCTGTCAGCAGCCAACTTAGCTTCTTATTCCTAAAGCTTCAGCCTCTCAGCATATTCAACATCAGCATCAGCATCCTCCCTCCTTTGCCTGTCAAGTTGAACACTTAATAGATAATCATTGGCGGTGATGTTGAGGAATTTTGTTGTAGCAATCATCTGTCTGCCTTCATCAGTATTCATGGCATCACAGTATTGCTTTAGATCCATGTCCAGCTGCATAGCCTCATAAAAGAGAGCTTTTTCAGCATCAGTATGTAGCCTTTGACCACTGTTGTATAGATAAACACCAATTTCAATACCGAATTCCAAAGCATTGATGTAGAATTGCTGATCAAGTGGATGGTGCAGCAATCTGATGTGGCGTATCCTTAGGTATAGCTACTGCTCGTTGTTCAAGCAGTTATGGAACAGTGATCTCCAACCTGTAAGCCTCTCTTTCGTCTGGATTCATCTTTCTTATGTCTGGCTCACCCTATGCAGCTGGATCATCTTCCCAAGTAGTGTGTTTATCATGACGTTTTGGGGAAGATGGAGGATTTATACGTGATTCTACTATGCCAGTAGAACCCACTGAATAAAAGTTAATACGTTCATCCAGTGTCCTGTCAAAATAAGCAAGAGTTCGGGCAGGAATAGGTGATTGAATAAATGTTAAACTCCCTCTGCCCCAGACTGTGAAATCAACATTGTAACATCCCGCGTTTTTGCGTTAAAATTTATTTTTAACACTATCTTTTTTTAAAAAAAAATAATATCTTTCGTTATTTAAATTCGGAGTTTTCGTTAACTAACGTTCTTAATATTTCTGTTATTTAATTTTAACATCTCTCGGTTACTTTAGCGTTTTTAAAATATTCGTTCGGTTAATTCACGCACCCGCTTTGAAATTTGAGGGACCGAAGCTGTCAAGTGGGCAAACTAGTTGACTAGGTCAACTAGTCAACCCACCATTCTCATCCATTCATTTCCATCCACCTTCCACCTCCTTTCTCCTCCTTTTCTCTCTAGTTGCAAGAACAACCATAACACCCAATTCATTCAATCATCATCTAAATTCGATCTAGGAGGCCAACATCAAAACAAATTACATATTCGTGATCCTCTCTTCATCCTCTACATTTTGGTACCAATTTCATCTCGTTTGGGTAACATTTCTAAAACTCTAGATTTCTCTAAATTCGTGTTTTTGACTTGAAATGATGTTAGTTAGTGTCTATGGCTCATTGTGATGTCGTGTATGTAATTTGTATGCTCGATCTTGTTATTTGGTGTAGCTAGCATGAACACTCGAAATGGGTTAGTTTAATCTTTGATTTTGATTGATTAAATGTTGTTAGACGTTAAACCCATTGTGTTAAAAGTGTTACTAGCATCGTTAGTTTCGTTTTGGTATGTTGGATGATATGAAAACCTTGCGTTAACATGATTATTGATTTTGTGATTCTTGATTAGGGTTTGATGAACTTGAATGAACTTTTGATACTTTGGATGCCATGAAATGTTGTTAGTAAGTGTTTAGTTGTAATGCACGTTTCATTACCTTCAAAACGGCATATCATATGTGTGAATTGGATTCCCGAAACTTAAAATGCATTTGATGAACTTGAACTTTAAAAATAAACCTTTATTGATCAATTGACGAGTTTTCGGTTATTGTAATTGATGTTTTTGCTTGGTGAAAAGTAGTTAGTTGTATTCCTTGTCAAAATACCTTTCCAACGATATAAGATACTTGTTTTGGATGTTTACGGTTTAGGATTTATGGGTATTTGAAGTTGGATTCGTGCTTGAGTGTGAAAACTGCCAGAATTCTCTGCACAGGTAATGGCGCGGCGCGCCATATACCCGCGCGGCGCGCCAAAGTGGTCTGTCCAATTTTGTCGATTTTTGAATAATGTTTGCTATGCTACACACCCCCGATCAACATGAAACTTGGACAACATGCTCATATATGATTTCTAAGCTCATGAAAATAGTTCGGGACCCGACCTGACCCCATTGACTTTTTCGTTGACTTTGACCAAGTTTGACTTTTAGTCAAACTTAACAAAACACTTATGCAATCGCTCTAATCTTATTTTATATTTGATTCTTGCATGAAACTTGACAATTTAATTCACATGCTATATAATCGAGTCGTAACGAGCCATAGGACTAATTGAACACATTTCACCCGACCTTGTGTCGTAACCGGTAAATTGATACAACTTACTTGTTTAGGTCAAGGCTAAGCAACTTTCATGCACACGTTTACTTTGTGAAGTACTTTTATACTCGTGCACTCGAGGTGAGATCATAGTCCCACTTTTTCAACAACTTTTATATTTTTAAATCGTGGGCTGAGAAACATATACGTTACATACTTATATACATTTCATATGTATATATACCTTTCATACTTTTATACATCGAACACGAATACGAATACAAAGATACGGACGAGTTTGAACGAAAACCCTCAATTCAATTATCATTAATTACATCAGATGGTGTAAGCGAGACTATGTTGTGTGGATCCATACGGGTTTGACTAACCCTCATTCGGACGGTTCGCTACCGTTAAGCGAATGAAATATATTCTGGTACGGTGTACGTTCTAACACTTTTATGCTGAGGTAAATGATACGGTTAAGCTTTGATAATTGGGTGCTCGGTAAACAACAATACTTATGGAATTCAAACGATTCGGAAAATCGACTTATACTATAACTTGTGGTTCAACTTATTTTACTTACATACTCATTTACTAAACCTATGATTTCACCAACGTTTTTGTTGACAGATTCTCTATGTTTTCTCATGTAACGACCCGGCAATTTCCGACCAAATTTAAACTTATTCTTAATATGATTTGGATACGATAAGCAAAGTCTATTAAACCGGGTCTCAAAATGCTGGAACTATTTTCATGTAATCAATTACCCTTTGGCCATGCTCGACGATTCACGAACAATTAATTATAAATAGATATGTGTGTATGTATATATATAAATAATAATTCGAAATATAATTTGAAGTATTATATGTTGTTGTTATTAAATTAATAAAATAAAAAAATAGGATATTATAATAATTATTATTTAAAATATATCCCTATATATAAATAAAGTATATTAAAAATAAATATTAAATGATTGAAAAACTCGTTTGATGTTTCGATTGATATTAAGCAAGTTAAATTCAAACTTATGTAATTTTAAAATAAATGGTGGTCCGAAAATGAGTTCTATAAATTTTAGGCTTATTAAAAATGTATTTAGGAACTATTTGTTAAGTTTTAACACTTTTTATATTTTACCCAGAAATGAGAGGGACAGTTGATGTAATTTTTATTTAATAAATTAATGACCGAATTTTATACCATAATGATCAAAATAAATAAATAAATTTAATTTGAAAATAGGGAATTTTTCTGTGTACTCTTATCTGCCACTGATTAACAACGAAGCCCGAAATAATACCCCATTAAATATAAAGGGCTGTTAACTATTGTTAATTGATACTTGAGTTATACTGTGTTTGTTTTTCTTCTTTCTTCATCACCACTAGCATGATATATACGTATATAATATATAATATATATAAACACGTGGGTATAGATTCAACTCATCAACCACTTGTGTGCTATTATTATTTCCTGTTTAAAACACACGTACCATTCCATTCATGCACCTACTTTATGATTACTAAATTATTCTTGTTAATTATTAGTTAGTTATAGATATATTTATATATCTAGGATTTACACATACAGAAACCAAATCAACCACATTTGTTATTGATTGGTGATGCTATATTATTTTTTTTTTCTGTTTTCTATCTAATCACTAACTATCCCCCCTATATAAATATATGATATACTTATGCATGTGCACATATGATACTTATACATATTAGAAAATCCCCAATAGTTTCATCTCTTCAATTTTTGGGATTCCAATTTATCAAAACCATCTGCCTTCCATATCCACTTTCTATCTCTTTAACCACCACCACTAAACAAATTTTGTTACATGTCAATTCATATGATTATTATTATTATATAATTATTATTAATTATTAAAGATCACTTTAAAGAATATATGTGATATAATTACATATATATGTTACATATGAATTCACCACACCCACTTCCTATCTTCACTTCTTCTTCTTCTTTGATACTTCCTTACTCCTACTAACTGCTCTTCATGTATGTTAAACCATTAACCACGATCTTAAACTCAAATCATCACCACCCTACAAACCTCTTCATCGATCACAATAACAACCATCATCGTCATCCATCACAACTCTTCCACCACCAATCCAACCGTAAACAATCACCACCATAATCACCAAATTTTCTTTGTTTTCTTCCTGTTCGAATCCTTGTCGAACGAGACCACAAAACAGACTCCATTGCAGCTAACACTACTGTTGTTCGAGGTGTATTTCCAACCACTAAAATCGTCATCCTTAAACAAACCCCATAGACGACCAAGGCGACTGTGTTAACTGTTACTGTTTTCCTTGTTAACATGTTACTTTTGCAGCTAACACTACTTTTCTTTTTTCTTCTCTCTCGATTAATACTTCTGATTCTGCCTTGCTGTAAATGGTCGCTGCCACAACAGCTTTACAGCTGCAGATCATCACCATCATTCACCGTTACAATCCAGCTCTAACGTTTGCTATACTCGTGTTATTACTGTTGCTATTTTATGTTACTCCTGAAGCTGCCAATTTTTGCTTTTTATTCTAATCTATTCGAATCACACACACCCTCTTGTATTACGGTTTGGTTTCCCTCTTTATCAATCCTATATTTGATCGATACTCACCTGAAATCCTTCGAGGACCCTTGTGACTGTATCTGTTCATTCAATGTTATTGTTGTTAACCGAGAGCAAAACCACAAAACCGAACCCTCTATATTTTTCTTTTCTCGTGGTTTTCTGTTTTGCTTAACGATGATGATAAGTTTAATATATACCACTTGCCTTTTCCTGTTATTTATTTATTTTTTTCTATACCAAACCCACTTCAGCTACTTAAATTTTACGAGGCTTATATAAAAATTAAAACAAATTGGACTTGGGTCGTGTCCCTGCTTGGGCCGAAAATACAGCTTCAGTTGGGCCATGTCATTTTTAGTTGGGCCTGCTGTGTTCTAGGTGGACGGAAACCGTATTTAAGAAAAATGATGAGGAGCATTTATCAGGAAAACAGAAGCGGACAATTGGTGAGGAGTGTTTGTCTGTGAACTGAATGTCGTGGGTTCAAACCTTGGTTGGGGCATTCTTTATTTTTAAAGGCTTATTTCTTGAGGTAGTGAATTATTATTATTATTATTATTATTATTATTATTATTATTATTATTATTATTATTATTATTATTATTATTATTATTATTATTATTAGTATTAGTATCAATATTATTATTAGTAACATTTTTATTAAAAACTATCATTTTTATTAAAAGTACCATTTTTATTATTATTATCATTATTAGAAAAATTATCATTTTCAATAAAGTTATTATTTTTACTATTATTATTATTATTTTGACATTAATATCACTATTTTTATATTATCATTATCAATATTATTATCATAATAACTATTATTATTATTATTATTGTAAAATGAAACAACTTTTTTATTATTATTAATATTATATTATTTTATCAAATAACCATTAGTTATATAAAACCATAATGACTACATATAACATAATTTTATTAATACTTTTATAATAAATATTAATGAATATAACTAATTAAGTTATTAATGAAACACCTAATTAAAATAACAATTAAATCACTAATAATATATAAACTTGTTCGATTACGATTACACATTTTAATTTATATACAAATGATATAGGTTCGTGAATCCGAGGCCAACCCTGCATTGTTCAATATCGTTATATGTATTTTTACTACAAAATACATTAGGTGAGTTCATTGATTCCCTTTTTATATATATTTTTGGGACTGAGAATACATGCGCTGTTTTTATAAATGTTTTACGATATAGACACAAGTAATCGAAACTACATTCTATGGTTGAATTATCGAAGTCGAATATGCCCCTTTTTATTAAGTCTGGTAATCTAAGAATTAGGGAACAGACACCCTAATTGACGCGAATCCTAAAGATAGATCTATCGGGCCCAACAAGCCCCATCCAAAGTACCGGATGCTTTAGTACTTCGAAATTTATATCATGTCCGAAGGAGGATCCCGGAATGATGGGGATATTCTTATATGCATATTGTTAATGTCGGTTACCAGGTGTTCAATCCATATGAATGATATTTTTGTCTCTATGCATGGGACGTATGTTTATGAGGAATTGAAATATGAAATCTTGTGGTCTATTAAAATATTGAAATGATTGTTATGATAAACTAATGAACTCACCAACCTTTTGGTTGACACTTTAAAGCATGTTTATTCTCAGGTATGAAAGAAGTCTTCCGCTGTGCAATTGCTCATTTAAAAGATATTACTTGGAGTCATTCATGACATATTTCAAAAGATGTTGCATTCGAGTCATCGAGTTCATCAAGATTATTATTTAGTCAATTATAGTTGAATATATTATGAAATGAATTGCATGTCGTCAATTTTCGATATAAAGTAAGTTTGTCTTTTAAAAAAGAATGCAATGTTTGTAAAATGTATCATATAAAGGTAAAGTACCTCGCGATGTAACCAACTATTGTGAATAGTTTGTAATCGGTATGGACTTTGTCCGGATGGATTAGGACGGGTCTCTACAGTTGGTATCAGAGCAGAGGTCTTAGCGAACCAGGTCTGCATTAGTGTGTCTAACTGATAAGTCGTTAGGATGCATTAGTAAGTCTGGACTTCGACCGTGTCTGCATGTCAAAAGTTTTGCTTATCATTTTTGTCGGAAATCATCTGCTTATCATCCTTAGAAAATTACCTGCTTATTATTCTTAGTCTAGACACATCTTACTGCAATGATTGCATGAGTAGTGTATAGACAAAATTCATATCTTAGCGTATCTACTACTTCATATTTTAGCGTATCTGTTACTGTAATTTTGCCTGACAACTTCCGTAGATTCCTCCGTAACTTATGGGATTTTAGTATTATATATGCATAAGTAAATTATGTATTGCAGGTACTAATCTACATCCTATAATCTAATTCTTATCGAAAATTCTTCATCTGATCGTACGAGATGAATCCTGCAACCAGTTCGAGTCCCTCAGATTCCAATAGCTATTCCAATAGTTATTCCGACAGCTATTCTGACATAGATGTTCACCTAAGCTCTGAAAATAGCGTCAGTAGCATGAATCAACCAATCAGCCATTATCAATTCATCTGGTGGGTTCGTAGTCGACTTAATTAATGGAAACGCCCAGAAGGTAATCCCTTCCACCAACCGAATTCACCTCTTAACAATGAACCTGAAGCGTTTACCGGCGAACCTATTCGAGACACCATTTTCAGTCTTATTTCCAGAGTAACTCGACAAGATTATATTCTATCCACAATTCTGAACCTTATTCATCTGCTTGTTCCGACCGATAATCATTTTGGAATAATAGGAGAAGTCAACGAACTTCACGCTCGAGTAATCAATCTGGAGAATATGGTACAAAATGTACCAGCTTCAGCAACATCACCGGCATCAACAATACCATCAATAACAGCACCAGTACCATCAACAATCCATGCTTCAATATCATCATCTGTACTTTGAGTATGATCTTCGTTCTACGTATCGTTCTACCTCATTTATCTTCGTTCAACATGGAGAATATGTAATCTCTAAGGTTTTAGAGATTATTTATTCTAGTTCCAACCAAAAACTAAATGAGTTTAATTTCCCATTGACTCATTAAATCCATGATTACGTCTGAAGAAAATATATATGTATATATGTTTTCATAGAGATTGTAATTAAAAATTTTATTGTACAAACTGTTAATGGTGAAAATATTTTAACGGGTAGGTAACACCCGAGGAATATTTAGATTCTACATTAATAAGTTACACTGTACATTCTTCGAATCTGATTCAACATTCATTTAATATCCTACTTACATCCACCGATATACAAATCCGTTCATCACAGAATAACCATTTTCATCCAATTACATATTTGGATTTTGATTTATCAGAATCCATTAAGTGGCATAACAAAGAAATAATGGACACAATAAAAATTGATTAGAAACAGATTAATTAACAATATGAAATTCTATTAAGAATCCACACTAACAAAATCCTAGCTAACTGTTCCTAGCTAACTGTTAATTCAGTATTACCATTTAATTATCGCAATTTAATTATCGCAATTTTAATTATTGTCATTTAATTTCTGTTACTTACTTTACGCATTTTATTTATCGTCATTTAATTTCTGTATTTATTTTACGCACTTTAATTATCGGGACACGTATACAAGGTTTTGACATATCATATCGACGCATCTATATATATTATTTGGAATCACCATGGACACTCTATATGTAGTAATGATCGAGTTCTCTATACAGGGTTGAGGTTGATTGTCAAATAATATATATACTTTGAGTTGTGATCGAGTCTGAGACGTATACGGGTCACGATACGTATTAATTAATTCGAATATTATATATTAAATTATATATGAATTATTGGACTGTTAAATGTGGAATATCGACTGTGGACTAATGACATTGGACAATAAAAAAAACAAAAAAAAAAATTAAAATATTGAATATAACATATGAAACTAAACATTTCTTCAAGTTGCCACTTGATTTCATTTTAAACCTCATTTGTATCTTGACGATTACAATCTACGTTCAAACCTTTCATGATCCTTGAAAACACCTCAATCTAGAGAATGAACCAACCACACTTCATCTACGGAAGAAAAGAATGATGCATACAGTTATGCACCTAAAAAAAAAAAAAAAAAAAACTCTTGGAAACTGAGTAAACGTTTAACACATATATGTGCTAGCTTCTTTGGCGTTGTTATTACCGAAAATAACTTGAATTTTTTTTTTTCACAATAGTCAGTTTTGTCACAGCTCCAGCAAGTCAACTTCGACTTTTCGTTTGAAACAACCTTGATATATACGTTGTCTTTTCGCCTTCGTTACCGAAGAACAGTTTAAATTCCACCACATTAACAGAAAACGTACCATCAACTTCACTACTCTTTGGCGAAAGTCACTTCGATAAATCACGATATTTATTCATTAATACCCTATCATATACTCATCCGCTTACTGTAACGATAATTGCCATACCAATTACCGGGAATCAGCAATCAGTATTTCAAATCTCGCAACGTTTCTACATCAACAGTTATATGTATACATATAACCTTTATCTCTTAGAATTATGATCTTTCATTCTGAAATTCTGAAAAGCACCCAGTCTGCGAATTAATGCTCTGAATTTTTAAAAGTTGAATGAAGCAACAAAAACTGTAAACGACCTCAACAGCACAAGTTTGATAATAAAGAATGGAAGGTTGGAAACGCTCGATAGAAAATTTAGTACCGAAAGGCGGATTATGCAAAACTATGAAGGAAACCGTGGACAAATCACAAAGAATAAGTTTGACTTCAAAGAATCCAAAAGATTCAATGCCTGCTGAAGTCTTTAGCGAATATCTTGCTCCTTACTCTAAACCCTTGCGGACAATAGTCTCCATCATCCTTTGATCTTAGATATTCATAGATATTATCGTATCTTTCATTATAAATATCTTCGATATTTCTGAATATATTTTCATAACTAATCTTATCTGAAATCATTAATCTCTTCGTGCTATCAGTGTTACATCATATAGAAACTGTTAGTTTCTATATTCTGTAAACTTTCGAGCTTAAAATATGAATGTTATTGAAGTAGTGTTGGGAACTGAAGCATGAGTTAGTATAATATAATAATACTTGATCAACGTGATTATATTATAGTCAGTTATGCTGAGTTTCTAATGAAACATGATGATTCACAGATCCTAACATCATCATGTGCCATGTTACACGACTCTTGTATTCTATTTAACCTCAAAAATATCAAGAAAATATTTTCTTAATGATTCGGTCTTTTTTCGGATATTCTGGTAATTTGACAAATCAATTCGTGCTACTACCGTTCCTTTCTACATTGTATATTAGGATAATTCGAAACTCCATACCTATGAATTCTGGACCATTACTTGCGAAAAGAAAACAAAAACATGAGGCTCTGAAATAGAAAGGGGGTATATATCTCAGCAAATAAGAGAGAGCATTAACTGTGAATGACAATGATTATAGTAGACAGAAGCAGGGATTTCGAAATATAAGGGAAGGTATAAAACCCAATAATAACACAGAAATTACAAACCGTGTATATCAATGCGTATAGCAATATAAAGACACGGGAGGATTAGGAATACTATCACCCCAAGGTAATAGTAGAAGTAAACAGATTCCTTGGGTGGTAGTTGAAATAGAAGAATGACAGATACAATAGTTAAGAAAATATCGAGGATTAGAACGGGATTAAACATTTTCACAGCATTTTGGATATATGAGCTAAGAAAGAAAGTATAGGAATGGTGAGAATAATAGAACGGAAGATTTAATGAAATTATCAGACAGAGCAATCGAGGTAGATCATCCCATTTAATTGAAGGGATCCTAATCTCCTTAATTACCGAAGAATCAAATCTTATTCAGATTTCAAAAATTTCTTCAAATCCCTTAAAATTCCGGAATTCAACCAAGACAACATCAAAAGTTAAGACGAAACTTTATTTATTCATTTCACCCTTTTGTGATAGCTTCGTTCGTATTCTTCGAATAATCGAATTATTTTATCCATATTACGCAATAATGATAAAACTCAATTTATCAACTCATATTCGTCATGAAAACATTTTTATTGTTAACCATGACCACCTCACTCAAATTTCGGGACGAAATTTCTTTAATGGGTAGGTACTGTGACGACCCGGCAATTTCCGACCAAATTTAAACTTATTCTTAATATGATTTGGATACGATAAGCAGAGTCTATTAAACCGGGTCTCAAAATGCTGGAACTATTTTCATGTAATCAATTACCCTTTGGCCATGCTCGACGATTCACGAACAATTAATTATAAATAGATATGTGTGTATGTATATATATAAATAATAATTCGAAATATAATTTGAAGTATTATATGTTGTTGTTATTAAATTAATAAAATAAAAAAATAGGATATTATAATAATTATTATTTAAAATATATCCCTATATATAAATAAAGTATATTAAAAATAAATATTAAATGATTGAAAAACTCGTTTGATGTTTCGATTGATATAAAGCAAGTTAAATTCAAACTTATATAATTTTAAAATAAGTGGTGGTCCAAAAATGAGTCCTATAAATTTTAGGCTTATTAAAAATGTATTTAGGAACTATTTGTTAAGTTTTAACACTTTTTATATTTTACCCAGAAATGAGAGGGACAGTTGATGTAATTTTTATTTAATAAATTAATGACCGAATTTTATACCATAATGATCAAAATAAATAAATAAATTTAATTTGAAAATAGGGAATTTTTCTGTGTACTCTTATCTGCCACTGATTAACAACGAAGCCCAAAATAATACCCCATTAAATATAAAGGGCTGTTAACTATTGTTAATTGATACTTGAGTTATACTGTGTTTGTTTTTCTTCTTTCTTCATCACCACTAGCATGATATATACGTATATAATATATAATATATATAAACACATGGGTATAGATTCAACTCATCAACCACTTGTGTGCTATTATTATTTCCAGTTTAAAACACACGTACCATTCCATTCATGCACCTACTTTATGATTACTAAATTATTCTTGTTAATTATTAGTTAGTTATAGATATATTTATATATCTAGGATTTACACATACAGAAACCAAATCAACCACATTTGTTATTGATTGGTGATGCTATATTTTTTTTTTTTTTCTGTTTTCTATCTAATCACTAACTATCCTCCCTATATAAATATATGATATACTTATGCATGTGCACATATGATACTTATATATATTAGAAAATCCCCAATAGTTTCATCTCTTCAATTTTTGGGATTCCAATTTATCAAAACCATCTGCCTTCCATATCCACTTTCTATCTCTTTAACCACCACCACTAAACAAATTTTGTTACATGTCAATTCATATGATTATTATTATTATATAATTATTATTAATTATTAAAGATCACTTTAAAGAATATATGTGATATATTTACATATATATGTTACATATGAATTCACCACACCCACTTCCTATCTTCACTTCTTCTTTTTCTTTGATACTTCCTTACTCCTACTAACTGCTCTTCATGTATGTTAAACCATTAACCACGATCTTAAACTCAAATCATCACCACCCTACAAACCTCTTCATCGATCACAATAACAACCATCATCGTCATCCATCACAACTCTTCCACCACCAATCCAACCGTAAACAATCACCACCATAATCACCAAATTTTCTTTGTTTTCTTCCTGTTCGAATCCCTGTCGAACGAGACCACAAAACAGACTCCATTGCAGCTAACACTACTGTTGTTCGAGGTGTATTTCCAACCACTAAAATCGTCATCCTTAAACAAACCTCATAGACGACCAAGGCGACTGTGTTAACTGTTACTGTTTTCCTTGTTAACATGTTACTTTTGCAGCTAACACTACTTTTCTTTTTTCTTCTCTCTCGATCAATACTTCTGATTCTGCCTTGCTGTAAATGGTCGCTGCCACAACAGCTTTACAGCTGCAGATCATCACCATCATTCACCGTTACAATCCAGCTCTAACGTTTGCTATACTCGTGTTATTACTGTTGCTATTTTATGTTACTCCTGAAGCTGCCAATTTTTGCTTTTTATTCTAATCTATTTGAATCACACACACCCTCTTGTATTACGGTTTGGTTTCCCTCTTTATCAATCCTATATTTGATCGATACTCACCTGAAATCCTTCGAGGACCTTTGTGACTGTATCCGTTCATTCAATGTTATTGTTGTTAACCGAGAGCAAAACCACAAAACCGAACCCTCTATATTTTTCTTTTCTCGTGGTTTTCTGTTTTGCTTAACGATGATGATAAGTTTAATATATACCACTTGCCTTTTCCTGTTATTTATTTATTTTTTTCTATACCAAACCCACTTCAGCTACTTAAATTTTACGAGGCTTATATAAAAATTAAAACAAATTGGACTTGGGCCGTGTCCCTGCTTGGGCCGAAAATACAGCTTCAGTTGGGCCATGTCATTTTTAGTTGGGCCTGCTGTGTTCTAGGTGGACGGAAACCGTATTTAAGAAAAATGATGAGGAGCATTTATCAGGAAAACAGAAGCGGACAATTGGTGAGGAGTGTTTGTCTGTGAACTGAATGTCGTGGGTTCAAACCTTGGTTGGGGCATTCTTTATTTTTAAAGGCTTATTTCTTGAGGTAGTGAATTATTATTATTATTATTATTATTATTATTATTATTATTATTATTATTATTATTATTATTATTATTATTATTATTAGTATTAGTATCAATATTATTATTAGTAACATTTTTATTAAAAACTATCATTTTTATTAAAAGTACCATTTTTATTATTATTATCATTATTAGAAAAATTATCATTTTCAATAAAGTTATTATTTTTACTATTATTATTATTATTTTGATATTAATATCACTATTTTTATATTATCATTATCAATATTATTATCATAATAACTATTATTATTATTATTATTGTAAAATGAAACAACTTTTTTATTATTATTAATATTATATTATTTTATCAAATAACCATTAGTTATATAAAACCATAATGACTACATATAACATAATTTTATTAATACTTTTATAATAAATATTAATGAATATAACTAATTAAGTTATTAATGAAACACCTAATTAAAATAACAATTAAATCACTAATAATATATAAACTTGTTCGATTACGATTACACATTTTAATTTATATACAAATGATATAGGTTCGTGAATCCGAGGCCAACCCTGCATTGTTCAATATCGTTATATGTATTTTTACTACAAAATACATTAGGTGAGTTCATTGATTCCCTTTTTATATATATTTTTGGGACTGAGAATACATGCGCTGTTTTTATAAATGTTTTACGATATAGACACAAGTAATCGAAACTACATTCTATGGTTGAATTATCGAAGTCAAATATGCCCCTTTTTATTAAGTCTGGTAATCTAAGAATTAGGGAACAGACACCCTAATTGACGCGAATCCTAAAGATAGATCTATCGGGCCCAACAAGCCCCATCCAAAGTACCGGATGCTTTAGTACTTCGAAATTTATATCATGTCCGAAGGAGGATCCTGGAATGATGGGGATATTCTTATATGCATATTGTTAATGTCGGTTACCAGGTGTTCAATCCATATGAATGATATTTTTGTCTCTATGCATGGGACGTATGTTTATGAGGAATTGAAATATGAAATCTTGTGGTCTATTAAAATATTGAAATGATTGTTATGATAAACTAATGAACTCACCAACCTTTTGGTTGACACTTTAAAGCATGTTTATTCTCAGGTATGAAAGAAGTCTTCCGCTGTGCAATTGCTCATTTAAAAGATATTACTTGGAGTCATTCATGACATATTTCAAAAGATGTTGCATTCGAGTCATCGAGTTCATCAAGATTATTATTTAGTCAATTATAGTTGAATATATTATGAAATGAATTGCATGTCGTCAATTTTCGATATAAAGTAAGTTTGTCTTTTAAAAATGAATGCAATGTTTGTAAAATGTATCATATAAAGGTCAAGTACCTCGCGATGTAACCAACTATTGTGAATCGTTTGTAATCGATATGGACTTTGTCCGGATGGATTAGGACGGGTCTCTACATCTCAGGTCCCTGAATGCTATTTGATACATGCTTCCGCACTCTTTTTGATACTTGTTTGGATGTCGAGTATACATGCATATTTAGAGCCCTTGACTTGCTTTTAAATTGTGTCGCATAGGTTTCTATTGTACGTTAAACATTGTAATGTAACTAGTCGTTGAACTACTTTTGTAAACTTGAAACGTCCTTTACATTTGAAATGAATGCGACATATTTTTGGTCAAACGTCATCTTAAGGACTTATGACCACGTAACGGGACCTAAGTAGACGGCACCGTCAATGACGATTTTGTCGGGTCGCTACAGATGGTATCAGAGCATTGGTTGTAGGGATTTAGAGTTCATTGGTGTCGACCCCGAGTCATAGGGTACATTAGTGAATCTAGACTACAACTGGCATATAGACTGAAGTAGGAACTACTTGACTATTTATGCATTATACTCGAACTCTCCTATCATATCTAACTCTTATTCGATCTTGATATCACGTTGTTAAATTTGATTGACACGCCACCTTGACTTTATGAAGTAATGTTAAATGCACATGTGAATCAGGGTAATATAATTTCCGGGATTATATTACGGTGGTTCACATGGACGTTCCGACATTATGACATAAAGAATTTAAGGCGGGTTAAGGAAATTTTCTCTTTATCCTTATTCCATATCACGGTTGGTATTATTGAGAATACTAACCAACGATATTCTTGTGTCTTGAAGGAACAATGGCTCGTCGACGTGCTCCTCCCGAAACTCCCGAACAAGCTCTACAACGAATGATAGCCACCGCCGTGGATGCGGCCATGGCCGGTCACTCTTCCAACGACAATAACAATAACAACAATCACAACTACAACAACAATGGAGCCAGTAATTCAAACGAAGGGTGCTCCTATAAGAACTTCATGGGGTGCAAACCTCACACTTTTGATGGAACCGGGGGACCGGTAGTGCTCACCCGATGGTTTGAGCAAACGGAAGCCGTCTTTAGCATAAGCGGTTGTCGGGACCAAGACAAGGTCAGATTTTCCACTCACACCTTCGCCGGTATCGCTCTCACATGGTGGAATACGTATGTACAATCGGTGGGTATCCACGAAGCCCACGCTCTCTCTTGGGTCGACTTAAGAGGAAAGATTATCACCGAATACTTCCCACGAGAAGAGACCCGCAAGCTTGAACACGAGCTAAGAACTTTAAAAGCGGTCGGGAATGACCTAAAGGCCTATAATCAACGATTTTCTGAGCTAGCCTTGATGTGCCCAAATCTCGTGAGTACCGAGTCTCTAAGGGTTGAGCTTTACATGGATGGTCTTCCTAAGAGCATCAAACAAGGAGTAATGTCATCCAAACCCACTAATCACCAAGAGGCTTTAAATATGGCCCGCCAATTGATCGAAACGGTGGACAAAATTGAGGTGTCGGCATATAAAGCCGAGGATAAGTCGGGTGGCAACAAAAGAAAATGGGAAGCCCCCGAATTGAGCAACTACAACAACAACCCCGCCAAGAAGCCTTTCACCTCCAACGACAAGAAAGGCTATGCCGGAAGTCTACCATCTTGCAACAAGTACCACAAACATCATTATGGCGAATGTAGCAAACCATTTTGCAACAAATGCCGCAACCGTCATTATGGTGAATGTGGTAAGTTAACTTGCCACTGGTGCCAAGGAAGTGGTCATACGGCCAACGATTGTAGGAGTGTCGCCCCCGTTGCCCCAAAGGTGCCCAATGCACACCGGACGGGCGTTTGTTTCGAATGTGGCCAACCGGGTCATTTTAAGAATGCGTGCCCGGAGAAGAAGACAAACCCCAATACACGCGGCCGAGCTTTCAACATTAACACCGAGGAAGCCCGAGATGACAACTAGTCACGGATACGTTTCTTCTCAACAACCCTTATATTTCATGTTTATTCAATTCGGGTACCGTTAGACGTTTTATAACCAAGGCCTTGACTCGTACTCTTTGCACACCACCATATCCCCTAGACACTACCTATGCCATTCAAGTGACCGACGGTAAACTATTACGTTAAACTTTTTGGGTGTAGAATTTGAATTTTGACTTGACACCTATACAACTAGGGAACTCAAAACCTATTCATTAAGAAGAAAATGATCCCTTACATGTGTATAGATTATCGTGAACTAAATAATTTCTGGTTAAGAACCGATATTCTCTTTCCCGTACCGATGACCTCTTGATCAATCACAAGAATTCCGTGTGTATTCCAAAATCGACCCCCATTCCGGTTATCTCCAAAACGGTTTTCAAAATTCGTTACGATAGTTATGAATTTCTTATAGTGTCGTTCAGTTTAACAAAGGCTTCCTCCGTATTCATGGGCCTGATGGGTCGCATATGTAAACTTATCTAGACAGATCTGTCATCATATTCATAGGTGATGTTTTAACCTATTCAATTCAAGCAAAGAAGAAAACGAACAACATCTTTCTCTTACGCTTGAACTCTTGAGGAAAGAGCAACTCTATACCAAAATCTCCAAGTGTGAACTTTGGTTAAACAAAGTCCAATTTCTAGACCATGTTGTTAGTGGTCAGGGTATTACAATAAAATCTCGCAATCGAAGCCACACGTAATCGGGAAACCCTCACAACTCTAACTTGTATTCGTAAAATCTTAGATCTCGCTGGTTATTACCGAAGATTCATTTCTGACTTCTTCTGCGTTGTACGATCTTTAACCTCGTTAACTCACTAAGAGAAATTTAAACCTCTCCATTCCTGAACCTTGACCGTGTTTATTCACACCAACCTTGCTAGCTAAATTCGTATAGCACAAGATGGAACCAAAAATGGAAATATTTCTACTTGAACGCCGGAAAGGCATACTCTCTCGACTCGAAATCAAGTAAACTGAAATTCATCATTTTACACGAAGAATTTGAGTACTTAATTATGGATTCAATCAACCTTCTCGTCATCACGTACCACATTACATAACTCTGTTATTTCACCGTTACCGTCTAGTATTACTACTCAACTCCGAACTATACAACTACGTGTACTATCTCGTTTCCCATCCCGTCTCAACATTTGACCACTAGATGCGCGATGTGGCTACCTCAAGACGTAAACTCATCCTGTTCTAAGTTCTCATTTCACTCCTATCTTTTCTTTCGTACTTCCGTATAAGGAAACCTTTATATCTAAATCCTCAACGAAGAAAGAGACTCTTCATGTATTACTAGTATTCACCACGAGGGGGGAGGGCCCAGACGAACATTTTCAGTAGCCGATAAGGAACTTGTCCCAACAGACGCTTTCAAGCCCTAACTAACTTGTTCGAACATATCTTTATAAATTCTATTCCAACACGGTGTACCATTGTCAATTATCCCAGATCGAAATACTCGTTTCACTTCTAGTGTTACAAGAAGCCTTGGGAACACGTTTAAACATGAGTACCACGTATCATCCGCAAACTGACGGAACAAGCAAACGCACGATTCAAATCTAGGAAAGAAAGGTTACCAACTCGTATTGTCGCTTTTAGTTGATTCCTCTCACTACGGTAGTTACCATTCGTGTATTAACGCCGCACTTCCAAAACCCTATGTGACCGCAAATGTTATACCCCTATTCGTTGGACCAAAGCATGTGGCAAGCAAATCACCGAATCTGAAATCATTCAAGAAATGACCGTTGAGATAGTTCATGTCCGAGAAGGGCTCTAGACGGCCCGTAGTCGCCAAAAAGGACTATACCAATGTTAGGCATAAACCTTCCAAATTCCCAGCCAGCAATTGTGTAATATTGAAAAACCGCACCTTGGAAAGGTGTAATCCATTCGGGAAATCAAGGGAAGCTATATCCGCAATATTGATCCTTCTAAAATCTTGGGGCGTATTGGAACCGCCTCCTACCGTATAGGTCTCCTGACTCAATTAAGATTTCCGTTTACCTTACATTTCGTGTAACAAACTTAGAGACGTATCCTGCGTAACAGGAACGTGCTATCCTTCTAGATAAACTTACTATTGATGATAAACTCCCCTTCATGGGAAAACCGGTTGAAATTGTGGATCGTAAAATCAAGCCTTAATACAACGTGAAATCCCGAATGTCAAAGTTCATGAGAATGCCCAAGGACGTATCTTCACTTATTCATATCATTGACAATGTAAGGTCTCGAGTAAGAGACATCGACTATTACTTCCAACTAAATTTCGGGACGAAATTTCTTTTAAGGTGTAGGTAATGTAACATCCCGCATTTTTCCGTTAAAATTTATTTTTAACACTATCTTTTTTTTTTAAAATAATATCTTTCGTTATTTAAATTCGTAGTTTTCGTTAACTAACGTTCTTAATATTTCTGTTATTTAATTTTAACATCTCTCGGTTACTTTAGCGTTTTTAAAATATTCGTTCGGTTAATTCACGCACCCGCTTTGAAACTTGAGGGACCGAAGCTGTCAAGTGGGCAAACTAGTTGACTAGGTCAACTAGTCAACCCACCATTCTCATCCATTCATTTCCATCCACCTTCCACCTCCTTTCTCCTCCTTTTCTCTCTAGTTGCAAGAACAACCATAACACCCAATTCATTCAATCATCATCTAAATTCGATCTAGGAGGCCAACATCAAAACAAATTACATATTCGTGATCCTCTCTTCATCCTCTACATTTTGGTACCAATTTCATCTCGTTTGGGTAACATTTCTAAAACTCTAGATTTCTCTAAATTCGTGTTTTTGACTTGAAATGATGTTAGTTAGTGTCTATGGCTCATTGTGATGTCGTGTATGTAATTTGTATGCTCGATCTTGTTATTTGGTGTAACTAGCATGAACACTCGAAATGGGTTAGTTTAATCTTTGATTTTGATTGATTAAATGTTGTTAGATGTTAAACCCATTGTGTTAAAAGTGTTACTAGCATCGTTAGTTTCGTTTTGGTATGTTGGATGATATGAAAACCTTGCGTTAACATGATTATTGATTTTGTGATTCTTGATTAGGGTTTGATGTACTTGAAATGAACTTTTGATACTTTGGATGCCATGAAATGTTGTTAGTAAGTGTTTAGTTGTAATGCACGTTTCATTACCTTCAAAACGGCATATCATATGTGTGAATTGGATTCCCGAAACTTAAAATGCATTTGATGAACTTGAACTTTAAAAATAAACCTTTATTGATCAATTGACGAGTTTTTGGTTATTGTAATTGATGTTTTTGCTTGGTGAAAAGTAGTTAGTTGTATTCCTTGTCAAAATACCTTTCCAACGATATAAGATACTTGTTTTGGATGTTTACGGTTTAGGATTTATGGGTATTTGAAGTTGGATTCGTGCTTGAGTGTGAAAACTGCCAGAATTCTCTGCACAGGTAATGGCGCGGCGCGCCAAAGTGGTCTGTCCAATTTTGTCGATTTTTGAATAATGTTTGCTATGCTACACACCCCCGATCAACATGAAACCTGGACAACATGCTCATATATGATTTCTAAGCTCATGAAAATAGTTCGGGACTCGACCCGACCCCATTGACTTTTTCGTTGACTTTGACCAAGTTTGACTTTTAGTCAAACTTAACAAAACACTTGTGCAATCGCTCTAATCTTATTTTATATTTGATTCTTGCATGAAACTTGACAATTTGATTCACATGCTATATAATCGAGTCGTAACGAGCCATAGGACTAATTGAACACATTTCACCCGACCTTGTGTCGTAACCGGTAAATTGATACAACTTACTTGTTTAGGTCAAGGCTAAGCAACTTTCATGCACACGTTTACTTTGTGAAGTACTTTTATACTCGTGCACTCGAGGTGAGATCATAGTCCCACTTTTTCAACAACTTTTATATTTTTAAATCGTGGGCTGAGAAACATATACGTTACATACTTATATACATTTCATATGTATATATACCTTTCATACTTTTATACATCGAACACGAATATGAATACAAAGATACGGACGAGTTTGAACGAAAACCCTCAATTCAATTATCATTAATTACATCAGATGGTGTAAGCGAGACTATGTTGTGTGGATCCATACGGGTTTGACTAACCCTCATTCGGACGGTTCGCTACCGTTAAGCGAATGAAATATATTCTGGTACGGTGTACGTTCTAACACTTTTATGCTGAGGTAAATGATACAGTTAAGCTTTGATAATTGGGTGCTCGGTAAACAACAATACTTATGGAATTCAAACGATTCGGAAAATCGACTTATACTATAACTTGTGGTTCAACTTATTTTACTTACATACTCATTTACTAAACCTATGATTTCACCAACGTTTTCGTTGACAGATTCTCTATGTTTTCTCAGGTCCCTGAATGCTATTTGATACATGCTTCCGCACTCTTTTTGATACTTG
Source organism: Rutidosis leptorrhynchoides (assembly GCF_046630445.1). NCBI lineage: Eukaryota > Viridiplantae > Streptophyta > Magnoliopsida > Asterales > Asteraceae > Rutidosis > Rutidosis leptorrhynchoides. Next base: position 351,003,488 of record NC_092333.1, on the reverse strand, counting down.
TTTGGATGTCGAGTATACATGCATATTTGGAGCCCTTGACTTGCTTTTAAATTGTGTCGCATAGGTTTCAATTGTACGTTAAACATTGTAATGTAACTAGTCGTTGAACTACTTTTGTAAACTTGAAACGTCCTTTACATTTGAAATGAATGCGACATATTTTTGGTCAAACGTCATCTTAAGGACTTATGACCACGTAACGGGACCTAAGTAGACGGCGCCATCAATGACGATTTTGTCAGGTCGCTACAAACATCATCAACAGAATCAGTATCTTTGTTAGCACCCAGCTCATCCACCTTTGCTAGGTCTTCATCACTTGTTACACCCAGCCGCACACTTCTGGCTGGGTCTTCAATCATAGCACTCCTTACTGTGTCTTCGGCACCAGCTGACTGATTAGTATCAGCTGGTACAACTGCCACAGTATTTTCATCAGCTGCCTCAAATAAGGGTCCTTTCCTTAAGGGCTGGTTGTCCCTAGGAGCAGATTTTACCCTTTGTTTATCGATAGGCATGGGTTCAGCTGATGGTTCTTGTGTTGGTACTAGTTCTTGTAGAGGCAGATAGGGAACAATTGCTAAGTGCTCCCTCTGAACATCATCATCATCAAGGTTGATGATATCTGCTGGCTGTGATTGTGTAGATGGTTGAGCAGTAGATGAAGATCGAGAGGATTGGCTGGTTTCTAATATAGCATCAAGTCACTTCATGAATACGTCAGCTCTAACTCCTCCTGACTCAGTAGAAGCTAAGTAATCTTTCATCTCTTCATGAGTCATCTTCTTAATTCTGTCTGCTCGCTCAGCATACAACTTTGCTTTCTTTCTATCATATTTCACCATGAACTTAGCATTTATTTTTTAAAGCAGCCCTTTTGTGTTCATCAATGCTGAGAAGTTCATCATGAATTTCACGCTTTTCAGGATCGAGGGATAGTATATGCTCAATTTTATGTCATTTTAGAGCAGCATATGCCTCAAATTTAGCGTTGAAAGCAGCATCTAGTTCCTGCTGTCTCTTCTGATGCCTCTTTAGTTTTCTTTTCATTTTTTGTTCAATAGTTTAAAAGACAGCAAAAGATTCAGCTATAGCCAGTTCAGACACATCACTGGGCTTACTGCCAGAACTAATATCATCCACAAATGTGGCAGACACACTGGGTTGAGATTCACCAGCTGCCTGGACACCTACTTCAGTATGAGCGTTGCTGGGCTTAGTGCCAGAACCTTGACCAATACCATCACCACCATCATCACCATCCCTCCTTTGCTGTTTTGGAGCCTTTTTATGTTCGTGCTCCCCCTCAGATTGTTTTCTCTTTTTAGACTTCTTCTCCCCCTTTTTGTCATCAGCAGGGGCAGAAGGATGAGCAGGGGAGACCTGTGCATCAAGGTCACTATCTGATTCAGGAACTGAGTAAGCAAAGCTGTTCCAGTCAGCATCAGCAGGAGATAGATGGGCACCAGGATCTATACCATATTGCCTGAGACATAGGTTTGAAGTTCAGACTTCATTCCTTGCAACACACATGGCCATTTGATCAACAGTGGCCCTAACATCAGCTTGTAGGGCAGCCATTCGTTGCATAGTCTCCACCATTTGAACATAAGCAGAGGCAGGAACCATTGTAGCCATTTGCTGTTTCTGCGAATCCAATCTCTCTTCTAAAACCCTATTCTCCTCATTAAGAAAGAGAATCCTTCTATTAGCAGCATCAATATCAGCTTGAAGATGGGCAATATGCTCAGTATATTCATTGTGAGAGATGATTCGCCTTTTGAGATCATCCCCTACTTCATGGTGTTAGACAATGACATCTACCGCAAGATCTTAAAAAGCACATACTTGTTTGAGATGGGCTTCAATAGTGGAAGTGGTAACATCCCCAGCTCTGCGTATGGCTTCAGTCATTCATTCGACAAGAGTAGTGCAAATGGTTCTTTGTAGATCCGGTGTGATTCTGGCTACTGTACGATAAACATCCAGAGTAGAAATAGCAGCCACCTCAGTAGGATCAAAACTACTGGTTGAGGGGCGATCACTAGCAGCGACAATAGGATTACCTCTGTGGGGTGGTGGAAGGTCAGAATCTGACTCGTCACCATGATCACCATCATTTTTACCTTCACCCGAAGGTTTAGAACCACTGGTATCCTTGTCAGCATCATTATCAGCATCATCAGTGAGATCCACTAGTGTGTCTTTGGAACCAGTCACATTATCATGAGTGACTGGATCGCCCTTACCAGTACCTTTATCAGCATCACCATCAGATGAAGAAGGTGATGAGGAAGAAGCTGAAGAATCAGAAGGTACTGGCAAATCAGGGACATTCTGAATCACACACTTCTTAGTGACAGGATCTATGATGAACTTGAGAGGCCTCCAAGTACCAGGCCATAGAGAAGAAGCTGGAGACATACCAAAGTAGTGGTAGTATGGCTCCTCATTAACTTGTTGTAGAGTGGTCAGCCTCTCATATACTTCTTCTCTTGCTGGTCGGTCAAGCTGAGACAGTAGTTCAATTAGCTCTTCTCTGGGTAGTTTGCTAGCTGATACCAAAGCACTTTGAGGATCAATCTGTAGTGACCCGAACTTTTCCATGTTTATATATATTAATTGAGATTGATATTTACATGATTAAATGTTTCCAACATGTTAAGCAATCAAACTTGTTAAGACTTGATTGATTGAAATAGGTTTCATATAGACAATTGACCACCCAAGTTGACCGGTGATTCACGAACGTTAAAACTTGTAAAAACTATATGATGATATATATATGGTTATATATATAGTTAACATGATATTATGATAAGTAAACATATCATTAAGTATATTAACAATGAACTACATATGTAAAAACAAGACTACTAACTTAATGATTTTGAAACGAGACTATATGTAACGATTATCGTTGTAACGACATTTAATGTATATATATCATATTAAGAGATATTCGTACATCATAATATCATGATAATATAATAATTTAAAATCTCTTTTGATATTATAAACATTGGGTTAACAACATTTAACAAGATCGTTAACCTAAAGGTTTCAAAACAACATTTACATGTAACGACTAACGATGACTTAACGACTCAGTTAAAATGTATATACATGTAGTGTTTTAATATGTATTCATACACTTTTGAAAGACTTCAAGACACTTATCAAAATACTTCTACTTAACAAAAATGCTTACAATTACATCCTCGTTCAGTTTCATCAACAATTCTACTCGTATGCACCCGTATTCGTACTCGTACAATACACAGCTTTTAGATGTAGGTACTATTGGTATATACACTCCAATGATCAGCTCTTAGCAGCCCATGTGAGTCACCTAACACATGTGGGAACCATAATTTGGCAACTAGCATGAAATATCTCATAAAATTACAAAAATATGAGTAATCATTCATGACTTATTTACATGAAAACAAAATTACATATCCTTTATATCTAATCCATACACCAACGACCAAAAACACCTATAAACACTTTCATTCTTCAATTTTCTTCATCTAATTGATCTCTCTCAAGTTCTATCTTCAAGTTCTAAGTGTTCTTCATAAATTCCAAAAGTTCTAGTTTCATAAAATCAAGAATACTTTCAAGTTTGCTAGCTCACTTCCAATCTTGTAAGGTGATCATCCAACCTCAAGAAATCTTTGTTTCTTACAGTAGGTTATCATTCTAATACAAGGTAATAATCATATTCAAACTTTGGTTCAATTTCTATAACTATAACAATCTTATTTCAAGTGATGATCTTACTTGAACTTGTTTTCGTGTCATGATTCTGCTTCAAGAACTTCGAGCCATCCAAGGATCCATTGAAGCTAGATCCATTTTTCTATTTTCTAGTAGGTTTATCCAAGGAACTTAAGGTAGTAATGATGTTCATAACATCATTCGATTCATACATATAAAGCTATCTTATTCGAAGGTTTAAACTTGTAATCACTAGAACATAGTTTAGTTAATTCTAAACTTGTTCGCAAACAAAAGTTAATCCTTCTAACTTGACTTTTAAAATAAACTAAACACATGTTCTATATCTGTATGATATGTTAACTTAATGATTTAAAACCTGGAAACACGAAAAACACCATAAAACCGGATTTACGCCGTCGTAGTAACACCGCGGGCTGTTTTGGGTTAGTTAATTAAAAACTATGATAAACTTTGATTTAAAAGTTGTTATTCTGAGAAAATGATTTTTATTATGAACATGAAACTATATCCAAAAATTATGGTTAAACTCAAAGTGAAAGTATGTTTTCTAAAATGGTCATCTAGACGTCGTTCTTTCGACTGAAATGACTACCTTTACAAAAACGACTTGTAACTTATTTTTACAACTATAAACCTATACTTTTTCTGTTTAGATTCATAAAATAGAGTTCAATATGAAACCATAGCAATTGGATTCACTCAAAATGGATTTAAAATGAAAAAGTTATGGGTAAAACAAGATTGGATAATTTTTCTCATTTTAGCTACGTGAAAATTGGTAACAAATCTATTCCAACCATAACTTAATCAACTTGTATTGTATATTATGTAATCTTGAGATACCATAGACACGTATACAATGTTTTGACCTATCATGTCGACACATCTATATATATTTCGGAACAACCATAGACACTCTATATGTGAATGTTGGAGTTAGCTATACAGGGTTGAGGTTGATTCCAAAATATATATAGTTTGAGTTGTGATCAATACTGAGATACGTATACACTGGGTCATGGATTGATTCAAGATAATATTTATCGATTTATTTCTGTACATCTAACTGTGGACAACTAGTTGTAGGTTACAAACGAGGACAGCTGACTTAATAAACTTAAAACATCAAAATATATTAAAAGTGTTGTAAATATATTTTGAACATACTTTGATATATATGTATATATTGTTATAGGTTCGTGAATCAACCAGTGGCCAAGTCTTACTTCCCGACGAAGTAAAAATCTGTGAAAGTGAGTTATAGTCCCACTTTTAAAATCTAATATTTTTGGGATGAGAATACATGCAGGTTTTATAAATGATTTACAAAATAGACACAAGTACGTGAAACTACATTCTATGGTTGAATTATCGAAATCGAATATGCCCCTTTTTATTAAGTCTGGTAATCTAAGAATTAGGGAACAGACACCCTAATTGACGCGAATCCTAAAGATAGATCTATCGGGCCCAACAAGCCCCATCCAAAGTACCGGATGCTTTAGTACTTCGAAATTTATATCATATCCGAAGGGTGTCCCGGAATGATGGGGATATTCTTATATATGCATCTTGTTAATGTCGGTTACCAGGTGTTCACCATATGAATGATTTTTATCTCTATGTATGGGATGTGTATTGAAATATGAAATCTTGTGGTCTATTATTATGATTTGATATATATAGGTTAAACCTATAACTCACCAACATTTTTGTTGACGTTTTAAGCATGTTTATTCTCAGGTGATTATTAAGAGCTTCCGCTGTCGCATACTTAAATAAGGACGAGATTTGGAGTCCATCCTTGTATGATATTGTGTAAAAACTGCATTCAAGAAACTTATTTTGTTGTAACATATTTGTATTGTAAACCATTATGTAATGGTCGTGTGTAAACAGGATATTTTAGATTATCATTATTTGATAATCTATGTAAAGCTTTTTAAACCTTTATTGATAAAATAAAGGTTATGGTTTGTTTTAAAATGAATGCAGTCTTTGAAAAACGTCTCATATAGAGGTCAAAACCTCGCAACGAAATCAATTAATATGGAACATTTTTAATCAATAAGAACGGGACATTTTAGTTGGTATCAGAGCGTTGGTCTTAGAGAACCAGAATTTTGTATTAGTGTGTCTTATCGAGTTTGTTAGGATGCATTAGTGAGTCTGGACTTCGACCGTGTTTACTTGAAAAATGATTGCTTAACAAATTTTGTTGGAAACTATATATTTTTAACATGTGAATATTATGTGATATATTAATCTCTTAATGCGTTTGATATTATGTGATAGATGTCTACCTCTAGAACAAGTCCCATTGACTCACCTAATAATAATGAAGAGTCAAATGTAAATTGGAATGATTCGTGGACTGATTCACAAGTTCCCGAAGAGGAACCGGAAGAAGAGTCGGAACCGGAAGAAGAATCAGAACCGGAAGAAGAATCGGAAACGGATGAAGAAATAGAACCGGTGGGGGAAATAATAAAACGGTTAAGTAAAATAAAATCCTCAACCAACCGACCAAGGTTAATTATGGTCAATGGTGTTTCCGCCAAGGAAGCAAAATATTGGGAGGATTACCAATTCTCCGATGAATCGGATTCCGACGAGAATTCCGATGATGTTATAGAAATTACCCCAACTGAATTTAAAAAGGCAAAAGAAAATAATAAGGGAAAGGGCATAAAAATAGAGAAATTTAATTCCAACCCCGATGAACTTTATATGTATCGTCAACCCCCGAAGTCCTTAAGTTGTAACAATGACCCGGGAACCTCTAAACCACCAGGTTTTTCTAAACCAATGTGGAAAATGACGGCTCGTATTAGGGGAACATCATATATCCCTAGAAACTTGGCAAAACGAACCAAAACCGAAGAAGAAGAAACAAGCGAGTCGGAATAAGATAGTTGTATTCGTGTGGTGTAATATATGTAATATAGTGTGCTTATGCTTTATGATATATGTAAAAATTGCTTGTATTAATAAGTATTTTTTTTATGAATCTAACTCTTGTCTATTTTACAGTATAAAAACACAAAATGGATAGACAACCCAATATTTTAAGAGACCTACCCGGAGACATGATTGATGAAATCTTGTCTAGAGTCGGTCAGAATTCTTCGGCACAACTATTTAAGGCGAGATCAGTTTGTAAGACATTCGAAGAACGTTCCAAGAATGCCTTGGTTTATAAAAGGCTTTCGTTCGAAAGATGGGGGATATCACATTGGGAAATCCATAAGTTACGATGTGTTTACTTTGACGCATATATTGCGGGGAACCCAAATGCTATTTTACGCAATGGGTTAAGAAATTATTTTGACTCAATATATCCGAATATTGGACTTCGTGATTTAGAAAAAGCGGCTAACATGCAACATAAAGAAGCATGTTATGCTTACGGATTAGTAATGTTCGCTTCTCACCAAAGTGAGAACAAGAACATCGGGCTACAACTATTAAACAAAACGTTCCCACAAGTGACGGAGTCAGTAATTGGGGTAAGAAATGAGGTTTTTAGATTGTTACGGGACTGTTGGACATTACGTAACCCTCGTCCCTTTGACGGCGTTACAACACGCTGTCTTATCAACGGCCATAACGGTTATGTTCCACAAGACCAAGGATGGGAAGTAATCCTAGTAAAACCAGAATGCATGACTTGTTTCTGGACGTATGAATTACGTGTCTTTATTGCCTTTGCTGAACGACTTGTGTACTAGCTAGAATTATCTTCACAACCATCTTGTATCAAATTTATTGTGTGCTATATTTCATGCTATATGTAAAATAAGCGGTATTGTAAGTTTGTAAAATATTGTGTAAAAGTTTGAACGCGAAATATTATTATAATCAGTTTTTCATATAGAATTGTAGTAGTTGAATTGTATATTAGCTACTAAGTATGAACTTAACGGGTAGGTACTACCCGAATTTAAACTTATAAAACGCTAATATGAAGAAAAAGCTTTTATAAATGAGTTCATATTATGCTACGAAATACTATTAACTACTCTTAATATTCTGTATGATTAACTTGTTCCATTTGACTATTTTGAAGGAAATGGCACCGGCTACTCGACACACCGTGAATATGAATGAAGAGGAATTCCGTACTTTTCTAGCTTCAAACATAGCTGCAGTACAGGCTGCGCTATATACCAACAATAACCTTGGATCTAGCAGTACAGGAAATCGTGTAGGATGCACCTACAAAGATTTCACTGCCTGCAAACCTTTGGAATTTGATGGAACCGAAGGACCGATCGGATTGAAACGGTGGACCGAGAAGGTCGAATTGGTGTTTGCCATAAGTAATTGTACTGAAGAGGACAAAGTGAAGTACGCTACGCATACCTTCACAGGTTCTGCGTTAACATGGTGGAATACCTATCTAGAGCAAGTGGGACAAGATGATGCTTACGCACTACCGTGGTCAGCATTCAAGCACTTAATGAACGAGAAGTACCGTCCCAGAACTGAGGTCAATAAGCTCAAGACAGAACTTAGAGGGTTATGAACCCAAGGATTTGATATTACCACGTACGAAAGACGATTCACAGAATTATGCCTATTGTGTCCGGGAGCGTTCGAAGATGAGGAAGAGAAGATCGACGCGTTTGTGAAAGGATTACCGGAAAGAATCCAAGAAGATATAAGTTCACACGAGCCCGCCTCCATACAACAGGCATGTAGAATGGCTCACAAACTAGTGAACCAGATTAAAGAAAGAATTAAAGAACAGACTGCTGAAGAGGCCAATGTGAAGCAAGTCAAAAGAAAGTGGGAGGAAAACGGTGATAAGAATCACCAATACAACAACAACAGCAATTACAACAATAATCGCAACAATTATCCCAACAATCGCAACACCAATCGCAACTACAACAAACGGCCCAACAACAACAACAACAACAACAACAACATCAACTACAACAATCATCCCAACAACAATAATAACCGCAACAACAACAACAATCAGAAGCAGCTATGCCAAAGGTGTGAAAAGTATCACTCGGGGTTCTGCACCAAATTTTGCAACAAGTGTAAAAGAAATGGTCATAGCGCGGCGAAGTGTGAGATTTACGGACCAGGGGTTAATAGAACGAAAGGAACAAATGGTGTCGGAACGAGTAATGGCAGAGCAAGTAGTGTCGGAGTAAGTTATGCCAATGTAGTTTGTTATAAATGTGGAAAACCGGGCCACATTATTAGAAATTGCCCGAACTAAGAGAACACGAATGGACAAGGCTGCGGAAGAGTTTTCAATATTAATACGGCAGAGGCACAGGAAGACCCGGAGCTTGTTACGGGTACGTTTCTTATTGACAATAAATCTGCTTACGTTTTATTTGATTCGGGTGCGGATAGAAGCTATATGAGTAGAGATTTTTGTGCTAAATTAAGTTGTCCATTGACGCCTTTGGATAGTAAATTTTTACTCGAATTAGCAAATGGTAAATTAATTTCAGCAGATAATATATGTCGGAATCGAGAAATTAAACTGGTTAGCGAAACATTTAAGATTGATTTGATACCAGTAGAGTTAGGGAATTTTGATGTGATAATCGGTATGGACTGGTTGAAAGAAGTGAAAGCAGAGATCGTTTGTTATAAAAATGCAATTCGCATTATACGAGAAAAAGGAAAACCCTTAATGGTGTACGGAGAAAAGGGCAACACGAAGCTACATCTTATTAGTAATTTGAAGGCACAAAAACTAATAAGAAAAGGTTGCTATGCTGTTCTAGCACACGTCGAGAAAGTACAAACTGAAGAAAAGAGCATCAATGATGTTCCCATTGCAAAAGAATTTCCCGATGTATTTCCGAAAGAATTACCGGGATTACCCCCACATCGATCTGTTGAATTTCAAATAGATCTTATACCAGGAGCTGCACCAATAGCTCGTGCTCCTTACAGACTCGCACCCAGCGAGATGAAAGAACTGCAAAGCCAATTACAAGAACTTTTAGAGCGTGGTTTCATTCGACCAAGCACATCACCGTGGGGAGCTCCTGTTTTGTTTGTCAAGAAGAAAGATGGTACATTCAGGTTGTGTATCGACTACCGAGAGTTGAACAAACTTACCATCAAGAACCGCTACCCACTACCGAGAATCGACGACTTATTTGATCAACTACAAGGCTCGTCTGTTTATTCAAAGATTGACTTACGTTCCGGGTATCATCAAATGCGGGTGAAAGAAGATGATATTCCAAAGACTGCTTTCAGAACACGTTACGGTCATTACGAGTTTATGGTCATGCCGTTTGGTTTAACTAATGCACCAGCTGTGTTCATGGACCTTATAAACCGAGTGTGTGGACCATACCTTGACAAGTTTGTCATTGTTTTCATTGATGACATACTTATTTACTCAAAGAATGACCAAGAACACGGTGAACATTTGAGAAAGGTGTTAGAAGTATTGAGGAAGGAAGAATTGTACGCTAAGTTTTCAAAGTGTGCATTTTGGTTGGAAGAAGTTCAATTCCTCGGTCACATAGTGAACAAAGAAGGTATTAAGGTGGATCCGGCAAAGACAGAAACTGTTGAAAAGTGGGAAACCCCGAAAACTCCGAAACACATACGCCAGTTTTTAGGACTAGCTGGTTACTACAGAAGGTTCATCCAAGACTTTTCCAGAATAGCAAAACCCTTGACTGCATTAACGCATAAAGGGAAGAAATTTGAATGGAATGATGAACAAGAGAAAGCGTTTCAGTTATTGAAGAAAAAGCTAACTACGGCACCTATATTGTCATTGCCTGAAGGGAATGATGATTTTGTGATTTATTGTGACGCATCAAAGCAAGGTCTCGGTGGTGTATTAATGCAACGAACGAAGGTGATTGCTTATGCGTCTAGACAATTGAAGATTCACGAACAAAATTATACGACGCATGATTTGGAATTAGGCGTGGTTGTTTTTGCATTAAAGACTTGGAGGCACTACTTATATGGGGTCAAAAGTATTATATATACCGACCACAAAAGTCTTCAACACATATTTAATCAGAAACAACTGAATATGAGGCAGCGTAGGTGGATTGAATTATTGAATGATTACGACTTTGAGATTCGTTACCACCCGGGGAAGGCAAATGTGGTAGCCAATGCCTTGAGCAGGAAGGACAGAGAACCCATTCGAGTAAAATCTATGAATATAATGATTCATAATAACCTTACTACTCAAATAAAGGAGGCGCAACAAGGAGTTTTAAAAGAGGGAAATTTAAAGGATGAAATACCCAAAGGATTGGAGAAGCATCTTAATATTCGGGAAGACGGAACCCGGTATAGGGCTGCAAGGATTTGGGTACCAAAATTTGGAGATATGAGAGAAATGGTAATTAGAGAAGCTCATAAAACCAGATACTCAATACATCCTGGAACGGGGAAGATGTACAAGGATCTCAAGAAACATTTTTGGTGGCCGGGTATGAAAGCCGATGTTGCTAAATACGTAGGAGAATGTTTGACGTGTTCTAAGGTCAAAGCTGAGCATCAGAAACCATCGGGCCTACTTCAACAACCCGAAATCCCGGAATGGAAATGGGAAAACATTACCACGGATTTCATCACTAAATTGCCAAGGACTGCAAGTGGTTTTGATACTATTTGGGTAATAGTTGATCGTCTCACCAAATCAGCACACTTCCTGCCAATAAGAGAAGATGACAAGATGGAGAAGTTAGCACGACTGTATTTGAAGGAACTCATCTCCAGACATGGAATACCAATCTCTATTATATCTGATAGGGATGGTAGATTTATTTCAAGATTCTGGCAGACATTACAGCAAGCATTAGGAACTCGTCTAGACATGAGTACTGCCTATCATCCACAAACTGATGGGTAGAGCGAAAGGACGATACAAACGCTTGAAGACATGCTACGAGCATGTGTTATTGATTTCGGAAACAGTTGGGATCGACATCTACCGTTAGCAGAATTTTCCTGCAACAACAGCTACCATTCAAGCATTGAGATGGTGCCGTTTGAAGCACTTTATGGTAGAAAGTGCAGGTCTCCAATTTGTTGGAGTGAAGTGGGGGTTAGACAGATTACGGGTCCGGAGATTATACAAGAAACTACCGAGAAGATCATCCAAATTCAACAACGGTTGAAAACCGCCCAGAGTCGACAAAAGAGCTACGCTGACATTAAAAGAAAAGATATAGAATTTGAAATTGGAGAGATGGTCATGCTTAAAGTTGCACCTTGGAAAGGCGTTGTTCGATTTGGTAAACGAGGGAAATTAAATCCAAGGTATATTGGACCATTCAAGATTATTGATCGTGTCGGGCCAGTAGCTTACCGACTTGAGTTACCTCAACAACTCGCGGCTGTACATAACACTTTCCACGTCTCAAATTTGAAGAAATGTTTTGCTAAAGAAGATCTCACTATTCCGTTAGATGAAATCCAAATCAACGAAAAACTTCAATTCATCGAAGAACCCGTCGAAATAATGGATCGTGAGGTTAAAATACTTAAGCAAAACAAGATACCAATTGTTAAGGTTCGATGGAATGCTCGTAGAGGACCCGAGTTCACCTGGGAGCGTGAAGATCAGATGAAGAAGAAATACCCGCATCTATTTCCAGAAGATTCGTCAACACCTTCAACAGCTTAAAATTTCGGGACGAAATTTATTTAACGGGTAGGTACTGTAGTGACCCGAACTTTTCCATGTTTATATATATTAATTGAGATTGATATTTACATGATTAAATGTTTCCAACATGTTAAGCAATCAAACTTGTTAAGACTTGATTGATTGAAATAGGTTTCATATAGACAATTGACCACCCAAGTTGACCGGTGATTCACGAATGTTAAAACTTGTAAAAACTATATGATGATATATATATGGTTATATATATAGTTAACATGATATTATGATAAGTAAACATATCATTAAGTATATTAACAATGAACTACATATGTAAAAACAAGACTACTAACTTAATGATTTTGAAACGAGACATATATGTAACGATTATCGTTGTAACGACATTTAATGTATATATATCATATTAAGAGATATTCGTACATCATAATATCATGATAATATAATAATTTAAAATCTCTTTTGATATTATAAACATTGGGTTAACAACATTTAACAAGATCGTTAACCTAAAGGTTTCAAAACAACATTTACATGTAACGACTAACGATGACTTAACGACTCAGTTAAAATGTATATACATGTAGTGTTTTAATATGTATTCATACACTTTTGAAAGACTTCAAGACACTTATCAAAATACTTCTACTTAACAAAAATTCTTACAATTACATCCTCGTTCAGTTTCATCAACAATTCTACTCGTATGCACCCGTATTCGTACTCGTACAATACACAGCTTTTAGATGTAGGTACTATTGGTATATACACTCCAATGATCAGCTCTTAGCAGCCCATGTGAGTCACCTAACACATGTGGGAACCATCATTTGGCAATTAGCATGAAAAATCTCATAAAATTACAAAAATATGAGTAATCATTCATGACTTATTTACACGAAAACAAAATTACGTATCCTTTATATCTAATCCATACACCAACGACCAAAAACACCTACAAACACTTTAATTCTTCAATTTTCTTCATCTAATTGATCTCTCTCAAGTTCTATCTTCAAGTTCTAAGTGTTCTTCATAAATTCCAAAAGTTCTAGTTTCATAAAATCAAGAATACTTTCAAGTTTGCTAGCTCACTTCCAATCTTGTAAGGTGATCATCCAACCTCAAGAAATCTTTGTTTCTTACAGTAGGTTATCATTCTAATACAAGGTAATAATCATATTCAAACTTTGGTTCAATTTCTATAACTATAACAATCTTATTTCAAGTGATGATCTTACTTGAACTTGTTTTCGTGTCATGATTCTGCTTCAAGAACTTCGAGCCATCCAAGGATCCATTGAAGCTAGATCCATTTTTCTCTTTTCCAGTAGGTTTATCCAAGGAACTTAAGGTAGTAATGATGTTCATAACATCATTCGATTCATACATATAAAGCTATCTTATTCGAAGGTTTAAACTTGTAATCACTAGAACATAGTTTAGTTAATTCTAAACTTGTTCGCAAACAAAAGTTAATCCTTCTAACTTGACTTTTAAAATAAACTAAACACATGTTCTATATCTGTATGATATGTTAACTTAATGATTTAAAACCTGGAAACACGAAAAACACCGTAAAATCGGATTTACGCCGTCGTAGTAACACCGCGGGCTGTTTTGGGTTAGTTAATTAAAAACTATGATAAAATTTGATTTAAAAGTTGTTATTCTGAGAAAATGATTTTTATTATGAACATGAAACTATATCCAAAAATTATGGTTAAACTCAAAGTGGAAGTATGTTTTCTAAAATGGTCATCTAGACGTCGTTCTTTCGACTGAAATGACTACCTTTACAAAAACGACTTGTAACTTATTTTTCCGACTATAAACCTATACTTTTTCTATTTAGATTCATAAAATAGAGTTCAATATGAAACCATAGCAATTTGATTCACTCAAAACGGATTTAAAATGAAGAAGTTATGGGTAAAACAAGATTGGATAATTTTTCTCATTTTAGCTACGTGAAAATTGGTAACAAATCTATTCCAACCATAACTTAATCAACTTGTATTGTATATTATGTAATCTTGAGATACCATAGACACGTATACAATGTTTCGACCTATCATGTCGACACATCTATATATATTTCGGAACAACCATAGACACTCTATATGTGAATGTTGGAGTTAGCTATACAGGGTTGAGGTTGATTCCAAAATATATATAGTTTGAGTTGTGATCAATACTGAGATACGTATACACTGGGTCGTGGATTGATTCAAGATAATATTTATCGATTTATTTCTGTACATCTAACTGTGGACAACTAGTTGTAGGTTACAAACGAGGACAGCTGACTTAATAAACTTAAAACATCAAAATATATTAAAAGTGTTGTAAATATATTTTGAACATACTTTGATATATATGTATATATTGTTATAGGTTCGTTAATCAACCAGTGGCCAAGTCTTACTTCCCGACGAAGTAAAAATCTGTGAAAGTGAGTTATAGTCCCACTTTTAAAATCTAATATTTTTGGGATGAGAATACATGCAGGTTTTATAAATGATTTACAAAATAGACACAAGTACGTGAAACTACATTCTATGGTTGAATTATCGAAATCGAATATGCCCCTTTTTATTAAGTCTGGTAATCTAAGAATTAGGGAACAGACACCCTAATTGACGCGAATCCTAAAGATAGATCTATCGAGCCCAACAAGCCCCATCCAAAGTACCGGATGCTTTATTACTTCGAAATTTATATCATATCCGAAGGGTGTCCCGGAATGATGGGGATATTCTTATATATGCATCTTGTTAATGTCGGTTACCAGGTGTTCACCATATGAATGATTTTTATCTCTATGTATGGGATGTGTATTGAAATATGAAATATTGTGGTCTATTATTATGATTTGATATATATAGGTTAAACCTATAACTCACCAACATTTTTGTTGACGTTTTAAGCATGTTTATTCTCAGGTGATTATTAAGAGCTTCCGCTGTCGCATACTTAAATAAGGACGAGATTTGGAGTCCATCCTTGTATGATATTGTGTAAAAACTGCATTCAAGAAACTTATTTTGTTGTAACATATTTGTATTGCAAACCATTATGTAATGGTCGTGTGTAAACAGGATATTTTAGATTATCATTATTTGATAATCTATGTAAAACTTTTTAAACCTTTATTGATAAAATAAAGGTTATGGTTTGTTTTAAAATGAATGCAGTCTTTGAAAAACGTCTCATATAGAGGTCAAAACCTCGCAACGAAATCAATTAATATGGAACGTTTTTAATCAATAAGAACGGGACATTTCACAATCAACAGCTGATCCACCATCAAGGCAATCTTGGGAGTGATAGTGGCTCCCCTGTAGATAAAGTTAGGAACAACTTCATCTGGATCTAGTACCTGGCACACATAAGGTTTCTTCTCAGCAGAGACAGAAGCCTGAGTAGAATCAGTTGTTGTAGTGGCAGAGGATCCAGCTTCTAAAGTAGGTTCAGTAGAACCAGTGACATGTGCAGAATAGGCAGCATTTGCTGCGATAAGCTCATCAGTAAGCACCACGTCACACTATTCACCACCTATAGTAATTTCCTCAGTAGAAGCAGTTAGAGGAGTAACAATGGTAGTGCCAGCAGCATCAAAATCAAGAACCTCCTTAACAATATTATCAATAACCTTTTCAAGTGCAGGAGGAGGTTCCATTATCATCTCATCAACCACTTCAGAATCAGTGGTTGAAGTAGCAATACCGGAGATAGTAGGAGGAGTAGCAGAGATATCAGCAGTAGCTAGCTCCTCATTAACAGTAGGAACAGTGGATCCAGTAGCCACAATGTCTCCAGTAGAGCCAGCAGTAGTAGAGGCAACAACACTAGTATCAGCACCACCAGTAGAAAAATCAGTAGCACCAACACCAGTAGCAGAAACAGAGAGCTCATCAGTAGAAACAATAACATTCTTTTCTTGCTCCCCCTCTGCCTGTTCATCTACCCTGCTAAGAACTGAAACAAGAGAACATTTTATGTTAACAACTGTAGAACCAAATAAATTTGACTCAACAATTGCATCTGTTGTTGGTCTTTGGGGACAGACTGGTGATTTAGTCAGCCCTTTGATTGAGACAGAGTAAGGTGTCTGTAAGTGCAGCTGTGACTCTGCTGACTCATTGGCAACACATGTTGACCCAGATTGTGTAAGAGTTCTGGCTGGTAACGATGTAGGAGTATGACTCTTAGCATGATCCAAGTAACATTTGGACTGTGCAGTAGCCTGAGCTAACTCAGCTCGATGAGGAGCCAGCTCAAGTCTGCTTTGGGGGTCAGTTATGTTCTCTGCTGGTTGTACTGTCAGCAGAGGATATTTCTTGAAGGATAATTTTGAAAAATGTGGAAGTGCCTGGATAGAAGAGTATGAGTTGCTACTCTTCTTAACACTAGTTTTAAAACCAGTCAGCTTGGGAGCTAAGGTTGTGCCTTTAACTCCACTTTCATTTTTCAAGTCAGCAGTTAAAATATTTTTAATTAAGTTAGAGATTTCTGCTGTTTGGTCTAGAGACGCACCAGGTTCTATAGCAGGCTTCTTTTCAAAAGCAGCAGTTGAGACTGGGGCAATCCCTCCTGTGGTGTGCTTGGAGCCAGCTTTAGCTCATTTGGATTTACCTGTTACCAAGAAATAGATAAGCAACGGATTCCAATACTAGAAGTGGGTAGTCATTATATATGACTATGGCTGTTCTTTATTATCAGAGAGCACTAGATTCTAATATAACTATTGCTTTACCAGTATGTGAGACGGTGGCTATACTAGTTGAGGTAGCTGGCCTCTTCCTTTTAACAGCTGGCTTGCGCTGAGGTCCCTCCCCCTCAACTGGTGCAACACCGGAGGCAGTCGTTTGGGCAACTCTACCTTGAGCAGCAAAATACTCAAGCATTGCTGGCATCAAAGCAGCATATGGAGCAGTAGGTTTATCCTTTGGCATCCCTCTTGCTTTAGAGGCAGGTCAAATGATTCATCAGTGATCTGCCAGTAAGCTTCACCTGTAACACCCTAGGCAAATCCCACATCGCCCACGAACATGAGTGATCATGGAATTATAAGGTAATACTCACGCTTAAATGACACAACGCGTTTTGGGATCACAGGCTGAGTAGAAGTGCGAGTACGTTGTGGTTAAGCGTGCTCGGGCGAGAGCACTACTAGGATGGGTGACCTCCTGGGAAAGTGCTTCTCGTGTGTGGTCGCCAAGAAAAAGTCGTGCGCTTGCGGGCAAAGCGGACAATATTGTGGTCATGTTAAGCTGGGGTGTTACAGAATGGTATCAGAGCCACTCATGTGCCGTTGGGGGTGTTGGGGCAAACCTCATCGAGGACGATGAGTCCCTAAGGGGGGGGTGAATGTAACACCCTAGGCAAATCCCACATCGCCCACGAACATGAGTGATCATGGGATTATAAGGTAATACTCACGCTTAAATGACACAACGCGTTTTGGGATCACAGGCCGAGTAGAAGTGCGAGTATGTTGTGGTTAAGCGTGCTCAGGCGAGAGCACTACCAGGATGGGTGACCTCCTGGGAAAGTGCTTCTCGTGTGTGGTCGACAAGAAAAAGCCGTGCGCCTGCGGGCAAAGCGGACAATATTGTGGTCATGTTAAGCTGGGGTGTTACAGAACCCATCTCATTTTCAAAAACCAGGCTCAAGAATCTTGGGAAGGGGATTAAGTGTGTTCGTTTGGGTGCTATCACCATGTCCCTTAACCTGAGGTAGATCTCAGCTGTGTAGTCAATGTTCATGTTGAACAACAAACTATGACCAATTTTGAGCTCAAAGTCTGAGCATTGATCGAAACTACCTGACTTTTGGCTGATACACTGGGTCAGCAGCCCGAAAAATAATACCACATCGGTAGCATGTTCTTCCTTAGCGGCGTATGAGCAATTGGACCAGCATATCCGATTGTCTCCAGCACTCCCCTCCTGAAATCATCGCTCGTCGGTGAATTAACAAATGGACCACCGGGTAATTGAAGGGCACAGCGGATGGCATCAACAGTGATCGAGCAGTTTAGGTTTTCAGTCAACATGCCACGAATACAAGGAGCATTCTGTTGAGTGGTGGCCATGGTGGCAGTATACCAGAAGCTCGCTAAATAGGCCGGATAGAGGCGAGAAGGAACTCCGGTGATGGATCTCGCCAAGGGGCATCGCCTGATGTAGTCGATCAAAGCCTCATAACCAATGTTGGCTTTAGACTTGAGAATAAAGAGAGCATGTGCTGCATTGCCTCTGGAAAGGTGAATCAGTGCATGGTCTGGTGCATTAGCAGCCCTGATCAGGTTCGGGTGAAGATTGAACAATAGTGCTTGTTCAACCTGTTCCTCTATGACTGGAGGAGGTTGTTGTTCTGGTTGTTGTTGATGTTGTTCCTCCGGTTAGTTCTCGATGGGTGGTGATTGTTGTTGGTCTACCATTGATGATTTTGTTGAAGATGAATGTATGAATGATTTGAAAATTTGGGGATTTAGTGAGAAGAGTGTGTTTTAGAAAGGTAAATCAAAGAGTTAATAACCGAAGGTTATTATGAGAAATGGATTGCCTTATTTAACCTTTCGGATTGGTGGAAAAAGTGCAGGAGAGAGAAAATGGCAACTGTCATCTGCAGGCGCGTGGGCAAATGTGACAGACTGGCATGTTTTCGAGGGGACACGGACTGTTGACATGACGTTTAATCGGCTTCAACACTCATACCTCTCATTAAGCATTAAATGCAGCAGTTTTCAATGCAAAAAGAAGTTAAAAACCATAAGATAAATTTTGTATTTAATACAAAAATTCTTTTTTACATTTAATATGTCATGAATTTAATTTTAAATCATTGGGAGTAAATGAGTTTCAGTTTTAAGGTATCATTTAAGTGTTATGAGCTATTTAATATTTCATTTCAAACATTTGAATAACCATGACCTAAAAGACCTTGTTGTGCTGATTGTTTGACATGTAGGTAGTAAGGAAAGAATTTGTGACTTACTGATTTGTCCTACATGTTGTAGAACCAGCACACCAACAAAGTTGTCTTTTATTTTAGAGTTCAAGCATACCCAGCTCAGAGATGAGATAGTTAAAACGTTTCTCATCTAAAGGCTTTGTGAAAAGATATGCTAACTGCTGGTCTGTTGAAATAAAGTGAAGCTCCACATCTCCCTTTTGAACATGATCCCTTATGAAGTGATATCGAATGTCAATGTGCTTCGTTCTAGAATGCATTACAAGATTGTTGGTGATGGCAATTGCACTTGTGTTGTCACAGTAGATTGGAGTTTTTGTAACATGAACACCATAGTCCTTCAGCTGGCTTTGCATCCATAGTACTTGAGCAGTACAGCTACCTGCAGAAACATATTCTACCTCAGCAGTGGATGTCGACACTGTATTTTGCTTTTTGCTCATCCAGCTGACTAGCCTACCACCCAGTAACTGGCAACCACCAGTAGTACTTTTTTTTGTCTATCTTACACCCTGCAAAGTCAGCATCTAAATATCCAATTAGCACAAAATCCTGGTCTTTGGGATACCAAAGACCACGTTTAGCAGTACCTTTCAGATACCTAAATATCCTCTTTACTGCTAACAAGTGTGACTCTTTAGGATCAGCTTGATATCTGGCACAGAGACATGTGGCAAACATAATATCTGGTCTGCTAGCTGTGAGATAAAGTAGAGATCCAATCATACCTCTACATTCAGTGATATTGACTGGTTCACCATTGGGATCAGCATCTATTTTAATGGATGCTGCCATTGGGGTCCCTATATCTTTTAAACAAGTCAGACCAAATTTCTTTAACATATCTTTGATATATTTATCTTGACTTATAAAAATTCCATCATTAAGTTGTTTAATCTGCAACCCAAGAAAGTATTGCAGATCTCTTTGTAAGCTCATTTCATATGTCTTTGACATAAGTTTTGAAAATTCTTGACAATGTGTTTCATTTTTAGAACCATAAATAATATCATCCACATATATCTGTACTAGCAAGAGATTACCATCTATCTCCTTTGAGAATAGAGTGGTATCAATTGTTCCAACTTTAAAACCTATACCAGTGAGATACACATGTAGCGTCTCATACCATGCTCTTGGTGCCTGTTTGAGGCCATAAAGCGCCTTGTCTAGTTTGTAGACATGGTCTGGATATTTACTGCTTACAAAACCAGGAGGCTGTTTGACATAAACTTCTTCTTGCAGCTTCCCATTTAGAAATGCAGACTTAACATCCATCTAGAATACCCTAAAGTTCATCTTAGCAGCATATGCCAAGAACAATCTGATAGGTTCCATCCTAGCCACTGGAGCATATGTATCTCCATAATCCAATCCTTCTTCACATTTGAAACCTTGAGCTACCAGTCTAGCTTTGTTTCTGATCACAATCCCATCTTCATCCATCTTATTTTTGAAAACCCACTTGGTACCAATGATCTTTTTAGTTTCATCATCAGGTTGAGGTACCAAAGTTCAAAACTTATTCCTATCAAACTGGGAGATCTCTTCTTGCATAGCTCCTGCCCAGCTTGGATCTTTTATTGCTTCTTCAGGACATGTAGGTTCAATGGTAGATACAAAGTTTACATGCATACAAAAACTGCTGGTTGCATGTCTTCTTGTTTTAACATCACTTGCCAGATTACCAATAACTTGTATTGGACGCTCCTTTGTCCATCTAGTGTTATGAACAGTTGAGCTTGTTGTGGAACACACATCATCTTTATCATCGGCTGGCTCAGAGGAATGAGCAGCAGAGGGAGACATCTGTTCATTGTGATTGTAACCAGTACCAGCTTGAGATCCTTCAGAACCAGTAGACCTATGCTCAAGTTGTAAAACTTCGGTAGAGCTAGTAGGTCCACCAGGTTTAGACATAGATGGAACAGAGTGTTCCATCTCATCATCAGAGAACCCAACAACATAGATTGGTGAGGGATTTGTTGCTGGTTCTTCTTCATTATCTAGAGCTTGCTGAGTTGGCTCTTCAAATAGTAACTCCTCATCTTCTTGACTAGAATATGAAGTAGGGGCAGTTTCATCAAATGTAATATTAATAGATTCTTCAAAACAACCCCTTCTTTTATTGAAAATCCTATATGCCTTTGACATGTTGGAATATCCAAGAAATATACCTTCATCAGCCTTAACATCAAACTTACCTAGCTGATCCCTATTGTTTAGAATGAAATAGGGAGTGCCAAATACATGAAGAAATGAAATTGAGGGTCTTCTACCTTTGAGAACTTCATAAGCAGTTTTCTGATGTTTTTTCACTATTAAAGATCTATTCTGGGTAAAACATGCAGTGTTCACAGCTTCTGCCCAATATGAATTTTTCAACCCAGACTCAGCTAACATAGATCTTGCTGCTTCAATGAGAGTTCCGTTTCTTCTTTCTGCAACACCATTCTGTTGAGGTGTTCTCACAGTAGAAAAATTCTGTGAAATACCTTTGTCAGCACAAAATTCTTCCAAAGTAGCATTTCTGAAATTTGTACCATGATCACTTCTAAGCTGCTTTACCAGTTACCCATTCAGTAGTTCCATTCTTTTGATAAAATTGATAATTTCATCAGCAGCTTCACTCTTTTGCTTCAAAAAGAATACCCAAGTGTATCTAGAATATTCATCAACAATCACCAGTGTATACTTCTTTCCACTACAGCTGGCTATATTAACAGGACCAAAAAGATCCATATGAAGTAGGTGAAATGGTTTCTCAACAGATGAAATCTGCTTTGACTTGAATGAGGCATGGTGATGCTTCCCTTTTTCACATCCAGGACACAATCTGTCCTTCACATAAGACATTGTGGGTAGCCCAGACACCAAACTTTTACTAGATAATTTGTGAATATCTTTAAAGTTGAGATGTGAGAGTCTCTTGTGCCATAACCATTTGAGATTTTCTGCTGCCTTTGAATAAAAACAAGTATCAAATGTTGTGACTGCTGTGTTTATGTCAATTTGATACATGTTCTCATGTCTTTTGGCTGTCAGCAGTGGCTTCCCTGTCTTATCAAAAATAATGCCAATTTTTCTTCTGAATTGAACTATCTTATTTTTGCTTGTCAGTTGGCTTATGTTGAGTAAGTTGTGTTTAAGCCCAATGACATATGCTACATTTGAGAATGTAACATTCCCATTTGTTAAAGTATCAAAACCCTTTGTGTAACCCAACGAATTATCTCCATATGAAACAACTGGACCATCCTTTTTTTGATAGTCCATTAACAGGGACTTACTTCCGGTCATATGCCTCGAACAACCACTGTCGAGATACTAGATTTTCTTGTTTTGAATGCCCTGCACAATAGCTAAGAGATTAGTTCTTTTTGGGAACCCATCCAAGGATGGGTTCTGGAAGGGTCATATTTGATGATCTCTTCCTGTCTGCTGGTTTGCTTTAAGAAGCAGCAGCAGAAGGGGTTAGGGTTAGAGTTCACCGATTGGCTAAGTGAAACTTGCTGCCACACTTGTAGCATTTTCTCACATTTGGTATCGGTGACTGGTCATACACTGAGTAAATGGGTGCAGTAAGATCGGGTCTACTTTCAGATAGGGCAGCTATGAGCTGGTCAAGCTTGACAGTCATTATCTCAGTGATAGATGACTCAGCACATGATTCCACAAGTTGGTTCACTTTAGCTTTTCACTTAAGGGCAGCTTTCCTTTTAGAACCAGTACCATAATCATGGTATACTGCTTTGCCTTTGTTGTTCGACGAGCCAGTATGGGAAGTTACTAACCCGTCAGCTGATATCGGATGATTCGTGTGAATCTTGATTGCTGCCTTTGACTTGCCAGTATTGTGTTTTGCTGGCTTGTCAGCAGCTACTGGTTGACCAGTACAATTTTTATCAGCTGGCTCAGCATTGGTGGAATTTGAACATGAAGGGGAATCAATTGTTTTTGACTTTCTTTGGTTGTTTTCAGTGATTTCCCTTTTAATGCGTATTTCCTTTGGAGTCATATAGTAAATGCTTGAGAGATCAGTAGTTTCATCAATTGAAGTACTGGTTTCCTTGGCTTTTACTTCATCCTCCAAAATTTCTTTCATGGACGGTGGTAGGGTCTCTGTAGGCCTGACAAACTTATTTGTTAACACCTTCTTACCCTTAACTATCTTGGCAAAAGTATTTGGTAAGACAGCTTCAGGATCAGTTTCGAGAATGGGGTCCATGTAAGTAACTTCTGCAAGAGCAGCAGCATCATAGTCACCAGCAAAGAAGGCTTCAACTTGGGCAAGCACATGCTCATTTACACACTTAGCTGTGCGCTGAGCAGATGTACACCATGAAGCAACAACCTTCTTGAGGTCGTTTAGCTAGTTCTTAACATCTGTTGCCTCAACGTGAAGGGACTTTAAAGCAAAATTTTGTTTTTCAAGTTTTGAAATTCCATCCTTCAAGATCTTAATTTCATCAGTTTTGCTTTTAAGTTTATCATTTAAAGATTTGTTATCATTTTTCAAAACTTCTTCACGTTTACTGCCTCTGCATAGATCAAATCTTAGGTAGTCAAATATTTCAGCTTTTTCATCATCAGTATAAGTTCGAAAATTATCAACCTTATGCAGCATTTCAGTTTTCTATTGAGGTGAATCCTTTTTCAGGTCAGCTTCCCTCATATCAGACACAAATGTACTACCATTATCATCCTCATCAGACTCCTCGACCTCTTTGGCCATCAAACACAGCTTTTTACCAGAAGCATAACCAGCATCATCATCATCAGTATCACTATCAGAAGATGAAGAAGAGTCGGTTTCATCCCAGTCATGATGCTCAGCAACTACAACCTTTTCTGGCTTCTTTCCCTTCTTATTAGCCTTTGCACTTTCCTTCATCTGAGCTTTCATAGCTTTGTACTTGTTCTTGTACTTGTCAGCTTTTGAGAAAGAGTTAGCGTGTGAGACTGAAGGTTTCTTGGACATGCATTCAGCTGCAAAATGTCCAACCTTCCCACAATTGTAACACTCAGATTTAGGACCCTTGACTAATTTGCTGCTATACCTAGTACTTGGTTTCTTACTCCCTTTGTATGACTTGCTGGTTTTATTACGATTAAACCTTTTGAATTGCCTAGCCAGCAAAGCAATACCTTCAGCAAACCCTTCCACATCATCTTCATCATCACTGCTCTCTTCAAACCCAGTACCACTCTCCACATCATCTTCAGCTGACTCTTCTTCTGCTGTCAACTTTTGAACCAGTAAAGCCTTTTGAGCTTTCTTTTTAGCAGCATCAATAAGAGCAGTATCATCTGATTTAGAAGATTTTGAAGTGGTGGGGGCAGACTTAAAGTTTTCTTTCAAGTTTAGTTCAAGTTTAGCTTCTGCCTTCTCATGGTTCCAAAGTGTACCATAGAGAGAAGACATGTTAAAGTTCTTTAAAGTCTGTGTGGTTCTTAGAGGGTCAGTCACTAGTTTCCATTTAGCAGACAATGAGTCAATGAATTTGTTTACTTGTTCAAAATCAGTATATGTCATTTTCAAAGTAAGCAGGTCAGCAACTAAGGAGTTAAACTTAATGAAGGTTTGCTTAAGGGTCTCATTCTTATAGACAAAGAACATTTAATACTCTCTTTTCAAAGCAATAATCTTGTTCTGCCTAACCTCGTCCATGCCTTCATAGGTAACATCTAGATAGTCTAACATAAGCTTAGCATTCAGTTTTCCCTTAATCAGTTTGAACATGTGATTAGGTAAAGTTATAGCTAACAGAGTTCTGATCTTAGGGTCAAGTCTAACACGACGTTTGTCCTCAGCATCCCATTTGGCTGGAGTGAGAACAACCTCTCTGCCAGGGATGGCAGGAGTGTCAGCAGTGGCTGGAATGCTATCAATAGTCTCAGTTGGGACAAAAGGACCATCTGTGGTAATACCAGACATGAGTGGGTCAATAGACTCCAGGTGAAGCATGAACCTTGCCTTCCAAGTTTCATACTCATCTTCATCAAATTTGGGTGGTCTATTGGATGAGCCATTTTCAAGGTAAGCTGTATTTAAGTATGCAGCCATGAGAGAATTCAGATCTAAGATATTAAATTATCAAAACTGATGCTCTAATACCAGTTGTTGGTCCCTTGATAAACAACAGGAGTATTGTAGAGGGGGGTGAATACAATTCTTTTAATTAACTTAACAGTTAAACACAATTTAGTATTCAAGCAAGTAAATTAAATAGAGTCAAAGGTAATTTTTCAACAGTTATTCTTTATTGATTAGATCACAAAGAATTACAACTATCCTTGGCGGAATAATAGTTGGTTGATACAGATTTACCTAAGTATAGCTACAAAGTGTGTTCTAAGCTATTACACGTTTTGGACTCTAAATAAACAAACTCACACCACTAGTTGTTAGAATAGTGGATACAACAATTTATAGTAGTCATTTTATCCATGTAATTATTCCATTGTCCACTGGTATATAGGATGTCTGTACTTGTGGGGACAACTGCATCAGAGAGCGTGCTATCCTCTTTCCTCTTTGGTAGCTATTTGCAGGAACATCCCAATTCGATTTGGCACCACTATTTGTTTAAACAAATAGAATGTTGTGTTCCCTAGGCGTTGACAAAGTATAACACATGTCTGCACATGCGTTAAACTTCTGCATTCCCACGTGGTCTTGTAAGGTCACTTGTCAGCTGTCGATGCGTGTCCTTTTCTGTTCAACTTTGTCTTTGACTTCTGTTGAATAGTACGATTGATGCAGACTACTCAGGAAACCACTATGCTTGTAATGGAGCATAGCTGTCTTATGTAGTAAGCTGCATTCCAGTTATGCTGGTTCTTCATTGCTGAGTCACTTGATATTATTGAATTGCTGAGTATACATTCTGTGCTGATTAAAGAACTCTGTCTACCTTGTGCTGGTAGACTAAGCAGGAAACTAAACACTCGACACAGCAATATCTGCTGTCTATACATAAACAAACTTGTGCTGGCTGCACATAACATTTTAGTGCAAATAAATTACAGTTTTGTCATAATTAAATCCTTAATTATTTTGGGGACTCAACAGATCATCAATAACAGGATTGTCTGAACTTGAGAGTTTAGAAGTAAAATTAATATCAGGCTGTTTAAAGTTCAAAACAGAGACATGAGCTTTGTTTACATTGTCTTGAGAATTAGAAAGGATTTTTTTTAAGTTATGATAAAGGGCAGGATAGTCTTTTTCTTCTAGACAAAAAGGCAAGTGTTGATTTATAGGTTGGCTAGTTGAAGTTGACTTGTTGCCATTCCCTGCTTTAGATTATACATTAGCCGATAAAGTTGGAGAGTAGAAAGATTTTTTAATATCTTCTGCAAGTTTCATTTTAACTTTTTCCATAGAAAAGTGGACCTCATTAGGTTCTTTCACATCTTCTGTACGGCTGGCTTTGGGAGGGGTTTTGAAATTCATCACATCGCCTGTAACGTACACTTCCCTGTAACGTACAGATTCCGGTGACTTTTCCGGCACCGGAGAAACTAAATCGACAGGATTGTTATTCTTGTTCATGGCTGAGATGGTGGAACGAAGAGCATCATTATACTCTTCAATAATATCATCGTTAGCAATTTCAATTGGATTATCATACCCCAACTCTTCGACCCACAGATTACAGCTTGTTCCATTACCTACGTTAGCTTTAACGTAATTTTTGATCGGACCCGGATCATTTACCTCAATCAATGCGTGTAATACATCAGCATGTTTGAGATTGTATGAATCACGATCTATATGAATTACTCTACCAAAATTCTTTGCAACTTCGATAGTACAATTTGGAGAAACGTAATCGAACGGAATACCTTCAATCATCACTTTGATGATCCTGAAATAAGAGTTTATCTTTTTAACCATTGGGATAACTTCAATGAACTCTAGATCATTCATTTTTGGGCCCATAATCATTCTATTATAGCTATGATCATCTCGACATTGAACGATGTAACCATAAGGTCCCCATGCCGAAATCGCTACAATTTCGATGAATCGACTCTTTAGCCACTTGAATAGCTTTAAAGCTTCAATTGGGTTTTTATCTATAATGAGTGCTGATAAGGGTAAATGATCACTAGAATCTTGGTTAGTAGATAAATTGATTTCATTGAAGTTATTCTGAGAGTTATGTGATTTTGAGTGTTGTGAAAAGTAGCCGTTTGAATTAGGATTGATGAAAAGATCGTTTTTGGCGTAACCTACAAACAATCTTCTTCCATTAATCACTTTACCATTCAACTCATTAATGGCTTTGGTTGCTTGAATCGTGTTAACAAGTTTGACAAAAGTGAACGACCTATCTTGTTTCCATGAAATTCCTTTAATTGTACCAAATTTGAACAAATTTTTTTTTATAGTAGTAGGATTAGTGAATCTAGATAATCCTCCCAAAAAAATTATTGGTTTTTTAGAAAAAGAAGGATACTGTTGCAGGTTAGTTTTTGGCTTTTGATGAGTGAAATTGGCTGAACTGGATTTAAAGTTGTTAATGGGAATGGAATTAGGGTATGAAGGGTTGAAGGTGTGGTTTGATTTTTGAGAGAAAAAGGACTCCATTGCCTTCTACGATTAGTTCTTACCTAAGTTTATAACCCATTATAAAGTATTAACCACATGGTAAATGTTAACTTTTTAATATACAGTCTACAATTATTATTAACATAAGTTAGGTTATTTAATTCATCCTTTTACCTAAATTTATAATCCATTATTAAGTATTAACCACATAATAAATGTTAACTTTTTAATATAAAAGTCTACAATTATTATTAAGTGTAATATATTTATTTCACTCCATTCTTATTAAATTCCTCCATTTAATAAACTTTTCTTATCCATCCATACAACATTGATTTAGTTTTAAAAAAAAAACCATTGAATTTAGTAAAAAAATAATCCACTTGATCTTCACATCTCATAAAATAATGTATATATTTAATAAATTTATAAACATTATGCAATGTCCCATATAATTTTTAAAAAATCAACGCCTACTCAAACATCCCTAATCTCAGTTCACTGTATAACCGACACAATCACCTTCGACGCGCATTTGGGTCGCCGTATTTTTGAAAAGTCTTCACCGTCTGTCTCCACAGCCGATTGCCTCACCTCCGGCCTGCATGTAATCTCAGGTAAGAGGTCGTTCTATTCCGGCGAGGGTCTATTCAGATTCCTCAGAAAATTGATATGATCTACTATTAATTCCGTTACTTAATTCGGTTGATTTCGTGCAATTAAATTATAATTCGTAGCTCCTTCAAATTTAATTGGGAAATTTGATTAGAAGGTCCATTCATATTCCTAATTAAATTATGATTTCAAAAAATAACTGCATTAGGCACCGTCGATTGCTCGGTATAAATAACTAGGGCATGATGATTGTAATTGGGGGTGTTGAACTGGTGTTTTCAGTTTCTCGCATCACCGTCCTTTCACTGAATAACCTTATAAATGGAGCTTTAGACTCATGAAAATTGGCATTTGTTCAAGGTACATAGTGCTTGTATTTACGGTAAGTCGTGAAAATATTTAAAACTAACTCCATTTTCAACACTTTATGACTTTATTAACATTGTGTTTCAGGAATGTTGCCTGCCCTTACCCTCATGAAAAATGACATTAGTTTCAGATACGCATTAGTTACATCTCAGGTAAGCCATGACTCTATTTATAACGTTAGCTGCATTTTGACCGCCATATGACTTCAATTGCATTGTGTTTCAGGCATGTTTCCAGATAAATTGCATACTCCTCAGACACCCTGGTCCGCAACTCACAGCTTGAATCAGCCGAACCTGGTCCACCATCAGATCTCCTACTCAAATAATATAACTGTTTTGCCGGAATACAATTGGTTTACAACTCATACTTTTCATACTGCATCCTGCACATTCAGGCAGCCCTTCATGAGATCCCCTGCTCATATTTGTGGTGTTTAGAAATGTCCAACTTTCATGATAGTGACAATGTAAAATTTTTCTAAAAAAATCAATGCATAATACTATTCGTTTATGTGTTTCGAATATTTGTGTCCTTTTAGCATAGTGACGTTCTAACCCATCCGTTGTAAATAAATGTATTATATCCCTAAACACGTCCACTTATCACAAAAAATGACTCGAACCGTCTGACCATGAAACGCAAATCCCAACCGACATATAACACAAACCAACGCCCACGTGAAACGCACGGGAATTGGCCACTAGTATATACTAAAGATCAAAGTTGAATGGTGCCTTCCTATTGGTCAGCCACTATTCATCAATAGTGGTCGACCACTATTTACCTTTTTTTCCCGAAATTTTTTTCCCTGGATTCCTATTGGTCGAGCACTGTTCATCATTTTAATTTTTTTTTTGGCCTATTATGTCTTTATCATTTGGAGAAAGTTGATAGGATAGTATACATGAATACATACATACACTCGCTATTACACGGTTTAATATATATAATATTTTTTAATTTTTTTTAAGTTAAATCGCTAGCACTTTTCAAGCAGCAGCGTGCGAACCCCACATTTCTTGCTCTAACCAACCAAGAACCTTATTGGACCTTTATGAAGCTTTTATAAAAAGATTTCTATTTAAATATCCGTTTAGTTAGAGTATCTTAAAACTTTTAGACATAAGGAAAAAGCTAAAAGCTACTTAAAGTAGCGTTTAACTTTTATCTTCTACCTTTTTATCATTTTATTCTTTATTTAACAGATTTAATTACTCTGCTAAACACTAAAATATATTAAAAAACTACTGTTAAAAGCTACGAGCTATCAATTAAAAGGTACAAGTTATCAGCTACTAGCTACAAACTAAAAGTTACAAACTACCAGCTAGTTTGCCAAACATACACATAGAAAGAACCTGATAAAATAACCGCTAGATATATGATAATTATAAATCATAATCTCACTATTGAGTTGGATCTATGTCAAGTTTCAAAATAATAATAAATTTTATCGGTCACAAGTTAGAACAAAATAGTTATTTTGTTCGGTCAAATAGATTTTTATAAGATTGTAAGAGTACTGAGTGTCGTGATGGTCAGTTTTCAGTGTCTTCCTAATGATTGGCTAATGACTAAACTGACACTAAAAACTGACATTGCTGAGCTCTGTGAAGAAGTCATTCACTATTGATTTATTTATTTGATTCTTTTTAATACGGAGTAATTATTTATTTGTTTTTAGTGTGAGATTTGGGTGTCCGAGATCAATGATTTTGATAGATTGAAACGGGTTTTGGGTAAAAGGTTTGATAGTCAGTTACTCGCGTCTACTAATCGTTTCGTGTTATCTAACGGGTCGTTGGGCGGTTTTGATACTGCTCGTGTGGGCAATGATGATTCGTTTTTTCCTCATACAGACTCAGTTTATTCTAATAATGAGGTGATTATTAAAAATAATTTGGTTGAGCCATGTTTTGGTGAAGCTGGTCTCGTAGCTTTTGGTTCAATTTGATCAACAGTCGAGTGATAATAATAATTTATTGGTCCCGCAGCTTCAGTTTTTTCTAATCAACAGGTGAATGTTAAAAATAATTTAGTTGGTCCTGCAGCTTCGGTTCATTTTGATCAACAGGAAAATATTTTTAAAGTCGGGTCGGTGGACATCGATGTTTCTAAATGTGGTGTTTCGAATATAAGAAATTGTGTGGTTCCAAATGATTCGGGGTATGAAAGTATTACTGGTAATGTTTCAAAGTTTGATGTTTGTAGTGATAGTGTTATTATTGACATTACGAATACAGTAGAAGATGTAGAGGTTGATGGTGGTAGTGCTTTGAATTTTAGTGATATTAAGAAAAAGATGGGAATTAGAGGTAAAGTGGTTAGATTGGATCCTTTTATGCGGATTAATGATGTGGATAATGATGTTTCTATTGTTGTGTCTAAGTCAAATGATGATAATATTACGTTTGCGGTTAGATTGGATCGATTGAAAAAGAGAAAAAGAAAAGGAAGGAAGCCCTAAACTGATTCTTATCGATCGTAGTTGTAACATCCCGCATTTTTCCGTTAAATTTATTTTTAACACCGTCTTTTTTTTATAATATCTTTCGTTATCTAAATTCGTATCTTTCGTTAACTAACGTTCTTAATATTTCTGTTATTCGATTATAACGTCTCTCGTTAATTTACGTTTTTAAAATAATTCGTTCGGTTAATTCACGCACCCGCTTTGAAACTTGAGGGACCAAAGTTGGCTAGTGGGCAAACTAGTTGACTAGGTCAACTAGTTGACCCACCATCTCATCCATTCATTTCATTTTCATCTTCATCTTCACATCCTCATCTCTTTATCCTCTCTAGCTCAAGAACACACTTTTTAACATCAATAAAGAATCATCATCTAAATTCAATCTAGCAAGAAAACATCAAAATAAATTACATATTTGTGATCCTCTCTTCATCCTCTACATTTTGGTACCAATTTCATCTCGTTTGGGTAATATTTCTAAAACTCTAGATTTCTCAAATTCGTTTTATATACTTGAAATGGTGTTAGTTAGTATCTATGGCTCAAGTCTAACATGAATATGTGTTTAGTTTGCTCGATTTGTTGTTTTGAGTAACTAGCTTAAATATGAAAAATGGGTGTGCTTAATCTTGAGTTTTGGGTGATTAAATGTTGTTTAAACGTTAAAGTTCATGTATTAAATGTGTTACTAGCATCATTAGCTTCATTTTGATGTGTAGGTTGATTTAGAAAAGCTTCATTTGCAAAATGGTTGAATTCATGATTTTCATTTGTAAAATGGTTGAATTCATGATTTTGGTTAGGGTTTGATAAACTTTGAAAAGAACTTTTGATACATTGAATGCTATGAAATGTTGTTAGTAAGTGTTTAGTTATATTGTATGTTTAATTACCTTCGAAACGGCATATCATATGTGTAAATTGGTTTCCCGAATCTTGAAATGCATTTTATGAACTTGAAACTTTGATTTTGAACATTTAACGATCATTCGACGAGGTTTTTGTTGTTTTAAATGATGAATTTGATTGATGAAATGTGTTTATTTATATTCCTCGTCAACATACCTTTCCAACTATATAAGATACGTGTTTTGAATGTTTACGGTTCATAAGTTATGTTCGTTTGAAGTTTGGTTTGAGACTTGTCTTTTTTCAGCAAAACCCACCTGATCAGGCACCGATGCGGCGCATCTGAGAGGGATGCGGCGCATCTGATGCTGACTGCCCAAAAATCTCAATTTTCGTTTAATTCTAACTATGCTATGCACCTCCGATTGACATGAAACTTGGCCAACATGCTCATATATGACTTCTAAGCTTAGAAAAATGGTTCGGGACCCGACCCGAACGTGTTGACTTTTTTGTTGACTTTGACCAAGTTTAAATTTTAGTCAAACTTAACCAAATGTTTATGCAATCGTTCTAACATGCTTTTATACTTAATTCTTGCATGAAACTTGACAACGTGATTCACATGCTATATATTCGAGTCGTAACGAGCCATAGGACTAATTGAACACATTTCGCCCGACCGTGTGTCATAACCAGTTAATTGATATAACTTACTTGTTTAAGTCAAGGCTAAGCAACTTTCATGCACACGTTTACCTTGTGAAGTACTTTTATACTAGTGCACTCGAGGTGAGATCATAGTCCCATCTTTCAACAACTTTTATACTTTTAAATCATGGGATGAGAAACATATACAGTTTTATACTACATAATTTTATGCTTTGAACACAAGTACGAAAACAAACATTCCACAGCGAGTTAGAACAAAAAGCCTCAATTCAACTATCATTAGTTACACTTGTAGGGTGTAAGCGAGAACTTATATTATGTGATCACATGGAATTGATGAGCCTCATTCGGACGGTTCGCTACCGTTAGCGGATGAAATATATTTTCGGGTTTAGTGTATGTTCTAACACTACGTAATAGGGTACAAAACAATTAAGTCTTGATACTTGGGTGCTGCCGACATACTTTTGGAATGCAAACTATTTGGATAATCAACGTTATGGAAATACAAAATCTTGTGGTTCAAAAACAACGTTTATAAATACACCTATGATTTCACCAACGTTTTTCGTTGACAGTTTTCTATATGTTTCTCAGGTTCATACTTGGCTACTTGATACATGCTTCCGCACACTTTGATTACTTGCTTGGAGTCAAGCATACATGCATACGCTAGCGATAGCACTTTTGGATTCAAACTTAAAGCATACATACTTACGCTATTTATAGCAACCGTGATTTTAAACTAATTATGTCGCAAGTTATTTCATTTATACTTTATGACTTTTGTAAACTTAAACTTATTGTCGATCCATTTGGTAAACTAAACTTTGTACGTCTTATATGTTTCAAATGATTGTGACATAATTTTGGTCAAACGTGTAGCGACCCGACCAAATCATGTTTGACGGCGCCGACTACTTAGGTCCCGTTACGTGGTCATAAGTCTTTATCATGACGTTTGACCAAAATATGTCGCATTTATTTCATAAGTAAAAGGATGTTTCAAGTTTACAAATGTAGTTCAAAAGACTAGTTACATTACAATGTTTAACGTACGAATGAAACCTATGCGACACAATTTAAAGTAGTCAAAAGATGCTCCAACTATGCATGTATACTCGACATCCAAGCAAGTATCAAAAAGAGTGCGGAAGCATGTATCAAGTAGCTTTCAAGGACCTGAGAAAACATATAGAAAACTGTCAACGAAAACGTTGGTGAAATCATAAGTGTTTTAGTAAACGTTGCATTTGAACCACAAGATTTAATATAATATGATTATCAAAATCATTTGCATTCCAAAGTTGTTATTTGTTTCGCGGGCACCCAATTATCAAACTTAACTATTTTGCACCCTTTGCATAGTGTTAGAACATACACTAGACCCGAAAATATATTTCATCCGCTAACGGTAGCGAACCGTCCGAATGAGGCTCGTCAAGCCCATGTGATCACATAATATAAGTTCACGTTTACACCCTGCAAGTGTAACTAATGATAATTGAATTGAGGATTTTTGTTCAAACCCGTACGTGGAATGTTCGTTTTCATACTTGTGTTCAATGTATAAAAGTATGATACGTATATGTTTCTCATCCCATAGTTTAAAGCATAAAAGTTATTTGAAAGATGGGACTATGATCTCACCTTGAGTGCACGTATGAAAAGTACTTCACAAAGTAACGTGTGCGAAGGATAGTGCTAGTCTTGACCTAAACAAATAGGTCGTATCAATAACGGTAAACACGATAGGTCAAAGATGTTCAATTAGTCCTACGGCTCGTTACGACTCGATTATGTAGCATGTGAAATCAAATTGTCAAGTTTCATGCAAGATACAAGTATAGAAACAAGTTAGGAAGGTTGCATAATCATTTGGTTAAGTTTGACAAAAAGTCAAACTTTGGTCGGTCAAAGTCAACGAAAAAGTCAACACGTTCGGGTCGGGTCCCGAACTATTTTTCTGAGGTTTTTAATCATGTATGAGCATGTTAGAACAAGTTACGTGTGAATTGGAGGTGCGTAGCATAGCAAACATTATTCAAAAATCGACAAAGTTGGACAGACCACTTTGGCGCGCCGCGCGGGTATATGGCGCGCCGCGCCATTACCTGTGCAGAGAATTCTGGCAGTTTTTAAGTTTTATGCACGAACCTAACTTCAACCAATCACCATTTATGACTCGCAAACAACCAAAGCTTGTATCTTATATCATCGGAAAGGTATTTTGACAAGGAAAACAACTAAGCACATTTCATCCATCACATTTACTTTTACAACAACCAAAATCACATTCAAAGTTCCTCATTAAATGCACTCAAGTTCATAAATGAAATTCGATGATTCAGCAACCAATTTACATGAATGATATGCCGTTTCGAAGGTGATCAAGCATACAATACAACCTAACACTTACAAATAACATTTCATGTCATTCAAAGCATCAAAAGTTCATTTCAAGTTCATCAAACCCTAACCCAAATCCACCAAAACCAATAATCAAGTTTATGAAGTTTTCCACAACAACCTATACATCAAATTGAAGCTAGTGTTACTAGTAACACATTTAATACTTGCACTTTACCATAAAAACAACATTTAAGCAACCAAATTACCAAATCAAATACACCAAAGTTCATATTCAAGCTAGTTACTTCAAATAATGAAATCGAGCATATAAATCATATAATCATGTTAGACTTGAGTCATAGACACTAATTAACAACTTTATAAGTTAAAAACATCAAGAACACAAAATCTAGTGATTTTAGAAAGTTACCCAAACTTGATGAAATCGGTATGGAATCGAAGAGGAAGATGAGAGGATTACGAATATGCAATTATTTTAGATTGAAGCTTGCTAGATTTTGATTAGATGATGAATCTTTGAAATGGTGTTTGAGAGAATTTGTGAAAGTATTAGAGAAAAATGGAAAAGAAAAGAAATAATGAATGGATGAGAGTGAAGGGTTGACTAGTTGACCTAGTCACCTCTTTGCTCTCTTGGCAACAATGGTCCCTCAAGTTCGTTTGCGGGTGCGTGAAATACCTAGACGAGATATTTTTAAAACACGTATTAACCGGAGATGTTATAAACATATAACGGGATTTAAATAGTTAAACGGAAAAGTAAACGGAAAAAGGCGGGATGTTACATTACCTACTCCTTAAAATAAATTTCGTCCCGAAATTTTAAGTAGGCGTAGTAGTCGTTGTTTCTTCCTCGGGATCTTGCGTTTCCGGATCCGGGAATAAATGAGGGTATTTCTTTTGCATTTGATCTTGCCTTTCCCAAGTAAACTCGGGTCCTATTTTGGCATTCCAACGAACCTTGACAATCGGAATTCGGCTTTGTTTCAACGTCTTGACGGAGGTGTCCACAATTTCAACCGGTTCTTCCACAAAATGGAATTTGTCATCAATAGTAAGTTCCTCGAGAGGGATGACGATATCGGGTTCGGCAAGACACTTTTTCAAGTTAGATATATGGAAGGTAGGATGAACGGAGTTCAATTGAGGTGGAAGATCTAAACGATAAGCAACGGTTCCAATACGCTCCAAGATTTCGAAAGGACCAATATACCGCGGATTTAGCTTCCCCATTTTCCCAAAACGGATTACACCTTTCCAAGGTGCGACTTTTAACATGACGCGGTCACCGACTTGAAATTCAAGGTCGTTGCGTCTTTTGTCGGTATAGCACTTTTGACGACTCCGGGCCGTCCGAAGCCTATCTCGGATTTGAACGATCTTCTCGGTGGTTTCGTGAATGAGTTCGGGTCCGGTGATTTGTACGTCGCCTACTTCGGCCCAACAAAGAGGAGAATGGCATTTTCGGCCATATAATGCTTCGAATGGGGCGGCTTTTATACTCGCGTGATAACTATTGTTGTAAGAGAACTCGGCGAGAGGTAAGTGCTTGTCCCAAGCTTTTCCAAA
Source organism: Rutidosis leptorrhynchoides (assembly GCF_046630445.1). NCBI lineage: Eukaryota > Viridiplantae > Streptophyta > Magnoliopsida > Asterales > Asteraceae > Rutidosis > Rutidosis leptorrhynchoides. The sequence goes on along the minus strand of NC_092333.1, from coordinate 350,966,630 downwards.
ATCAACCAAGCAAGCTCGTAACATGTCCTCTAAGGTTTGAATTGTACGTTTACTTTGTCCATCGGTTTGAGGATGATATGCGGTGCTCATGTCTAGACGCGTTCCCAACGCTTCTAGCAAGGTACGCCAAAATCTACAAACAAAACGGCCATCTCGGTCGGAGATAATCAATAAAGGTACACCGTGTCGGGCTACGATCTCCTTGATATAAAGTCGTGCAAGTTTCTCCATTTTGTTGGTCTCCTTCATGGCGAGAAAGTGTGCGGATTTGGTGAGACGGTCAACAATAACCCAAATGGTATCATAACCGCCCGTCATTTTTGGTAGTTTGGTGATAAAATCCATTGTTATTCTTTCCCACTTCCATTGCGGGATTTCGGGTTGTTGAAGTAATCCGGACGGTCTTTGGTGTTTGGCTTTGACTTTGGAACATGTCAAACACTTGGAAACATAAGTAGCTACGTCCCTTTTGATGTTCGGCCACCAATATAGTTGTTTAAGGTCGTGGTACATCTTATTGGCACCGGGGTGAATCGAGTATCGCGACTTATGGGCTTCATCTAAAATAAGGCTTCGTAGGTCCCCATAACTAGGCACCCAAATCCTTCCGGCGTAATATCAGAGTCCGGTCTCCCTAATTTCGAATCGAGAGACGAGAATGTTCAAGAGCTCGTGTGAAAGGTTTTCATCCTTGAGAGCCTCATCTTGGGCTACCCGAATTTGGCTATTAAGGTTTGTGTGGATGGTGATGTTTAAGGCTCGGACACGAAGAGGCACCGCTCTTTCTTTTCGACTTAAGGCATCGGCTACTACATTTTCCTTTCCGGGATGGTAACGAAGCTCGCAATCGTAATCGTTTAAGGTTTCAATCCACCTTCGTTGTCTCATGTTTAGTTGCTTTTGATCGAAAATGTGTTGGAGACTTTTGTGATCGGTAAAGATAGTACTCTTGGTTCCATAAAGATAGTGTCTCCACATTTTAAGTGCAAAGACAACGGCTTCGAGTTCGAGATCATTTGTCGTGTAGTTTCGTTCATGAATTTTGAGTTGTCGAGAAGCATAAGAAATGACTTTCGTTCGTTGCATCAACACACACCCAAAACCATGTTTCGAGGTGTCGCAATACACAACAAAATCGTCATTGCCTTCGGGAAGTGACAAGATAGGAGCGGTGGTTAGCTTTGTTTTCAAGATTTGAAATGCGGATTCTTGTTCGGTCGGCCAATTGAATTTCTTTTCCTTGTGAGTTAAAGCGGTTAGAGGTCGAGCAACCAAAGAGAAATCCTTGATGAATCTACGGTAGTATTCGGCGAGACCCAAGAATTGACGAATGTGAGTAGGAGTAGTGGTGTAACGACCCGCACTTTTCCGATCGTTCTATACTTATGAGATTAATATTTACATAAATTAAACCTTACCAAGATGATAAGCAATCCAAATTGTTGAGACTTATGTTTTTGAAAAGAGTTTTACACAACGTTTGACCGTCTAGTTTGACCGATGATATCACGAACTATACAATATATGATAATTATACATACATATTTAACATGATCTAAGGATGTTTTAATATCTCATTTTGTATTAATAACAAAAAGTCATAAGTATATTTTGAAACTACTAACTTAAGTTTTGAAAACAATAACCTACGTAACGTTATTTGACATAGATACTGATGATTTATAATGTTTATACATATATCGTATAAGTAATGTATTTAATCATTTTTAAAGGGCTTTTATACATAAAACAATATAAGTATATTTACAAAAGATAGTTATATTTGAATTCTCGTTCCGTTTCCTCAATAATCCTATACGTATATCTAGGGTACTATACACAGCTTCTAGAAGTATTTACTATTGGTATATACCAATAGAAATCTTCAATTATTGGAATAATATGTCATTCATGACATAATAAATTTTAACTTATCTTAGATATTTTCACTAAAAACCAAATTTTCAAGCCTATAAATAAGCACCATTTCTAACTCATTTTTACACATTCATTTTCCAAATTTTACTTCCAAATTTCACACACACTTGCAAGAACTCTCTCAACTTTTATTTTACTACTTCTTTCCAGCAACTTTACATTTTAAACTTGAGGTAAAAACTCTACTTCAACTCTTTTTCAATTCATATATTTAAAGCTATATATATAAGAGTTTATAAACTAGAACATAGTTTGAATGATTTCAAACTTGTTCGCAAACTAAATAGATCCTTCTAACTTAACTTTTAAAATACTTCAAGACCTGTAACATATCTTAATTATATGCTAACTTAACAAGGTATAACTTGGTTTTTCAAAGAACACCTTAAAAACTGAATTTACGACGTCGGAGTGCAACCGGGGGCTGTCTTGGGTTGGATAATTAAAAACCATCTTAAACTTTGAATTGGAGGTTTATTTTCTGGAAAAATGATTTTTACTATGAATATGATAACACATAAAAATTTCATGATTTAACTCAAAGTATAAGTATTTTTAGAAAAATAATCATTTGAGGTTGTTTACATGATGGAAAATGATTAACTTCATAAGTTTCACTAAAGTTTGACCTATGCCGTGTGATTTTGAATACAAACTAAGGTATTTACAGTTCATAGTCTTAAAGAGGGACTCGATCCAAGGAGATGGCAAGTTGAATCAACGAAAACGGAGTTGTAACGAAGAAACTATGACCGAAACAAAATCGGATATCCAAGACTAGTTTAGCCACGAAAATAATTGGGAAAAAATTAAATAAATCACATCTTTTTAAGTTAACATGATATTTTATATATATGTACTTATAATTCAATTTTATATGGTTCAGGATCACCCGTAAACAACACGAGAAGATTAATCATAAGATCCCATGATTGTACGCAACACGTCATTTGACAACACCGGTACTTTATGTACGCAACACGTCATTTGACAACACCGGTACCATGGGTCAAGATTAATCTCGACCAATACATATACGATGGGGTTTTATTTATTTCGTTGGGGGTTTTATTTATTTCATTGCGGGTATATTAAACATCTAAAAATGAACCATTAAAATTGAATTACTAACAACGAACTGCTAACTACGGACTAAGGAATTATTCAAAGTATAACAAGTATATATATGTGACGTTTGTTTAAAAAGAAAAGGTATTGATATATTATATATGGATAGGTTCGTGATATCAACCGGAGACCAAGTCAAATTATATATATATCTTCAAGACGAAAGTGAGTATATAGTCCCACTTTTAAACTCTAAATATTTCGGGATGAGAATACATGTATTTTATGTTTTACGTTATGGACACAAGTAACTGAAAAATATATTCTACGTTGAGTTGTACCACTGGCATACTTCCCTGTAGCTTGGTAACTAATATTTACAGCGGTATTGTAAACGCGAATCCTGTTGATAGATCTATCGGGCTTGACAACCCCAACCGGACTGGACGACCAGTATTCAACGGTTGCACAGTACTTCGTTTCGTGACTACACTTGGTACAGTGTAGTAAGATTTCATATTAAAGGGAATATGCGACGTGATTAATTGTTAAGTATGGTTACCAAGTGCTCAACCACTTAGAATATTTTTATTAAACTGTTTATATACGAAATCTTGTGGTCTATATATATATATTGCTGCCGGCATTAAACCTATATCTCACCAACTTTATGTTGACCTTTTAAAACATGTCTATTCTCAGGTGATTACTAAAGCTTCCGCTGCATTATGTTGAATTTGAGCAGGATCTTGCGTACGCATATTTGTGTCAAAAATAAAACTGCATACCCAAGGATTTGTGTTGTAAAATATGCTCGAAATCGTGTTGTTATCATTATATGTAAAGATTGTAAGTCGAAGATTATCGCTAAACGATAATCATCTTTTTATTGTCTAAAGTTTGTAACAAAAATAATGGTTATGGTTTGTAATGTATAATATATGCAGTTTCTCTTTTAAAAATGTCGCATATAGAGGTCAATACCTCGCAATGAAATCATACGTTATCTAACACGTTCTTATGGTTAAGGACGGGTTATGACATGTGGTATCAGAGCGGTGGTCTTAGCGAACCAGGTTTGCATTAGTGTGTCTAACTGATAAGTCGTTAGGATACATTAGTAAGTCTGGACTTTGACCGGGTCTGATTTAAAAACCATTGCTTATCATTGTTGGTTAAAATTTATATGTAAATATTATGTAGTACTAATGGGTTAGTTGTTGTATGATAGATGTCGGGCTCAAAACTTGTTATCACATTCAGCGACTCCGAACCAGAATCTTCAGATGGTGTTCCAGTCATTAACCTATACGATGACGAAAATAATATCTTTGGGGAAGACTCACAAATTCCGGATGAACCGACTATAGAGAACCCGGAAAGTGAACCCGAGGAGGAAAGTGAACCCGAGGAGGAAAGTGAACCCGAGGAGGAAAGTGAACCCGAGGAGGAAAGTGAACCCGAGGAAGAAATACAGGAAATTACAAAAGACGAGTTCGAACTAGGAAAGAAACGAAAGGCTAATGAATTAGAAAATTCAAATCCCGAGTTTAGTAAGGATGATGTGGCACCAACTCCACTAGACACTACCACCCCTATTCCCGCTATTCCTATTCGTGCTGTCCCGGCATCCAGTTCTTCAGCCCCACAGCCAAAATATAGGCAGACAGCTAGGATAAGCGTTAGGCCATTCCTTGAACCTAAACGTCCTAGAAAATAGACCAAACGATGCGCTGCCGTATTAAACCATGGGATCATATAATGTTTTGTATAATATTATTAGTGTGGTTTGCTTAATGTTCGATATAAGATAAGCATATGTAAAATAGTGAAGTGTGAAATGCAATAATTTTCCATGGTTAAGTATTATTTAGATGGTAGTAATTGATTCTGTACTAAGCTATTAAGTATGGACATTAACGGGTAGGTACTACCCTAGATATAATTATAAAACGCTAATAAGAAGAAAAGGCTTTTATAATAATACCTGGTTCATATTATTAATAAGCTATAATGTACTGTAAATATACACTACATCTATAATATTCCATGTGAATAATTATTTTCTTTTCATTCTTATAGAAGAATATGGCGCGATTGAACCGAATGACGGAACAAGAAATCCAGGAACTCATCAATCAACGAGTGAACGACAGAATGTTATGGGTCGAGGCTGCAAGAGGTGCTGCAGTTAACCCAAATCCTCGTGTGGGGTGCACTTACAAAACTTTTCAAGCTTGCAAGCCCTCATCATTCAGTGGAACAGAAGGACCAATCGGTTTAACCCGGTGGATAGAAAAGATGGAGACTGTGTTTAAAATCAGTGGTTGTGTTGAAAAGGACATGACCAAGTATGCATCGTGCACTTTACAAGATAGTGCACTCACGTGGTGGAAAAATTATGTGAAGGCTGTAGGAGGAGATGTAGCTTATGATACTCCGTGGGAAGAATTCAAAACAATGTTAATCAACGAATATTGTCCAAGGAACGAGGTTAGGAAGTTGGAAGATGAGTTACGAAGTCTGAAGGTTATTGGTACTGAAATCACCAACTACAATCAGCGATTCATGGAATTAGTTTTGCTATGTCCTGAATTGGTTCCAACCGAAGAACGGAAGATTGAAATGTACAAAGATGGTTTGCCCAAAAAGGTCAAGGCAAACGTTACAGCATCGAAACCTAAGACAATTCATGAAGCTATAACCATGGCAAACGAGCTAATGGATCAGGTCATCATGGATAAGAAAGCATCCAATACTGATGTGAAGGTATCAGGTAACAAAAGAAAGTGGAATGGAAATTATGATCGAGGTAACCAACAACAATCTTTTAAGAAACAAGAAACCATACAAGGTGCAGGTGGTGGTTCAAGCTTTGGTTACAAAGGACAAAATCCTTTATGCAACCGATGCCACAAACATCACTCTGGCTACTGTAATGTGGTATGCAACAAATGTAATCGAAAGGGTCATCTTGCTGAAGATTGTAGGGCTCTCGTTACAAATACAAATGGTACCAAGACTCCTGCCACCAATGCAAATAGAACTGCTTTGGCTACCATTACTTGTTATGGGTGTGGAAAACAAGGTCACTATAAGAGCCAGTGTCCGAATCCAGAGAAGAATAATGGATCTGCACGTGGAAGAGCATTTGTTATTAATGCTAGAGAGGCGTGTGAAGACCCGGAGCTTGTTACGGGTACGTTTACCATTAATAACTTATCCGCATCTATTATATTTGATACTGGTGCCGATAGAAGTTACGTGAGTAGAGGCTTTTACGCTAAATTGAATTGTTCATCATTACCTCTAGATGCTAAGTACATGATCGAGTTAGCTAATGGTAAACTAATTAAAGCCGATAAAATTTGCCGTGATTGTAAAATAAATTTAGCCGGAGAAACATTTAAAATTGACTTAATACCCGTAGAATTAGGAAGTTTTGATGTAATAGTCGGCATGGACTGGATGTCCAAAGTAGGAGCTGAAGTTGTGTGTGCCAAGAAGGCAATTCGCATTCCTTGTAAGGATAGAATGCCGGTGATGATTTATGGAGAGAAGGGTAACTCAAAGCTATAACTCATTAGTTATTTGAAAGCTCAAAAGTGCTTGAAGAAAGGGTGCTATGCTATCTTAGCACATGTTAAAAAAGTCGAAAAGAAAGAAAAAGAGAAGTGCATCAACGACGTGCCTGTGGCAAGAGATTTTCCTGAAGTTTTTCCGGAAGAGTTGCCGGGATTACCTCCATTTAGATCTGTAGAATTTCAAATAGATTTAGTACCAGGAGCCGCACCAGTGGCTCGTGCTCCATATAGACTTGCACCGTCCGAGTTAAAAGAACTTCAGAGTCAGTTAAAAGAATTACTGGATCATGGATTCATACGACCAAGTACTTCACCGTGGGGAGCTCCGATTCTATTTGTTAAAAAGAAAGATGGATCTTTTAGGATGTGTATAGATTATCGTGAATTAAATAAGTTAACTATCAAAAATCGGTATCCACTACCGAGAATTGACGACTTATTTGATCAACTCCAGGGATCATGTGTTTATTCGAAAATCGACCTAAGATCGGGCTATCATCAACTACGTGTCAAAGAAGAGGACATTCCGAAAACTGCTTTTCGGACACGTTATGGTCATTACGAATTTTTGGTCATGCCGTTTGGATTGACGAATGCGCCAGCTGTATTCATGGACCTCATGAATCGAGTTTGTAGTCCATATTTAGATAAGTTTGTTATCGTTTTCATTGATGATATTCTTATCTATTCCAAGAGTGAGCAAGAGCATGAGCAGCATTTAAGGTTGATATTAGAGTTGTTGAGAAAAGAACAGCTATACGCTAAATTTTCTAAGTGTGCTTTCTGGTTGAAAGAAGTGCAATTTCTTGGCCACGTTGTTAGTAGCAAAGGAATTCAGGTTGATCCAGCAAAAATTGAAGCCATTGAAAAATGGGAGACTCCTAAGACACCAATGCAGATACGCCAATTTTTGGGTTTAGCCGGTTATTATAGAAGGTTTATTCAAGATTTTTCCCGAATAGCTAAGCCGTTGACAGCATTAACGCAAAAAGGGAAGAAATACGAATGGACCTCGGAGCAGGAGAACGCATTTCAATTACTGAAGAAGAAGTTAACTACGGCGCCTATTTTATCGTTACCTGAAGGGAACGATGATTTTGAAATATATTGTGACGCTTCGCGACAAGGTTTTGGTTGTGTTCTTATGCAACGAAAGAAAGTTATTGCATACGCATCTCGACAATTAAAGATTCACGAGCGAAATTATACGACGCATGATCTAGAACTGGGAGCAGTCGTGTTTGCATTGAAGATATGGAGACACTACTTGTATGGGGTTAAATGCACTGTGTTTACTGATCATAAAAGCCTTCAACATATTTTTGATCAAAAACAGCTGAACATGAGGCAACGTAGGTGGGTCGAGTTAATAAACGACTATGATTGTGAAATTCGTTATCATCCCGGGAAAGCGAATGTGGTGGCTGACGCACTAAGCAGAAAGGAACGAGAACCAATTCGAGTACGAGCGATGAACATAAAAATTCGCATGAATCTCAACTCACAAATCAAAGAAGTTCAACGAGAAGCACTTACTAAAGAAAATATAGGAAATGAAATAATGAAGAAGTATGAGAAGCAACTCGTTATACGGGAAGATGGAATTCGATATTTTGCAAACCGTATTTGGGTACCGAAGTTGGGTGGATTAAGGAAGTTGATATTGAACGAGGCACATAAGACAAGATACTCGATACATCCTGGAGTTGGAAAGATGTATCAAGATCTTAAGACACATTATTGGTGGCCTAACTTAAAGACAGACGTTGCAACATATGTTGGGGAGTGTTTAACTTGTTCCAAGGTCAAGGCAGAACACCAGAAACCATCAGGGTTACTTCAACAACCAGAAATCCCAGAATGGAAATGGGATGGTATTACCATGGATTTCATCACGAAGTTACCAAAGACTGCCTGGGGATATGACACCATTTGGGTGATTGTTGATCGTCTTACCAAATCTGCCCATTTCTTGCCTATAAAGGAAACGGATAGAATGGAGAAACTATTACGATTGTATATAAAGGAAATTGTTTCAAGGCATGGAATACCTATTTCCATTATATCCGATCGTGATAGTAGATTTACCTCAAAGTTCTGGCAATCACTGCAGGAGGCACTAGGAACTCGTTTAGATATGAGTACCGCATATCATCCGCAAACCGATGGGCAGAGTGAAAGAACGATTCAGACTCTTGAAGACATGCTCAGGGCATGTGTGATCGATTTTGGAAACGGATGGGATAAGTATCTACCGTTAGCAGAATTTTCGTATAATAATAGTTATCATGCAAGCATTAAAGCTGCACCATTCGAAGCATTGTATGGAAGGAAGTGTAGATCTCCTATCTGTTGGAATGAAGTAGGAGATCGACAATTAACTGGTCCCGAGATCATACACGAAACGACTGAGAAGATAGTACAAATCAAGGAGAGATTGAAAACAGCCCGAAGTCGCCAAAAGAGCTACGCCGATGTCCGAAGGAAACCATTAGAGTTTCAGATTGGGGACATGGTTATGCTAAAGGTGTCACCTTGGAAAGGTGTAATACGTTTCGGTAAAAGAGGTAAACTGAACCCAAGATATGTAGGCCCGTTCAAGATCATCGAACGCATTGGACCGGTAGCTTATCGACTCGAGTTACCGCAACAACTCGCCGGAGTACACAATACCTTTCACGTCTCAAGCCTTAAGAAGTGTCTTGCAAAGGAAGACCTCACCATTCCTCTTGAAGAAATCCATGTCGATGAGAAACTACAATTCATCGAAGAACCAATCGAAATCATGGATCGTGAAGTTAAACAGCTCAAGCAGAGTAACATACCAATCGTTAAGGTTCGTTGGAATGCTCGAAGAGGTCCTGAGTTTACTTGGGAACGAGAGGATCAGATGAAACAAAAGTATCCACACTTGTTTCTCGATGACGCAAAATAGGTACAATTTTAAAATTTCGGGACGAAATTTATTTAACGGGTAGGTACTGTAACGACCCGCACTTTTCCGATCGTTCTATACTTATGAGATTAATATTTACATAAATTAAACCTTACCAACATGATAAGCAATCCAAATTGTTGAGACTTATGTTTTTGAAAAGAGTTTTACACAACGTTTGACCGTCTAGTTTGACCGATGATATCACGAACTATACAATATATGATAATTATACATACATATTTAACATGATCTAAGGATGTTTTAATATCTCATTTTGTATTAATAACAAAAAGTCATAAGTATATTTTGAAACTACTAACTTAAGTTTTGAAAACAATAACCTACGTAACGTTATTTGACATAGATACTGATGATTTATAATGTTTATACATATATCGTATAAGTAATGTATTTAATCATTTTTAAAGGGCTTTTATACATAAAACAATATAAGTATATTTACAAAAGATAGTTATATTTGAATTCTCGTTCCGTTTCCTCAATAATCCTATACGTATATCTAGGGTACTATACACAGCTTCTAGAAGTATTTACTATTGGTATATACCAATAGAAATCTTCAATTATTGGAATAATATGTCATTCATGACATAATAAATTTTAACTTATCTTAGATATTTTCACTAAAAACCAAATTTTCAAGCCTATAAATAAGCACCATTTCTAACTCATTTTTACACATTCATTTTCCAAATTTTACTTCCAAATTTCACACACACTTGCAAGAACTCTCTCAACTTTTATTTTACTACTTCTTTCCAGCAACTTTACATTTTAAACTTGAGGTAAAAACTCTACTTCAACTCTTTTTCAATTCATATATTTAAAGCTATATATATAAGAGTTTATAAACTAGAACATAGTTTGAATGATTTCAAACTTGTTCGCAAACTAAATAGATCCTTCTAACTTAACTTTTAAAATACTTCAAGACCTGTAACATATCTTAATTATATGCTAACTTAACAAGGTATAACTTGGTTTTTCAAAGAACACCTTAAAAACTGAATTTACGACGTCGGAGTGCAACCGGGGGCTGTCTTGGGTTGGATAATTAAAAACCATCTTAAACTTTGAATTGGAGGTTTATTTTCTGGAAAAATGATTTTTACTATGAATATGATAACACATAAAAATTTCATGATTTAACTCAAAGTATAAGTATTTTTAGAAAAATAATCATTTGAGGTTGTTTACATGATGGAAAATGATTAACTTCATAAGTTTCACTAAAGTTTGACCTATGCCGTGTGATTTTGAATACAAATTAAGGTATTTACAGTTCATAGTCTTAAAGAGGGACTCTATCCAAGGAGATGGCAAGTTGAATCAACGAAAACGGAGTTGTAACGAAGAAACTATGACCGAAACAAAATCGGATATCCAAGACTAGTTTAGCCACGAAAATAATTGGGAAAAAATTAAATAAATCACATCTTTTTAAGTTAACATGATATTTTATATATATGTACTTATAATTCAATTTTATATGGTTCAGGATCACCCGTAAACAACACGAGAAGATTAATCATAAGATCCCATGATTGTACGCAACACGTCATTTGACAACACCGGTACTTTATGTACGCAACACGTCATTTGACAACACCGGTACCATGGGTCAAGATTAATCTCGACCAATACATATACGATGGGGTTTTATTTATTTCGTTGGGGGTTTTATTTATTTCATTGCGGGTATATTAAACATCTAAAAATGAACCATTAAAATTGAATTACTAACAACGAACTGCTAACTACGGACTAAGGAATTATTCAAAGTATAACAAGTATATATATGTGACGTTTGTTTAAAAAGAAAAGGTATTGATATATTATATATGGATAGGTTCGTGATATCAACCGGAGACCAAGTCAAATTATATATATATCTTCAAGACGAAAGTGAGTATATAGTCCCACTTTTAAACTCTAAATATTTCGGGATGAGAATACATGTATTTTATGTTTTACGTTATGGACACAAGTAACTGAAAAATATATTCTACGTTGAGTTGTACCACTGGCATACTTCCCTGTAGCTTGGTAACTAATATTTACAGCGGTATTGTAAACGCGAATCCTGTTGATAGATCTATCGGGCTTGACAACCCCAACCGGACTGGACGACCAGTATTCAACGGTTGCACAGTACTTCGTTTCGTGACTACACTTGGTACAGTGTAGTAAGATTTCATATTAAAGGGAATATGCGACGTGATTAATTGTTAAGTATGGTTACCAAGTGCTCAACCACTTAGAATATTTTTATTAAACTGTTTATATACGAAATCTTGTGGTCTATATATATATATATTGCTGCCAGCATTAAACCTATATCTCACCAACTTTATGTTGACCTTTTAAAACATGTCTATTCTCAGGTGATTACTAAAGCTTCCGCTGCATTATGTTGAATTTGAGCAGGATCTTGCGTACGCATATTTGTGTCAAAAATAAAACTGCATACCCAAGGATTTGTGTTGTAAAATATGCTCGAAATCGTGTTGTTATCATTATATGTAAAGTTTGTAAGTCGAAGATTATCGCTAAACGATAATCATCTTTTTATTGTCTAAAGTTTGTAACAAAAATAATGGTTATGGTTTGTAATGTATAATATATGCAGTTTCTCTTTTAAAAATGTTGCATATAGAGGTCAATACCTCGCAATGAAATCATACGTTATCTAACACGTTCTTATGGTTAAGGACGGGTTATGACAAGTGGGAGTCTCCCATTTACTAATGGCTTCGATTTTCGTTGGATCGACTTTAATACCTTGGTCACTTACAACATGACCAAGAAATTGAACTTCCTTTAACCAAAATTCGCACTTGGAAAATTTGGCATAGAGTTGTTCTTGTCTTAAAAGTTCAAGCACAAGTCGAAGGTATTCCTCGTGTTCTTCTTCGCTTTTTGAATAGACTAAAATATCATCGATGAACACGATAACGAATTTGTCAAGATACGGTTTGCACACGCGGTTCATAAGATCCATGAATGTGACGACCCGGAAATTTCTGACCAAATTTAAGCTTAATCTTTATATGGTTTCGGCACGATAAGCAAAGTCTGTTAAACCGAGTTTCAAAATGTTTGAACTATTCTCATGAATGCATTTGACCTTGACCATTTTCGATGATTCACGAACAATTGTTTGTAAATAAATATATATGAATATAGTAACTTTAAAACGTTAACAAAGTATTAAACGTATAATATTATATTTTAAATTATTTATTCCAATATATTTAATATATTTTAATTACATAATGAAACATAAAATTTAAAACGTATTGGAGGTAAATAGTTTCGAAAATAATTGTTAAAGGATTGTACTACGTTGGTTACTCGATTATTATTAAATTAGTTTAGATACAATTTTATAAGGACCTTAAAATAAACATAGGTTCGTAGATAGATTATGTAAATATTAGATTTGTTAAAATTACATTTACTTTCTTCTAAGATTCACTACTTCGTACATTTATTATTATTTGTTATATTATAGATCATGTGTAGACAACTCATGTAAATTGACTACCACTAATCCCTATTCCATTAACTAATCGACAAATACATATTCTATTTTGCTCTCATAAAAGATCATCACAACATTATTGTTAACTTCTATTACTACTTCCCTATTTCTATTTTTTTTCTCTTCTTATTTTATAATCAATCATCCCTCAAACCTGCATCGCTCATCACTATCCTTGAAGATTAATTCACAATCAACAAACAACTTCACAAGCTATTACTTGTTACTCGACGAAGAAAGTTATAGACGAAGACCACACATTAACCTCATCAGTTTTTGTTTTATTATTATTATTTTTTATTTTTTTTTCATTATCAAATACTATCACCATAACCCACCATTAGAACTATCACTTATTGTTGTCACCATTGCTGCACTTTATTCAGTTTTTCTATTGAACCCTAAAGCCCCACCTGCTATCACCTTTCAACACCATCAAACACCTCAAAAAAAATCGTCATCCTGTTGTTGCTGTCTTTGGCCGCCACAAGCCACCACAACCCGTCATCTCAGCAGTCCAAGGTTACAACTTGCGGCCATCAAACATCACCATCATTGTTGGAAACACCACCACTAACCACCATTGTGAACGACAACCAAAAATCACCCTACTATTGTTATTATATATTTGTTTTCGGTTCGGTTTCAAACAACAAAACCGAACCATGATTTACTACTGCTACGCCTACTGTTTTCTGTTAACATTCGATCATCAATTCATCAAACCCTCAAAACCACTTACTGTCTCGAGTAACTTGCATTATTTTTTTGTTTTGTTTTCTATCTGTTCGAGAGACAAATTAATTGCTGCATGCGTGTCTGTAGGACCAATACCCAGTAAGCCATCGAAAGATCATTTTTTTTTTCAAATGAAAACTATTACGGAATTCTTGAGGACAATCTAAATAAGGTACTGCCAAATCATTTTTTGTTTTTTTTTTCTTTTTCTTCTAATGGCCGACATCTACTACATCACCTTCCCTTTTATATAAACTAAAATATTAAAAACCATATGATATTCGTTGTATTTGCTAACGCATTATATAAGGCTTTATCACTACATTTTTATTTTATGTTCTCCACTTACAAGCTAGAGGATAATAATTGTGGAATGGTCCCTTTCAAATTCACATGCCAAAACAAGTATGTGCAAACAATTATGAAAATTAAATACGGAGTACTAGACTTATCTCCTTGAATCCGGGCCACATGCCTTTAAATTATTGTGAGGGACCGGTATTAGTTTAGTGCATGTGGACTAGTGGACTTATTCGTGATAATGACATCGACGATATCATGAAGAAAATAACGAACGATGATGATGGATGACTTCAAGAAGATGATGACCGATGAAAATAATGATGATGATAGTGAAGATAGATGATGATGAACGACTATCACCTCCTACATCCATTAAACTGCCCTGCTATTCCTGTTTATGTACTTCTATTTATGCTCCAACCGTCACCACCACCTCTCAATCTCCTTCCTTCTCTCTCCCCCTCTCATATTCTAGATTGAGAAACCAACCATAAAATACCACCTTCGTTATCATCATGATACGCTGCTACTCTACTTGGTTTATGTTACAGCGATTATAGGTGATGATGATAATTGATAGTGATGTGGATTATTTGATGACTTTCTGTTCCTACTCTCAATATCGGTTTCTATTTGGGATTAAGATGCGTAAAGATAATTGTTATTGAGGTGTAACAGCGAGCATGTTGATGATAATAGGGATTATGTATTGATGTGATGATGATGGTGTAACGATGGAATAATAAGAATAATTGTTAAAACCTGTTATGTGTAATACTCCTTCGAAGATAAAACCCTACAACCATCGGCCTGTTAACTGATTTAGAGATTTGGGCTCCAACTAAATATTTATGGATTACAACCATGGGTCAATCAAATTTCGAAGTTGGGCTTTGGTTTGTTGGGCCGAAATAAAACGAAAACGGGTTTAAATATATTCGTACATGGTATTATTACGGAAAATTGAAATGGTTAAATGGTTGAGTGTATTGGCGGGTGAGCGAGAGGTCTCGGGTTCGATCCCAGTTCGTGGCATTTTTCTTATTAGAAAAGCTTCTAAGGTAGTTTTCTTTTCATTATTATTATTATTATTATTATTATTATTATTATTATTATTATTATTATTATTATTATTATTATTATTATTATTATTATTATCACTACTATCATTATTATTATTATTAGAAGTATGGTTATTTAATCATTTTTATTATTAATATCATTATTAGTATTATTTTTAACCTTATAATTTTTATCATTAATATTATTTTATCAAATAACTATTAAGTTATATAAAACTATATTTAATACATATAACATAAATAAATTAATATGTTTATAATAAATAATAATTATTTATTTAATGTATATATAAAATAAATGTATTTAATTAATTAATAAAACCTATAAGTTATTAAATATAACAACTATATCACTAATAATATATAAATTTGTTCGATTACAAGTATATGCTTTAATAAATATATGAATAATATAGGTTCGTGAATCCGAGACCAACCCTACACTTGTTGAATGACGTCATATGTATTTTTACTACAAAATACAGTATGGTGAGTTCATTTGATTCCCTTTTACTCTTTGCATTTTTGGGACTGAGAATACATGCGCTGTTTTTACAACTGCTTTATTAAATGCTCTTGAAATATGTTTTGAACTGCGAATACATGAAATGCTTTTATAAATGTTTGACGAGATAGACACAAGCAAAACATTCCTCGAATGAATTATTATGCGGACAGAAGTTATGCGGATTATTATTGAATTATGTGGACATGATAATTGCCACCGTTGAATTATGTGGACATGATAATTGCCACCGTTCAATTATGTGAACTTGATAATTGGCACCGTTGAATTATGTGGACATGATAATTGCCACCATTGAATTATGTGGACATGATAATTGCCACCAGTTGATATGAATGTTATGTATCGAGAGAATGATTTTATACACAGGTTATGTGTATGTTATTTTTGTGCACAAGATATGTGTACGGTTACTTAGATTTATGAAAAATAATTTCGTATACGAGAAAGGTGTACTGTATTTAAAAGATATCGCATGTGCATTACAGGTGGGTATAGGATTCGGGCCCATTTGTACCATGCAGCATTTAAATCTTGTGGTCTATCAAAATGATAAATTTTATTGTTTTATGATAAACCTATGAACTCACCAACCTTTTGGTTGACACTTTAAAGCATGTTTATTCTCAGGTATGAAAGAAATCTTCCGCTGTACATTTGCTCATATTACATGGAGTCGTTCATGGCATATAGTGGTCAGAACCTCGCAATGGGATCAACTGTTGAAGACTTCGTCCAGATGGATTAGGACGGTTCATTTCAGTTGGTATCAGAGCCACTCATGTGCCGTTGAGGGTGATGGGGCAAACCTCATCGAGGATGATGAGTCCCTGAGGGGGGTGAATGTAACACCCTAGGCAAATCCCACATCGCCCACGAACATGAGTGATCATGGGATTATAAGGTAATACTCACGGTTAAATGACACAACGCGTTTTGGGACCACAGGCAGAGCAGATGTGTGAGTACGCTGCAGTTAAGCGTGCTCGGACAAGAGCACTACCAGGATGGGTGACCTCCTGGGAAAGTGCTTCTCGTGTGTGGTCGCCAAGAAAAAGCCGTGCGCCTGCGGGCAAAGCGGACAATATTGTGGTCATGTTAAGCTGGGGTGTTACAATGAACACCGCCGGTGCATTAGTGAGACCAAATGGCATTACAAGAAATTCATAACTACCATAACGAGTTCGGAAAGCGGTTTTGGAGACATCTTCCCCCTTAACCCTCAATTGATGATAACTCGAGCGGAGATCGATTTTTGAATATACACAAGACCCTTGTAGTTGATCAAAGAGGTCATCGATGCGAGGAAGAGGATATCGGTTTTTAATCGTCAATTTGTTTAGTTCACGATAATCAATGCACATTCGTAGGGATCCGTCTTTCTTTTTAACAAACAAAATCGGAGCGCCCCAAGGTGAATGGCTAGGTTGGATAAAACCACGATCAAGTAGTTCTTAGATTTGACTTTGCAATTCTTGCATTTCGGATGGAGCGAGTCTATATGGTGCACGTGCTACGGGTGCGGCTCCCGGAATAAGATCGATTTGGAATTCAACCGGTCGATGAGGTGGAAGACCCGGTAATTCGTCGGGAAATACATCGGAATAGTCACTAACAATTGGCACATCATCGATGTGCTTCTCATCAGACTCGACTTTCTTAACGTGAGCAAGGATCGCAAAACAACCCTTACGGAGTAGTTTTCTAACTTTAATACACGAAACGAGGTTGAGTCCGGTGCAAATCTTATCGCCATAGACGATCAAAGGTTCACCATTCTCGATAGGGATTCGGATTGCGTTAAGATCACAAAGGATGTGAGATTTCATTTTGGCTAGCCAATTCATACCGATTATTACATCGAAGCTCCCTAGTTCCATGGGTATCAAGTCAATTTCAAACTCATTACCCAAAATGTTTAACGTACACCCCCGGTAATATGTGTCGGCACTCAATAGTTTTCCGTTGGCCACTTCAATGGTATAAGTGATATCTAGTGGACGTGGTAGAGTATTAAAAGAATGAGTCAAAGTCTTGGATACAAAACTCTTATCGGCACCCGAATCGAATAAACAAGTAACATAAGTGTTGTTGAGGAGAAACGTACCCGTGACTAATTCATTGTCATCTCGGGCTTCCTCGGTGTTGATGTTGAAAGCTCGTCCGCGTGTGTTGGTGTTGGCTTTCTTCTTCGGACATGCATTTCTAAAATGACCCGTTTGGCCACATTCATAACAAGTACCCGGTTTTGGTGTATTGGGCACCTTTTGAGAGACGGGGGCGGTACTTCTACAATCGTTGGCCACATGACCACCTCTTTGGCACCGGTGGCAAAATAGATTGCTACATTCACCATAGTGGTGTTTGCGGCATTTATTGCAAAAGGGTTTATTTCCGCCATAACTTTTCTTGGCGTCGGAGGTGAAAGGATTTTTGGTGAAGTTGTTGTTGTAGTTGTTGCTTGATTGGGAGGCTTCCCATTTTCTTTTGTTGCCGCCCGATTTATCCTCGGCCTTAGGTGCCGGAACTACGATTTCGTCAACCGTTTCGATCAATTGGCGGGCCATGTTCAATGCTTGTTGTAGGTTAGCGGGTTTGGATGACATCACCCCTTGTTTGATGCTCTTTGGAAGACCATACATATAAAGTTCGACCCTTTGAGATTCGGGGTTCACGAGGTTTGGACACATCAAGGATAGTTCGGCGAATCGTTGATTATAGGCCTTGAGATCGTTTCCGACCGCCTCTAAGGTTCTTAGCTCTTGTTCGAGCTTTCGGGTTTCTTCGCGAGGGAAATATTTGATGACCATCTTTTCCCTTAAATCGGCCCAAGAGAGGGCGTGAGCTTCATCGGTACCCACCGATTGTACATAAGTATTCCACCATGTAAGAGCGACACCGGCGAAGGTGTGAGTGGAGTATTTGACCTTGTCTTAGTCCCGACAACCGCTTATGCTAAAGACGGCTTCCGTTTGCTCAAACCATCGGGTGAGCACGACCGGTCCCCCGGTTCCATCAAAAGTGTGAGGTTTGCACCCCATGAAGGATTTGTAGGAGCACCCTTCGTTTGAGTTACCGGTTCCATTGTTGTTGTTGTTGTGGTTGTTGTTATTGTTGGAGGAGTGATCGGCCATGGACGCTTCCACGAAGGTGGCTATCATTCGTTGTAGAGCTTGTTCGGGAGTCTCATGGTGTGGCACATGACGAGGAGGCATTGTTCCTTCAAAACACAAGAATACCGTTGATTAGTATTCTTAATAATACTAACCATGATATGGAATAAGGATAGAGAAAAATTTTCCTTGACTCGCCTTAAATTCTTTATGTCATAATGTCGGAATGTTCATATGAGTCACCGTAATATAATCCCGGAAATTATATTACCCTAATTCATATGTGCATTCGACACTAATTCATATAGTCAAGGTGGCGCGTCAATTAAATTAAGTAACGTGAGATTAAGGTTGAATAAGAATTTGATGTGATAGACGAGCTCGAGTATAATGAATAAGTACTCAAGTAATTCCTACTTCAAGTCTATATGCCGGTTGTAGTCTAGACTCACCAATGTACCCTATGACTCGGGGTTGACACCAATGAACTCTAAATCCCTACAACCAATGCTCTGATACCATCTGTAGCGACCCAATCAAATCATGTTTGACGGCGCCGACTACTTAGGTCCCGTTACGTGGTCATAAGTCTTTATCATGACGTTTGACCAAAATATGTCGCATTTATTTCATAAGTAAAAGGATGTTTTAAGTTTACAAATGTAGTTCAAAAGACTAGTTACATTACAATGTTTAACGTACGAATGAAACCTATGCGACACAATTTAAAGTAATCAAAAGATGCTTCAACTATACATGTATACTCGACATCCAAGCAAGTATCAAAAAGAGTGCGGAAGCATGTATCAAGTAGCTTTCAAGGACCTGAGAAAACATATAGAAATCTGTCAACGAAAATGTTGGTGAAATCATAGATGTTTTAGTAAACGTTGCATTTGAACCACAAGATTTAATATAATATGATTATCAAAATCATTTGCATTCCAAAGTTGTTATTTGTTTCGCGGGCACCCAATTATCAAACTTAACTGTTTTGCACCCTTTGCGTAGTGTTAGAACATACACTAGACCCGAAAATATATTTCATCTGCTAACGGTAGCGAACCGTTCGAATGAGGCTCGTCAAGCCCATGTGATCACATAATATAAGTTCACGTTTACACCCTGCAAGTGTAACTAATGATAATTGAATTGAGGATTTTTGTTTAAACCCGTACGTGGAATGTTCGTTTTCGTACTTGTGTTCAATGTATAAAAGTATGATACGTATATGTTTCTCATCCCATAGTTTAAAGCATAAAAGTTGTTTGAAAGATGGGACTATGATCTCACCTTGAGTGCACGTATGAAAAGTACTTCACAAAGTAACGTGTGCGAAGGATATGCTAGTCTTGACCTAAACAAATAGGTCGTATCAATAACGGTAAACACGATAGGTCAAAGATGTTCAATTAGTCCTACGGCTCGTTACGACTCGATTATGTAGCATGTGAAATCAAATTGTCAAGTTTCATGCAAGATACAAGTATAGAAACAAGTTAGGAAGGTTGCATAATCATTTGGTTAAGTTTGACAAAAAGTCAAACTTTGGTCGGTCAAAGTCAACGAAAAAGTCAACACGTTCGGGTCGGGTCCCGAACTATTTTTCTGAGGTTTTTAATCATGTATGAGCATGTTAGAACAAGTTACGTGTGAATCGGAGGTGCGTAGCATAGCAAACATTATTCAAAAATCGACAAAGTTGGACAGACCACTTTGGCGCGCCGCGCGGGTATATGGCGCGCCGCGCCATTACCTGTACCGAGAATTCTGGCAGTTTTTAAGTTTTATGCACGAACCTAACTTCAACCAATCACCATTTATGACTCGCAAACAACCAAAGCATGTATCTTATATCATCGGAAAGGTATTTTGACAAGGAAAACAACTAAACACATTTCATCCATCACATTTACTTTTACAACAACCAAAATCACATTCAAAGTTCCTCATTAAATGCACTCAAGTTCATAAATGAAATTCGATGATTCGGCAACCAATTTACATGAATGATATGCCGTTTCGAAGGTGATCAAGCATACAATACAACCTAACACTTACAAATAACATTTCATGTCATTCAAAGCATCAAAAGTTCATTTCAAGTTCATCAAACCCTAACCCAAATCCACCAAAACCAATAATCAAGTTTATGAAGTTTTCTACAACAACCTACACATCAAATTGAAGCTAGTGTTACTAGTAACACATTTAATACTTGCACTTTACCATAAAAACAACATTTAAGCAACCAAATTACCAAATCAAACACACCAAAGTTCATATTCAAGCTAGTTACTTCAAATAACGAAATTGAGCATATAAATCATATAATCATGTTAGACTTGAGTTATAGACACTAATTAACAACTTTATAAGTTAAAAACATCAAGAACACAAAATCTAGTGATTTTAGAAAGTTACCCAAACTTGATGAAATCGGTATGGAATCGAAGAGGAAGATGAGAGGATTCCGAATATGCAATTATTTTAGATTGAAGCTTGCTAGATTTTGATTAGATGATGAATCTTTGAAATGGTGTTTGAGAGAATTTGTGAAAGTATTAGAGAAAAATGGAAAAGAAAAGAAATAATGAATGGATGAGAGTGAAGGGTTGACTAGTTGACCTAGTCACCTCTTTGCTCTCTTGGCAACAATGGTCCCTCAAGTTCGTTTGCGGGTGCATGAAATACCTAGACGAGATATTTTTAAAACACGTATTAACCGGAGATGTTATAAACATATAACGGGATTTAAATAGTTAAACGGAAAAGTAAACGGAAAAAGGCGGGATGTTACAAAACGCGTCTCATTTAGGGACTACGACCAAGCAACGGGACCTAAGTTAACGGCACCGTCAATGACGATTTTTGCTGGGTCGTTACAGATGGTATTAGAGCGTTGGTTGTAGGGATCTAGGATGTGCATTAGTGTGTCTGACAGAGTCGTTAGGACGCATTAGTGAATCTAGACTACAACCGGATAGTTAACCATTGCATTCTGACTTGCATTTGCTATAGATAGCACTTACTTGATTACTTGTGCATTATACTTAAACCTTTCTTAGGTGAACTCCTAAATGGTACCAAATTTTCATCATACGAACTCGTACTCTACCACTTTCTGGTAACACATGTAAATTCAAGATTCGTACACGCAAGGATGACAACGAATCCATTAGTCACACTAGTTCGGGAACTCTATCTCCCCGGTTGTTATTCGCCACCGTCTCAGCTTACTATCCACGGGCGCTGCAAAGTTTCCACCACCATGGTAATCACTAACCACTACCGATGTTACACCGGCATTCTTCACTATCTACCACTTTTTGTTACTACCATCATTACTCTCGGTGAGTATCGTTATCAATATTTATCACTACGGTTGCGTACCACTCGTTATCAAAATTCGTTACTCTTTTCGTACGTAAGGACATTATTGTTTAACTTGAATCGCATTGACGTGAACAATCATTTATACACTTCCCACGGGGAACGCTTCTTTAGAGTTGCACTAATTCTTTTTCAATACGAGTCACGTTAGAGACGTCGTTACACTTGGTTCATTTTAGAACTTCACGATCACACGAACTTGATTCTATGGAGTAATGTGGGAATGGAGGTATGAGTTAGCATAATATAACGATACTCGATCAACGTGGTTATATTATGGTAAGTCATACCAAAGTTCTAATGACTCGTGATGGTGATTGGACTTGATCAACCTAATCACCACCATGTGCCATGCACATGACTTCATTTTTCTTGTTGGACATCCGAAAACTCCGAGAATATTGATAACAACCATACCAGGGAAACACCTTCGATTATTGTTAAACCATATTTATGCTTCCAAATGAATGACAAATTCTTTTAACTCCAAACGTATATTACACGTGTATACTATCTCGTCTTCGCACAGTTTTATCGACGAACTACAATATGCTTGTTATTTTCACATCGAGGCGGGAACTTCTCTCGCATTACACTCGTACTTCCGTATAAGGAAATCTTTTATCTAAATTCTCAATGGAGGGATAGACTCTTCACGTTATACTAGTATTCACCACGAGGGTGAATAGTCCTAATGAACGTTTTTCAGAACCCGATAAGAAACTTGATCTAACAAACATTTTTAGAAACCGATAAATCCTCCGCGGCGCGAATTTCTTGAGAAATGAAAACTTGTTCAAATATATCATAAGGAAATGTACCTCACTTCGGACCGGGATGCTCATTTCACTTCTAGACTTACAAAAGGCCGTGGGACCACGTTTAGACATGAGTACCGCGTATAACTCACAAACTGACGAACAAAGCAAATGTACGATTCAAACCTCGGAAACCATAGTACGAATTTGTGTTATCAACTTTAAATTTTCTTGGGAAAAGAATTTGCCTTTAACCAAATTCTCTTACAATGATAGTTATCACACGAGTATTAACGCCACACCTTCCAAAAACTCATATAGCCGCAAATGTCATTTTCTTATTTGTTGGACCGAAGTAGGTGACAAGCAAGTCACCGAACCCGAACTCATTCATGGAGTAACCGTTAAGATTGTTCCAATCTGAGAAGGGCTCAAGATGGCCCGTAGTCGCCAAAAGAGCTACGCCAATGTTAGACGCAACCCTTTCGCATTCCAAGTGGGTAACCGCGTAACGATAAAAGTCGCACCTTGAAAAGGTGCAATCCATTTCCGGAAACGTAGAAAGCTAAATCCACAATATTTTGATCCTTTTAAAATCTTGGGGCATTTTGGATCCGTTGCTAGCCGTTTAGGTTTTCTGACCCATTTGAGTCTCCGTTCATCCTACATTATATGTATCAAACTTAAAGACGTGTCCTGCGAAACAAGAACTTGTTATTCTTTTCGATGAGCTTACTATCAATGATAAACTTCACTTCCCAGGAGGAACGGTTGAAACTATGAATCGTGAAACCAAATTTTGAAACAAAGTAAAACCCCGATTTTTGAATTTTGTTGAAATGCCCAAAGAAGTACCTTCACTTATTTGTAGATTTGGCAACACAAGATTTCGAGGAAGAAACAATGACTACTGCTTTCAACTAAATTTCGGGATGAAATTTCTTTTAAGGTGTGGGTAATGTAACATCCCGCATTTTTCCGTTAAATTTATTTTTAACACCGTCTTTTTTTTTGATAATATCTTTCGTTATCTAAATTTGTATCTTTCGTTAACTAACGTTCTTAACATTTCCGTTATTCGATTATAACATCTCTTGTTAATTTGCGTTTTTAAAATAATTCATTCGGTTAATTCACGCACCCGCTTTGAAACTTGAGGGACCAAAGTTGGCTAGTGGGCAAACTAGTTGACTAGGTCAACTAGTCGACCCACCATCTTATCCATTCATTTCATCTTCATCTTCACCTCCTCATCTCTTTATCCTCTCTAGCTCAAGAACACACTTTTTAACATCAACAAAGAATCATCATCTAAATTCAATCTAGCAAGAAAACATCAAAATAAATTACATATTCGTGATCCTCTCTTCATCCTCTACATTTTGGTACCAATATCATATCGTTTGGGAAACATTTCTAAAACTCTAGATTTCTCAAATTCGTTTTATAGACTTGAAATGGTGTTAGTTAGTGTCTATGGCTCAAGTCTAACATGAATATGTGTTTAGTTTGCTCGATTTGTTGTTTTGAGTAACTAGCTTAAATATGAAAAATGGGTGTGCTTAATCTTGAGTTTTGGGTGATTAAATGTTAAAGTTCATGTATTAAATGTGTTACTAGCATCATTAGCTTCATTTTGATGTGTAGGTTGATTTAGAAAAGCTTCATTTGCAAAATGGTTGAATTCATGATTTTGGTTAGGGTTTGATAAACTTTGAAAAGAACTTTTGATACATTGAATTCTATGAAATATTGTTAGTAAGTGGTTAGTTGTATTGTATGTTTAATTACCTTCGAAACGGCATATCATATGTGTAAATTGGTTTCCCGAATCTTGAAATGCATTTTATGAACTTGAAACTTTGATTTTAAACATTTAACGATCATTCGACGAGGTTTTTGTTGTTTTAAATGATGAAGTTGATTGATGAAATGTGTTTAAATGTAATCCTCGTTAAAATACCTTTCCAACGATATAAGATACGTGTTTTGAATGTTTACGGTTCATAAGTTACGTTCGTTTGAAGTTTGGTTCGAGACTTGTCTTTTTTCAGCAAAACCCACCTGATCAGGCACAGATGCGGCGCATCTGAGAGGGATGCGGCGCATCTGATGCTGACTGCCCAAAAATCTCGATTTTCGTTTAATTCTAACTATGCTATGAACCTCCGATTGACATGAAACTTGGCCAACATGCTCATATATGACTTCTAAGCTTAGTAAAATAGTTCGGGACCCGACCCGAACGTGTTGACTTTTTCGTTGACTTTGACCAAGTTTAACTTTTAGTCAAACTTAACCAAATGTTTATGCAATCATTCTAACATGCTTTTATACTTGATTCTTGCATGAAACTTGACAACGTGATTCACATGCTATATATTCGAGTCGTAACGAGCCATAGGACTAATTGAACACATTTCGCCCGACTGTGTGTCGTAACCAGTTAATTGATATAACTTACTTGTTTAGGTCAAGGCTAAGCAACTTTCATGCACACGTTTACTTTGTGAAGTACTTTTATAGTCGTGCACTCGAGGTGAGATCATAGTCCCATCTTTCAACAACTTTTATACTTTTAAATCATGGGATGAGAAACATATACAGTTTTATACTACATACTTTTATGCTATGAACACAAGTACGGAAACAAACATTCTACAGCGAGTTAGAACAAAAAGCCTCAATTCAACTATTATTAGTTACACTTGCAGGGTGTAAGCGAGAACTTATATTATGTGATCACATGGGATTGACGAGCCTCATTCGGACGGTTCGCTACCGTTAGCGGATGAAATATATTTTCGGGTTTAGTGTATGTTCTAACACTATATAACAGGGTACAAAACAGTTAGGTCTTGATAATTGGGTGCTCGTGGACATACTTTTGGAATGCAAACGATTTAGATAATCAATGTTATGGAAATACAAATTCTTGTGGTTCAAAAACAACGTTTATAAATACACCTATGATTTCACCAACGTTTTTCATTGACAGTTTTCTATATGTTTCTTGATCATATACATAGCATTGTATATGTATATTTTATTGGCTAAAGGCCAAAGGCAAAACTACGCAAATTATAAGGAAAAGTTATGAAATGTTCGCTGAAAATAAGTACAGCGGTTATGTTTTTGCATTAATGCAAGACCGCGGTTTAATCCGCTGAGTTTCCGCGGATAGTTAAGTAACTCGCAGACCGCGGATATTTCGAATCCTATAAATAGGGAGCATGGCCTCTCATTTATAGGTTGTTGATTCTCTGCCATTTTGCCTAAGCCTTTGTAATTTCCACTTGTGATCTTGCCCAAGGGATTTTTATACCGCGCAAAGGTAAAATATGCAAATTAACAATCAAGACCGGGTCGGGGTAGTTGATCACTTGATAGTTAAAGTGAAAGACGATCATCGGGGCCTAAAATAATCATCAAACATTCCATCCTCCATTATAATCTTATTGCACTCAATTCGTAATTAAGTGACATCGCTAATTAAGGATTGATCAATTGGCGCCATCCTTGGGACAAGTTTTACAAATTAAACCGAATTTTTTTTGTTTCGTGCTATCAAATGATTAATTCTCTGGTTTAATTCCAATCGTGTTTTTGTTATGATGATTTACAGGTGCTTTTGTAATACGCAATCAGTCGATCTGCTCGACAATCATGATGACAAATGCAAAGCAAACTGGCGTTTCTGCGAATGCTGATGCACTGCCTGGTGAATCGCAGAACGTTGTGATATTTCCATTGCAAACAAATGCTAGTATAACCGCGGGAAAATCGGTTCAAGAACCGATCGCTAAAACATCTGCTGAAAACAATGCTAGTGACTCGCAGCCAGAAGTTGCTGCTGAAAAAATGATTGCGCGAAGAACTTTGCTGCAAAATCGCAATGAAATAATCGCTGATGGGAAGCAACCAAAAGCTTTATCTGGAAAATCTAGTCTGCGAACTGACAAAATTGTTGGTACTGCAATCGAGCAAGCTAAGAGAGATGCTAAGCGTAATTGCGAATCTCGCATACCGCGCACTTACATATGGCCATTAAATGATTCAGGATCACAAGTTAATCGTCTAGTTCTTGAGCATAATGATAGCGATAGTGATAATGCAGAAGATCACATTCATTTGAACTCTGCGTACAAATCAAAAATGGCAAAAACACCAAGAGAAGAGAGCGAATTTTCTGATGATTCGGACATCGTAGAAGAGTTTGTTAAAAATCCACAAATTAAGCGAAAGCGACCACCAACACCTTTCCCTCGCTATGGAGAAGAAGGTGACACATCTGAGCTGCTCGCAGAGAAAATGCCCAGAATTTTTTGGCGGATGCTTTTAGAAGCATTGCGCCAAAGTCAATGCAACATAAATTTGACCAACCAAATTTTTTGCAAGACATGCTTACCAAATTTTGTGCGGAGAATGCAGATACTCGCACAAAAAAGGCAACAGAAATCACCACTGCTGCGGACAAGTTTGTCCAGCACATTTCTGATTATCCAATTGTTTCTCCGCCGATCGTGCCGGTAACTCTGGGAGTCTACTCGGGTCTAACCGATCCTTTGGATTTTCTACAACGCTTCGAAGGCATTGTAAGCACTTATAACTGAGATGAACCAGTCGCATGTAGAGTGTTCCCCATGGCCTTGCAAGGGTCAGCAAGGGAATGGTTTCATAGTTTGCAATCTCGCAGTATCATTGGCTTTGTAGATTTGCGCGAAATTTTTTTGCTGCAGTTTCAAAATCTATTACCGCAGAAAAAGACACACATAGAATGTCACGATATTAAGCAAGGAAACAAGGAGACTCTAAACGCACTACTTACGCGGTACATTTACGAGTGCCAAAAAATTCTACGATTGAATGAAGATCAGAAAATTTCTGGTTTTTTGCATGCTATTAACCCACAGCGACATCCTACTCTTGTGCGGAGGTTGCGAAGAGATGTCCCACCAACTTTTGCAAAAGTTCAACAGGAAACATATGATTATCTCCGCGGTGGAGAGGATAGCAATATAACCCCTGCGTGTGGATGGGGTAGAGATAAAAGTTGTCGAGATGACAATGACTCTTTTCGCGATGGTAACAGTGATAATTATCGCGGATCAGGTTTTCCGCGGAGAAATGGCGGCGGTGGATACCCGCGAAATGACAGGTTTCAAGGCCAAAATGATAACCATGGTTATGGCCACCGTGATCGCTATTCTACGCGAAAGTGGAGCAATGAATCATTCAATATCATTCAGTCGCTAACAAAAACGCCCAAGGAAATTTTGTTGCAAGAGAGAGTTGCTAAGTCTTTTCCTGATCCGCAGCCTTTGGGAGAAAATAGCAGGCGCGACAGATCAAAATTTTGTGTTTTTCATGACGATTACGGTCATGATAACAATCGTTGTAGGGATTTGGAGGAATTCATTGCAGAAGCATATGAGCAAGGTAAGATGGACCATTTAATCGCACAAAACACTGCGAATGCGATTATAATGCCTACAGAAGCTAACACCTCGAATGCGTCGAATGCGGTTGAAAAATCTGGGAGTAAAGATGGTGAGCAAGAAAGACAATCAGCGCAGGATTCAGGTAATCAATGTGGTAGAAGTGCAGGGCAAAATGTCAGTATTGCAAATTTCAGAACAAATTGTCAGTTGGAAATGTCCTTCTATTACGTTTCCGCCTGCAAGTTTGACCGCGGATGTTGATAAACCTGTAGTGGTTTCATGTCGCATTGCGAATACTGGTATAATGATAATGAAGGTACATGTGGACACTGGTAGCAGTGTCGACGTCATGTACGAACAATGCTTTAGCAAGTTGCCCGCAAACATTCAAGCTTTGATGAAACCTACTGCGGTTTCACTTGCTGGGTTCTCAGGAGAGTCATCCTGGCCTGTTGGCCAGTTGGAATTACAAATGGAGTTAGTTGATGATAGCGATGAGTCGCTAAGGCGCCAAGCTTTATTGAATCTGTACATAATGCGAAATCAATCACGATTCAATATGATACTTGGGCGCACAGCTTTGCGCATGTTTGGCGCTATACCATCTACTATACATGGTATGCTAAAATTTTCTGTTAACAAGGGCATTGGCACGCTGATTTCTGCGAAAGTGGAGCCATTCTGCGCCATGATTATGGCAAATGCGAATTTGGGTATTGAAGGACATTCAGGTAATCCTGAGTAGTGCGAAAATTTAAAAGTTGTAATAAGATGCTAAGGCAAAATTCATCAATGAATGATATAATGATGTGAATATGATAGTTGTGTTTATGTTTCAAATCTTGTAATGCGAAATAATAATGAATAATTTCAAAATTAATTTCAGTGTTAGTAGTTGTTTCTTTACAAAGCGAAAACACCGCGTGTGGCCACGCGTAGTGCTTATTTCGCAGAATGCAATTACTTATCTTTTACAACACTAAGTTAATGTTTGTTCTGCAGATATTTTAAGTAAGGTGGCATGATTTTCGCTAAGCATAGCCTGCTTAAATGTTATTAATATGCAAAAATGTATTGAGAAATAGTTTGCTAAAAACCAAGTGATGAAATTGCCCACTTGTGTTAATTTGAAAATAATTGCGAAAGGATAAAATTTCCTAAGTGTTTGATCTTGCCAACACTTAGATGCTTCGCAGTGCTAAAATTTGCCTAAGGATCGATGTGTCGGACTT
This sequence comes from Rutidosis leptorrhynchoides, assembly GCF_046630445.1. Lineage (NCBI taxonomy): Eukaryota > Viridiplantae > Streptophyta > Magnoliopsida > Asterales > Asteraceae > Rutidosis > Rutidosis leptorrhynchoides. The sequence goes on along the minus strand of NC_092333.1, from coordinate 350,936,951 downwards.
AGAAGATTCATAATGTTAAAAGATTGTTTCGCATAAAGTACGCTTTGTTATGTGCACAATAGCGAATGCGGAAATTGCAATGGACAAGTCTGAATTATGGATAAATGTTAAAGTAAAGCGCTATATAAATAAAATAAGTTGCAACTGCGAATTGTAAATAAGTGATTCATATTCAGAGCGAATGCGTCGCGAATAATTACATTAAAACGCAATTTAAGATTGCGAGCATACATCAAAAAATAGCTAACATAAACTTAAAGCTCTAATGCAATAATATCTGTGAACGAAACGCCTTCACGCTGATTGAGCTCCTCCAAGGCAGGAATGCTCACCTTCTCAACCTCCTTTTTCGCCTTTTCAAGTGCTTCGCGAGCATCGTCTGTGGCGCATATTTCATTCGCCATGTCAGAAGGTAGGGGTCGAGAAAGGTCGCCAAGCTTGCATAAAAGATCATGCCATTCACAATGTGTTGCAAGTTTTGCGGCTTGGGCATACGCCTGAAATTTCTCAGTAACAGGTTGTGAATCCATTACTTTGTCCGCGAACTTGGGTAAATACTTGACAAGCTGAGCGAACTCATGTTCCGCAGTGTTCGCCTTACTATTAAGCCTGGCAATCTCTTCCATTGCCTTTTTAAGCTTTGCTTCAGCTCTTTGTGCTCTTTTCTCCTGGGCGTTGGCAGCCTTCACCGCCTCATCATATTCATCCGACATTTCGGTGAATCGCTCCATACTGTCAACAGTAAGACAAAGAGCATTATAACATTTGTACAATCGCTGTCTTGCAGCTTCGGGGTATGATAAACTGCGATATTTATCCTTTGTCTCCTTGGGGAGAAATTTATAGAGTCTGCGGTATAATTTTTTGGCTTGTTTTGTGGCCGCGGTTTCTTCTGCATCAGCTTCTCCTTCTCCCTCTTGATTAGACGCTTCTGCGTCAGATGAAAGAGACAAATCTTCACGCTCGGGCTCTTCAAGAACATCTGTAGGAATGCTCCCTCTGATGTTGTAGAGCGGGGTGGTTTCAGCAGATGACTCTGAAAGAACAACTATAATCAGATAAACAAATGTAGTGAATCTATGCGAAAATAACAAAGCGCATAATGAACGAATACTGCGAACTTAGTAATCGGTTACTTGTTTCTTGTTCAGAAAGAGACCGTAGTAGTCTTTTGCGTGGAGTGGGGGCCCCTTCCACAACTTTTCGCTTGCCGCGGTCCTCGCCACCAGTAATATAACATGTATCGATGATTGGCTCATCAATAAGTATAATCTCGCCGTCGCCATTTTTTAGGCGACGAGCAGGGCTGATCCTGCTGATATCGACAGACCTCATGATAAGGTCAAGAGCAATCACTGCGAAAATATACACATACAGTGTTATGTGAAGCAAAAATATATTGCGAAAACTATAGAAAGTATTATGTGATAAGTTTAAGCGAAATACCATTTTTTGCCTGGTCAACCAAAAGCGCGTCATAGTCGGTCCAGGGCCATTGAATTGAAACTCTGCCAATGTACAGTGGTATATTTGAATAAGCTCACAGAATTAGGCCTGCGTTTTTGAGTGTCTTGAGAATATCATGCTCAAGATCATCAAGTACAGGTTTCTCATTGAGATCAGGATCAAGTTCTGTACACCATGTTTTTGGTATGTTGATGTTCACATTAGCGGTATCGTTAATATAAAAGAAAGAACCGCGCCAGTTGCCGATTGAATCTTTTGGTGAAATCATTGTACCCAGTTTACTGCGGAATGAAAACCATCCCACATCGTATAAAATCAGACTGTTACACGTGCGAAACACATTTAGCAGCAGTTTTACGTTGGTGGTATTGCAGTACATCTCGAACAGCACAATTTTATTAATCGCATTCGGATGGAGCTGCGCCATGGCAATCTTATAGTATTCGCAGACACTATGAAAAAATGTTGTAAGAGGAAATCGAAGGTTGCCTTGCGAGATGGTAGCCTCGTATACAGTGATCATCCCCTTAGGGGGAGTGTCAGCTCGCTCTTCTGGTAAAGGTACAGTCGGTACAAATTGTGCAAGTGGCGGATACCACTCTTGTAAGGTTTGGATTTTTTTTCCGTCATATAGGAAACATAACTCCCCGGAGTGTGCATAGATGAAGAGGAAGCCATTGATGATACGAAAAGCTAAATCGGAGGTTGAATTGATGAAATTGAAGATTGGATTGGCTAATTGCAAAGTACGATTGTGATTGGCAGAATACGATTGAATGCGAAATTGGGAGAGAAAGGCGTAAAGTTTTTTTTGCGGAATAACCAGCTATTTATAATTGGAATTAGGGCGAGCAAGTTGAAAAGGTAATCATTGCATTTAAACGGCTGAAATTACCGTAACGTGTAAACGGTAAATTTCTAGCCGTTACAGCGTGCTGATTTGACAGATTGGCGAAAGTTACCGTTGTAATTACGCGTTGAGCTTAATAAAAACAACGGTAATAAGTGGGCGGTAAAAAATATAAAATATTATTTGCTAAATATTTTAAGAAGCACTTCTTTATTTTTAGAGTTTATCATGATGCATTGGCTTCGCGAAAATGTATCATAATAAACTGGGGGGACTTGATCATATACATAGCATTGTATATGTATATTTTATTGGCTAAAGGCCAAAGGCAAAACTACGCGAATTATAAGGCAAAGCTATGAAATGTTCGCTGAAAATAAGTACAGCGGTTATGTTTTCGCATTAATGCAAGACCGCGGTTTAATCCGCTAAGTTTCCGCGGATAGTTAAGTAACTCGCAGACCGCGGATATTTCGAATCCTATATATAGGGAGCTTGGCCTCTCATTTATAGGTTACTGATTCTCTGCCATTTTGCCTAAGCCTTTGTAATTTCCACTTGTGATCTTGCCCAAGGGATTTTTACACCGCGCAAAGGTGAAATATGCAAATTAACAATCAAGACCGGGTCGGGGTGGTTGATCACTTGATAGTTAAAGTGAAAGACGATCATCGGGGCCCAAAATAATCATCAAACATTCCATCCTCCATTATAATCTTATTGCACTCAATCCGTAATTAAGTGACATCGCTAATTAAGGATTGATCATTTCTCAGGTTCATACTAGGCTACTTGACACATGCTTCCGCACACTTTGATTACTTGCTTGGAGTCAAGCATACATGTATACGCTAGTGATAGCACTTTTGGATTCAAACTTAAAGCATACATACTTACGCTATTTATAGCAACCGTGATTTTAACTAATTATGTTGCAAGTTATTTCATTTATACTTTATAACTTTTGTAAACTTAAACTTGTTGTCGATCCGTTTGGTAAACTAAACTTTGTAAGTCCTATACGTTTCAAATGAATGCGACATAATTTTGGTCAAACGCGTCTCATTTAGGGACTACGACCACGCAACGGGACCTAAGTTAACGGCGCCATCAATGACGATTTTTGCCGGGTCATTACAGTAGTGGAAGATGTTATTGCGATTGTGAGGACCCCTCGTGCGAAGTTTTTTGTACATCGTGGTATCTATCTATATATATATGTATAGTAATTGAGTCCTAGAATCATAAGTAAGGTATATTAAATATGGTTAACTTAATAATATTTGCCCATGTAATTTAATAGACGGGTAAAAAAGGTTAAAAATTATTATGGTATAAAACTAAAAAAAAAAAAAAAGAAGAAGCCCATATTAAGTAAAAACGTCATAAATAAATCTGAAGTAATTAATGATCAATAAATATATGAACCTTTCATCTTCTAAGTAATGTAAGTTATTTCTTTAGCCTATAAATATATCATCTCCATTCTATTATTACCCATCTTCTATTAGGGAAACTAATTCGCGCAATCTGATTGGTCCACATGGCAGCTCCTCTTACATAAAATCACTGTTCACACTAGGGATGGCAATGGATCGGATATGGATAGGGTGATGCCGTATCTATATCCATATCCATTTAGTTTTTGTTCATCCATATCCATATCCATATCCATATCCATTTAGTTTAAGATCATCCGTCCATATCCATATCCAATGGATTAAGCGGGTTAATGGATATCCAATGGATATTAAAAAATGTTATAATATTTTTTAATATGTGATTAAAACGTAAACGTAGTACAACAAAAATATATATGACATGACATTAAAAATTCTATCCTTAAAAATGTGTAATCTTTGTCGAAGATATAACAAAATTCTAAACTTATTATAAAACATTGATTATAAAAAATTAAATATGAAATTTGTAAGTTTATTTTGTTAGATATTCATGTTTTATTGTAATATATTATAGTTATTTTATTATAGGGTTGAAAGCAAAATGAAAATCTAATGGAAAATGAGCTTGTAATATTAAATATATAAGAATATATCTATATTATGTATTTGTATACGTATTTCGGGTGGTAATGGATATATCCATGAATGAAACTTTTCATCCATGTCCATATCCATCTCCATTCAGGTTCATCCATATCCATATCCATATCCATATCCATTTAGGTTCATCCATATCCATCACGAAGCGGGTGGATCGGGTGGATATCCACCGGATCGGGTGACCATTGCCATCCCTAGTTCACGCTGTTGGATTTTTTTTTGTTTGTGTTTCACGTTTTTTTGATAAATCAGATGGTATGGGTAGCGTGTGAAGGAACCCGTTCATATACATTATAAACGATTCACAATAGTTGATTACATCGCGAGGTATTTGACCTCTATATGATACATTATACAAACATTGCATTCGTTTTTAAAAGACAAACTTTCTTTACATCAAAAATTGACGGCATGCATACCATTTCATAATACATCCAACTATAATTGACTTAATAATAATCTTGATGAATTCAACAACTAGAATGCAACGTCTTTCGAAATATGCCATGAATGACTCCAAATAATATCCCTAAAATGAGCAAATGCACAGCGGAAGATTTCCTTAATACCTGAGAATAAACATGCTTTAAAGTGTTAACTAAAAAGTTGGGGAGTTCATTAGTTTATAATAATCATTCATTTCCATCATTTTAATAGACCACAAGAATTTCATTTCCATTTCTCATAAATATACGTCCCATGCATAGAAACAAAAATAATCATTCATATGGATTGAACACCTGGTAACCGACATTAACAAGATGCATATAAGAATATCCCCTATCATTCCGGGACATCCATCGAACATGATAAAACAACATCGAAGTGCTAAAGCATCCGCAACAACAGATGGGGTTTGTTGGGCTCAATAGATCTATATTTAGGATTCGTGTCAATTAGTAGACTGGTTTACTAATTCTTAGGTTACCAAGCAAAAGGGGCATATCCGGCTTCGATCATTCAACCATATAATATAGTTTCGATTACTTGTGTCTATTTCGTAAAACATTTATAAAAGCAGCACATGTATTCTCAGTCCCAAAAATATATATTGCAAAAGCATTTAAAAAGGGAGTAATGAAACTCACCATAATGTATTTTGTAGTAAAAATACATATGACGACATTAAACATTGCAGGGTTGGCCTCGGATTCACGAACCTATATCATTTGTATATATATATATTAATACCTATACTTGTAATCAAACAATTTAGTATATATTATTATTAGTGATATAATTTTTATATTAGTAACTTATATATTTCGTTATTATTATATATTCATTTTTATATATAAAATATAAATCTTGTTATGTTATATGTATTAAATATTTTACATATATATATATATATATATATATATATATATATATATATATATATATATATATATTTCATTTGTTTGTTAAAATAATAATTACAATAATACCAAAATAATATTAATAGTGATTTAAAATGATAATAGTGATAACACTAGTATTATTAATAATGATAATAATATTAATAATTCTATTAATAATAATACTAATGTTAGTTTTAATAATAAATCTTATAATAATGATAATAACAGTAACTTTTAAATAAAATGAAAAGTTTATTAGTAATGGTAATGGGAATAATAACTTTTTATAATAATACATAATACTTATGTTAATCTTAATCATAATCTTCGTGTTTAATTTCTAAACTAATAACTAAAGTTGCTATAACATAAATTCCTAGTCCTAATCATAATAATACTTATAATAATAAATATAATAATAACGATATTGTTAATAATGATACTTATGTTAATAATAATAATACTGATAATAATAACTTTAATTTTACTACTAATGATAATAGTTTTGATACTAATAATAATACTAATATTAGTGATAAAAAAAATATATTAATTTGCATTATGATAGTGATAATAATAAATAAACTTAACAATAATAATAATAATAATAATAATAATAATAATAATAATAATAATAATAATAATAATAATAATAATAATAATAATAATAATAATAATAATAATAATAAAAGAACTACCTTCAAAAGAACTCAGTTTAAAAAAAATATGTCCCGAGCCAGGATTGAACCAGAGACCTCCCGCTAAACCGAATCAACACCCTACCACTCCTCCAATTCCTTATTTCTGTTTTAATACCCCAGTTTAAATAAATAACTCGATTCACTTTTGTATCAACTTCTTCTTCATAACAAAAAAACTCAGAAGGCCAAAATCAAACATAAATGAGACAATAAATTTCAAGTTTGAATTAAGACTTAATCTTGATTTGGAAATGACCTGGATTTGATAACTTTGTTCAACACAACAAAAAAAAATAAAAAAAATTTAACAGGCCTGCTGTTCTTGTTCGACGCTGAATACATAAAAAATAAATTTTGATTTTGCAATCTAGATGCTTTTAGCTTATGACTATAACATGAAATACGTTTTGAATCGTCTATACAAGCTCTCTGAATCTTTAATTTAACTTGCAACATTAAATTGAACTTTAATTTCTCGATAAACAAATCTGTTAACTTTTCAATTTTAAAGTTTGACTCCAAAATTAATAACCAATACGTTGATTTAAGACTTGAAAATTTACACAGAGTTTCGTTATAAGGTTCCTAACCATTCTGTATTTTTAGTTTTTGGAAAATGACTCAAATTCCAGTTTTGGTGAAAAAGAAGAACGTACAGGGGATATGAACTGTAAAAAAAAAATTTGATTAATTTAAATAGATAGGAGTAACTACTTACAGCTATAATCGATATAAATTGTGGAGGAATCGAATGTATCATCAATCAGAAGGAGATGATTGATACATAAGTGTGTGTCGACAACATAACACAAGAATAATAGAAAGTCAGAAGAATTGGAATTTGAAAGTGATGTTAAATCAAATTAGGAATGTTTTGATATTAATTTCAACAATTAGGAGCAGTATTATCAATCAGGTACAGTTTGAAAATGATTTAGAACTAGATTTGGATCCTATAAGTATAAATACGTATTTGTTTTGTATCTGTATGTATAGTACTGTATAATATATAACTAGCTGTATATGTGTTGATATATATATATATATATATATATATATATATATATATATATATATATATATATATATATATATATATATATATATATATATATATATATAAATTATGTAACTGATTTTTATATATCTATATATGATGTATTATAATTAATCTTATTACTTAACAAATATAGCAATAATAATATTGCTCTTAATGTTATAAATAATAAAATTTCTTTAATAATATTCTAGTGATAATAATATTATTATTAATGATAATAATATTAATAACTATAAAATTTATAACCATAATATTAATAAACATAATACTGATTATAATAATACTAATATTATTATTGATAGTAATAATAATACTATAGCAATTCATATATTTCAAACTTCATATCTATATCATATATATTATATTAGTATAAATAATAATATTAATAATAATATTAATATAAATAATAGTGAGAGTAATAATAATAATATTGATATAATACTATATCTCAATTTGTAGTTATATATTATTAACTATGTAATATTTAATAATCATTTAATATATTATATAATAATTTTTATTGAATATTTATCATTTATAAATTTTATATATCATGATATACATATAATAATAATTATACCTATATCTTATATTATATATTTAGATTCATTTTTAATTACACTAACTTATCTTGTATCCTATTTTAAATATTTAATTCAAATGTTAAATTTATATTTTTATAGTTTCAATTTAATATATATAAATATATACCTACATTTATATACATATATGTATACATATTTATTTACAAACAATTGTTCATGAATCGTCGGAAATAGTCAAAGGTCAGATGATTTTATAAATTAGTTCAAGCATTTTAGGACTCAACATTACAGACTTTGCTTATCGTGTCGAGATCAAATATAAAGATTAAGTTTAAATTTAGTCGGAAATTTTCGGGTCGTCACAGTACCTACCCGTTAAAGAAATTTCGTCTCGAAATTTGAGTGAGGTGGTCATGGCTAAGAATAAAAATGTTTTCATGATGAATATGAGTTGATAAATAGAGTTTTATCATCATTGAGTAATATGGATAAAATAATTCGATTATTTGAAGCGTATGATTTAAGTTATCACAAAAGAGTGAAATGAGTAGGTATAGATTCGTCAAATCTTTTGACGTAGATAGGATTAATTTCCAAGTTCAAGAGATTCGGAGAAAATCTTCGTAATAAGATTTGATTCTCCGGTAACCAAGGGAATTAAGATCCGCTTTAAATGCGATCATCTTTTTTTTTATTGCTCTGTCGGATATTTTGCTATAAATCCACCCTCTTCGTTTCCTTACCACTCACAGCCCTCTATTATTTCTCCCTCAATTCATACTTTGAAGCATTCTTCAGTATGCTTCATCCAGTTCTACTTCTTGATATATTCCTAACTTTCATATCCGTCATTCTTCTTTTTCATCTACCGCCGGAAGAATCTATTTACTTCTACTATACACTTGGGTTTATAGTGTTTTTAGTTCTCCCGTGTCTTTATATTGCTATATGCATCGATATATATGGTTTATAGTTTTTGGGTTGTTGTTGGGTTTTATATCTTCCCTTATACTCCAATGTCCCTGCTTCTGTCTCCCATAATCATTGTCATCCACAGTTAATGCTCCCTTCTAGTTATCGCGATTTATACCCCAATTTCTGTTTCGGAGCTTTGTCCTTTCGTTTCTTCTTCTTGCGATTAAGCACCGCTTGTAATGGTCCAGAATTCGCAGATGTAAATTTCGGAATGAACATTGTTAATGTTCTAAGAAGGAAATGGTAATGGCACGATCTTGATTTGTTAAATTACCAGAATACCCTGGAAAAGATCGGATCATCAAGAAAATATTTTCTTGATATTTTAGAGGTTAAATAGAATACAAGAGTCGTGTGACATAGCACATGATGACGTTATGATCTGTGAATCATCACGTTCCATTTAGAAACTCAGCATGAATTACTGTAATATAATCACGTTGATCAAGTGTCATTATATTATACTAACTTCATGCTTCAGTTCCCAACACTACTTCAAAAATATTCCTATTTTGAACTCGAATGTTTCAGAATTTAGAAACTAAGATAGTTTCTTTTATGATTTAATACAGATAGCGCGAAGAGGTAAATGATTTCAGATAAGAATAATTATGGAAATATCTTCAGAAATATGGAGGATATTTATAATGAAAGATACAATGATACCTTAGAATTTCTAATATCAGAGGATGATGAAGAATATTGTTCGCAGGGGTTTAGAGTCAGTAGCAAGGTATTTGTTAATGACTTCAGCAGATACTGAATCATTTAGATTCTTTGAAGGCAGGTTTCATCCTTGTGATCTATTCACAGCCTCCTTCATACTTTGCTCAATCCGTTTTTCAATTCCAAACCTCCTCTTTTTCTGTGCTTTGCCAACACACTATTCTTTATCATCTAACTTTTTACTGTTAAGGTCGTTTACAGTTTTTGCTGCTTCATCAGCATTTCGAGAACTAGTTCGCAGTTCAGGGTATTTTTCAGAAACTTAACATTCGCAGTATGTAAGTTCAGAAGATAGACGTTATATGTATAACTGTTGGCGTCGACATGCTGCGATATTTCAAAATACTGTTTGCTAATTCCCAATGATTCGTATGGAAATTCTCGTTACAAGATACAGATAAGTAAATGATGGGGTTTTGATAATTATAATGATTTTTCAAAAAGTCAAAGATCAGTGAAATTGTCGGTAAGTTTATTGCTAAAATGGTGGAATATGAAAGGTTCCCCAGTAATGATGGCGAAAGGGAAACGTATCTATTGAGGTTATAATAAGACTAGTCCACTGAAAAATCGAAGTTGACTTGTTGGAGCTATGACAAAACTGTCTATTTTGAAAAGAGATCAAAAAGTTATTTTAGCTAATAAATGCCAAAGGGTCTGACACGGATATGTGTTAAACTATGACTTTATTTTCGAGAGTTTTTCAGGTACATAACTAGGGATAACATGTGGTTAGATCATTATCTCGATTGTTCATTATTTGAAGTGTCTTCAGGAATTTCAGAGGGTTTGAACACAGGCTGTAATCGTTAATATACATATGATGTTCTAACACAGTTTTGAAGTCAAAGTATAGCTTTGATAGATGTAAGGATCTAAGAGTGATGATTTCGGTTACATCTCGAATTGAATTTTGCGATTTCAAAATCAAAATATGTAATTGAAATTGAATGAGTATGGTTGTTTTGATTTCTATGAAAGAATGTATATTGTTATGAAAATAGTGAATATAGGTGATGATTACTGAATCAGATTCGAATAATTGTAACATATTAATCGTGAATTTATATATCTCTCGGGTATTACCTACCCGTTAAAAAAAATTCACAATTAATATTTTGTACAAAAGAATTTTATTACAGTCTTTATGAAAATATATATATATGTATATTTTCTTCAGATGTAACATAGATTTAATGAGTTAATATTAAAGTAAACTCATTTGGTTTACGGTTGAAACTAGAATTGAATAATCCCTAACTTTAGAAATTACATAACTTTTACGGAGTATTTCTTCAATGTGATTGAAATTATGAATCAATACTTCGTTATTTGTTGATGCATGATGTTGGTATTTGTGGAATCCTTGTGAACTTCGCAGGGTACGAATGATGTTATTTGAAAAGTTTCGAGTACATCGATGATGAAAGTGTAACATCAAACATATATTTGAATAATACACTTGATTTATTATGGATTGGAATTTATTGAATTGAGACAGAGATTGTAGTTAACGGTGGTTAAGTTACTAATGAAGGATGTACATCATAGCATATTAGTAATATGAATTAACCAAGTAGTTAAGATTCACACATAATAGCTTAGTACGGAAAGGTTTATTTTGATTTCAAAATTTATATATATATATATATATATATATATATATATATATATATATATATATATATATATATATATAAAATATACATATAATTTCTTCAGAGGGAATGAGTTAATACTTCATAACTCGTTGATACAATATACGCGTTATTGATTCGTAATGATGTCCACGGTGGTTCTTGAACTGGCGAAGCTTGTGATGTTATAGGTGCTGTTAATTCTGACGATATTGACGGCACTGACTGTGCTGGTGATGCTAACGGTATTGTTGATGCTGTTGGTAAAACCAGTCTAACTTGTAAATCACACACCATTATTGTCAGGGTTTCTACTCTTCATTCTATCATTTTGGTTCACTCATCTGATTTATGGTTAGGGCTAGAATAGATAATCTCTAAGACTTTAGAGACTACATAATCATCGCAGAATGTTTCTCCAATGAAGTTATGAATCAACACTTCATCTTTTGTTGTTGTTGTTGTTGTTGGTATTCCTTGGTATCTACAGGGCATATGACGTTGATGCTCGTGGGACAGTTTATGTTGTTGAAGCATGGAATGTGGATGTTGTTGGCGGTGGTAATGGTTCTGTTGGCGTTGATGATGGTGGTACTGGTTATGCTGCTGGTGCTGCTGCTGGTGTTTGTAACCTTTACACCATATTCTCCAAATCCACTACCCGAGCGCGAAGCTCGTTGACTTCTTCTATTACACCGGGGTGATTGTCGGTTCGGACAAGTGGATAAATAAAATCTAGAATTTGATGTAGTATATAATCGTGACGAGATACTCTGGAAATGAGAGAGAAAATGGTGTTTCGGACAGGTTCGCCGGTAAATGCTTCAGGTTCTTCATCAAGAGTGCAGGTTGGTGGGTGGAAAGGATCGCCTTCTTCTCGTCTCCATTGGTTAAGTCGACTACGAACCCATCAGATGAATTGGGGATGGCTGATTGGTTGATTCATTCTGGTGACGCTGCTTCCGGAGCTTAGGTGAACATCCATGTCGGATTAGCTGTCGGAATCCGAGGAATTCAAACTGGTTAAGGGATCTATCTCGTACGATCAGATGAAAGATTTTCGATATGAAATAGATTATAGGATGTAGATTAATACTCTGCAATACATGATTTACATATGCATATATAATAATAAAATCCCATAAGTTACAAAGAAATCTACGGAAGCTGTCAGGCAAAGATAACAATAACAGGTACACTAAGATATGAATTTATCTATATACTGTATATGCAATAGAGGCAGTAAGACGTGTCTAGACTTTAAGGATGATAAGTAAATAATTTTCGACACTAAATGATAAGCAAAACTTTTGACATGCAGACACGGTCAAAGTCCAGACCCACTAATACATCTAAACAACTATCAGTTAGACACACTAATGCAAGACCTGGTTCGCTAAGACCACCGCTCTGATACCAACTGAAGGAACCCGTTCATATACATTATAAACGATTCACAATAGTTGATTACATCGCGAGGTATTTGACCTCTATATGATACATTTTACAAACATTGTATTCGTTTTTAAAAGACAAACTTTCTTTACATCGAAAATTGACGGCATGCATACCATTTCATAATACATCTAACTATAATTGGCTTAATAATAATCTTGATGAACTCAACAACTCGAATGCAATGTCTTTTGAAATATGCCATGAATGACTCCAAATAATATCCCTAAAATGAGCAAATGCACAGCGGAAGATTTCCTTAATACCTGAGAATAAACATGCTTTAAAGTGTCAACCAAAAGGTTGGTGAGTTCATTAGTTTATCATAATCATTCATTTCCATCATTTTAATAGACCACAAGAATTTCATTTCCATTTCTCATAAATATACGTCCCATGCATAGAGACAAAAATAATTATTCATATGGATTGAACACCTGGTAACCGACATTAACAAGATGCATATAAGAATATCTCCTATCATTCTGGGACATCCATCGGACATGATAAAACAACATCAAAGTACTAAGAATCCGCAACAACGGATGGGGTTTGTTGGGCCCAATAGATCTATCTTTAGGATTCGCGTCAATTAGTAGACTGGTTTACTAATTCTTAGGTTACCAAGCAAAAGGGGCATATTCGACTTCGATCATTCAACCATATAATGTAGTTTCGATTACTTGTGTCTATTTCGTAAAACATTTATAAAAGCAGCGCATGTATTCTAAGTCCCAAAAATATATATTGCAAAAGCATTTAAAAAGGGAGTAATGAAACTCACCATAATGTATTTTGTAGTAAAAATACATATGACGACATTAAACATTGCAGGGTTGGCCTCGGATTCACGAACCTATATCATTTGTATATATATATTAATACCTATACTTGTAATCAAACAATTTAGTATATATTATTATTAGTGATATAATTTTTATATTAGTAACTTATATATTTCGTTATTATTATATATTCATTTTTATATATAAAATATAAATCTTGTTATGTTATATGTATTAAATATTTTACATATATATATTTCATTTGTTTGTTAAAATAATAATTACAATAATACCAAAATAATATTAATAGTGATTTAAAATGATAATAGTGATAACACTAGTATTATTAATAATGATAATAATATTAATAATTCTATTAATAATAATACTAATGTTAGTTTTAATAATAAATCTTATAATAATGATAATAACAGTAACTTTTCAATAAAATGAAAAGTTTATTAGTAATGGGAATAATAACTTTTTATAATAATACATAATACTTATGTTAATCATAATCATAATCTTCGTGTTTAATTTCTAAACTAATAACTAAAGCTGCTATAACATAAATTCGTAGTCCTAATCATAATAATACTTATAATAATAAATATAATAATAATGATATTGTTAATAATGATACTTATATTAATAATAATAATACTGATAATAATAACTTTAATTTTACTACTAATGATAATAGTTTTGATACTAATAATAATACTAATATTAGTGATAAAAAAAATTATATTAATTTGCATTATGATAGTGATAATAATAAATAAACTTAACAATAATAATAATAATAATAATAATAATAATAATAATAATAATAATAATAATAATAATAATAATAATAATAATAATAATAATAATAAAAATAAAAGAACTACCTTCAAAAGAACTCAGTTTAAAAAAAATATGTCAACGGGGCAAGATCGAACCAGAGACCTCCCGCTAAATTGAATCAACACCCTGCCACTCCTCCAATTCTTTATTTCTGTTTTAATACCCCAGTTTAAATAAATAACTCGATTCACTCTTGTATCATCTTCTTCTTCATAAAAAAAAAAACTCAGACGGCCAAAATCAAACATAAATGAGACAATGAATTTCAGGTTTGAATTAAGACTTAATCTTGATTTGGAAATGACCTGGATTTGATAACTTTGTTCAACACAACAAAAAAAAATAAAAAAAAATTTAACAGGTCTGCTGTTCTTGTTCGACGCTGAATACATAAAAAAATAAATTTTGATTTTGCAATCTAGATGCTTTTAGCTTATGACTATAACATGAAATACGTTTTGAATCGTCTATACAAGCTCTCTGAATCTTTAATTTAACTTGCAACATTAAATTGAACTTTAATTTCTCGATAAACAAATCTGTTGACTTTTCAATTTTAAAGTTTGACTCCAAAATTAATAACCAATACATTGATTTAAGACTTGAAAATTTACACAGAGTTTCGTTATAAGGTTCCTAACCATTCTGTATTTTTAGTTTTTGGAAAACGACTCAAATTCCAGTTTTGGCGAAAAAGAAGAACGTACAGGGGATATGAACTGTAATTTTTTTTTGATTAATTTAAATAGATAGGAGTAACTACTTACAGCTATAATCGATATAAATTGTGGAGGAATCGAATGTATCATCAATCAGAAGGAGATGATTGATACATAAGTGTGTGTCGACAACATAACACAAGAATAATAGAAAGTCAGAAGAATTGGAATTTGAAAGTGATGTTAAACCAAATTTGGAATGTTTCGATATTAATTTCAACAATTAGGAGCAGTATTATCAATCAGGTACAGTTTGAAAATGATTTAGAACTAGATTTGGATCCTATAAGTATAAATACGTATTTGTTTTGTATCTGTATGTATAATACTGTATAATATATAACTAGCTGTATATGTGTTGATATATATATATATATATATATATATATATATATATATATATATATATATATATATATGTAATTATGTAAATATTTTATATATATCTATATATGATGTATTATAATTAATCTTATTACTTAACAAATATAACAATAATAATATTACTCTTAATGTTATAAATAATAAAATTTCTTTAATAATATTCTAGTGATAATAATATTATTATTAATGATAATAATATTAATAACTATAAAATTTATAACCATAATATTAATAATAATAATAATAATACTGATTATAATAATACTAATATTATTATTGATAGTAATAATAATACTATAGCAATTCATATGTTTCAAACTTCATATCTATATCATATATATTATATTAGTACAAATAATAATATTAATATTAATATAAATAATAGTGAGAGTAATAATAATAATATTGATATAATACTATATCTCAATTTGTAGTTATATATTATTAACTATGTAATATTTAATAATCATTTAATATATTATATAATAATGTTTATTGAATATTTATCATTTATAAATTTTATATATCATGATATACATATAATAATAATTATACCTATATCTTATATTATATATTTAGATTCATTTTTAATTACACTAACTTATATTGTATCTTATTTTAAATATTTAATTCAAATGTTAAATTTATATTTTTATAGTTTCAATTTAATATATATACCTACATTTATATACATATATGTATACATATTTATTTACAAACAATTGTTCGTGAATCGTCGAAAATAGTCAAAGGTCAGATGATTTCATAAATTAGTTCAAGCATTTTAGGACTCAACATCACAGACTTTGCTTATCGTGTCGAGATCAAATATAAAGATTAAGTTTAAATTTGGTCGGAAATTTCTGGGTCGTCACAGCGTGCACTCCATCACTGCACCCATACCCTCCACACCTTCTCACCCATACCATCCATGTCCAATTATTATGACTAAAATCTATTATCTCTCCTAGATCTAAAACATACGGGTTTTAATTGTTCCTTCCTTCATTTCTTCTCTTCTAACCTTAGGGTTTCTCCAATTGAAATCGTGGCTTCCATGGATTAATTCATGAATTCAGTTGAAGGTGAATATTTTCTTCGATTTATTGTCGATTCCTTTACCGATTTTGTTTTCCAAATTCAACTAAAAGTTAGGTATTTGATTTGTGGGTTTTTTGTTCTTTGTTGTTGTGCAGATGATGATGCTAAAGAGTCTATTATATAATTGACAGAGGTACAAAGAGGTCAGGTAATTGTCAATTATATATTTTATATTATGGAGTGATTTGGCCAAGAGGTTCTGGTCCATAATGACAGAATTTTAAACTTTGAGATAAAAGATTGATGAAGAATACTGTGAGGTGGTTGAAAGAAGAGTCATTACAAGTTCATTTTTACAAAAAAAAAAAAAAAAAAAAAAAAAAACCAAACATTTGACTTACCTATCAAATGAATTACTGTATTATTATGTTTTTACTCTAAAAGTTTAAAATGAACTTAGTAGTCATTATACGGATTTATTACTTACTGGTTTTGCTGTACTGTTTGCCTGTTATAATTCGAAAATTAATCAGTTACTGGAACTCTGCCAGATGAAGAGGTAAGCCGGAATTCATAACCACTTAAAATTATTGAAATAGTATGCAATTTACATATGTTACCTTAATGAATCTTTTTTTTTTGTTACAGACAATCAACAACCTTATAGAAACTGGAAACAGTGAACAAATTTTCCAGAATTCAATGAAAGAAATGTACGTGCAATTCTTGATCAGGCTGGTTTTCCTGAGGTAAGCTTCACTAAACAAGTTTTATTTTTTTACAATTTGTTTAATATATTTTTTTGTTCATGATGACTTGAGGGCTTATAGTAGCAATTTATCGATTGGTTTTTTTTTTCTTAAATTTATTTACAGATAGGTAGCAACCAAAGTCGTGTGAACTCGGTAATATAGTTACTTTTACCATAGTTGGTGTATAATATTTGTTCATATTATCTTTTGTTATATTCCTGTTTTAAAGTAACAAATGATGGTTATGATTTTGTGTTGTTTTTTTGTAATTTAAAAGACCTATTTTTTATTGATGATTATATGCTTTCATAATTTCATATATAGATATAGAAGAAACATATAGTAAGAATTTTGAGTGACATAATGGAACCTTGAAAAGGTAATATCTCAGTATATGATTTGTAACTTGTGTTGTGGTTGAAGTTTTAGTTGAAAATGCAACAAGGACTCAATTTTTGTAACCGCTATGATCATCGTTGTCTCTATCTCCATCGTTCTAACCGCTCAAATTTTTATGGAAGGTATCTCCTGTAACTCTTTTAACTCACATGTTAATTAGCATACTAAATATTAATATTTTGATTATATAGATAGTTTATAATTTGATATGTTATATTTTTGTTGTGCGTGGATCACGATGAACATGTTTTTTCTTTTATTGAAGTACAGGTTTTTTTCTTTGGAACTGAAAAGGTATTCTAATTTTTTCCGACTAATATTGTGTTGTAGTTGTTGTATCGATGCTTATGAACATGTGTGGATGAAGAACTAGTATTGATTTATTTTAACTCATTACTTTGAATGTGTTTTTAGGTCGAGCTACAAGTGGATTTAGAGTGAATAGGTGTTGTTTATGCATACAATTGGATCCTATTCAAAGGCATGTTGTTTGAAATAGGATACACAAGCAGGTATGGTGTTATAAGTAAATTATATGCATACCATTGTTTGGCATTTTGGTCCCATTTGTTGTTTTAAATGATTCCATTAATCATAATAAGGTTGCAGAGTAAAGTTGTATTAGTTTTATTATGTTATTTGCAGTGAATTGTTCAAATCCTTTACTATTGAGCAATTAAATGGAGTTGATTGTATATTGATTAAGGTAGTGGATGCTTAATGAAATTCAGGCTCAAAATTCATAGTGCTCCATCTCTATGAATCGTATATATGATGATAATGATAGTTGTGATCTTTAATATGTGTATAGGTTGTTTTATGGTTCAGTGGTATTGATTGTATTGAGGTTCGTACTATTTTTCTCCTTCAATGCAGGGACACTGCATACCATGTTAAAGCCAAGTTCACAACCTGCAAGATTTGAGAAAGGTTAATTTGTTGGTTAGTTATTTGAGAAAAGTTTTTTGTAATTGCACTCTGTACGTAAACATCGCCACCTCAAATTATTGGACCCATTTACTGTTCTTTACTATTGTGTATGTGTAGTTGTCTTGAAGTCTACTGTGCTCTGTCTCGCTGTTTCTAGAGCTGTTTTTACAGGTTAACACTTCTATCGTTTTTCTCTAAAAGTGCTTGTGTAGCAGAAAATGGTTTGATCAAAAGCGCTTGTGTATAGCAGCATAGATGTTCAATGGGTCAACATAAAAAATGACATAGTGCAGGTCTGACTTTTCTAAATCAGCTGAACTAGGTAAACCTAAACCTTGTATATGTGTTAGTCATTGTTAGTTTACTTATATGTTTTTTATAGTTCATTGTTGATTTGTTTCTTATATAACTTCACACTATTAAGTAAAAAGTTTTCTTCGTTTACTATGTTTATTGGTGGCAATTTAGACTCAATGGGTCAACATAAAAAATGACATAGTGCAGGTCTGCCTTTTCTAAATCAGCTGAACTAGGTAAACCTAAACCTTGTATATGTGTTAGTCATTGTTAGTTTACTTATATGTTTTTTATAGTTCATTGTTGATTTGTTTCTTATATAACTTCACACCATTAAGTAAAAAGTTTTCTTCGTTTACTATGTTTATTGGTGGCAATTTAGACTCATTTTATTGGTGTCTTTGTATTAATGTAAAAAGTTTTCTTATTGTCACGATATCAATTAATTCGTCAATTTGTTTTATTATATCAATTAAAGTTTGAGGTTTATGTATTCATATGATAATGCCATTTTTTAGGTGTTGTTGCATATATGTGGAAGGTTGTAATGTTTTTATTGATAGTTATAAAGAAGGGAGAGGCTTGGATTGCAGTCACAAAATTTTGCATCCCTTAAGACTGATTTTGCTATGGTGCAAGCCAATAAGGTAATATGAGTATCATGGTTTGATGTTTAACATTTGTACGTGTATTCAATTTATTCAATTTATTTGTACCACACAGGTTAATGTTGTCTTACCGTAAAAAAATCGAACCAACAAGGTATGTTCTACTTCTATTTCAAGCATGAAACAACCCAACCCGTATTAAAACCGGCCCATAAAAATTTTTCCTTTTAATACGCGTTAAATAATACTTTAGGTCCCATTACACTAATTCCAAAACATATTTGTTACCAAAGTAAGTTCAATGAACTTAAAACATACATCAATAATTTAAACTCCCTAATACAATGGTTCATTAATTAAATCGTAATCCGGTTGTAATCATTATGACCCGACTAGTTACGTTTATACAAAACCGAGCATGGTGATTTGGGACTACGCTACCCAAATCCTAATCGAGTCCAAAAGCAAGATCTTCTAAAGCAACCTAGCCAAGATCTCTAATCCCCAAGCTTACCCGAGCCGCCAAGCATGCGAACCTATAAAAATATCAACAACGAGAGGGTAAGCTAACGCTTAGTGAGTGATAATATACTACATACATATATATGTATAAAATGGACACGCCACACAAAAGTCAAATACCGCATACCGAAGCATCCAAGTATAAGGCAACTACACTAAGCATACCGTATGATCTCTAAGCACAAGCTAAAGATATCAACAAAGTATAAGTTAGTTCACCAACGACGAGGTGAACAACGCCAATGAGCTACACCCGGAGGGTTAGCTACATCATAACAATACAACAATATACGTATACAATATTTAACATGCTAAACAATATCCAACAACATAATATGGTTAACCATAACGCTATGGTGCTACCGGCACATGGTTCACACCATAAGCATTTGAGTCTCACTCTTTTATAGTGCTACCAGCACGTGGTTCACACTTCGACACTACCGGCACGTGGTTCACGCTCATTTTATAGTGCTACCGGCACGTGGTTCACACTCGATGCTACCGGCACGTGGTTCACATCATTATATTTATAGTGCTACCGGCACGTGGTTCACACTCGATGCTACCGGCACGTGGTTCACATCTTATCGCACACATGTTATGGCACTACCGGCTCGATGGTTCATGCCATAACACCCACAAATAGATACGCCATATACATGTACGTATAAATACTCCACTCACATTATTAACCCTTCGTCATTGGGGTTATATAATCCACATCACACGCCCATGTGATAACGTACACACAAAGTGTGCACCTCGCCAAAGGTGGTCAACCAAAACGCACAACCGTGCCAATTGGACCTATACACAAGTCCATCAATCCACCTATATGTGAAGTGAGCTCTATGACCGAGAACCACTTCACCCGACCCGCACCCATCCTACACATACATATGCATATAGGATATTAACACTCACCTTGTCGCCTTGATGAACGCTTTCGAATAATCCGCAACTCACCGAAGGAATGTACCTATTCCATTATCATAAATACCACAACACAATTAGGATGGATTTACAAACCAACCCAATTCGACCCTTAGTGCAATTTCGACCCAATTGCAGTTCCAAGCACAAACCGTGCCCAAACTAACTAATAATCACTGACACAAGTGATAATGGTCCTAATATGCCAATTAAACCCGAACACAAGTCTTAAACACTTATCGTTCTCAAAATCGCCCATAAACCCTAATTTTGACCCATAAAGTCAAAATCTCACCAATTACAAGTTTTGACACCAAAACATATTTAACTCGGTTTTATACTTCAACTTAATCCATTTTAAGTTTACAAACCTCATCGAATCAACATTCGGGTCATAATCCTCAACAAACCCTAATTTTGACTCTAGTCAAAATTAGTCAACCACGAAAACCCTAAAAGTCTCCAAAACACCAATAATCACTAATGCTAGTGATTGTACACCATTTACAAGTCTTAAACATGGTTAAATCATTAACCAACCCAAAACTCGCCTTTAACAACAATTAACCCGAATATTGGTGTTAATCTCCAATTAACAACTAAATGGGTTTCACCTATGAATCATACAATCAAAAGCCCCAAATTTGAATGATGAACACGAAAATGAAATTCGGAGTTAGAGCTTACCACTAGTATCACCGTGTATCCAAGAACGAGGAGAACAAACTTGTCAACTACGCCAAAGATCAAATCCCGTTTCTTCCTTTCCAAAAATCCGTTTGAATCTAATTGGGTGTTTGAGTTTTTGAGAGGAAAATGAAATGAAAAGGGAAAAGAAATTAGGAAATGAAAGGAGTGGATGAGATTTAAGATCTCAATCTGGTTCAAATGCAAAAAGACCAAAATGCCCCTCACTTTACCTAAATATTGCGAAAACAGTAACTAGTTCGCCTACATTGCCGCGCCGCGGCCTTAAATGTCGCGCCGCGACATTTGCCTAGGTCTGGGATCATTTTTTGTTGGACTTCTGATCTGATTTCCAGTTAATTGCCACGCCGCGGCCTCATTTGTCGCGCCGCGACACACAGCGTGATCTGAGTCATTTTCTTGCATACAAGACCTCAACACCCGAACATGTCCCGAACCCTTCATACGCCTATCGTACATACACAATACACCTATAAATCATATATGGGGAAAACAGGGTGTTACAACTCTCCCCCACTTAGATTCGATCACGTCCTCGTGATCCTAGTCACGAACCCAAACGGACCCACACTCAATGGTCGTCGAACATGCATTTCAAACCGACTCCTACCACAAATTCGCTAACCCGATGGTTAATCCAATGACAAATTACACACTTAATTGCATCCCGAGACGTACAATATGTAGTGACCCGAACTTTTCCATGTTTATATATATTAATTGAGATTGATATTTACATGATTAAATGTTTCCAACATGTTAAGCAATCAAACTTGTTAAGACTTGATTAATTGAAATAGGTTTCATATAGACAATTGACCACCCAAGTTGACCGGTGATTCACGAACGTTAAAACTTGTAAAAACTATATGATGACATATATATGGTTATATATATAGTTAACATGATATTATGATAAGTAAACATATCATTAAGTATATTAACAATGAACTACATATGTAAAAACAAGACTACTAACTTAATGATTTTGAAACGAGACATATATGTAACGATTATCGTTGTAACGACATTTAATGTATATATATTATATTAAGAGATATTCGTACATCATAATATCATGATAATATAATAATTTAAAATCTCTTTTGATATTATAAACATTGGGTTAACAACATTTAACAAGATCGTTAACCTAAAGGTTTCAAAACAACATTTACATGTAACGACTAACGATGACTTAACGACTCAGTTAAAATGTATATACATGTAGTGTTTTAATATGTATTCATACACTTTTGAAAGACTTCAAGACACTTATCAAAATACTTCTACTTAACAAAAATGCTTACAATTACATCCTCGTTCAGTTTCATCAACAATTCTACTCGTATGCACCCGTATTCATACTCGTACAATACACAGCTTTTAGATGTATGTACTATTGGTATATACACTCCAATGATCAGCTCTTAGCAGCCCATGTGAGTCACCTAACACATGTGGGAACCATCATTTGGCAACTAGCATGAAATATCTCATAAAATTACAAAAATATGAGTAATCATTCATGACTTATTTACATGAAAACAAAATTACATATCCTTTATATCTAATCCATACACCAACGACCAAAAACACCTACAAACACTTTCATTCTTCAATTTTCTTCATCTAATTGATCTCTCTCAAGTTCTATCTTCAAGTTCTAAGTGTTCTTCATAAATTCCAAAAGTTCTAGTTTCATAAAATCAAGAATACTTTCAAGTTTGCTAGCTCACTTCCAATCTTGTAAGGTGATCATCCAACCTCAAGAAATCTTTGTTTCTTACAGTAGGTTATCATTCTAATACAAGGTAATAATCATATTCAAACTTTGGTTCAATTTCTATAACTATAACAATCTTATTTCAAGTGATGATCTTACTTGAACTTGTTTTCGTGTCATGATTCTGCTTCAAGAACTTCGAGCCATCCAAGGATCCATTGAAGCTAGATCCATTTTTTTCTTTTCCAGTAGGTTTATCCAAGGAACTTAAGGTAGTAATGATGTTCATAACATCATTCAATTCATACATATAAAGCTATCTTATTAGAAGGTTTAAACTTGTAATCACTAGAACATAGTTTAGTTAATTCTAAACTTGTTCGCAAACAAAAGTTAATCCTTCTAACTTGACTTTTAAAATCAACTAAACACATTTTCTATATCTATATGATATGCTAATTTAATGATTTAAAACCTGGAAACACGAAAAACACCGTAAAACCGGATTTACGCCGTCGTAGTAACACCGCGGGCTGTTTTGGGTTAGTTAATTAAAAACTATGATAAACTTTGATTTAAAAGTTGTTATTCTGAGAAAATGATTTTTATTATGAACATGAAACTATATCCAAAAATTATGGTTAAACTCAAAGTGGAAGTATGTTTTCTAAAATGGTCATCTAGACGTCGTTCTTTCGACTGAAATGACTACCTTTACAAAAACGACTTGTAACTTATTTTTCGACTATAAACCTATACTTTTTCTATTTAGATTCATAAAATAGAGTTCAATATGAAACCATAGCAATTTGATTCACTCAAAACGGATTTAAAATGAAGAAGTTATGGGTAAAACAAGATTGGATAATTTTTCTCATTTTAGCTACGTGAAAATTGGTAACAAATCTATTCCAACCATAACTTAATCAACTTGTATTGTATATTATGTAATCTTGAGATACCATAGACACGTATACAATGTTTCGACCTATCATGTCGACACATCTATATATATTTCGGAACAACCATAGACACTCTATATGTGAATGTTGGAGTTAGCTATACAGGGTTGAGGTTGATTGCAAAATATATATAGTTTGAGTTGTGATCAATACTGAGATACGTATACACTGGGTCGTGGATTGATTCAAGATAATATTTATCAATTTATTTT
Organism: Rutidosis leptorrhynchoides; assembly: GCF_046630445.1. Classification (NCBI taxonomy): domain Eukaryota; kingdom Viridiplantae; phylum Streptophyta; class Magnoliopsida; order Asterales; family Asteraceae; genus Rutidosis; species Rutidosis leptorrhynchoides. The sequence goes on along the minus strand of NC_092333.1, from coordinate 350,912,299 downwards.
CTGTACATCTAACTGTGGACAACTAGTTGTAGGTTACTAACGAGGACAGCTGACTTAATAAACTTAAAACATCAAAATATATTAAAAGTATTGTAAATATATTTTGAACATACTTTGATATATATGTATATATTGTTATAGGTTCGTGAATCAACTAGTGGCCAAGTCTTACTTCCCGACGAAGTAAAAATCTGTGAAAGTGAGTTATAGTCCCACTTTTAAAATCTAATATTTTTGGGATGAGAATACATGCAGGTTTTATAAATGATTTACAAAATAGACACAAGTACGTGAAACTACATTCTATGGTTGAATTATCGAAATCGAATATGCCCCTTTTTATTAAGTCTGGTAATCTAAGAATTAGGGAACAGACACCCTAATTGACGCGAATCCTAAAGATAGATCTATCGGGCCCAACAAGCCCCATCCAAAGTACCGGATGCTTTAGTACTTCGAAATTTATATCATATCCGAAGGGTGTCCCGGAATGATGGGGATATTCTTATATATGCATCTTGTTAATGTCGGTTACCAGGTGTTCACCATATGAATGATTTTTTATCTCTATGTATGGGATGTGTATTGAAATATGAAATCTTGTGGTCTATTGTTACGATTTGATATATATAGGTTAAACCTATAACTCACCAACATTTTTGTTGACGTTTAAAGCATGTTTATTCTCAGGTGAATACTAAGAGCTTCCGCTGTTGCATACTAAAATAAGGACAAGATTTGGAGTCCATGTTTGAATGATATTGTGTAAAAACTGCATTCAAGAAACTGATTTCGATGTAACATATTTGTATTGTAAACCATTATGTAATAGTCGTGTGTAAACAGGATATTTTAGATTATCATTATTTGATAATCTACGTAAAGCTTTTTAAACCTTTATTTATGAAATAAAGGTTATGGTTTGTTTTAAAATGAATGCAGTCTTTGAAAAACGTCTCATATAGAGGTCAAAACCTCGCAACGAAATCAATTAATATGGAACGTTTTTAATCAATAAGAACGGGACATTTCAGTTGGTATCCGAGCGTTGGTCTTAGAGAACCAGAATTTTGCATTAGTGTGTCTTATCGAGTTTGTTAGGATGCATTAGTGAGTCTGGACTTCGACCGTGTTTACTTGAAAAATGATTGCTTAACAAATTTTGTTGGAAACTATATATTTTTAACATGTGAATATTATGTGATATATTAACCTCTTAACGCGTTTGATATTATGTGATAGATGTCTACCTCTAGAACAAGTCCCATTGACTCACCTAATAATAATGAAGAGTCAAATGTAAATTGGAATGATTCGTGGACTGATTCACAAGTTCCCGAAGAGGAACCGGAAGAAGAGTCGGAACCGGAAGAAGAATCGGAACCGGAAGAAGAATCGGAACCAGATGAAGAAATAGAACCGGCGGGGGAAATAATAAAATGGTTAAGTAAAAGAAAATCCTCAACCAACCGACCAAGGTTAATTATGGTCAATGGTGTTTCCGCCAAGGAAGCAAAATATTGGGAGGATTACCAATTCTTCGATGAATCGGATTCCGACGAGAATTCCGATGATGTTATAGAAATTACCCCAACTGAATTTAAAAAGGCAAAAGAAAATAATAAGGGAAAGGGCATAAAAATAGAGAAATCTAATTCCAACCCCGATGAACTTTATATGTATCGTCAACCCCCGAAGTCCTTAAGTTGTAACAATGACCTGGGAACCTCTAAACCACCAGGTTTTTCTAAACCAATGTGGAAAATTACGGCTCGTATTAGGGGAACATCATATATCCCTAGAAACTTGGCAAAATGAACCAAAACCGAAGAAGAAGAAACAAGCGAGTCGGAATAAGATAGTTGTATTCGTGTGGTGTAATATATGTAATATAGTGTGCTTATGCTTTATGATATATGTAAAAATTGCTTGTATTAAATAAGTATTTTTTTTATGAAGCTAACTCTTGTCTATTTTACAGTATAAAAACACAAAATGGATAGACAACCCAATATTTTAAGAGACCTACCCGGAGACATGATTGATGAAATCTTGTCTAGAGTCGGTCAGAATTCTTCGGCACAACTATTTAAGGCGAGATCAGTTTGTAAGATATTCGAAGAACGTTCCAAGAATGCCTTGGTTTATAAAAGGCTTTCGTTCGAAAGATGGGGGATATCACATTGGGAAATCCATAAGTTACGATGTGTTTACTTTGACGCATATATTGCGGGGAACCCAAATGCTATTTTACGCAATGGGTTAAGAAATTATTTTGACTCAATATATCCGAATATTGGACTTCGTGATTTAGAAAAAGCGGCTAACATGCAACATAAAGAAGCATGTTATGCATACGGATTAGTAATGTTCGCTTCTCACCAACGTGAGAACAAGAACATCGGCCTACAACTATTAAACAAAACGTTCCCACAAGTGACGGAGTCGGTAATTGGGGTAAGAAATGAGGTTTTTAGATTGTTACGGGACTGTTGGACATTACGTAACCCTCGTCCCTTTGACGACGTTACAACACGCTGTCTTATCAACGGCCATAACGGTTATGTTCCACAAGACCAAGGATGGGAAGTAATCCTAGTAAAACCAGAATGCATGACTTGTTTCTGGACGTATGAATTACGTGTCTTTATTGCCTTTGCTGAACGACTTGTGTACTAGCTAGAATTATCTTCACAATCATCTTGTATCAAATTTATTGTGTGCTATATTTCATGCAATATGTAAAATAAGCGGTATTGTAAGTTTGTAAAATATTGTGTAAAAGTTTGAACGCGAAATATTATTATAATCAGTTTTTCATATAGAATTGTAGTAGTTGAATTGTATATTAGCTACTAAGTATGAACTTAACGGGTAGGTACTACCCGAATTTAAACTTATAAAACGCTAATATGAAGAAAAAGCTTTTATAAATGAGTTCATATTATGCTACGAAATACTATTAACTACTCTTAATATTCTGTATGATTAACTTGTTCCATTTGACTATTTTGAAGGAAATGGCACCGACTACTCGACACACCGTGAATATGAATGAAGAGGAATTCCGTACTTTTCTAGCTTCAAACATAGCCGCAGTACAGGCTGCGCTACATACCAATAATAACCTTGGATCTAGCAGTACAGGAAATCGTGTAGGATGCACCTACAAAGAATTCACTGCCTGCAAACCTTTGGAATTTGATGGAACTGAAGGACCGATCGGATTGAAATGGTGGACCGAGAAGGTCGAATCGATGTTTGCCATAAGTAAGTGTACTAAAGAGGACAAAGTGAAGTACGCTACGCATACCTTCACAGGTTCTGCGTTAACATGGTGGAATACCTATCTAGAGCAAGTGGGACAAGATGATGCTTACGCACTACCGTGGTCAGCATTCAAGCACTTAATGAACGAGAAGTACCGTCCCAGAACTGAGGTCAATAAGCTCAAGACATAACTTAGAGGGTTACAAACCCAAGGATTTGATATTACCACGTATGAAAGACGATTCACAGAATTATGCCTATTGTGTCCGGGAGCGTTCGAAGATGAGGAAGAGAAGATCGACGCGTTTGTGAAAGGATTACCGGAAAGAATCCAAGAAGATATAAGTTCACACGAGCCCTCCTCCATACAACAGGCATGTAGAATGGCTCACAAACTAGTGAACCAGATTGAAGAAAGAATTAAAGAACAGACTGCTGAAGAGGCCAATGTGAAGCAAGTCAAAAGAAAGTGGGAGGAAAACGGTGATAAGAATCACCAATACAACAACAACAGTAATTACAACAATAATCGCAACAATTATCCCAACAATCGCAACATCAATCGCAACTACAACAAACGGCCCAACAACAACAACAACAACAACAACAGCAACTACAACAATCATCCCAACAACAATAATAACCGCAACAACAACAACAATCAGAAGCAGCTATGCCAAAGGTGTGAAAAGTATCACTCGGGGTTCTGCACCAAATTTTGCAACAAGTGTAAAAGAAATGGTCATAGCGCGGCGAAGTGTGAGGTCTACGGACCAGGGGTTAATAGAACGAAAGGAACAAATGGTGTCGGAACGAGTAATGGCAGAGCAAGTAGTGTCGGAGCAAGTTATGCCAATGTAGTTTGTTATAAATGTGGAAAACCGGGCCACATTATTAGAAATTGCCCGAACCAGGAGAACACGAATGGACAAGGCCGCGGAAGAGTTTTCAATATTAATGCGGCAGAGGCACAGGAAGACCCGGAGCTTGTTACGGGTACGTTTCTTATTGACAATAAATCTGCTTACGTTTTATTTGATTCGGGTGCGGATAGAAGCTATATGAGAAGAGATTTTTGTGCTAAATTAAGTTGTCCATTGACGCCTTTGGATAGTAAATTTTTACTCGAATTAGCAAATGGTAAATTAATTTCAGCAGATAATATATATCGGAATCGAGAAATTAAACTGGTTAGTGAAACATTTAAGATTGACTTGATACCAGTAGAGTTAGGGAGTTTTGATGTGATAATCGGTATGGACTGGTTGAAAGAAGTGAAAGCAGAGATCGTTTGTTACAAAAATGCAATTCGCATTATACGAGAAAAAGGAAAACCCTTAATGGTGTACGGAGAAAAGGGCAACACGAAGCTACATCTTATTAGTAATTTGAAGGCACAAAAACTAATAAGAAAATGTTGCTATGCTGTTCTAGCACACGTCGAGAAAGTACAAACTGAAGAAAAGAGCATCAATGATGTTCCCGTCGCAAAAGAATTTCCCGATGTATTTCCGAAAGAATTACCGGGATTACCCCCACATCTATCCGTTGAATTTCAAATAGATCTTGTACCAGGAGCTGCACCAATAGCTCGTGCTCCTTACAGACTCGCACCCAGTGAGATTAAAGAACTGCAAAGCCAATTACAAGAACTTTTAGAGCGTGGTTTCATTCGACCAAGCACATCACCGTGGGGAGCTCCTGTTTTGTTTGTCAAGAAGAAAGATGGTACATTCAGGTTGTGTATCAACTACCGAGAGTTGAACAAACTTACCATCAAGAACCGCTACCCACTACCGAGAATCGATGACTTATTTGATTAACTACAAGGCTCGTCTGTTTATTCAAAGATTGACTTACGTTCCGGGTATCATCAAATGCGGGTGAAAGAAGATGATATTCCAAAGACTGCTTTCAGAACACGTTACGGTCATTACGAGTTTATGGTCATGCCGTTTGGTTTAACTAATGCACCAGCTGTGTTCATGGACCTTATGAACCGAGTGTGTGGACCATACCTTGACAAGTTTGTCATTGTTTTCATTGATGACATACTTATTTACTCAAAGAATGACCAAGAACACGGTGAACATTTGAGAAAGGTGTTAGAAGTATTGAGGAAGGAAGAATTGTACGCTAAGTTTTCAAAGTGTGCATTTTGGTTGGAAGAAGTTCAATTCCTCGGTCACATAGTGAACAAAGAAGGTATTAAGGTGGATTCGGCAAAGATAGAAACTGTTGAAAAGTGGGAAACCCCGAAAACTCCGAAACACATACGCCAGTTTTTAGGACTAGCTGGTTACTACAGAAGGTTCATCCAAGACTTTTCCAGAATAGCAAAACCCTTGACTGCATTAACGCATAAAGGGAAGAAATTTGAATGGAATGATGAACAAGAGAAAGCATTTCAGTTATTGAAGAAAAAGCTAACTACGTCACCTATATTGTCATTGCCTGAAGGGAATGATGATTTTGTGATTTATTGTGACGCATCAAAGCAAGGTCTCGGTTGTGTATTAATGCAACGAACGAAGGTGATTGCTTATGCGTCTAGACAATTGAAGATTCACGAACAAAATTATACGACGCATGATTTGGAATTAGGCGCGGTTGTTTTTGCATTAAAGACTTGGAGGCACTACTTATATGGGGTCAAAAGTATTATATATACCGACCACAAAAGTCTTCAACACATATTTAATCAGAAACAACTGAATATGAGGCAGCGTAGGTGGATTGAATTATTGAATGATTACGACTTTGAGATTCGTTACCACCCGGGGAAGGCAAATGTGGTAGCCGATGCCTTGAGCAGGAAGGACAGAGAACCCATTCGAGTAAAATCTATGAATATAATGATTCATAATAACCTTACTACTCAAATAAAGGAGGCGCAACAAGGAGTTTTAAAAAAGGGAAATTTAAAGGATGAAATACCCAAAGGATCGGAGAAGCATCTTAATATTCAGGAAGACGGAACCCGGTATAGGGCTGAAAGGATTTGGGTACCAAAATTTGGAGATATGAGAGAAATGGTACTTAGAGAAGCTCATAAAACCAGATACTCAATACATCCTGGAACGGGGAAGATGTACAAGGATCTCAAGAAACATTTTTGGTGGCCGGGTATGAAATCCGATGTTGCTAAATACGTAGGAGAATGTTTGACGTGTTCTAAGGTCAAAGCTGAGCATCAGATACCATCAGGTCTACTTCAACAACCCGAAATCCCGGAATGGAAATGGGAAAACATTACCATGGATTTCATCACTAAATTGCCAAGGACTGCAAGTGGTTTTGATACTATTTGGGTAATAGTTGATCGTCTCACCAAATCAGCACACTTCCTACCAATAAGAGAAGATGACAAGATGGAGAAGTTAGCACGACTGTATTTGAAGGAAGTCATCTCCAGACATGGAATACCAATCTCTATTATCTCTGATAGGGATGGCAGATTTATTTCAAGATTCTGGCAGACATTACAGCAAGCATTAGGAACTCGTCTAGACATGAGTACTGCCTATCATCCACAAACTGATGGGCAGAGTGAAAGGATGATACAAACGCTTGAAGACATGCTGCGAGCATGTGTTATTGATTTCGGAAACAGTTGGGATCGACATCTACCGTTAGCAGAATTTTCCTACAACAACAGCTACCATTCAAGCATTGAGATGGCGCCGTTTGAAGTACTTTATGGTAGAAAGTGTAGGTCTCCGATTTGTTGGAGTGAAGTGGGGGATAGACAGATTACGGGTCCGGAGATTATACAAGAAACTACCGAGAAGATCACCCAAATTCAACAACGGTTGAAAACCGCCCAAAGTCGACAAAAGAGCTACGCTGACATTAAAAGAAAAGATATAGAATTTGAAATTGGAGAGATGGTCATGCTTAAAGTTGCGCCTTGGAAAGGCGTTGTTCGATTTGGTAAACGAGGAAAATTAAATCCAAGGTATATTGGACCATTCAAGATTATTGATCGTGTCGGACCAGTAGCTTACCGACTTGAGTTACCTCAACAACTCGCAGCTGTACATAACACTTTCCACATCTCGAATTTGAAGAAATGTTTTGCTAAAAAAGATCTCACTATTCCGTTAGATGAAATCCAAATCAACGAAAAACTTCAATTCATCGAAGAACCCGTCGAAATAATGGATCGTGAGGTTAAAAGACTTAAGCAAAACAAGATACCAATTGTTAAGGTTCGATGGAATGCTCGTAGAGGACTCGAGTTCACCTGGGAGCGTGAAGATCAGATGAAGAAGAAATACCCGCATCTATTTCCAGAAGATTCGTCAACACCTTCAACAGCTTAAAATTTCGGGACGAAATTTATTTAACGGGTAGGTACTGTAGTGACCCGAACTTTTCCATGTTTATATATATTAATTGAGATTGATATTTACATGATTAAATGTTTCCAACATGTTAAGCAATCAAACTTGTTAAGACTTAATTAATTGAAATAGGTTTCATATAGACAATTGACCACCCAAGTTGACCGGTGATTCACGAACGTTAAAACTTGTAAAAACTATATGATGGCATATATATGGTTATATATATAGTTAACATGATATTATGATAAGTAAACATATCATTAAGTATATTAACAATGAACTACATATGTAAAAACAAGACTACTAACTTAATGATTTTGAAACGAGACATATATGTAACGATTATCGTTGTAACGACATTTAATGTATATATATTATATTAAGAGATATTCGTACATCATAATATCATGATAATATAATAATTTAAAATCTCTTTTGATATTATAAACATTGGGTTAACAACATTTAACAAGATCGTTAACCTAAAGGTTTCAAAACAACATTTACATGTAACGACTAACGATGACTTAACGACTCAGTTAAAATGTATATACATGTAGTGTTTTAATATGTATTCATACACTTTTGAAAGACTTCAAGACACTTATCAAAATACTTCTACTTAACAAAAATGCTTACAATTACATCCTCGTTCAGTTTCATCAACAATTCTACTCGTATGCACCCGTATTCATACTCGTACAATACACAGCTTTTAGATGTATGTACTATTGGTATATACACTCCAATGATCAGCTCTTAGCAGCCCATGTGAGTCACCTAACACATGTGGGAACCATCATTTGGCAACTAGCATGAAATATCTCATAAAATTACAAAAATATGAGTAATCATTCATGACTTATTTACATGAAAACAAAATTACATATCCTTTATATCTAATCCATACACCAACGACCAAAAACACCTACAAACACTTTCATTCTTCAATTTTCTTCATCTAATTGATCTCTCTCAAGTTCTATCTTCAAGTTCTAAGTGTTCTTCATAAATTCCAAAAGTTCTAGTTTCATAAAATCAAGAATACTTTCAAGTTTGCTAGCTCACTTCCAATCTTGTAAGGTGATCATCCAACCTCAAGAAATCTGTGTTTCTTACAGTAGGTTATCATTGTAATACAAGGTAATAATCATATTCAAACTTTGGTTCAATTTCTATAACTATAACAATCTTATTTCAAGTGATGATCTTACTTGAACTTGTTTTCGTGTCATGATTCTGCTTCAAGAACTTCGAGCCATCCAAGGATCCATTGAAGCTAGATCCATTTTTCTCTTTTCCAGTAGGTTTATCCAAGGAACTTAAGGTAGTAATGATGTTCATAACATCATTCGATTCATACATATAAAGCTATCTTATTCGAAGGTTTAAACTTGTAATCACTAGAACATAGTTTAGTTAATTCTAAACTTGTTCGCAAACAAAAGTTAATCCTTCTAACTTGACTTTTAAAATCAACTAAACACATGTTCTATATCTATATGATATGCTAATTTAATGATTTAAAACCTGGAAACACGAAAAACACCGTAAAACCGGATTTACGCCGTCGTAGTAACACCGCGGGCTGTTTTGGGTTAGTTAATTAAAAACTATGATAAACTTTGATTTAAAAGTTGTTATTCTGAGAAAATGATTTTTATTATGAACATGAAACTATATCCAAAAATTATGGTTAAACTCAAAGTGGAAGTATGTTTTCTAAAATGGTCATCTAGACGTCGTTCTTTCGACTGAAATGACTACCTTTACAAAAACGACTTGTAACTTATTTTTCGACTATAAACCTATACTTTTTCTATTTAGATTCATAAAATAGAGTTCAATATGAAACCATAGCAATTTGATTCACTCAAAACGGATTTAAAATGAAGAAGTTATGGGTAAAACAAGATTGGATAATTTTTCTCATTTTAGCTGCGTGAAAATTGGTAACAAATCTATTCCAACCATAACTTAATCAACTTGTATTGTATATTATGTAATCTTGAGATACCATAGACACGTATAAAATGTTTCGACCTATCATGTCGACACAGCTATATATATTTCGAAACAACCATAGACACTCTATATGTGAATGTTGGAGTTAGCTATACAGGGTTGAGGTTGATTCCAAAATATATATAGTTTGAGTTGTGATCAATACTGAGATACGTATACACTGGGTCGTGGATTGATTCAAGATAATATTTATCGATTTATTTCTGTACATCTAACTGTGGACAACTAGTTGTAGGTTACTAACGAGGACAGCTGACTTAATAAACTTAAAACATCAAAATATATTAAAAGTATTGTAAATATATTTTGAACATACTTTGATATATATGTATATATTGTTATAGGTTCGTGAATCAACCAGTGGCCAAGTCTTACTTCCCGACGAAGTAAAAATCTGTGAAAGTGAGTTATAGTCCCACTTTTAAAATCTAATATTTTTGGGATGAGAATACATGCAGGTTTTATAAATGATTTACAAAATAGACACAAGTACGTGAAACTACATTCTATGGTTGAATTATCGAAATCGAATATGCCCCTTTTTATTAAGTCTGGTAATCTAAGAATTAGGGAACAGACACCCTAATTGACGCGAATCCTAAAGATAGATCTATCGGGCCCAACAAGCCCCATCCAAAGTACCGGATGCTTTAGTACTTCGAAATTTATATCATATCCGAAGGGTGTCCCGGAATGATGGGGATATTCTTATATATGCATCTTGTTAATGTCGGTTACCAGGTGTTCACCATATGAATGATTTTTTATCTCTATGTATGGGATGTGTATTGAAATATGAAATCTTGTGGTCTATTGTTACGATTTGATATATATAGGTTAAACCTATAACTCACCAACATTTTTGTTGACGTTTAAAGCATGTTTATTCTCAGGTGAATACTAAGAGCTTTCGCTGTTGCATACTAAAATAAGGACAAGATTTGGAGTCCATGTTTGAATGATATTGTGTAAAAACTGCATTCAAGAAACTGATTTCGATGTAACATATTTGTATTGTAAACCATTATGTAATGGTCGTGTGTAAACAGGATATTTTAGATTATCATTATTTGATAATCTACGTAAAGCTTTTTAAACCTTTATTTATGAAATAAAGGTTATGGTTTGTTTTAAAATGAATGCAGTCTTTGAAAAACGTCTCATATAGAGGTCAAAACCTCGCAACGAAATCAATTAATATGGAACGTTTTTAATCAATAAGAACGGGACATTTCACAATACACGCAACAACCGAAGTCTACAACGATCCCTTAGACAATTCTTCTCAAAGAGTTACCCTTAACAGCTAAATCGTCACCCGCGATTTATCAAATTCCACAATCCGAGCACTAAAACTAACTCAATCCCTCACATCGGGAAAACTCAACTAATCTCGTATCGAGATATCAATTCCTTAGCATACCCTTACCGAGTACGACGCTAAAAACAACCAAGTCTCAACCTAAGGTCAACAACCCGAAGCGATGAAGACCGAACCAAACGAATCCTTACGGATAACACCAATCACTATACATCCCTTGTAGTGCATAATATGACCAATACGCAACTACCATAACATCATAACAAACGGTTAAGACCGATAACGCCCAAAACGATTATGGTAACGTACATCCTAAGGTGTACAAAATCGACTATTGTCACACCCGTAACAACATGTGAGCGAAACACGGCTATCGTATCACTAATCACACAACATGGTCCTCACGATCCCACCATCAGTGTATAAAACAACCGATAGATCACTCAACATCGGATGAAGTCAGCGGACCCCGTCAACGGTCATGCTTCACCGATACGTCACTACACCCATGATGAAGTCAGCGGACCCTGAAGGTCATGCTTCACCAATCAACAATACCATGATGAAGTCAGCGGACCCCGAAGGTCATGCTTCACCAATCAACAATACCATGATGAAGTCAGCGGACCCCGAAGGTCATGCTTCACCAATCAACAATACCATGATGAAGTCAGCGGACCCCGAAGGACATGCTTCACCAATCAACGCCCTTTTTGGCCTCGAACAACGAGTAGCATAACATCACGCTCTGTTACGCCATAGTGAATCCTAACGGATACCACTAACCATTCACACAATCGAGCAAGAACCACCTGTATCAAACATAGGCACAAAACAATAATTCTCTAGAAGAGAATCCGATACGCACATCCCTTAACCGAGGGATTTCACCTTGCTCATCAAACACGTCCATTATCTCTCGACGAGATTTACCACATTACCACCTCGGTGATAATTTAAATCCAAACCATAAGTACAATTTAACCGAATTTGTACTCTACCACAAATCGACCAAAACTAGGTCCCAACACAAGTTTCGGATCTACTAAAACGTCATCCTAAATCTCATACTAGAACTTCCTCGTGCGGGAGTGTAACTCCCCCACTTGGAACTATGTTCCATAACCGCATCTCGTACACCCGTACCACGCTACCAAAGGTAGACTTTACCAATAATTGGGTTCACACGACCCATCACCACATCTTGCTCCAACCTTGAGCACACGAAAGATTTCAACCAATCCCTAAACACTTCGAACGAAGAGTTCATCACCACTACGCAAACTTTACTCTTGCAATCATCCATTTGCTATAGTTTGTTAAATTCCACCCGTTCACTCATGTACCTAGGGGTTTCACTTCAGTACCCCAAGTACAATGTAACCGCAACACAATCGGAGTCGAACATCACGCTAGTAGGTATAAAAGAGGCACCTAATGTCGTGTCACGTAGACTCCTTCACCAACATATATCAAGATCCAAAACACTCGATTTCAAGGGTTTCAATCCACCCGACGAACCTCACGGTTCATCAATTTCAACACGAGAGCGAACACGCTCTAACATCCGAACACCAAAGCCTATTCCCAAGGCTTGGTAGAACATTTCTCAATACTAAGGAATGCTTGGTTACACCAAGTCGTACGCCCTTCGCCCATTAATCAAACGTCACCATAGGGTACTTCCATTAGGAACGTCACCCATAACAACAATATGCACAACACAAGGCATTTTACAAACTCAAATTCAACGACACTTAATAAATAATCAAAGGACATATTTATTAAAATGAAACATACCTTAACGTCTCCTTGCCGCCCCCGTCCCTGCTAACTTGGGACATTCTGACTTACGATGTCCTTCTTCTTGGCAATTGAAACACACCATACCATCACCCTTTGGTACCGAACATTCCCAAGACTTGTGACCTCTCATGCCACAATTGTAACATCTAGATGCACTAGAATCCGGTATACCCATCCGCGTCCACCCGTGCTCACACTCGGACCCTTAGTCCTCTTACTCGGAGCACCATACGAAACAACCCTTCTCTCACTTGAAGGTTCACCAATCTTTGATCGTGTATACGACTCGAAACCTCTAGCCACGACGAATAATTCCGCAAACGATTTCGCGTGACCCCGGCTAATCTTATTCTTCAAGTCATCATTCAAGGTTCGATAGAAATCTTGCATCAACAAATTATCATTCCCCAAATACTCCGGGCAAAAACGAGCCTTTGCCATAAAGGTCGTCTTGAGAGTATTCAAATCCATAGAACCCTGTTGCAAATTTCGCAACTCATTACGCATTTCCGACAAATCGGCTGAAGTTCGGAACTCCTCAAAGAATTCCTTCTTAAACTCGTCCCATGATAACGCCATAAACGGTTCACCACCGACAAGATCAATCTTACCATCCAACCAATCATTTGCCCTACCCCGCAACAAACTAGTAGCGAGTCTCGTCTTATTCTCAGGAGGGCATTCAATAGTATGAAAACACCCTTCAACATCCGAGATCCAAGTTGTGCTTATCAAAGGATCCAGTTCTCCGTCGTACATCGGGGGTTTAGTCCTCATGAAGCTTTTAAGACAACGCTCCATCTCACCACTACCTTAAAGTTCGGAATACTTCCTATCAATTTCTTCTCGAAACGCACTCATTTGCTCCGCAACGGCGGCCGCAACTCTAGCGTTAAACTCCAAATCGTTCGTCTCGATCCCGTTTCCTGTCGCCATTCTAAGGAATGCAAAATGATTAGATCACGAACGTATAAAGCACATACACAACACCGCCCCATCTTGCTAAACACTCATCGTACATCACTTGTTAGACACGAATTGCACCCGTAATAAGGTTTGCAAGTCCTTATTACGCACACACGCCGTATCGACTCGTTAGTACAACGACCGCCTCGCTCGATGATATAAACCAACACAACGCAAATTCTACGCGATATAAGCACACGCAAGAATTACATCACAACACAATTAATATATTAATAATATCCGCATTACCAATATCGACGTTAGTCCACCTACAACAAGGCACTAACTATAACCTATTCCGACCCGTAATCCTACAAGTCCCGCAATAAATTAAGCACACACAAAAGTCTAAGTCTAGGCACCTATCTCAAGTCACCTAAATCCCTTAGACGATGCTCTGATACCACTTGAAACAACCCAACCCGTATTAAAACCGGACCATAAAAATTTTTCCTTTTAATACGCGTTAAATAATACTTTAGGTCCCATTACACTAATTCCAAAACATATTTGTTACCAAAGTAAGTTCAATGAACTTAAAACATACATCAATAATTTAAACTCCCTAATACAAAGGTTCATTAATTAAATCGTAATCCGGTTGTAATCATTATGACCCGACTAGTTACGTTTACACAAAACCGAGCATGGTGATTTGGGACTACGCTACCCAAATCCTAATCGAGTCCAAAAGCAAGATCTTCTAAAGCAACCTAGCCAAGATCTCTAATCCCCAAGCTTACCCGAGCCGCCAAGCATGCGAACCTATAAAAATATCAACAACGAGAGGGTAAGCTAACGCTTAGTGAGTGATAATATACTACATACATATATATGTATAAAATGGACACGCCACACAAAAGTCAAATACCGCATACCGAAGCATCCAAGTATAAGGCAACTACACTAAGCATACCGTACGATCTCTAAGCACAAGCTAAAGATATCAACAAAGTATAAGTTAGTTCACCAATGACGAGGTGAACAACGCCAATGAGCTATACCCGGAGGGTTAGCTACATCACAACAATACAACAATATACGTATACAATATTTAACATGCTAAACAATATCCAACAACATAATATGGTTAACCATAACGCTATAGTGCTACCGGAACGTGGTTCACACCATACGCATTTGAGTCTCACTCTTTTATAGTGATACCGGCACGTGGTTCACACTTCGACGCTACCGGCACGTGGTTCACGCTCATTTTATAGTGCTACCGGCACGTGGTTCACACTCGATGCTACCGGCACGTGGTTTACATCATTATATTTATAGTGCTACCGGCACGTGGTTCACACTCGATGCTACCGGCACGTGGTTCACATCTTATCGCACACATGTTATGGCACTACCGGCTCGATGGTTCATGCCATAACACCCACAAATAGATACGCCATATACACGTACGTATAAATACTCCACTCACAATATTAACCCTTCGCCATTGGGGTTATATAATCCACATCACACACCCATGTGATAACGTACACACAAAGTTTGCACCTCGCCAAAGGTGGTCAACCAAAATGCACAACCGTGCCAATTGGACCTATACACAAGTCCATCAATCCACCTATATGTGAAGTGAGCTCTATGACCGAGAACCACTTCACCCGACCCGCACCCATCCTACACATACATATGCATATAGGATATTAACACTCATCATGTCGCCTTGATGAACGCTTCTGAATAATCCGCAACTCGCCAAAGGAATGTACCTATTCCATTATCATAAATACCACAACACAATTAGGATGGATTTACAAACTAACCCAATTCGACCCTTAGTGCAATTTCGACCCAATTGCACTTCCAAGCACAAACCGTGCCCAAACTAACCAATAATCACTGACACAAGTGATAATGGTCCTAATATGCCAATTAAACCCGAACACAATTCTTAAACACTTATCGTTCTCAAAATCGCCCATAAACCCTAATTTTGACCCATAAAGTCAAAATCTCACCAATTATATGTTTTGACACCAAAACATATTTAACTCAGTTTTATACTTCAACTTAATCCATTTTAAGTTTACAAACCTCATCGAATCGACATTCGGGTCATAATCCTCAACAAACCCTAATTTTGACTCTAGTCAAAATTAGTCAACCACGAAAACCCTAAAAGTCTCCAAAACACCAATAATCACTAATGCTAGTGATTGTACACCATTTACAAGTCTTAAACATGTTTAAATCATTAACCAACCCAAAACCCGCCTTTAACAACAATAAACCCGAATATTGGTGTTAATCTCCAATTAACAAGTAAATGGGTTTCACTTATGAATCATACAATCAAAAGCCCCAAATTTGAATGATGAACACGAAAATGAAATTCAGAGTTAGAGCTTACCACTAGTATCACCGTGTAGCCAAGAACGAGGAGAACAAACTTGTCAACTACGCCAAAGATCAAATCCCGTTTCTTCCTTTCCAAAAATCCGTTTGAATCCAATTGGGTGTTTGAGTTTTTGAGAGGAAAATGAAATGAAAAGGGAAAAGAAATTAGGAAATGAAAGGAGTGGATGAGATTTAAGATCTCAATCTGGTTCAAACGCAAAAAGCCCAAAATGCCCCTCACTTTACCTAAATATTGCGAAAACAGGAA
The DNA here is from genome assembly GCF_046630445.1 of Rutidosis leptorrhynchoides. Taxonomy (NCBI): domain Eukaryota; kingdom Viridiplantae; phylum Streptophyta; class Magnoliopsida; order Asterales; family Asteraceae; genus Rutidosis; species Rutidosis leptorrhynchoides. The sequence continues at coordinate 350,895,933 of NC_092333.1, read as the reverse complement.
CCAGTTCGCCCACATTGCCGCGCCGCGGCCTTAAATGTCGCGCCGCGACATTTGCCTAGGTTTGGGATCATTTTTTGTTGGACTTCTGATCTGATTTCCAGTTAATTGCCGCGCCGCGGCCTCATTTGTCGCGCCGCGACACACAGCGTGATCTGAGTCATTTTCTTGCATACAAGACCTCAACACCTGAACATGTCCCGAACCCTTCATATGCCTATCGTACATACACAATACACCTATAAATCATATACGGGGAAAACGGGGTGTTACAAAGTAGTAGAGAACTTTGTATTTTATGAATCTGTCAAAATCTATTACTTCAATTAACTTCTATCAGTTTTCTCAACTATACAGAGAAAACTATACAGGATGATGATATCAAAGGTTTGTTTTTTATTTTTGAATGGCGGATGATGATATCTATCTAAGTGAGGAGAGCTTTTGAGAGACTACTAATAACATTCGTTCACTAACAATATTAATAACATTCGACATTCGTCAGCTATACCATATCATTAATCAATTTATTACTATGCTTTTGGTTTATAGTTTTCAATTGTGGTGGTTTCGAGTATTTGTTAAACATTTTTTTTCTTTTCAAAAACATACTGATTATATTTTAAATGGGTCAAAATTGCCACTTTAACTTATATTTTAAACCGTAAGTGCCTTTGCTACAGACATGACTGGAATCTTGATTTGTGATATTTATGTTTCTTTTGTGTTTTGTGCTATGTAGGAACACCATGGTGTTTGCACTTTATCCATCTTACGTTCAGACGTTAACATGATATCGTTAACATGATATCAGTAACCATATGAGGTATCTTCTACTTTTAGAATTATTTTTTCAAGCAACTGCACAATTTATATATACTTTAAAAGGCACTTACATTCAAATAGTTCACTTACTAAAATTAAGCACTTACTATTCCTTTATGAAGTAGATTTTATTTTTAAATGATAATCAAATTTGATATACCTACGCCTTTGTCTACATAACACAGCTAATGACTTTACAATATGATATTAATGATCACCTTTCTAATATTTGGTGTACACAGATAATCGTATCATACAATATTTGATGATTGGTGATTAGGGAGTGAGGGATGGTTTCGAGCAGAGACGTGGTGTGCGTAGTGGTGAGTGAACACAATGATCAAATATGTCAAAACCTAAATGACCATCATTGCACTCATTAATATTGTCTTTGTTTCTTTTGATTATTTTTGTAACAATTATGAGACTCACAGGTGATCAAATAAACACGCAGTCAGAATACTTCTTTCCATGTACTTTACTAAGCATATGAGTATCTCTCTTTTCAATTTGTTACCGTGTCTTGAACTGGCTAGGGTGTGGCTATCTATGGGGATACAAGCTCTTTTGTGGAGCTCGCAGGAAACTTGGTTTGTGTACTTCTATTTGTAATCCTTAGCTACTTTAGGATGTAGATTATCTTTGTCTGTTAACTTCCTTTGGTTAAACAATTTGATCTGTAAATTATGGTATTTATATATTGGTGTATTTCTGCAAATTTCCATTAGGAAATGCAGTCTTTTAAGTGAATATGCTGAGTCAGGTACTTTCAGCATGTCTGTGTAATTAGTTGCATTTTGTTTGTTGTCTTTATGGTCAGTATTTTCACATATATTTACTGTTTCTAACGAATACCTATAACGTGCGAGGGTAAATTTTGAAGCGCTTTAAACTTTCCAAATCGTTAGATTTATCAAATTTCTATCATATATGTCTAGCCGCGTAGCGCGTATCTTCAATCTTGTTCCATATCAATCATACAAAAGAGCACACCATATTACTGATGCTGTATTCTCAATTTTTTTTAAGATGGAAAGAAGAAGAAATGATATATATCTGAATATACATACATATATATTATTAATCATTATATATGTTTGTTTATTATTGTAGGTATTGAAGAAACACCAATTTCAAAATATTGTAAAACGCGGACAAGACAAGAAGAAACGTGGTTGACTCTATGTTGGATCGATTCGCAGAAGATCTCTTTTCAATGTTACTATTATGATATTATGATTATTATATTGTATATTTGTATAACTTAAATGATTAATAATTAAGGTTATGATTACTATTAAGATTATAATTCAATTGGATTACAATTATTTTTTTTATTATTACATTTTAGTTATAATTCATATAACTATATGATTATTATAGGTGTAATATTTTTTATACATGTAAATATATAATTAATGTTTATTTAATTAATTTATATAAATAATTATATATATATATATATATATATATATATAAAATATATAAATATATATATATATAAATAAAATATATTATAACTAAAATATATATATATATATATATATATATATATATATATATATATATATATATATATATATATATATGTAATGATACTATTAAGACTATAATTCATAATTATAATTATGAATATGATTACGATTAATAATAATTATTATTTTTATTATTGTTACATTTTTGTTATAATTTATATAAGTATGATTATTATAGGTGTAATCTTTTTTATCCATGTAAATATATAGATCATGTTTATTTAATTAATTTTCATATATATATATATATATATATATATATATATATATATATATATATATATATATATATATATATATATATATATATATATATATATATATATATATATATATTTATATATATATATATGCAACGATATTTATCAATGTAAATATGAAAAATAAAAAGTTTGAAACTATTGTTATTGTTTATGTCATAGCTTAATTTTAGATTTAACACAAAATTATAATAAGGAAAATGAAAAGATTGAAACTAATCATATAATTTATGACATATAAATTTTACTTATTATGAATGAATGTTTATAACTAAAGTTAAATTAAGGAAATAAAAAGTTAACAGTTATTGAAAAGTATATAAAGTGTACTACTCTTGGTGGTGTTACATATCTTTATTATAATAGTTAATAATGTTATGATATTCAAAAGTCAAAATATGTATGCCCAATTTTAATCATATTACTATTACTATTTCACCTAACGGAGAATAATAATTATCATTGACTATGCACAGTAAGAAATTTATAGTATATATATGTGTATGCAAATGTAATCAGATTGCACACATTCTTACATATATAAAATATATACTTCTATTTCCATCCATCATTACTCTTTCAATTTAAAGTATTGTGTAATAAATTTAGGCCAAAGGTAGTTATAAACTACAAAATTATAACACGTTATCCGCACGAAGTGCTCCGTATAATCAAGGTTTATCTAAGCAAGCACAAGTCACTAATCAAGGTAAGAAATTCTTTAACGATATCTTCTATTATTTATTAGTAAATATTATTATCATCATAAGTAAAATTATATTTATGTAATCTAACTTTTATTAACTTTACTAACATTTATATTTATGTTATTTAAGTTATATATGGTCGGTTATACTGCCTGAATTATATTTATGTAATCTAACTTTTATTAACTTCACTAATATTTATATTTATGTTATTAACTTCACTAACATTTATATTTATGTTATTTAAGTTATATATGGTCGGTTATACCGCCTGAATTATATTTATGTAATCTAACTTTTATTAACTTCACTAACATTTATATTTATGTTATTAACTTCACTAACATTTATATTTATGTTATTTAAATTATATATGGTCGGTTATACCGCCTGAATTATATTTCTATAATCTAACTCTTATTAACTTCACTAACATTTATATTTATGTTATCTAACATTTATGATTATTTATGCAATTAATCATTATTCATTTCATGCATACTAACGTTTATTCTTAAAATTTATTATTTATGCATAATATGTTTATTCTCTTAATCTTCGTATTTATACTAAACGTATTTATACTAAATGTGTTTATAGTAATCGTATTTGTACTAATAAAATTCTTTTATTAAAATTATTATTAATACAACGAGTACATAACAGTCGTTAACGTCAACTAACGACGTTACAACGGTCATATATACATAACGGTTGTTAACGCCAACTGACGACGTTACAACGACTATATTTTTCAAATATAAAATAAGCATCTCCATTTTCACATTTTCACAATATCAATCTTCATTTTCTCATATTGCTACTCTCAAAAAGTTTTTTGTAAAGATGATTCACAAGAGGATGATTTTTCCTATTGTATTGGTCATACTAACTATCATCATTGTTGCTAATATACCACCGGGTGAACCTATATTCTATCCTGTTCTTGTGGTTTTATCATTTGTAATCATGCCATTATTCTGTTGTTTGCTACTTATGAATTTAAAATGATTCCAATTTCATTTTATTATTTGTCTATGAATAGAAGTTGATTATAATTATGATTTATGTTGTTCATCTTTTTGATAATAGAAAATGTCGAATTTGAAAAGGCTTAAATTTGCTCCTTTACAATCAAGTGGGAACAACTACTTAACATGGGTTATAAATGTAGAAAAATATCTCGAATCAATCGGTATTTTAGAAACCCTGAATGAAAATAACAATTGTTCCGAACAAGAGAAAGCAATAGCAAGTATTTTTCTTAGCAAACATATTGACAAGTCCTTAGAATCTACATATTATATGATCGAAGATCCAAGTGTATTATGGAAAATACTTGTAGTGACCCGAACTTTTCCATGATTATATATTAAATGAAAACTATATTTGCATGATTAAATGTTTCCAACATGTTAAACAATCAAACTTGTTAAGACTTGATTATTTGAAATGAGTTTCATGTAGACAATTGACCACCCAAGTTGACCGGCAATTCACGAACGTTAAAACTTGTAAAAATTATATGATGATATATATATATATATATATATATATATATATATATATATATATATATATATATATATATATATATATATATATATATATATATATATATATATAGTTAACATGATATTATGATAAGAAAGTATCTCAATAGGTATATTAACAATGAGTTATATACATAAAATGAGACTATTGAATTAAGAAAACTCGAAACGATAAATATAATGATTATCGTTATAACAACGTCTTACTAAATACATATGTATCATATTAAGATATTAATACACTATGTTTAAAATCATTAAATGATAATTACATATATCATTAAGCGTATTAACAATGAACTACATGAGTAAGATGAGACTACTAACTTAAGGATTTCAAAACAATACATATATGTAACGATTATCATTGTAATAATATTTTACACACACACAGATATATATATATATATATATATATATATATATATATATATATATATATATATATATATATATATATATATATATATATATATATATATATATATATATATATATATATATATATATATATATATATATATATATATATATATATATATATATATATATGATATTAAGATATATTAATACACCATGTTAACATGTTAACATAACAATTTAACATCTCATTTAAGTGTAATAACAATGGATCAATTAAATTTAACAAGATCGTTAACTTAAAGGTTCCGAAACAACACTTACATATAACGACTAACGATGACTTAACGACTCAGTTAAATGTATATACATATAGTTTATTAAGATGTATTAATACACTTTTGGAAGACTTCATGACATATATCAAAGTACTTCTACTTAACAAAAATGCTTACAATTACATCCTCATTCATTTTCATCAACAATTCTACTCGTATGCACCCGTATTCGTACTCGTACAATACACAACTTCTAAGATGTATATACTATTGGTATATACACTCAATCATCAGCTCCTTAGCAGTCCATGTGAGTCATTAAACATGTAGAAGCCATTATTTGGCAACTAGCATGAAATATCTCACAAAATTACAAAAATATTATAAATCATTCATGAATTATTTACATGAAAACAAACTTACACATCCTTTATATCTAATCCATATACCAACAACCAAAAACACCTACAAACACTTTCATTCTTCAATTTTATTCATCTAATTGATCTCTCTCAAGTTCTATCTTCAAGTTCTAAGTGTTCTTCATAAATTCTATAAGTTTTAGTTTCATAAAATCAAGAATACTATCAAGTTTGCAAGATTACTTCCAAGCTTTCTAATCCAATCCAAGTAATCATCTAAGCTCAAGAAATCTTTCTTATTTACAGTAAGATATCTTTCTAATACAAGGTAATACTCATATTCAAATTTTGATTCAATTTCTATAACTATAACTATCTTATTTCGAGTGGAAATCTTACTTGAACTTGTTTTCGTGTCATGATTCTACTTCAAGAACTTTCAAGCCATCCAAGAATCTTTTGAAGCTAGATCAATTTTTGTTACTTCTAGTAGGTTTACCTACTAAACTTAAGGTAGTAATGATGTTCATAACATCATTCAATTCATATATATATAACTATCTTATTCGAAGATTTAAACTTGTAATCACTAGAACATAGTTTAGTTAATTCTAAACTTGTTCGCAAATAAAGTTAATCCTTCTAACTTGACTTTTAAAATCAACTAAACACATGTTCTATATCTATATGATATGCTAACTTAATAATTTAAAACCTGGAAACACGAAAAACACCGTAAAACCGAACATATGCCGTTGTAGTAACACCGCGGGCTGTTTTGGGTTTGATAATTAAAAACTATGATAAACTTTGATTCAAAAGTTTTTCTTCTAGGAAAATAATTTTTCTTATGAACATGAAACTATATCCAAAAATCATGGTTAAACTCAAAGTGAAAGTATGTTTTTCAAAATGGTCATCAAGATGTCGTTCTTTCGACGAAAATGACTACCTATTTAAAAAATGACTTGTAACCTGTATTTCCAACTATAAACTTATACTTTTTATGTTTAGATTCATAAACTTAAGTTCAATATGAAACCATAGCAACTTGAATAACTCAAAACGGATTTAAAACGAAGAAATGACGGGTAAAACAAAATTGGATAAATTTGCTAGTTTTAGCTACGAAAATTTTGTAACAAATCTAGACTAAACATATCCTAACTAATTTATATTGTATTATACATATTATGAAATCTTGGGATACCATAGACACGTATACAATGTTTTGACATATCATATCGGAACAACCATAGACACTCTATATGCAGTAATGTTTGAGTTAGCTATACAGGGTTGAGGTTGATTCCAAAATAATATATATACTTTGAGTTGTGATCGAGTCTGAGACTTGTAGACACTAGGTCGTGGATTGATTCGAGATAATATATATTGCTTTATTTCTGTACATCTAACTGTGGACAACTAGTTGTAGGTTACTAACGAGGACTGCTGACTTAACAAACTCAAATCATTAAAACGTAATAAAAATGTTGTAAATATATTTTGAACATACTTTGATATATATGTACATATTTTTTATAGGTTCGTGAATCGACCAGTGGCCAAGTCTTACTTTCCGACGAAGTAAAAATCTGTGAAAGTGAGTTATAGTCCCACTTTTAAAATCTGATATTTTTGGGATGAGAATATATGCAGTTTTATAAATGTTTTACGAAATAGACACAGGTAATCGAAACTACATTGTATGGTTGAATTATTAAACCGAATATGCCCCTTTTAGCTTGGTAGCCTAAGAATTAGGGAACTGGCCCCTAATTGACGCGAATCCTAAAGGTAGATCTACGGGAACTAACAACCCCCATTCTGGTATTTTGAATGCTTTAGTACTTCGAGTTTATCATGTCTGATGGGTGTCCCGAAATGATGCAGATATTCTATATGCATCTTGTTAATGTCGGTTACCAGGTGTTCACCATATGAATGATTCTTATCTCTATGCAGTTTGCGAAATGCCTGATATGAGATGTGTTATAAAAATGAAATCTTGTGGTCTATTATTATGATTTGATAATATATAGGTTAAACCTATAACTCACCAACATTTTTGTTGACGTTTTAAGCATGTTTATTCTCAGGTGATTATTAAGAGCTTCCGCTATTGCATACTAAAATAAGGACAGGATTTGGAGTCCATGCTTGTATGATATTGTGTAAAAACTGCATTCAAGAAACTTATTTCGATGTAATATATTTTTATTGTAAACCATTATGTAATGGTCGTGTGTAAACGATATATTTTATATTATCATTATTTGATAATATACGTAATGTTTTTTTTAAACCTTTATCGATAAAATAGAAGTTATGGTTGTTTTAAAAATGAATGCAGTCTTTGAAAAACGTCTCATATAGAGGTCAAAACCTCGCGACGAAATCAATTAATATGGAACGCTTATAATCTATATGAACGGGACATTTCAGTTGGTATCCGAGCATTGGTCTTAGAGAACCAGAAATTGCATTAGCGTGTGTCTAACCGAGTTTGTTAGGATGCATTAGTGAGTCTGGACTTCGACCATGTTTTCTTTAAAAACGATTCCTTAACACTTTTTGTTGGAAACTATATATTATTAACATGTAAATATTACGTGATATATTAATCTCTTAACGTGTTTGATATTGTGAGATAGATGTCTACCTCTAGTACAAATCCCATCGACTCACCTAATAATAATGAAGAGTCGAATATATTTTGGGAAGATTCACAAATTCTCGAAGAGGAACCGGAAGAAGAGGAACCGAAAGAGGAGGAACCGGAAGAAGAGGTTCCGGAGGAGGAAATATTAGGAACCATAGAAAAACAGATAAATAAAAGAAAATCCTCAACCAATGGACCAAAGTTAATAATGGTCAATGGTGTTTCCGTCGAGGAAGCAAAATATTGGGAAGATTACCAATTTTCTGATAAATCGGATCCCGATGAGGATTCTGATAATGTTATAGAAATTACCTCGACCCAATTTGAAAAAGCAAAAGAAAATAATAAGGGAAAGGGCATCAAAATAGAGAAACCTGTTTCCAACCCCGATGAACTTTATATGTATCGTCAACACCAGTATTTCTTAAGTTGTAACAATAACCCGGGAACCTCTAAGCCACCAGGTTTTTCTAAACCATTTGTGAAGACAATGGCTCGTATTAGAGGAACATCATATATCCCTAGAAAATTAGCAAAACGAAACAGGTCCGAAGAAGAAGAAACTAGTGAGTCGGAATAAAGAGTTGTAATCATGAGGTGTAAAATATGTAAAATAAGTGTGCTTGTATTTTTCTTGTTGTATGTGAAAATTGCTTGTATTATTTGATAATTATCATTTACGAATCTAACTCTCGTCTATTTTTACAGTATAAAAACAAAAAAATGGATGTTAAGGATAGACAACCAAAAATTTTAGAAGACCTATCCGGGGACATGATTGATGAAATCTTGTCTAAATTCGGTCAGAATTCGTCGGCACAATTATTTACGGCAAAATTAGTTTGTAGAACATTTGAAGAACATTCCAGGCATGCCTTAGTTTATAAAAGGCTTTCTTTTGAAAGATGGGGTATATCACATTGGGGACACCGTAAGTTACGCCGTGTTTTCTTTAAAGCGTTAAATGCGAGGAACCCAAATGCAATTTTACTTTACGGGTTAAGAACCATTTTGACTCAACATATCCCAACGTAGGACGTCGTGAGTTAGAAAGAGCTTCTAACATGTAACATAAAGAAGCATGTTATGCTTACGGGTTAGTGATGTTCGCTTCTCACCAAAGTGAGAAAAAGAACATCGGATTACAACTTTTAAATAAAACCTTCCCACAAGTGACAGATTCAGTAGTTGGGGTGAGAAACAAGGTTTTTAGATTATTACGGGGTTGTTGGGCATTACGAAACCCTCGTCCCTTTGACGACGTTACAACATGCTGTCTTGTCAACAGCCACAACGGTTATGTTCCACAAGACCAAGGATGGGAAGTAGTCTTAGTAAAACCAGAATGCATGACTTGTTTCTGGACTTATGAATTACGTGTTTTTATTGCCTTTGTTGAACGACTTGCGTATTAACTAGGAATGTTGTCACAACTATTTTGTATCAAAGTGATTGTGTGCTATATTTCATGCTTTATGTATAATAGCGGTATTGTAAGTTTGTAAATTTTTGTATAAAAGTTTGAACGCAAAATATTATTATAATCAGTTTTTCATATAAAATTGTAGTAGTTGAATGGTATATTAGCTACTAAGTATGAACTTAACGGGTAGGTACTATCCGAATTAAAACTATAAAACGCTAATATGAATAAAAAGCTTTTATAAATGAGTTCATATTATGCTACGAAATACTATTGACTACTCTTAATATTCTATATGATTAACTTAATTCTTTTGGGCTATTTTTGAAGGAAATGGCACTGACGACTCGTCAGAATTTGAACATGAGCGAGGAAGACTTCCGTGTTTTTCTTGCAGCAAACATAGCCGCAGTACAGGCTGCAATTCAAAACAACAACAATAACTCGGAATCTAGCAATGCAAATAACGCCACAAGAAATCGTGTAGGATGCTCCTACAAAGAATTCATTGCCTGTAAACCTCTGGAATTCGATCGAACCGAGGGTCCAATCGGATTGAAACGGTGGACCAAAAAGGTTGAATCGGTGTTTGCCATAAGTAAGTGTACTGAAGAAGACAAAGTAAAGTACGCTACGCATACCTTCACAGGTACTGCGTTAACATGGTGGAATACCTATCTAGAACAAGTGGGACAAGATGCTGCGTATGCACTACCGTGGTCAGCATTCAAACATCTGATGACTGAGCAGTATCGTCCCAAAAGCGAGGTCAACAAGCTAAAAGTAGAGCTTAAGGGATTACGAACACAAGGATTCGATATTACCACGTACGAACGACGATTCACGGAGCTGTGCTTATTGTGCTCGAGAGCGTTCGAAGATGAAGAGGAGAAAATAGACGCATTTGTAAAAGGGTTAACAGAAAGGATCCAAGAAGATATAAGTTCACACGAGCCCGCTTCCATACAAAAGGCGAGTCGAATGGCTCATAAACTCATAAATCAGATTGAGGAAAGAGTTAAAGAGCAGACGGCCGAAGAAGCCAACACGAAACAAATCAAAAGAAAGTGGGAAGAAACCAGTGACAAGGGTCACAATTTTAACAATCAACACAACAATCACAACTTCAATCGCACCAATTATCGCAACAACAAACGCAACAACAAACGCAACAACAATCGTTCCAACAACAACTACAACAACCATCCTAACAACAATAACCACCACAACAATCGTCCCAACATCAATGACAACCGCAACAACAATAATTCCTATAAAAATAATAATCAGAAAAAGCCATGCCAAAGGTGTGAAGAGTACCACCCGAATGAGTTCTACACGACATTTTGCACCAAGTGTAAAAGAACTGGCCATGGTGCGAGAAAGTGTGAGGTCTACGGCCCAATGAATAACAGAAATAAAAGAACAGATAATTTCGGAACAAGTAATGCCGCCTTTGTTTGTTATGGATGTGGAAAACCATGCCACATTAGGAGTAATTGCCCGAACCCAGAGAAAAATAATGGGCAAAGTCGTGGAAGAGTTTTCAATATTAATACGGCAGAGCAGGAAGACCCGGAGCTTGTTACGGGTACGTTTCTCATTGACAATAAATTTGCTTATGTTTTATTTGATTCGGGTGCGGATAGGAGCTATATGAGTAGAGATTTTTGTGCCAAATTAAGTTGTCCATTGAACGCCTTTGGATAATAAATTTTTACTTGAATTAGCAAACGGTAAATTAATTTCAGCAGATAATATATGTCGGAATCGAGAAATTAAACTGGTTAGTGAAACGTATAAGATTGATTTGATACCAGTAGAGTTAGGGAGTTTTGATGTGATAATCGGCATGGACTGGTTGAAAGAGGTGAAAGTAGAGATCATTTGTTACAAAAATGCGATTCACATCATACGAGAAAAAGGAAAACCCTTAATGGTGTACGGAGAAAAGAGCAACGCGAAGCTAAATCTTATTAGTAATTTGAAGGCGCAAAAATGTAGTGATCCGGAAATTTCCGACCAAATTTAAACTTAATCCTTATATGATTTCAAGTTAAAAATATAGTTGTTATATATTATTATTACTTTCATTATTAATAATAATTAATATTAATATCAAATTTGATACATATGACTTGTTATATCTTAATCATTATTTGTATTATTATTAGACATTATTATACCATTATCATTAAAAATATTATTATTATAGTTATCACAAAAATAAATACAATTTATTTATTATTATCATTAATAATATTATTGATATCAATTTTATAGTTATTATTATTATCATTAAAATAGTTATGATATTATCATTATCCTTGTTACTAATATTAGTTATTCATTATTAATATATGTATCACTATAAAAACTATCATTTATATTGTTATTACAAATATTAACATTAATAAATTTATGATTTAGTTATATAATTATAAGTAGTATTATTTACATTCTTAATATATATATATACTTATTAATTATAAAAAATTTCGAATCTTTTAAAACAGATAAATAGGAATTAGTTGTTACACTTCACTATCATTGTTATACCTTTATAGAGCAATTAAAAGAATGAAACAGACTCATAACAGATTCGTTGACAATTTCTATCTGTTTATTCATTTAATTAATTCCCTGATTAAACATATATGCACTTCTTGTCTACAAAATTTGTTATATGTATCTTTCTTACTGCATCTGATTGATTCCAATATCTAATTCAGTACCAATCACGAATTTAATAACAGAAGAAGTCGAAATCAGTTTAAGGTCTTTTTCTGCTTTTATTTTCTTTTGTATTCTTCCTCCTGGCTAAATATTCTAACGACTTTAAAATTGCTAATAAGCTTGACTACATTCATTAAGTGATACCAGACGACCATCGACCATCAACTTCCTTTCATCTTTCTTCTTCAAGACCCACTTCAACTCATTAGATTACCACAATTATGAAAACACAACACTTCGAATAGCAATTGTTACTACTCTTGATCGATGCTTATCTCTTTCTAGTTCGAACCATATTGTACGACTGCTTGTTCCTTGTGTAGCTAATCAACACTCAAAAGAAAACCACCAATTAACCACCATAACAAACCACTAAACCACCGCTACATATCCCTCTCACTAGCTCGTCTTCTCTCTCACTCTCTTGATGCTTGAAACCGAGAACTCGATACAACCATTCGTCACCTTCACACTACCATCGCCACCTTAAATCTATTTAAACAGTCAACACCTTTATCAAGCAATCTACCAAATCACCAATTAAATACAAAAACTGCAGCACATTTTTTTTTGACAACGATGCAGCCTGCCCTCTTGTTTCCATTTATAAAGCGAAGCAAGTGATATATTTTTTTATTTGGTGGCCGACAGTCCCTTTTAAACAAATTAAATCCCTTTGATTATTAAAAGCAAAGTGTGACTTGTTACCAAATACTTTTGGCCACCGAAATCTTGTCACTTTAAAGTATTAAATTGTAGCCTTGAATTTTATTTCATAATGGGTCGTGATAATAGTAGCCGACACAATTGTGTCATGCAAAAGGGACGTCCATGTTATTAACTATATTTTTTTACATACTCTAAGAGTATCCAAGGAGGTATGCGTATGCAGTGTATATTTTTTCTAAACCATTCCATTTACCAAATATCGAAATCCTTTCTTTTGTTGGGTGGGTGTCAAATTGCATAAGTGGGACAAACTAAGATATATTGCTCGACATTTATGTGGGGTTAATGAAAGAATTAGAAGTTTGTGGGGCTTCAATCCAACGGAGCTCATTCAAATTAGGAAATTGTTTATTGGACGACAATTACGTTTCCTTTTTCTTTTTTTTTTGTGTTGCCGATACATTAAACAAATAACCCCACCACCAACAATTTCTTAATGCCATCTAAGTTGGCTTCTTTTCTGTTTGAAATAAAAATGAAAGGTTGAGAAGTAGTTACATGAGGGTAATGGAAGATGAGGTAATCATGAGAATTGGTAGTGGATGCCACAATTGAAAAGGGAAAAGATGGAAACCGTATCATTTGATTCCTGTACTACGGCTTTTTAATTTTTTTAGATATTAGTTGGGCCGATTCCTTAAGCTGATGGGCCATGGTTGTTAACTGCTGTTGGGCCAGAAATTAGAAATGGGATCGAGCTGCATATTGTATTCAAGAGAATGATGATATTAAGTGACGATGATTATAGATATTATGATATTGATGATGATAGTGTAACGATGGTTAGATGGTGGTTAAGATAATGATGTCGATTATGATGATGATACGGGTTCCTGATGATGAGATGTTATGATACATGATTAAGAAGAAATGATGATGTTGATTGTATATTAGGAGAAGAAGAGAATCAGACACGATGTAGGTTATATTGTTTTAATTAGGTATTAAAAATAGAAAATGATAAGCGGAGCAATGGTTAAGTGGGCTGTGTGTTAAGTGGGAGGTCGGGGGTTCGAGCCCTGTCTGAAGCATCTTATTTTTAGGAAAGTTTTAAAGGTAGTTTTTATTATTACTATTATTATTATTATTATTATTGATTATTGTTATTGTTATTGTTATTAGTATTATAACTATTATTATTATTATTATTACTAATACATGTACAAAGTATCATTTATTATTATTATTATGATTATTAAGTATCAAGTATTATTATCTTTATTATCATTATTATTATTTTATCATTATTATTATTAGTATTAACATTATCATTAATATCTTTATCATTTCTAGTATTATTACTATCATTATTATTATTACTTTTACTATTATTATTATTACAACTATATTATTTTTATTATCAATATTACTATTAATATTATTATTATAAAAGTTAGTTATATTTAATAAAACTACATTTTTTCAAAGTATATAAAGTAAATATATTTAAGTTAATAATGAAACATATGAATTACTAAAACGAACAGTTATATTAATAATAATATATAAAGTTATTCGACTTCAATTATATGTGTTAATATATATATAAATGATATAGGTTCGTGAATCCGAGGTCAACCCTACACTTGTTAAATGACGTCATATGTATTTTTACTACAAAATACAGTATGGTGAGTTTCATTTGTCTTTTTACCCTTTATATATTTTTGGGCTGAGAATACATGCGCAATTTTTATAAATGATTTACAAAATAGACACAAGTACGTGAAACTACATTCTATGGTTGAATTATCGAAATCGAATATGCCCCTTTTTATTAAATCTGGTAATCTAAGAATTAGGGAACAGACACCCTAATTGACGCGAATCCTAAAGATAGATCTATCGGGCCCAACAAGCCCCATCCAAAGTACCGGATGCTTTAGTAATTCGAAATTTATATCATGTCTGAAGGAGGATCCCTGAATGATGGGGATATTCTTATATGCATATTGTGAATGTCGGTTACCAGGTGTTCAATCCATATGAATGATATTTTTGTCTCTATGCATGGGACGTATGTTTATGAGAAATGGAAATATGAAATCTTGTGGTCTATTAAAATTATGAAATGATTATTTATGTTAAACTAATGAACTCACCAACCTTTTGGTTAACACTTGAAAGCATGTTTATTCTCAGGTACGAAAGAAATCTTCTGCTGTGCATTTGCTCATTTTAGAAATATTACTTGGAGTCATTCATGGCATATTTCAAAAGACGTTGCATTCGAGTCATTGAGTTCATCAAGATTATTATTAAGTCAATTATATTTGGATATATTAGGAAATGGTATGCCTGCTGTCAACTTTTGATGTAATGAAAGATTGACTTTTCAAAAACGAATGCAATGTTTGTAAAATGTATCGTATAGAGGTCAAGTACCTCGCGATGTAATCAACTGTTGTGAATCGTTTATAATCGATATGGACTTTGTCCGGATGGATTAGGATGGGTCTCTACAGTTGGTATCAGAGCGGTGGTCTTAGCGAACCAGGTCTGCATTAGTGTGTATAACTGATAAGTCGTTAGGATGCATTAGTGAGTCTGGACTTCGACCGTGTCTGCATGTCAAAAGTTTTGCTTATCATTAGTGTCAAAAATTATTTGCTTATCATCCTTAAGGTCTAGACACGTCTTACTGCCTCTATTACATAGATAGTGTATAGATAAATTCATTTCTTAGCGTATCTGTTATTGTTACCTTTGCCTGACAGCTTCCGTAGATTTCTCCATAACTTATGGGATTTTAGTATTATATATGCATATGTAAATTATGTATTGTAGGGTACTAATCTACATCCTATAATCTATTTCTTATCGAAAATCCTTCATCTGATCGTACGAGATGAATCCCTCAATTAGTTCGAGTCCCTCAGATTTTGATAGCTATTCCGATAGTTATTCCGACAACTATTCTGATATGAAATTTCACCTAAGCTCCGAAAGCAGTGTCCTAGAATGAATCAACCAATTCATTTGATGGGTTCGTAGCCTACTAAATCATTGGAGACGAAAAGAAGGCGATCATTTCCATCAACCAAATTCATGTTTTGACGAAGAACCTGAAGCATTCACCGGCGAACCAATCTGAAACACTATGTTCGCCCTCATTACCCGAATATATCACCATGATTATATACTATCTCAAATTTAAAACCTTATTCATTCACTCGTTCATACCGACAATCATTCCGGAGAAATAAAGTCAATGAGTTTTGCGCCCGAGTTGTAGCCTTGGAAAATATGGTGCAAAATGTATCAGCTTCAACAACATCAACGGCATCAACTGTACCACCAGCAACAACACAAACCACAACAACACATGCCTCAACATCACAATCGGTACTCCGAGCATAATCATCGTTCTACATGACGTTCTACATCATTTATCTTCATTCAACATGGCGAACATGTAATCTCTAATGTTTTAGAGATTATATATTCTTGTTCTAATGTAAATCAAATGAGTTTAATATCATATTAACTCATTAAATCCATGATTGCATCTGAAGAAAATATATATACAAGTATATTTTCATAAAGATTTTAATTAAAAATTCTTTCGTACAAACTGTTAATGGTGAAAATATTTTAACGGGTAGGTAATACCCGAGGAATATTTAGATTTCACTTTAATAAGTTACACTGTACATTCGACGAAGCTGATTCCACAGTCATTTACTATCCTACTTACAACCACCGATATACGTATCCATTCACCGCAGAATAACCATTTTCATTCAATTTCATATTTGGATTTTGACCTATCAGAATCCAACAAGTGGCATAATGAAGAAAACATTTGACAAAATAAAATTTGTTAGAAACAAACTAACTAACTATGAGAAATTTTGTTAAGAACCCACGCTAACGAAATCCTAGCTAACTGTTGTAGTGACCCGAAATTTTCCATGTTTATATATATTAATTGAGATTGATATTTACATGATTAAATGTTTCCAACATGTTAAGCAATCAAACTTGTTAAGACTTGATTAATTGAAATATGTTTCATATAGACAATTGACCACCCAAGTTGATCGGTGATTCACGAACGTTAAAACTTGTAAAAACTATATGATGACATATATATGGATATATATATATAGTTAACATGATACTATGATAAGAAAACATATCATAAAGTATATTAACAATGAACTACATATGTAAAAACAAGACTACTAACTTAATGATTTTTAAACGAGACATATATGTAACGATTATCGTTGTAAAGACATTTAATGTATATATATCATATTAAGAGATATTCATACATGATAATATCATGATAATATAATAATTTAAAATCTCATTTGATATTATAAACATTGGGTTAACAACATTTAACAAGATCGTTAACCTAAAGGTTTCAAAACAACACTTACATGTAACGACTAACGATGACTTAACGACTCAGTTAAAATGTATATACATGTAGTATTTTAATATGTATTTATACACTTTTGAAAGACTTCAATACACTTATCAAAATACTTCTACTTAACAAAAATGCTTACAATTACATCCTCGTTCAGTTTCATCAACAATTCTACTCGTATGCACCCGTATTCGTACTCGTACAATACACAGCTTTTAGATGTATGTACTATTGGTATATACACTCCAATGATCAGCTCTTAGCAGCCCATGTGAGTCACCTAACATATGTGAGAACCATCATTTGGCAACTAGCATGAAATATCTCATAAAATTACAAAAATATGAGTAATCATTCATGACTTATTTACATGAAAACAAAATTACATATCCTTTATATCTAATCCATACACCAACGACCAAAAACACCTACAAACACTTTCATTCTTCAATTTTCTTCATCTAATTGATCTCTCTCAAGTTCTATCTTCAAGTTCTAAGTGTTCTTCATAAATTCCAAAAGTTCTAGTTTCATAAAATCAAGAATACTTTCAAGTTTGCTAGATCACTTCCAATCTTGTAAGGTGATCATCCAACCTCAAGAAATCTTTGTTTCTTACAGTAGGTTATCATTCTAATACAAGGTAATAATCATATTCAAACTTTGGTTCAATTTCTATAACTATAACAATCTTATTTCAAGTGATGATCTTACTTGAACTTGTTTTCGTGTCATGATTCTGCTTCAAGAACTTCGAGCCATCCAAGGATCCATTGAAGCTAGATCCATTTTTCTCTTTTCCAGTAGGTTTATCCAAGGAAATTAAGGTAGTAATGATGTTCATAACATCATTCGATTCATACATATAAAGCTATCTTATTCGAAGGTTTAAACTTGTAATCACTAGAACATAGTTTAGTTAATTCTAAACTTGTTCGCAAACAAAAGTTAATCCTTCTAACTTGACTTTTAAAATCAACTAAACACATGTTCTATATCTATATGATATGCTAACTTAATGATTTAAAACCTGGAAACACGAAAAACACCGTAAAACCGGATTTACGCCGTCGTAGTAACACCGCGGGCTGTTTTGGGTTAGTTAATTAAAAACTATGATAAACTTTGATTTAAAAATTGTTATTCTGAGAAAATGATTTTTATTATGAACATGAAACTATATCCAAAAATTATGGTTAAACTCAAAGTGGAAGTATGTTTTCTAAAATGGTCATCTAGACGTCGTTCTTTCGACTGAAATGACTACCTTTACAAAAACGACTTGTAACTTATTTTTCCGACTATAAACCTATATTTTTTCTGTTTAGATTCATAAAATAGAGTTCAATATGAAATCATAGCAATTTGATTCACTCAAAACGGATTTAAAATGAAGAAGTTATGGGTAAAACAAGATTGGATAATTTTTCTCATTTTAGCTACGTGAAAATTGGTAACAAATCTATTCCAACCATAACTTAATCAACTTGTATTGTATATTATGTAATCTTGAGATACCATAGACACGTATACAATGTTTCGACCTATCATGTCGACACATCTATATATATTTCGGAACAACCATAGACACTCTATATGTGAATGTTGGAGTTAGCTATACAGGGTTGAGGTTGATTCCAAAATATATATAGTTTGAGTTGTGATCAATACTGAGATACGTATACACTGGGTCGTGGATTGATTCAAGATAATATTTATCGATTTATTTCTGTACATCTAACTGTGGACAACTAGTTGTAGGTTACTAACGAGGACAGCTGACTTAATAAACTTAAAACATCAAAATATATTAAAAGTGTTGTAAATATATTTTGAACATACTTTGATATATATGTATATATTGTTATAGGTTCGTGAATCAACCAGTGGCCAAGTCTTACTTCCCGACGAAGTAAAAATCAGTGAAAGTGAGTTATAGTCCCACTTTTAAAATCTAATATTTTTGGGATGAGAATACATGCAGGTTTTATAAATGATTTACAAAATAGACACAAGTACGTGAAACTACATTCTATGGTTGAATTATCGAAATCGAATATGCCCCTTTTTATTAAGTCTGGTAATCTAAGAATTAGGGAACAGACACCCTAATTGACGCGAATCCTAAAGATAGATCTATTGGGCCTAACAAACCCCATCCAAAGTACCGGATGCTTTAGTACTTCGAAATTTATATCATCTCCGAAGGGTGTCCCGGAATGATGGGGATATTCTTATATATGCATCTTGTTAATGTCGGTTACCAGGTGTTCACCATATGAATGATTTTTATCTCTATGTATGGGATGTGTATTGAAATATGAAATCTTGTGGTCTATTGTTACGATTTGATATATATAGGTTAAACCTATAACTCACCAACATTTTTGTTGACGTTTAAAGCATGTTTATTCTCAGGTGAATATTAAGAGCTTCCGCTGTTGCATACTAAAATAAGGACAAGATTTGGAGTCCATGTTTGTATGATATTGTGTAAAAACTGCATTCAAGAAACTGATTTCGATGTAACATATTTGTATTGTAAACCATTATGTAATGGTCGTGTGTAAACAGGATATTTTAGATTATCATTATTTGATAATCTACGTAAAGCTTTTTAAACCTTTATTTATGAAATAAAGGTTATGGTTTGTTTTAAAAATGAATGCAGTCTTTGAAAAACGTCTCATATAGAGGTCAAAACCTCGCAACGAAATCAATTAGTATGGAACGTTTTTAATCAATAAGAACGGGACATTTCAGTTGGTATCCGAGCGTTGGTCTTAGAGAACCAGAAAATTTGCATTAGTGTGTCTTATCGAGTTTGTTAGGATGCATTAGTGAGTCTGGACTTCGACCGTGTTTTCTTTAAAAATGATTGCTTAACATTTTTGTTGGAAACTATATATTTTTAACATATGAATATTATGTGATATATTAATCTCTTAACGTGTTTGATATTATGTGATAGATGTCTACCTCTAGAACAAGTCCCATTGACTCACCTAATAATAATGAAGAGTTAAATGTAAATTGGAATGATTCGTGGACTGATTCACAAGTTCCCGAAGAGGAACCGGAAGAGGAGTCGGAACCGGAAGAAGAATCGGAACCGGAAGAAGAAATAGAACCGGTGGGGGAAATAATAAAACGGTTAAGTAAAAGAGAATCCTCAACCAACCGACCAAGGTTAATTATGGTCAATGGTGTTTCCGCCAAGGAAGCAAAATATTGGGAGGATTACCAATTCTCCGATGAATCGGATTCCGACGAGAATTCCGATGATGTTATAGAAATTACCCCAACTGAATTTAAAAAGGCAAAAGAAAATAATAAGGGAAAGGGCATAAAAATAGAGAAATCTAATTCCAACCCTGATGAACTTTATATGTATCGTCAACCCCCGAAGTCCTTAAGTTGTAACAATGACCCGGGAACCTCTAAACCACCAGGTTTTTCTAAACCAATGTGGAAAACGACGACTCGTATTAGGGGAACATCATATATCCCTAGAAACTTGGCAAAACGAACCAAAACCGAAGAAGAAGAAACAAGCGAGTCGGAATAAGATAGTTGTATTCGTGTGGTGTAATATATGTAATATAGTATGCTTATGCTTTATGATATATGTAAAAATTGCTTGTATTAATAAGTATTTTTTTTATGAATCTAACTCTTGTCTATTTTACAGTATAAAAACACAAAATGGATAGACAACCCAATATTTTAAGAGACCTACCCGGAGACATGATTGATGAAATCTTGTCTAGAGTCGGTCAGAATTCTTCGGCACAACTATTTAAGGCGAGATCAGTTTGTAAGACATTCGAAGAACGTTCCAAGAATGTCTTGGTTTATAAGAGACTTTCGTTTGAAAGATGGGGGATATCACATTGGGAAACCCATAAGTTACGATGTGTTTACTTTGACGCATATATTGCGGGGAACCCAAATGCTATTTTACGCAACGGGTTAAGAAATTATTTTGACTCAATATATCCGAATATTGGACTTCGTGATTTAGAAAAAGCGGCTAACATGCAACATAAAGAAGCATGTTATGCTTACGGATTAGTAATGTTTGCTTCTCACCAAAGTGAGAACAAGAACATCGGGCTACAACTATTAAACAAAACTTTCCCACAAGTGACGGAGTCGGTAATTGGAGTAAGAAATGAGGTTTTTAGATTGTTACGGGACTGTTGGACATTACGTAACCCTCGTCCCTTTGACGACGTTACAACACGCTGTCTTATCAACGGCCATAACGGTTATGTTGCACAAGACCAAGGATGGGAAGTAGTCCTAGTAAAACCAGAATGCATGACTTGTTTCTGGACGTATGAATTACGTGTCTTTATTGCCTTTGCTGAACGGCTTGTGTACTAGCTAGAATTATCTTCACAACTATCTTGTATCAAAGTTATTGTGTGCTATATTTCATGCTTTATGTAAAATAAGCGGTATTGTAAGTTTGTAAAATATTGTATAAAAGTTTGAACGCGAAATATTATTATAATCAGTTTTTCATATAGAATTGTAGTAGTTGAATTGTATATTAGCTACTAAGTATGAACTTAACGGGTAGGTACTACCCGAATTTAAACTTATAAAACGCTAATATGAAGAAAAAGCTTTTATAAATGAGTTCATATTATGCTACGAAATACTATTAACTACTCTTAATATTCTGTATGATTAACTTGTTCCATTTGACTATTTTGAAGGAAATGGCACCGACTACTCGACACACCGTGAATATGAATGAAGAGGAATTCCGTACTTTTCTAGCTTCAAACATAGCCGCAGTACAGGCTGCGCTACATACCAACAATAACCTTAGATCTAGCAGTACAGGAAATCGTGTAGGATGCACCTACAAAGAATTCACTGCCTGCAAACCTTTGGAATTTGATGGAACTGAAGGACCGATCGGATTGAAACGGTGGACCGAGAAGGTCGAATCGGTATTTTCCATAAGTAAGTGTACTGAAGAGGACAAAGTGAAGTACGCTACGCATACCTTCACAGGTTCTGCGTTAACATGGTGGAATACCTATCTAGAGCAAGTGGGACAAGACGATGCGTACGCACTACCGTGGTCAGCATTCAAGCACTTGATGAACGAGAAGTACCGTCCCAGAACCGAGGTCAATAAGCTCAAGACAGAACTTAGAGGGTTACGAACCCAAGGATTTGATATTACCACGTACGAAAGATGATTCACAGAATTGTGCCTATTGTGTCCGGGAGCATTCGAAGATGAGGAAGAGAAGATCGACGCGTTTGTGAAAGGATTACCGGAAAGAATCCAAGAAGATATAAGTTCACACGAGCCCGCCTCCATACAACAGGCATGTAGAATGGCTCACAAACTAGTGAACCAGATTGAAGTAAGAATTAAAGAACAGACTGCTGAAGAGGCCAATGTGAAGCAAGTCAAAAGAAAGTGGGAGGAAAACGGTGATAAGAATCACCAATACAACAACAACAGCAATTACAACAATAATCGCAACAATTATCCCAACAATCGCAACATCAATCGCAACTACAACAAACGGCCCAACAACAACAACAACAACAACAGCAACTACAACAATCATCCCAATAACAATAATAACCGCAACAACAACAACAATCAGAAGCAGCTATGCCAAAGGTGTGAAAAGAATCACTCGGGGTTCTGCACCAAATTTTGCAACAAGTGTAAAAGAAATGGTCATAGCGCGGCGAAGTGTGAGGTCTATGGACCAGGGGTTAATAGAACGAAAGGAACAAATGGTGTCGGAACGAGTAATGGCGGAGCAAGTAGTGTCGGAGCAAGTTATGCCAATGTAGTTTGTTATAAATGTGGAAAACCGGGCCACATTATTAGAAATTGCCGAACCAGGAGAACACGAATGGACAAGGCCGCGGAAGAGTTTTCAATATTAATGCGGCAGAGGCACAGGAAGACCCGAAGCTTGTTACGGGTACGTTTCTTATTGACAATAAATCTGCTTACGTTTTATTTGATTCGGGTGCGGATAGAAGCTATATGAGTAGAGATTTTTGTGCTAAATTAAGTTGTCCATTGACGCCTTTGGATAGTAAATTTTTACTCGAATTAGCAAATGGTAAATTAATTTCAGCAGATAATATATGTCGGAATCGAGAAATTAAACTGGTTAGCGAAACATTTAAGATTGATTTGATACCAGTAGAGTTAGGGAGTTTTGATGTGATAATCGGTATGGACTGGTTGAAGGAAGTGAAAGCAGAGATCGTCTGTTACAAAAATGCAATTCGCATTATACGAGAAAAAGGAAAACCCTTAATGGTGTACGGAGAAAAGGGCAACACGAAGCTACATCTTATTAGTAATTTGAAGGCACAAAAACTAATAAGAAAAGGTTGCTATGCTATTCTAGCACACGTCGAGAAAGTACAAACTGAAGAAAAGAGCATCAATGATGTTCCCATTGCAAAAGAATTTCCCGATGTATTTCCGAAAGAATTACCGGGATTACCCCCACATCGATCCGTTGAATTTCAAATAGATCTTGTACCAGGAGCTGCACCAATAGCTCGTGCTCCTTACAGACTCGCACCCAGCGAGATGAAAGAACTACAAAGCCAATTACAAGAACTTTTAGAGCGTGGTTTCATTCGACCAAGCACATCACCGTGGGGAGCTCCTGTTTTGTTTGTCAAGAAGAAAGATGGTACATTCAGGTTGTGTATCGACTACCGAGAGTTGAACAAACTTACCATCAAAAACCGCTACCCACTACCGAGAATCGATGACTTATTTGATCAACTACAAGGCTCGTCTGTTTATTCAAAGATTGACTTACGTTCCGGGTATCATCAAATGCGGGTGAAAGAAGATGATATTCCAAAGACTGCTTTCAGAACACGTTACGGTCATTACGAGTTTATGGTCATGCCATTTGGTTTAACTAATGCACCAGCTGTGTTCATGGACCTTATGAACCGAGTGTGTGGACCATACCTTGACAAGTTTGTCATTGTTTTCATTGATGACATACTTATTTACTCAAAGAATGACCAAGAACACGGTGAACATTTGAGAAAGGTGTTAGAAGTATTGAGGAAGGAAGAATTGTACGCTAAGTTTTCAAAGTGTGCATTTTGGTTGGAAGAAGTTCAATTCCTCGGTCACATAGTGAACAAAGAAGGTATTAAGGTGGATCCGGCAAAGATAGAAACTGTTGAAAAGTGGGAAACCCCGAAAACTTCGAAACACATACGCCAGTTTTTAGGACTAGCTGGTTACTACAGAAGGTTCATCCAAGACTTTTCCAGAATAGTAAAACCCTTGACTGCATTAACGCATAAAGGGAAGAAATTTGAATGGAATGATGAACAAGAGAAAGCGTTTCAGTTATTGAAGAAAAAGCTAACTACGGCACCTATATTGTCATTGCCTGAAGGGAATGATGATTTTGTGATTTATTGTGATGCATCAAAGCAAGGTCTCGGTTGTGTATTAATGCAACGAACGAAGGTGATTGCTTATGCGTCTAGACAATTGAAGATTCACGAACAAAATTATACGACGCATGATTTGGAATTAGGCGCGGTTGTTTTTGCATTAAAGACTTGGAGGCACTACTTATATGGGGTCAAAAGTATTATATATACCGACCACAAAAGTCTTCAACACATATTTAATCAGAAACAACTGAATATGAGGCAGCGTAGGTGGATTGAATTATTGAATGATTACAACTTTGAGATTCGTTACCACCCGGGGAAGGCAAATGTGGTAGCCGATGCCTTGAGCAGGAAGGACAGAGAACCCATTCGAGTAAAATCTATGAATATAATGATTCATAATAACATTACTACTCAAATAAAGGAGGCGCAACAAGGAGTTTTAAAAGGGGGAAATTTAAAGGATGAAATACCCAAAGGATCGGAGAAGCATCTTAATATTCGGGAAGATGGAACCCGGTATAGGGTTGAAAGGATTTGGGTACCAAAATTTGGAGATATGAGAGAAATGGTACTTAGAGAAGCTCATAAAACCAGATACTCAATACATCCTGGAACGGGGAAGATGTACAAGGATCTTAAGAAACATTTTTGGTGGCCGGGTATGAAAGCCGATGTTGCTAAATACGTAGGAGAATGTTTGACGTGTTCTAAGGTCAAAGCTGAGCATCAGAAACCATCAGGTCTACTTCAACAACCCGAAATCCCGGAATGGAAATGGGAAAACATTACCATGGATTTCATCACTAAATTGCCAAGGACTGCAAGTGGTTTTGATACTATTTGGGTAATAGTTGATCGTCTCACCAAATCAGCACACTTCCTGCCAATAAGAGAAGATGACAAGATGGAGAAGTTAGCACGACTGTATTTGAAGGAAGTCGTCTCCAGACATGGAATACCAATCTCTATTATCTCTGATAGGGATGGTAGATTTATTTCAAGATTCTGGCAGACATTACAGCAAGCATTAGGAACTCGTCTAGACATGAGTACTGCCTATCATCCACAAACTGATGGGCAGAGCGAAAGGACGATACAAACGCTTGAAGACATGCTACGAGCATGTGTTATTGATTTCGGAAACAGTTGGGATCGACATCTACCGTTAGCAGAATTTTCCTACAACAACAGCTACCATTCAAGCATTGAGATGGTGCCGTTTGAAGCACTTTATGGTAGAAAGTGCAGGTCTCCAATTTGTTGGAGTGAAGTGGGGGATAGACAGATTACGAGTCCGGAGATTATACAAGAAACTACCGAGAAGATCATCCAAATTCAACAACGGTTGAAAACCGCCCAAAGTCGACAAAAGAGCTACGCTGACATTAAAAGAAAAGATATAGAATTTGAAATTGGAGAGATGGTCATGCTTAAAGTTGCACCTTGGAAAGGCGTTGTTCGATTTGGTAAACGAGGGAAATTAAATCCAAGGTATATTGGACCATTCAAGATTATTGATCGTGTCGGACCAGTAGCTTACCGACTAGAGTTACCTCAACAACTCGCGGCTGTACATAACACTTTTCACGTCTCGAATTTAAAGAAATGTTTTGCTAAAGAAGATCTCACTATTCCGTTAGATGAAATCCAAATCAACGAAAAACTTCAATTCATCGAAGAACCCGTCGAAATAATGGATAGTGAGGTTAAAAGACTTAAGCAAAACAAGATACCAATTGTTAAGGTTCGATGGAATGCTCGTAGAGGACCCGAGTTCACCTGGGAGCGTGAAGATCAGATGAAGAAGAAATACCCGCATCTATTTCCAGAAGATTCGTCAACACCTTCAACAGCTTAAAATTTCGGGACGAAATTTATTTAACGGGTAGGTACTGTAGTGACCCGAACTTTTCCATGTTTATATATATTAATTGAGATTGATATTTACATGATTAAATGTTTCCAACATGTTAAGCAATCAAACTTGTTAAGACTTGATTAATTGAAATATGTTTCATATAGACAATTGACCACCCAAGTTGATCGGTGATTCACGAACGTTAAAACTTGTAAAAACTATATGATGACATATATATGGATATATATATATAGTTAACATGATACTATGATAAGAAAACATATCATAAAGTATATTAACAATGAACTACATATGTAAAAACAAGACTACTAACTTAATGATTTTTAAACGAGACATATATGTAACGATTATCGTTGTAAAGACATTTAATGTATATATATCATATTAAGAGATATTCATACATGATAATATCATGATAATATAATAATTTAAAATCTCATTTGATATTATAAACATTGGGTTAACAACATTTAACAAGATCGTTAACCTAAAGGTTTCAAAACAACACTTACATGTAACGACTAACGATGACTTAACGACTCAGTTAAAATGTATATACATGTAGTGTTTTAATATGTATTTATACACTTTTGAAAGACTTCAATACACTTATCAAAATACTTCTACTTAACAAAAATGCTTACAATTACATCCTCGTTCAGTTTCATCAACAATTCTACTCGTATGCACCCGTATTCGTACTCGTACAATACACAGCTTTTAGATGTATGTACTATTGGTATATACACTCCAATGATCAGCTCTTAGCAGCCCATGTGAGTCACCTAACACATGTGGGAACCATCATTTGGCAACTAGCATGAAATATCTCATAAAATTACAAAAATATGAGTAATCATTCATGACTTATTTACATGAAAACAAAATTACATATCCTTTATATCTAATCCATACACCAACGACCAAAAACACCTACAAACACTTTCATTCTTCAATTTTCTTCATCTAATTGATCTCTCTCAAGTTCTATCTTCAAGTTCTAAGTGTTCTTCATAAATTCCAAAAGTTCTAGTTTCATAAAATCAAGAATACTTTCAAGTTTGCTAGATCACTTCCAATCTTGTAAGGTGATCATCCAACCTCAAGAAATCTTTGTTTCTTACAGTAGGTTATCATTCTAATACAAGGTAATAATCATATTCAAACTTTGGTTCAATTTCTATAACTATAACAATCTTATTTCAAGTGATGATCTTACTTGAACTTGTTTTCGTGTCATGATTCTGCTTCAAGAACTTCGAGCCATACAAGGATCCATTGAAGCTAGATCCATTTTTCTCTTTTCCAGTAGGTTTATCCAAGGAAATTAAGGTAGTAATGATGTTCATAACATCATTCGATTCATACATATAAAGCTATCTTATTCGAAGGTTTAAACTTGTAATCACTAGAACATAGTTTAGTTAATTCTAAACTTGTTCGCAAACAAAAGTTAATCCTTCTAACTTGACTTTTAAAATCAACTAAACACATGTTCTATATCTATATGATATGCTAACTTAATGATTTAAAACCTGGAAACACGAAAAACACCGTAAAACCGGATTTACGCCGTCGTAGTAACACCGCGGGCTGTTTTGGGTTAGTTAATTAAAAACTATGATAAACTTTGATTTAAAAGTTGTTATTCTGAGAAAATGATTTTTATTATGAACATGAAACTATATCCAAAAATTATGGTTAAACTCAAAGTGGAAGTATGTTTTCTAAAATGGTCATCTAGACGTCGTTCTTTCGACTGAAATGACTACCTTTACAAAAACGACTTGTAACTTATTTTTCCGACTATAAACCTATATTTTTTCTGTTTAGATTCATAAAATAGAGTTAAATATGAAATCATAGCAATTTGATTCACTCAAAACGGATTTAAAATGAAGAAGTTATGGGTAAAACAAGATTGGATAATTTTTCTCATTTTAGCTACGTGAAAATTGGTAACAAATCTATTCCAACCATAACTTAATCAACTTGTATTGTATATTATGTAATCTTGAGATACCATAGACACGTATACAATGTTTCGACCTATCATGTCGACACATCTATATATATTTCGGAACAACCATAGACACTCTATATGTGAATGTTGGAGTTAGCTATACAGGGTTGAGGTTGATTCCAAAATATATATAGTTTGAGTTGTGATCAATACTGAGATACGTATACACTGGGTCGTGGATTGATTCAAGATAATATTTATTGATTTATTTCTGTACATCTAACTGTGGACAACTAGTTGTAGGTTACTAACGAGGACAGCTGACTTAATAAACTTAAAACATCAAAATATATTAAAAGTGTTGTAAATATATTTTGAACATACTTTGATATATATGTATATATTGTTATAGGTTCGTGAATCAACCAGTGGCCAAGTCTTACTTCCCGACGAAGTAAAAATCAGTGAAAGTGAGTTATAGTCCCACTTTTAAAATCTAATATTTTTGGGATGAGAATACATGCAGGTTTTATAAATGATTTACAAAATAGACACAAGTACGTGAAACTACATTCTATGGTTGAATTATCGAAATCGAATATGCCCCTTTTTATTAAGTCTGGTAATCTAAGAATTAGGGAACAGACACCCTAATTGACGCGAATCCTAAAGATAGATCTATTGGGCCTAACAAACCCCATCCAAAGTACCGGATGCTTTAGTACTTCGAAATTTATATCATCTCCGAAGGGTGTCCCGGAATGATGGGGATATTCTTATATATGCATCTTGTTAATGTCGGTTACCAGGTGTTCACCATATGAATGATTTTTATCTCTATGTATGGGATGTGTATTGAAATATGAAATCTTGTGGTCTATTGTTACGATTTGATATATATAGGTTAAACCTATAACTCACCAACATTTTTGTTGACGTTTAAAGCATGTTTATTCTCAGGTGAATATTAAGAGCTTCCGCTGTTGCATACTAAAATAAGGACAAGATTTGGAGTCCATGTTTGTATGATATTGTGTAAAAACTGCATTCAAGAAACTGATTTCGATGTAACATATTTGTATTGTAAACCATTATGTAATGGTCGTGTGTAAACAGGATATTTTAGATTATCATTATTTGATAATCTACGTAAAGCTTTTTAAACCTTTATTTATGAAATAAAGGTTATGGTTTGTTTTAAAAATGAATGCAGTCTTTGAAAAACGTCTCATATAGAGGTCAAAACCTCGCAACGAAATCAATTAGTATGGAACGTTTTTAATCAATAAGAACGGGACATTTCAACTGTTCCTAGCTAAC
The DNA here is from genome assembly GCF_046630445.1 of Rutidosis leptorrhynchoides. Classification (NCBI taxonomy): domain Eukaryota; kingdom Viridiplantae; phylum Streptophyta; class Magnoliopsida; order Asterales; family Asteraceae; genus Rutidosis; species Rutidosis leptorrhynchoides. The sequence goes on along the minus strand of NC_092333.1, from coordinate 350,865,514 downwards.
TGATTACCTTTTATTTATCGCAATTTAATTATCGCAATTTACATTCTCGCAATTTTATTTATCGTCATTTAATTTCTGTTATTTATTTTACGCTCTTTAAATATCGGGACACGTATACAAGGTTTTGACATATCATATCGACGCATATATATATATATATATATATATATATATATATATATATATATATATATATATATATATATATATATATATATATATATATATTATTTGGAATCACCATAGACACTCTATATGCAGTAATGATCGAGTTCTCTATACAGGGTTGAGGTTGATTTTACAATAATATATATACTTTGAGTTGTGATCGAGTCTGAGACATGTACATAGGTCACGATACGTATTAATTAATTCGAATATTATATATTAAACTATATATGAATTATTGAATTACTAATTGTGGACTGCTAACTGTGGACTGCCAACATTGGACAATTAAAATAAATTAAAATATTGATTATAACATATGAAACTAAACAATTCTTCAAGTTTGCCACTTAATTTCATCTTAAACCTCATTTGTATCTTGACAATTACAATCTGCGTTCAAACCTATCATGATCCTTGAAAACACCTCAATCGAGAGGATGAACCAACCGCACTTCATCTACGGAAGAAAAGATTTATGCATATAGTTATGCATCTGAAAACTCTCGAAAACTGAGTAAACGTTAAACACGTAGCTGTGCTAATTCCTTTAGCGTTATTATTACCGAAGATAACTTTGCAACTCCTGTTCGAGATAGCCAGTTTTGTCACAGCTTCAGCAAATCAACTTCGACTTTCATTCGAATTAGCCTTATTACAACCTCGATATATAAGTTTGCCTGTCATCATCGTTACCGGGGAACCGTTTATATTCCACCACATTAGCAGTAAACTTACCAGCAACTTCAATGAATTTGGACTTTCCGAAAAATCATTATATTCATTGAAACCCCATCATGTATACATCTATACCCTGTAACAATAATCTCCATACCAATTACCATGAATCAGCAATTAGTATTTCGAATCTCGTAGTATTTCTACATCAATAGTTATATGTATACACATAACAATTATCTCCTAGAATTACGACCTTCAATTCTGAAATTTTGAAAAGCACCCAGTCTACGAATCAATACATTGAACTTTGAAAAAGCTGAATGAAGCAGCAGAAACTGTGGGCAACTGTAAACGACCTTAATCGTCGAAAGTTTGATGATAAAGAATGGAGTATTGGAAATACTCAATAGAAAATTTAGTACCAAAAAGCGGATTATGTGAAACTATGAAGGAAGCCGTGGACAAATCACAAAGAATAAGTTTGACTTCAAAGAATCCAGATGATTCAATGCCTACTGAAGTCTTTAGCGGATATTTTGCTCCTTACTCTAAACCTTTGCGGACAATAGTTTCCATCATCCTCTGATCTTAGATATTCAAAGATATTATCGTATCTTTCATTACAAATATCCTCCATATGTCTGAAGATATTTTCATAACTATTCTTATCTGAAATCATTAATCTCTTCGTGCTATCAGTGTTACATCATATAGAAACTGTTAGTTTCTATATTCTGTAAACTTTCGAACTTAAAATATGAATGTTATTGAAGTAATGTTGGGAACTGATGCATGAGTTAGTATAATACAATGACACTTGATCAATGTGATTATATTACAGTAAGTCATGCTGAGTTTCTAATGAAACGTGATGATTCACAGATCATAACGTCATCACATGCCATGTTACATAACTCTTTCATTCTGCTTAACTTTTGGACATATCAAGAAAATATATTCTTGATAGTTCTATTCTCAGTGATTCTGATAATTTGAAAATCAAATCGTGCTATCACGTTCCACCCTGCTTAGATCATTATAATCATTCGAAACTCTATATCTACGAATTCTGGACCATTATTCGCTTGACTTGGAGTCGGGAAGAGAAAACAAGAGCATGGAGTTCTGAAAAATAAAGAAAAATGTAAAGCCGATCACAAACATAGGAATTTACAAACCGTGTATATTAATGTTTATCGCAACATAAAGACACGGGAGAATTAGAAACATTATAACCCCAAGGGCGAAGTAGAAGAAAACAGATTCCTCCGGTGGTAACTGGAAAAGGAGAATGATTGTTGCGATAGTGAGGATAAGAACAAGAATCAGAACTGGATTAAGCATTTGCACAATCTTTTGAATTTAGGAATTGAGTATAGAAGTGGTGAAAACTAATAGAACGGAAAAGGTAAATTTATATTGGAAATATCAGACATAGCAATCGAAGCAGATCATTGCATTTAATTGAAGAGACCTTAATCTCCTTATTCACCGAAGAATCAGATCTCACTCAGATTTCAAAGATTTCCTTAAATCCCTTGAATTCCAGAAATCAATCCTATCCACGTCAAAAGATATGACAAATCTACATTTATTCATTTCATTCTTTTGTGATAGCTTCACTCGTATTCTTCGAATAATCGAATTATTTTATCCTTATACTCAATGATGATAAAACTCTATTTATCAACTCATATTCGTCATGAAAACAATTTTATTGTTAGCCATGACCACCTCACTCAAATTTCGAGACGAAATTTCTTTAACGGGTAGGTACTGTAGTGACCCGAAAATTTCCGACCAAATTTAAACTTAATCCTTATATGATTTCAAGTTAAAAATATAGTTGTTATATATTATTATTACTTTCATTATTAATAATAATTAATATTAATATCAAATTTGATACATATGACTTGTTATATCTTAATCATTATTTGTATTATTATTAGACATTATTATACCATTATCATTAAAAATTATTATTATTATAGTTATCATAAAAATAAATACAATTTATTTATTATTATCATTAATAATATTATTGATATCAATTTTATAGTTATTATTATTATCATTAAAATAGTTATGATATTATCATTATCCTTGTTACTAATATTAGTTATTCATTATTAATATATGTATCACTATAAAAACTATCATTTATATTGTTATTACAAATATTAACATTAATAAATTTATGATTTAGTTATATAATTATAAGTAGTATTATTTACATTCTTAATATATATATATACTTATTAATCAAAAAAAATTCGAATCTTTTAAAACAGATAAATAGGAATTAGTTGTTACACTTCACTATCATTGTTGTACCTTTATAGAGCAATTAAAAGAATGAAACAGACTCATAACAGATTCGTTGACAATTTCTATCTGTTTATTCATTTAATTAATTCCCTGATTAAACATATATGTACTTCTTATCTACAAAATTTGTTATATGTATCTTTCTTACTGCATCTGACTGATTCCAATATCTAATTCAGTACCAATCACGAATTTAATAACAGAAGAAGTCGAAATCAGTTTAAGGTCTTTTTCCGCTTTTATTTTCTTTTGTATTCTTCCTCCTGGCTAAATATTCTAACGACTTTAAAATTGCTAATAAGCTTGACTACATTCATTAAGTGATACCAGACGACCATCAACTTCCTTTCATCTTTCTTCTTCGAGACCCACTTTAACTCATTAGATTACCACAATTATGAAAACACAACACTTCGAATAGCAATTGTTACTACTCTTGATCGATGCTTATCTCTTTCTAGTTCGAACCATATTGTACGACTGCTTGTTCCTTATGCAGCTAATCAACACTCAAAAGAAAACCACCAATTAACTCTAACGACCCGTCCTAATCCATCCGGACGAAGTCCATATCGATTATAAATGATTCATAATAGTTGATTACATCGCGAGGTACTTGACCTCTATATGATACATTTTACAAACATTGCATTCGTTTTTAAAAGACAAACTTGCTTTACATCGAAAGTTGACGGCATGCATATCATTTCATAATATATCTAACTATAACTGACTTAATAATAATCTTGATGAACACAATGACTCGAATGCAACGTCTTTTGAAATATGTCCTGAATGACTCCAAGTAATATCTCTAAAATGAGCAAATGCACAGCGGAAGATTTCTTTCGTACCTGAGAATAAACATGCTTTCAAGTGTCAACCAAAAGGTTGGTGAGTTCATTAGTTTAACATAAATAATCATTTTATAATTTTAATAGACCACAAGATTTCATATTTCCATTTCTCATAAACATACGTCCCATGCATAGAGACAAAATTATCATTCATATGGATTGAACACCTGGTAACCGACATTCACAATATGCATATAAGAGTATCCCCATCATTCCGGGATCCTCCTTTGGACATGATATAAATTTTGAAGTACTAAAGCATCCGGTACTTTGGATGGGGCTTATTGGGCTCGATAGATCTATCTTTAGAGTTCGCGTCAATTAGTGTGTCTGTTCCCAAATTCTTAGATTACCAGACTTAATAAAAAGGGGCATATTCGATTTCGATCATTCAACCATATAATGTAGTTTTGATCACTTGTGTCTATTTCGTAAAGCATTTATAAAAGCAACGCATGTATTCTCAGCCCAAAAATATAAAGGGTAAAAAGTCAAATGAAACTCACAGTACTGTATTTTGTAGTAAAAATACATATGACGACATTTGAACAATTCAGGGTTGGCCTCGGATTCACGAACCTATATCATTTGTATATAAATTAAAATGTGTAATCGTAATCGAACGAATTATATATTATTTCTTAAATTGTATATTGTACTTATTTAGCTTGTGTATATATTTAAAATATTTAATATCTATCTTCTTAATTATATTAATATATCTATATATATATATATATATATATATATATATATATATATATATATATATATATATATATATATATATATATATATATATATATGGTTAGTATTATAAAAATATATCATTAGTTTGTTATATATAAGTATTTATATAACTAATATTATTATGTTTGATTTATGGTATATAAACTATTATTATAATTATAATATATGTATTAAGTATATTTTAAGTACAAAATATTTATTGGTAGCAAAAGTGATAGTTTTCGATAATAATGACTTACTAATAATGATAATCTCCTTTGATATTGAAAATACTTATTATAATGACTATATTGTTAGAAGTGATACTTTTGTTAATAATAATAATAGTAATACTACTGATTGCAAAAAAAATAATATTAATACTAATATTAGCGAAAATAATAATAACTTGTATTATTTTTATAGTAACAACAATAATAACCCTAATCACAATTATAATCATATTAGTAGTCCTAAAATGATAATTCAATAATAAGGATAACATTATTACTACTTGTAGCGATAATAATAATAATTGTTGTATCACTTATTATGATACTAATAGTAATTATTATAATACTTCTAAAAATGTTGTTAATAATGATAATAAGAATAATAATACTAATAATACTAATCCTATTATTTCTATTATTATGTTAACAATAATTAATAATAATAATAATAATAATAATAATAATAATAATAATAATAATAATAATAATAATAATAATAATAATAATAATAATAATAATAATAATAATAATAATAATAATAATAATAATAATAATAATAATAATAATAAAAAGATTACTACCTCACACTAAAAGAGCTTCAAAAAAAAAAGAATGCTATTGCCAAGGTTCGAACCTGCAACCTCACGCTAACCCGAATACCCTCCTAACCACTTGTCCATTCCTTCCATTTCTGTAATAATACAGAATCTAAATATAATTAACCCAATAATATTTTCTGTTATAATTTCTTCATATACCTCCACAAGCAGTCGACCAGGATCAATCCCAATCTCTAATTAATTCAATTTAATATTTGAATTGAAATATAACAACTTATAAATATGATGTTAATTAATAGAAATAAAAATAAAATAAAAAAGACCACAGCAGGCCTGCTGCCGTCGTAAAAAAAAAAAAAAAAAAACCTAAATAATGATATTGAATTTAAGAGGTTTTGAGACTTTGAATTCTTCATGAAATATGTTCCAAATGATCATTATAATATACTAGTATCATTAATTTAATTCAAATCTTAACAGAAAAATCAAATTTGATTGAAGAACAAATGTTGACTTTTTAGTTTCAAATCTTTAACTCATAAATTTGAATTCGTTTTGAGAAATTGGAAGGTGAAAGTTTACAGAAAGTTCAACTAAATAAATCCTAACCTAACAGCATTTTTACATTTTTAAAATTCATACGATTTCAAGTTATTGATAATCCTTGTCAAGAACACTAAGAACACTAAACCAAATTTTGAGTTTTAGGTCGTTTTAGATATAAATTTCTGCATGAATTGGGTAGTAAATCACCACTAGAAACTTTTCAAATCATTAATTGAACTTTAATCACTAGAACGAACTCTAATTTGATCTTTGTTCATATGTTTGACTTTTTGAAAATAATCTTTGACTCGTAAATTTGAGATTAATAAAAAGAATTGAGAGTTAGAAACTTACAGATAGTTTACATAGATCATTCCTAACAATCTTGCATCTATAGTTTTTGTAATTGAATTCGATTTCGAATTTTGGCCAAGATCCCTCAAAAACAGAGAGTCGTTTTTCTTTTTCTCTTTTTTTTTTTTTTTAATATCTAAATGAATTGGTGATTGTTTTATTCTGCAACTGGTAGACAAGAAGAATCAATTGGGACTATAATTTCAACCCAAGAAAAGGACTGGAAACAGAAAGCGTACAAGTTCCCAATTTTTATATTTTATATAATTAAATTAATATTAATAATAATAATTATTATTATAATAATAATAATTATTATTATTATTATAATAGAAATACTAATATTATTTATGATAATAATAATAATAGATTGTATTCTTTGTAATAATGATAACTATATTAATGATAATTTTATCAAAAATATACTAATAATAATAATAAGAATTATATTATTGATGATACTATTAATTATAATTATATTAGAAATAATATAACAATGTATTTATATATACATATTTTCATATTACTATTACATATATATATATTTAATATTGAAAGTGATTATTATATTACTACAACAATATATAATTTATAATAAAACTTGTTATATTAATTGTTAATATTAAATAAAGTTATAACTTTACTACTAGTTATAGTGATAATGATATTAACAATGATATCAATAACATTAATAAGTATAACAAATCAGATATATCAAATTCAATATTATAATTTTAGTAATTCTGATATTAATATTAATAGTAACAATGAATGTATTAATAATATAATGATTACAATTAACTTGTAATTACTTTTAAACATTAATATTATATATTATACGATAACATATGTTGAATATTTATTATTTATACATTGTATATACATTACCATATACTCTTAATTATTAATAAGAGTCATATCTATATTTATTCATTTTTAAATTACACTTACTTATTTTTGTAGCTCATTTTACATATTTAGTTCAAATGTTTAAATTTTATTTTATAATTTTAAATTATTATATATATACTTACATTTATATATACATATTTATTTGCAAACTATGGTTCATGAATCGTCGGGCATAATCAAAGGTTAACTGAATCCATATAAATAGTTCAAAGGTCAAATGTATGCACGAACACAGTTCAAGGTTTATGAGACTCCAACATTACAAACTTTGCTTATCATGTCGGAACATATGAAGATTAAGTTTAAATTTGATCAGAAATTCCCGGGTAGTCACAGTACCTACCCGTTAAAGAAATTTCGTCCCAAAATTTGAGTGAGGTGGTCATGGTTAACAATAAAAATATTTTCATGACGAATATGAGTTGATAAATAAAGTCTTATCATCATTGAGTAACGTGGATAAAACAATTTGATTATTCGAAGAGTACGAAGTGAAGCTATCACAAAATAGTGAAATGAAAGGATAAAGATTTGTCTTAGCTTTTGACAGAGTCGTGGTTGAATTTAGAAAATAAGGTGTGTCTTAACTTCTGACATTGTCTTGATTGAATTCCGAAATTCAAGGGATTTAAAGAAAATCTTCGAAATCTAAAAGATTTGACTCTTCGGCGAGTAAGGAAATTAAGATCTCTATAATTAAATACGGTGATCTGCATCGATTACTCTGTCTGATATTTCCATTATAAATTAAGCTCTTCCGTTCCATTATTCTCACCATTCGTATACTTTCTTTCTTAGTTCATACATCCAAAAGATTGTGAAAATGCTTAATCCAGTTCTAATCCTTGATATTTTTCTAATTATCATTTCTGTCATCCTTCTTTTTGAAGGTATTTCGTATGCCCGAGAGACATATTAAATTAATGTGGCTGGTATGTTATGATCCAAGTCGGGTCATACCCAATAACAAACTTACCGACACCTTAAAACGTATTTAGTCTTGACGTTTGGGTCATTAAATAAATACGCGACACTTGGACTTTAGAAAATCGGTTTTCTAAAATATGATCACTTGAGATAAATTATTTGGATAATTTATATATAATTGTTTATAGGTTTAAATGATTATGTTGTGTTATATTTTATAAACACTTGTTTATAAAATGTGAAAGTAACAAAATAAATACATGTTTATATATGTATCAAGTTTATATATATATATATATATAACATTGTTATTTTATAAAATGAGTGTGCAGAATTTTTGGTCTTCAAGACAACATCCCATGCTCATTTGTTACTTCCAACACACACACACCTTTAGTGGTGCATGCTATTTACTTGAACCAAAGCTTGACCACTTCTCTCAAGAGTTTTTCCACATTTTGAACTTGAAAAATTCTGCACAAAAACCTCTCATTTCTGCTGCTGAAGGCCGTGGCTATTGGGAGCCAAAAAGAGGTTCAAAGTTTGGTTTTTGTAAAGCTAATTCAAGTGTTAAGAAATCCTAACCTAAGTACAAGGTGTTGGTTATAAGTTTGGGGTATAACTACTTGAGGTTTCATAGTTTTGGAGCTCCATTCATCATCATCTTCATCATCATCTATCAACAAGCTAGGAGAAGGTATAAACACTTTCTTACTTGTAGTTTGTAAGCATATTTCATAACTTGATCCTAATTGGGTTTTAACTTTAATTGGTTAAAGATATACAAGTTTTAAATGGTAATACTTACATGCTTCCGCTTTAATTTGTTTCCTAAAATGTATCAAGTATTATGAAACTTGTTAAAACCCAACAATGGTATCTAGAGCCGAAGTTGTTGAAATATGCTTCGAGATGGTTATTAAACCCACTATAATTTTGCATTCTATGAACATGCATGAAGTAGAATGTAAAATTTTCGGTTTTGGGTGGTTGTCATTTTGGCCAAAATCACTTGTGATTCTGCATTCTGTACTGCCAATCACCTGTGATTCTGTGTTGCCGATCACTTGTGATTCTGTATTGCCAATCACTTGTGATTCTGTGTTGCCGATCACTTGTGATTCTGTATTGCCGATCACTTGTGATTCTGTGTTGCAGATCACTTGTGATTCTGTGTTTCCAATCACTTGTGATTCTGTATTGCCTATCACTTATGTTGATGATGTTCACAATCTAAGCCTTGACCTTGTGTTTGGTTGCATGCATGGTTGATTGATATTTATTCAATTGGTTTGTAATAATATTTATTCATTTGGCATGTAATAATTCATTTGGTTATGTAATTTATTTTATATTTGGTATGTAAAATAGATTAGGTTGTAATTTCATTTTTTAGACAAAATGTATTAGGATATATTTTGTAAAATGATGAAGAATGATGAAGACTTGAAGAACACATGAAGAAGCATTTGGATGCAAGGTTAAGTGGGAGATTTGAAATCTCCTACTTTGTGTTATAACCCCTTATCCGGTGGCATTTGTTTTCGGCTAAACAAATGTCTACCAAAATGGCTTGATTGTGAACATATTTGTTTTGCATGCATGGTTGTTTATTGTATGATTGTGGATTGTATGGTTGTTTGCTACAAGTTTATCACACAAGTTAACAACACGCAAAATGGCAATTTAATTGGTTAAATTATACATTAATTAACGACATGCAAAACGTCAATTTAAATGGTTAAATTAAAAATGGCTAAAAGGACATTAATAAACGGTTATTAAGATCATGATTAGGATCATATATATAAAATGGTTTATAGACATGAAATTGGCTTTTTCAAAATGAACTATACACCAAATGCATGTTGGTGTATGGCAAATGTTTTCTTAAACTAGAATTTATGAAAACTTAAAATCCCTTAACTAAAACAAGGTAAACAAGTTAAATGCCATCCTTTTGTGAAAACACTTAGACGTATTAGGAAACTCTTGATGGGATAAAGGTCACCTAACCGTCATGAGCGAACTAATATGAATAAGGTACACTTCGCATACATGTGGGATAAAGGTCACCTAACCACTTGTATGTTAAGTCTACATGTTTACACAAGTAGGACGACTTGATTTGGGAATCATGAACTTAGGGTCACCGAAGCATGATGAACAAATAGGCGTTGATGGGATAAATATGCCATGCAAAAGGATTGCATGATCCCATAACTTAGAAGTTGCAAAAGGATTGCAATTGTCACATAAATGACTACCTAGCTAAATCAAATAACGGGATAAAGGTCACCTAACCGAAATTTGATTTACCGTTGGATTCTAAGATTTAATAAAACAATTAAAAATAAGAGGGTATTGTTTATTAAATTTAAAATCGATACTTAAAAGAACTTTGTTGAATTTTGTATATGGCCGCCAATAACAACAACAACATGCAAAACGCACCACTTAACCTAAACCACCTATCATTAAGGTCTCTCTTAGAGAAAGACAAACTCAACCATACCAACTTTATGGATTGGTTCCGCAATCTTCGGATTGTCCTCAAACAAGAGGATAAAGCGTATGTACTTGAGGACCCCATTCCCGATCAACCGGATGAGAATGATGTGGAGGCAATGGCCTCTTACGATAAGTATTGCCACGACTCCCTTCAAGTCTCATGCTTAATGCTTGGGACTATGATACCCGAACTCCAAAAGGATTTCGAACATCATAGTGCATACGACATGATAACGCAATTGAAGGAGATGTTCCTTCAGCAAGCGCGTGTCGAACGCTTCGAAACGGTTCGAGCGCTACATGCTTGTCGTATGGACGATACCCAATCGGTTTCATCTTATGTACTTAAGATGAAAAGCCTTATCGATCGTGCTAACCTTCTTAACCTAAACATATCTAATGAGTTAGCCACCGATCTTATCCTTAACTCCCTATCAAAAAGGTTTGATCAATTTGTAATTAATTACAATATGAATGGGATGGATAAGAGCATAGGTGAGCTTCACGGTATGCTTAGAACGGCGGAAACTAGCATGGGTAAAAGGGCTTTACCCGTGTTAGCAATCGATCAAGGTGGGTCCAAAGGTAAGACCTCTAAGCCAAAGATGGCTAAGAGAAAAGGACCCGCTTACCAAGGCAAAGGGAAAGGGAAGATGGTTACCCCAACCATCAACAAGGCTAAGAAGCAAAAGGTAGCCGAGAAGGCAAACCCCAAGGAAGACCCATGTTTCGGTTGCGGTGAAATGGGTCATTGGAAACGAAACTGTCCGATCTATCTTAAGGAGTTGAAGGATAAGAGGGATGCAGGGCAAACCTCAGGTAATATATATATGGTATATATAGAGCTAAGTATTACTTCTTCTAATACATGGGTATTAGACACTGGATGTGGAACTCATATTTGCAATTCTTTGCAGGGGTTCAAAAGAAGTGATCATGAGGCGGGAACATCAAGTCTCTATATGGGCAATGGTGCAAAGGTGCATGTTAAAGCTCAAGGAGATTTTATTTTGAAGCTTCCAAGCGGATTGGAACTTATTTTAGAAAATGTTTTGTATGCTCCGGATTTGTGTAGAAACATTATTTCTATTTCTCGCTTAAAACAATGTGGTTACGTTGTTAATTTTATTGATGATGATATTCATGTTTCTAAAGATAATGTATTCTATTTCAAGGCTTCGCCTTCAAATGGAATTTATGAATTGGTTCATGATGACACATCATCTAGTAGCTCAATGTACCATACAAGCACCAAGAAACTCAAAAGGGATTTGAGTGATTCCTACTTATGGCATTGTCGCCTTGGTCACATAAACAAGAACCGAATACATACACTTCAAAAGAATGGACTTTTGAAATCAAATGAAATGGATTCGTTTGAAGTATGTGAATCTTGTTTACAAGGCAAGATGACTAAAGCACCTTTCAAAGGGACCTATGAAAGGGCTAAAGATTTATTGGGATTAATACATTCGGATGTATGTGTATCCTTTAAACCCATGACTAGGAAAGGTGAAAGATACTTTGTTACTTTCATTGATGACTTTAGTCGTTTCGGATATGTCTACTTATTAAGACACAAGGACGAAACGTTTGAAGCATTCAAAGAATATCAAAACGAAGTACAAAATCAACTCAATAAGACAATTAAGGTACTACGTACCGATAGAGGAGGTGAATACCTAAGCGATGCCTTCCAAGATCATCTTAGGAGTTGTGGGATTATCTCACAACTTACTCCACCCGGAACACCCCAACTTAATGGAGTTTCCGAAAGGAGGAACCGAACCCTAATGGATATGGTTCGATCTATGATGGCAAGAAGCTCGTTGCCTCTATCATTTTGGGGTTATTGTCTAAGCTCCGCGGCTCGTATTTTAAATATGGCCCCAACCAAGAAAGTGGAACGAACTCCTCACGAGATGTGGTTTGGTAAACCTCCATCTCTATCATACTTAAAGGTATGGGGATGTGAAGCTTATCCTAAGCGTTACGTCCCTAATAAGTTGAATGCTCGATCCACAAAGTGTATCTTCATAGGATATCCCAAAGATGACATGGGATATTACTTCTATGATCCATCCGAGCAAACCGTATTTATTGCTCGGAAGGCGGAATTCCTTGAAACTAAGTTCCTAATGGAAGGAAATAGTGAAAGGAAGATAGATCTTGAAGAGGTTCAAGATCAAGTAGATGATACACAATTGGTTGACACTAGCACTCAACATGAAAATGTTGATAGTGATCAAATGAATGATCAAAATACACAAGGCATTCGTAGATCTGGTAGGGTTAGCAATCCTCCTGAGAGATATGGGTTTCTCATAGATGGTTGCTATACGGTTGATTTGGATGAACCGACAAACTACGAAGATGCTTTATCAAGGATCGATAAAGATAAATGGCAGGAAGCCATGAACGCCGAGATGCAATCCATGTATGAAAACCAAGTTTGGGAACTTGTTGTGCAACCTCCTAGCTCCAAGCTAGTTGATTGCAAATGGCTTTTCAAGAAGAAAACCGACATACATGGAAACTTGGATACATATAAAGCTAGACTTGTTGCAAAAGGTTTCACTCAAACTCAAGGGGTTGATTATGATGAAACTTTCTCGCCTGTGGCAATGCTAAAGTCTATTAGGATATTATTTGCCATTGCTGCTCACTACGACTATGAAATATGGCAAATGGATGTCAAAACCGCTTTCCTAAATGGATATCTTATGGAAGATGTCTATATGGTCCAGCCTGAAGGTTTTGTTGATCCAAAATATCCTAAAAGTGTATGCAAGTTAAAGAAGTCAATCTACGGATTGAAACAAGCATCTAGAATGTGGAATCATCGTTTTAATGAGGAAGCCAAGAAATTTGGCTTCATTAAAAATGGTGATGAAGCTTGTGTATATAAGAAAGCTAGTGGGAGCACTATCATGTTCCTTGTACTATATGTGGATGATATATTATTATTTGGGAATGATATTACCACAATGCAAGGAGTCAAAACTTGGCTAAAGAGTTGCTTCTCCATTAAGGATCTTGGAGATGCACAATACATATTGGGGATAGGGATCTATAGGAATAGATCCAAGAGATTGATAGGTTTAAGTCAAAGTACATACATTGATAAAATCTTGAAAAGGTTCAAGATGGAAAACTCTAAGAAAGGTTTGGTACCTATTCAAAGAGGAACCATTCTCAGTTCATCTCAGTGTCCTACCACGAAAGATGAACAAGAAAGAATGAAGAAAGTCCCATACGCATCTGCTATTGGGTCTATCATGTATGCAATGATATGTACTAGACCGGATGTGTCATGCGCTCTAAGCTTGACAAGTAGATACCAGAACAACCCAGGAAATAGTCATTGGATTGCTGTTAAAAGTATATTGAAATACCTTAGGAGAACTAAGGATATGTTTCTAATATATGGGTCTGGTGAGGAGGAACTCGCCGTAAAAGGTTACGTGGACGCGAGTTTCCAAACTGATCGAGATGACTCTCGATCACAATCCGGTTATGTCTTCATGTTAAATGGTGGTGCGGTCTCTTGGAAGAGTTCGAAACAGGAGGTTGTTGCGTTATCCACTACAGAGTCGGAGTACATTGCCGCCTCACTGGCAGCTCAGGAAGCTGCATGGATGAAGAAATTCATCGACGACTTAGGAGTGGTCCCTTCCATTCAGGACCCTCTTGAGATCTTTTGTGACAACGAGGGTGCGATTGCTCAAATCAAGGAACCTCGTGCTCATCAAAAGACTCGTCACATTGAGCGGAGATTCAACTACATCAGGGATGAAGTTGAAAAAGGAAAGATATGTATTCGCAAAGTTCATACAGATCATAATGTTGCGGATCCACTCACGAAGCTTTTACATGGGCCAAAACATGAGGGACATGTTTGTGCATTAGGGCTTCGATATTCTAGTGATTGGATATGATCTATTTTATGTATTGTACCAGAACGAAATTATTCAAACTCATTAATATAACTATGGTGTTAATTTATTTGAGTTATGTTCCTATTTTGCATATTTCATCCATGAATAAGCAATTATTCTAAATTTCCGTAGTCAATCACATTTGTGGGAACAAGTGTGAGGTTCAGACTATTATGAACTCGGATTGGTATACATTCATAGGTTGAATGTGGGGCAAGGATGCAACCAAGGTTCATAGATATTTGTGGGAAACAAATATTGGAAGACCCGCTCTCAAGAATTACTGTATAGAGCCTTTGTGGTTGATCACATGTAATCTTGAGTAAAGGCGAATATCATTGTATCCTCTGACCTGAGATACATATTGGGTTCGGATATTCACCAAGTACTGTGCCTTGATTCTTTCCTTCGCTATTCTGAAACATGGTAGTACATAAGGAAGAACTCAGGTATATTACAAAGTGTATATCTAGGACGTATGTAGTCAAGATGGAATTTGTCCCTCTTATTCGTTGAGAGTCAGATGTCTAAGGCCTGAAAAGTTAAATCTATAAGAGAGTGATCACTCTGTATCTCCTGGATTTGACATGACATCTAGGATGAAAGGATATTATGAAAGATTCACCTATTCATATTCGAGATGGGACTCGAAAGGGATGATGTTATTGAATGGCACAAAGTCATAACATATTGGGGGTGATGGACGGTCGTTAGGTGGTATCCATCACTTGCATTAATTTCTTATGTTTCTCGTGCAAGTGGGAGATTGAAGGTATTTCGTATGCCCGAGAGACATATTAAATTAATGTGGCTGGTATGTTATGATCCAAGTCGGGTCATACCCAATAACAAACTTACCGACACCTTAAAACGTATTTAGTCTTGACGTTTGGGTCATTAAATAAATACGCGACACTTGGACTTTAGAAAATCGGTTTTCTAAAATATGATCACTTGAGATAAATTATTTGGATAATTTATATATAATTGTTTATAGGTTTAAATGATTATGTTGTGTTATATTTTATAAACACTTGTTTATAAAATGTGAAAGTAACAAAATAAATACATGTTTATATATGTATCAAGTTTATATATATATATAACATTGTTATTTTATAAAATGAGTGTGCAGAATTTTTGGTCTTCAAGACAACATCCCATGCTCATTTGTTACTTCCAACACACACACACCTTTAGTGGTGCATTCTATTTACTTGAACCAAAGCTTGACCACTTCTCTCAAGAGTTTTTCCACATTTTGAACTTGAAAAATTCTGCACAAAAACCTCTCATTTCTGCTGCTGAAGGCCGTGGCTATTGGGAGCCAAAAAGAGGTTCAAAGTTTGGTTTTTGTAAAGCTAATTCAAGTGTTAAGAAATCCTAACCTAAGTACAAGGTGTTGGTTATAAGTTTGGGGTATAACTACTTGAGGTTTCATAGTTTTGGAGCTCCATTCATCATCATCTTCATCATCATCTATCAACAAGCTAGGAGAAGGTATAAACACTTTCTTACTTGTAGTTTGTAAGCATATTTCATAACTTGATCCTAATTGGGTTTTAACTTTAATTGGTTAAAGATATACAAGTTTTAAATGGTAATACTTACATGCTTCCGCTTTAATTTGTTTCCTAAAATGTATCAAGTATTATGAAACTTGTTAAAACCCAACACTTTTCAATCTTCTATCAGAAGAATCTATTTACTTCTACTATTACCTTGGAGTGATACTATTCTTAATTATACTGTGTCTTTATATTGTTATTTGTATTAATATCCATGGTTTGTAACCTCCGTGTTGTTATTGGGCTTTATATTTTCTCTTATATTTCGAAGTCCCTTCTTCTGTTTTCCATAATCATTGTCATCCCCAGTTAACGTTCTCTTTTATTTACTGTGATTTATACCCCAATTTCTATTTCGGAACTTTATCTCTTCGTTTCTTCTTCTTGCGATTAAGCACCGCTTGTAATGGTTCAGAATTCGCAGATATAAACTTCGGAATAAACATTGTTAATGTTCTAAGAAGAAAATCGTAATGGCACGATTTGATTTGTCAAATTACCAGAATCACTGAGAATAAAACTATCAAGAATATATTTTCTTGATATGTTCGAGGATGAAGTAGAATGAACGAGTCGTGTAACATGGCACATGATGACGTTATGATCTGTGAATCATCACCTTCCATTAGAAACTCAGCATGACTTACTGTAATATAATCACGTTGATCAAGTGTCATTATATTATACTAACTCATGCATCAGTTCCCAGCATTACTTCAATAACATTCATATTTTAATCTCGAAAGTTTACAGAATATAGAAACTAACAGTTTCTATATGATGTAACACTGATAGCACGAAGAGATTAATGATTTCAGATAAGAATAGTTATAAAATATCTTCAGAAATATGGAGGATATTTATAATGAAAGATACGATAATATCTTTGAATATTTAAGATCAGGGGATGATGGAGACTATTGTCCGCAAGGGTTTAGGGTACGGAGCAAGATATTCGTTGAAGGTTTCATCGGATCCAGAATTACCTAGATTCTTTGAATATATGGTATGGTCCTTGTATTTGTCCTTGGTCTCCTTCGTGGTTAGCTCAATCCGTTTTCCAGTTCTAACTTTTCTGAGCTTTTCCAACATACTATTCTTTATCATCAAACTTCCGATGATTAAGGTCGTTTATGGTTGTCTATAATTTCTGCTGCTTCATTCAGCTTTTTCAACATTCAGAGTATTGATTTGTGACTGAGTACTTTTCAGAATTTCAGCATGAGAGATCATAATTCTAAAAGATAAATGTCATACATATAACTGTTGATGTAGATATGCTGTGAGTTTCGAAATACTAATTGCTAATTCTCGGTAATTGATATGACAATTCTAGTTATAAGATTGCGGATAACTATATGATAGGGCTTTAATGAACAAATATAATGATTCTTCGGAGAGACTTAAGTCAATGAGTAATGAAGTTGCTGGTAAGTTTAATGCTAATGTGGTGGAATATAAACGGTTCCCCGGTAACGATGATGAAAGACAAACTTATATATCAAGCTTATAATATAGTTAATCCGAATGAAAGTCGAAGTTGACTTGCTGGAGCTGTGACAAAATTTGCTACTTTAAAAGGAATTGTCAAGTTATTTTGGGTAATAATAACACTAAGGAATTAGCACAACTACTTGTTAAATGTTTACTCAGTTTCCGAGAGTTCTTCAGGTGCATAACTATATGCATAAATCTTTCCTTCCGTAGATGAAGTGCGGTTGGTTCATCCTCTCGATTGAGGTGTTTTTAAGAATCATGAAAGGTTTGAACGCAGATTAGAATTTATCAAGATACAAATGGCGTTTAAGATGAAATCAAGTGGCTGATAATGCTAAAAACGAACATATATTTCATAGCATTGTTCCTCAAGAAAGACACGCTTTTAGTTGCAATTGTTCTATTTAAAAGTGATATTCGTTTAAATAATAAAAGGTGAAGACAAAAGACAGATTCGACGAATTGAAGACGCAAACGACCAAAAAGCTCAAAAGTACAAAATACAATCAAAGAGGTTCCAATTATTGATAAGAAACGTCTCGAAATTACAAGAGTACAAGATTCAAAACGCAAAGTACAAGATATTAAATTGTACGCAAGGACGTTCAAAAATCCGGAACCGGGACCAGAGTCAACTCTCAACGCTCGACACAACGGACTAAAAATTACAAGTCAACTATGCACATAAATATAATATAATATTTAAATAATTCTTATAATTATTTATATATTACATAAATAATAAAAATCCGTCGGCAAGAAAGACTCCAAAGTTTGTGAGCTGTATTTACAAACTCCGCGACTCGCGGAGTTTGAAGGCAAAAAGGGCTGCGAGTCGCGGAGCCCCAAAGTTTGAAACTCCCTATAAAAGCAAACGAATTCTGATCGCAAAAACCAACATATATATCCATCTCTCTATCTATATACGTAATATTTATATTTATATTTTATATTTTAATTTTAATTTTAATTTTAATTCTAATAATAAGGGTATGTTAGCGAATGTTGTAAGGGTGTAAGTCGAAATTCTATCCGTGTAACACTACGCTATTTTTAATCATTGTAAGTTATGTTCAACCTTTTTAATTTAATGTCTCGTAGCTAAGTTATTATTATGCTTATTTAATCCGAAGTAATCATGATGTTGGGCTAATTACTAAAATTGGGTAATTGGGCTTTGTACCATAATTGGGGTTTGGACAAAAGAACGACACTTGTGGAAATTAGACTATGGGCTATTAATGGGCTTTATATTTGTTTAACTAAATGATAGTTTGTTAATGTTAATATAAAGATTTACAATTGGGCGTCCCTATAAATTACCATATACACTCGATCGGACACGATGGGCGGGGTATTTATATGTATGAATAATCGTTCATTTAACCGGACACGGGAATGGATTAATAGCCACTAGAATAATTAAAACAGGGGTGAAATTATGTACAAGGACACTTGGTATAATTGATAATAAAATATTAAAACCTTGGGTTACACTCAGTCGACATCCTGGTGTAATTATTAAACAAAGTATTAAAATCTTGTTACAGTTTAAGTCCCCAATTAGTTGGAATATTTAACTTCGGGTATAAGGATAATTTGACGAGGACACTCGCACTTTATATTTATGACTGATGGACTGTTATGAACAAAAACCAGACGAACATATTAAATAATCCAGGACAAAGGACAATTAACCCATGGGCATAAAACTAAAATCAACACGTCAAACATCATGATTACGGAAGTTTAAATAAGCATAATTCTTTTATTTCATATTTAATTTCCTTTATTTTATATTTAATTGCACTTCTAATTATCGCATTTTTATTGTTATTGTATTTAATTGCACTTTTAATTATCGTACTTTTTAATTATCGCAAGTTTATTTTATCGCACTTTTATTATTCACAATTTCATTATCGTTATTTACTTTACGCTTTAATTTAAGTCTTGTATTTATTTTTAATATTTTACATTTGGTTTTAACTGCGACTAAAGTTTTAAAATCGACAAACCGGTCATTAAACGGTAAAAACCCCCCTTTATAACAATAATATTACTTATATATATATTTGTATTTTTATAAAATTAAACTAATATAGCGTTAAGCTTTGTTTAAAGATTTTCCCTGTGGAACGAACCGGACTTACTAAAAACTACACTACTGTACGATTAGGTACACTGCCTATAAGTGTTGTAGCAAGGTTTAAGTATATCCATTCTCTAAATAAATAAATATCTTGTGTAAAATTGTATCGTATTTAATAGTATTTTCTGCTAAAATATAATAGCTATTTTATATACACCTCGCATAACTATCAAGTATTTTTGGCGCCGCTGCCGGGGAATCGCTTAAAAGCCGGAAGAGCAACGCTAATAATAAAAAAAAACCGAAAAAAATAAAAATAAAATATATATATAAATCTAATTTTACGATTTTTATTTATAAAATTATAAAGTAGTTCTATTTTTATTTTAGTTTTTAAATATAAGTTTTTATTATATAAATATTTAGATTTTAAAACAGAAAAATATAAAACAGAAAATAAAAATAAAAAATGCGCAAAACTTAAAACTGTACCAGAGTTGAATTTTGGAACCCCGCGACTCGCGGGGTTTGCTGCTTGGAATACCGCAACTCGCGGAGTTACCCTGACACCGACAGAACCCTAATTTTGCATTTATTACGGGTAATTATTAATTATTATTATTATTAACCCTAGTTAATTATTATTATTATAATTAGTTTTACTTTTTATTTAATTTATATTTTAGTTAAATTAGTTTAATTAAATTGTAAAATTAATAGTTTTAATAAATAAATAATATCAAAATAATATTTTTATAAAAATTGTATTTTTTTTACAACTTTTTGTATATTTTTATATTTTGTCCCTTTTTAATCGTTGTAGCGTAATATTTGTATTTTTAGCTCATATTTAGTTTTAAACTTAGTTTTTGCCATAGTTATTTTTACTTCTAGATTTTTAGGCTTTGCCGTAGAATTCCTTAAGTGCTTTTTCTTTAGACTAAGATTTAGGTACTTTAGAATTTTGCGACGCCTTTTTAAGTTTTAGTTTCTTTTTAAGTTATTTCCATTTGGGATATAGTTTTTCTTGTAAGCTTTAATATTATTAGACGACTTTTTCCTATGTATCAATTATCATTCCAATTAGTAATTTCAATTTGCGATTATAATTTTAAGTTAGTTGTAGTAATAAGGTTAGGTTAGTCAATTGTTTTTAAGTTTTATAAGTTTCTTTTATTTTTCCGTCACCTTTTATTTTTCAACTATTTTTCTTTTTCGACCTTTTTCTGACGCGCTCTTTTTCTTTCTTATTTCTCGCTATTCTAGTTTTAGGACATAAATTTTTATTCTACTTCTTATCTAAATTTCTTAAAATTACGAAAATTTATTTTAAGTGGTTAAATTGATAGACATCAAAATTTTCTGGTTCGTAGTAATAGTTGGATTTGTACGTGGACCGGGTTATTGGAGCCAAACAGTCCTCAATTATATTGAGACCAAACGAATCCTGCCCCTCTGCTGCATCTTTTGGCTATTCGAAACATGGGCAAAATCAGAAAAGTCTATTAATTGAATAACTTATTATAATTTTTCTTTCGTTTTAAAAACTAATAGGATATTCAGTGAATGCACCGAGCAAGACGTTCACCACCTTTTGTTCGTTCACCACCTGTAACTAGATCAAGACATTTAGCAAATATTACCGCCGTTGATTTTTCTTTAGAATCATCATCCAGTCGACCAAGTACTCTAGTTCAAATTTCCGATAATCCATTTTTTGAACCCGACCTCACAATTGAGAATCCGGAGAATATTCAGGAACGATTCATAGATCCTGAACCACTAAACTTTCCTCTGGAACCACCAATCATTCAAACAGAGATTGTTGAGGAACGAACCATTAAATCAGAATCCTCTAGTGATTCCGATTCAACAAATTCAATTATGGAGAATCTGGAACCTTTAAGTATGGAAGACCGAATGAGAGCTAAACGCACAGGCCAAGGTCACGAAATTACTCATCCAGACATTAATGCGCCAGATTATGAAATCAAAGGACAAATTCTACACATGGTGACTAATCAATGCCAATTTAGTGGTGCACCGAAGGAAGATCCAAATGAACATCTACGTACCTTTAATAAGATCTGCACACTATTTAAAATCCGAGAAGTGGAGGATGAACAGATATATCTCATGTTATTTCCCTGGACTTTAAAGGGAGAAGCCAAAGATTGGTTGGAATCATTACCTGAAGGGGCGATCGATACATGGGATGTTTTAGTTGAAAAATTTCTTAAACAATTCTTTCCGGCATCTAAAGCCGTAAGACTTCAAGGAGAAATTGTTACGTTCACACAGAAACCAAATGAAACTCTATATGAGGCGTGGACTAGATTTGGAAAGTTGTTAAGAGGATGTCCGTAACATGGTTTAGACACCTGTCAAATAGTACAAATATTCTACCAAGGATGCGACATCACTACAAGGAAAGACATAGATATAGTAGCTGGTGGTTCTATTATGAAGAAAACCGAAACTGATGCTTACAAAATTATTGATAACACTGCTTCCCACTCACATGAGTGGCACCAAGAAAAAGATATCGTTAGATCATCTAAAGCAGCTAGAGCCGATTCTAGCCATGACTTAGATTCTATTTCCGCAAAGATAGATGCTGTCGAGAGACGAATGGAAAAGATGACTAAAGATATTCACTCAATACGAATTAGTTGTGAGCAGTGTGGAGGACCACATTTGACAAAAGATTGTCTCAGTATTGAATTAACAATGGAACAAAGAGAGAATATTTCATACATAAACCAAAGGCCTGGAAATAATTATCAGAATAATTATCAACCTCCAAGACCTATTTACAATCAAAACCAGAACTATAACCGAAATATTCCATACAACAACCAACAAGGTCCTAGCAATCAACAAGTATCCAATAATACTTACAATCAGCAAAGACCTAATTTTCAAAACAAACCACCACAACAAACCGATGATAAAAAGCCGAATTTAGAAGATATGATGACGAAGCTAGTTGAAACTCAAACGCAGTTTTTCACATCTCAGAAACAAACTAATGAACAAAATGCTCAAGCATTTAGAAATCAACAAGCTTCTATTCAAAATCTGGAACAAGAAGTAAGTAACCTAGCAAGGTTAATAGGTGAAAGAAAACCGGGAAGTCTACCTAGTGATACAAATGCTAACCCCCGGAATGAAACAGCTAAAGCCATTACCACAAGAAGTGGTACAACACTTAAACCACCTGAAATACCTGTAACTTCTGATGAAGCTATTCATACTCCACAAGAACCACAACCTGATCAAGATAAGGAAAAAGAACCGGTAGTTGAAAAGGTTAATGAAGATAACACAGTTAAGGCTAAACCTTATGTTAAACCATACCAACCACCACTTCCTTACCCGAGTAAAATGAATAAAGAGAAACTTGAAGCCGAGCAATCCAAATTCTTGGATATGTTTAAACAGATAAATGTAAATCTTCCTTTCATTGATGTGATTTCAGGAATGCCTAGATATGCTAAATTCTTGAAAGATCTGATCACGAATAGAAAGAAAATGGAAGAACTCTCGGCTGTTACCATGAATGCTAATTGTTCAGCAGTGCTGTTGAATAAGATACCAGAAAAATTATCTGATCCAGGAAGTTTCACAATTCCATGTTTTCTGGGTAGTCTTAGTTCAATAGAAGCATTGGCAGACTTAGGTGCTAGTATAAATCTAATGCCATATTCACTATACGCTAAACTAGACCTTGGAGAATTGAAACCAACCAGAATAAGCATACAACTAGCCGATAGATCAATAAAATATCCTAGAGGGATAATGGAGAACATGCTAGTTAAAGTTGGTACTTTAGTATTTCCAGTAGATTTTGTTGTTCTGGACATGGAAGAAGATTCTCAAGTTCCTCTCATATTAGGAAGACCATTCTTAAACACGGCTAAAGCAATGATAGACGTGTTCGGTAAGAAATTGACCCTAAGTATAGAGGATGAGAGTGTTACCTTTTCAGTTGATAGAGCAATGCAACAACCGCAATCTGCAGATGATACATGTTATTACATTCAAACTATAGATGCACATGCAGAATTATTAAAAGAATTTCCAGAATTGCAAGGAACAGGAGAATGTTCTTTAGGAGAAGGTAATGAACCAATTGATGAAGCTGAAATGTTAGCTACACTTATAGCTAATGGATATGAACCAACAACAGAAGAAATTCAAATGCTAAAAGAAGAAGACAGATATCGATATAAATCATCGATAGAAGAACCTCCGAAATTATAGTTAAAGCCACTTCCAAACTATTTGGAATACGCTTATTTACATGGTGAATCTGAATTACCTGTAATAATATCATCTTCTCTTACTGAAAATGAGAAATCACAACTCATTTCTGTGTTGAAAGCTCATAAACCAGCCATTGCATGGAAGATTCATGATATTAAAGGAATAAGTCCTTCGTATTGCACACATAAAATCCTTATGGAAGAAGGTCATAAAACGTATGTGCAACGCCAACGAAGACTAAATCCTAATATGCAAGATGTAGTTAAAAAAGAAATTATTAAACTGCTAGACGCAGGTCTAATTTATCCAATCTCTGATAGTCCATGGGTAAGCCCAGTCCAATGCGTACCTAAGAAGGGTGGCATGACTGTCATTACAAATGAAAAAATGAGCTTATTCCTACTAGGACTGTAACAGGATGGCGTGTGTGTATTGATTATAGAAAATTAAATGACGCCACCAGAAAAGATCACTTTCCCTTACCTTTCATAGATCAAATGTTGGAAAGATTAGCCGGAAATAGTTACTATTGTTTTCTAGATGGATTTTCCGGATATTTTCAAATTCCAATAGCACCCGAAGATCAAGAGAAAACCACATTCACGTGCCCTTATGGTACTTTTGCTTACAAACGCATGCCATTTGGACTTTGCAACGCCCCTGCAACCTTTCAAAGGTGTATGATGGCGATTTTTCACGGCATGATAGAAGAATGCATGGAAGTTTTCATGGATGACTTTTCAGTCTCCGGTGATACATTTGAATCATGTCTAGTTAATCTGGAACGAATGCTCATTAGATGCGAACAATCAAATCTAGTACTTAATTGGGAGAAATGCCATTTTATGGTTAAAGAAGACATCGTTCTTGGTCATAAAATTTCAAAAGAAGGAATTGAAGTGGATAGAGCTAAAGTAGATGTAATTGCTAAACTTCCACATCCCACCAATGTTAGAGGAGTTAGGAGTTTTCTAGGGCATGCCGATTTTTACCGACGTTTCATAAAAGATTTTTCTAAAATTGCCACTCCTATGAATAAACTCCTAGAAAAGGATGCTCCATTCATCTTTTCAGATGAGTTTATCAAATCTTTTAATATTCTTAAAGAGAAACTCACTAATGCGCCAATCATGATAACACCAAATTGGAATCTACCATTTGAACTAATGTGCGATGCAAGTGATTTTGCAATAGGAGCCGTTTTAGGATAAAGGATTGAAAAACGATTTCAACCTATATATTATGCTAGTAAGACGTTACAAGGAGCACAAACGAACTATACAACTACTGAAAAAGAACTCCTTGCTATTGTCTTTGCTTTTGACAAATTTCGATCATATCTCGTTCTAGCAAAAACGGTGGTCTATACCGACCATTCTGCTCTTAGATACCTATTTTCAAAACAAGATGTTAAACCAAGATTAATCCGTTGGATCTTACTCTTACAAGAGTTTGATATTGAAATCCGAGATAAAAGAGGAGCAGAAAATCTCGCCGCTGATCATCTTTCTCGTCTTGGAAATCCCAAATTAGAAGTTCTAAATGAATCGGCCATACAAGACAACTTTCCTGATGAATATCTATTGAAGATAGATTATAAAGAAATTCTATGGTTTGCAGACTATGCAAACTATTTAGTATGTGGATTCCTTGAAAAAGGATTATCGTACCAAAGACGAAAGAAATTTTTCAGTGATATAAAACACTATTTTTGGGAAGATCCACATTTGTTTAAAAGTTGTCCCGATGGAATAATACGCCGATGTGTATTTGGAGATGAAGCTAGTAAAATTTTAAACCATTGTCACACAGGACCAACAGGAGGGCATTATGGGCCTCAACTAACAGCAAAAAAAGTTTATGATGCTGGATTCTATTGGCCTACAATTTACAAAGACGCACACCTTCTTTGCAAATCCTGTGATGCTTGTCAAAGGGCCGGAAAAATAAGTCAATGTGATGAAATGCCACAAAATGTCATCCAAGTATGTGAAGTATTTGACATTTGGGGTATTGACTTTATGGGTCCATTTCCAAAATCTCATAATAATCTATATATACTCGTAGCCATTGATTATGTATCTAAATGGGCGGAAGCACAAGCTCTCCCAACTAACGATGCACGAGTTGTAGTCAACTTTTTAAAACGTCTTTTTGCAAGGTTTGGAACACCGAAAGCTTTAATAAGTGATCGGGGTACTCATTTCTGTAATAATCAACTTGAGAAAGTTCTTAAAAGATATGGAGTAGCTAATAAAATCTCCACCGCATATCATCCACAAACAAGTGGACAAGTTGAAAATACCAACCGAGCTTTAAAACGTATTCTAGAGAAAACCGTAGGATCAAATCCGAAGGAATGGTCCATTAAATTGGAGGATGCACTATGGGCTTTTAGAACAGCCTACAAAACTCCAATTGGAACCACACCTTTTAGACTTGTTTATGGAAAAGCATGTCATCTTCTAGTAGAAATTGAACACAAAGCATTTTGGGCTTTGAAGACATGTAATCTTGATTTACATGAAGCCGGACGTCTACGATTAAGTCAACTAAACGAATTAGAAGAATTAAGACATGAAGCATACGATAATTCGTTAATCTATAAAGAAATAACGAAGAAATGGCATGATAAAAGAATCAGAAGTTCAAAAGAATTTAAAGAAGGAGACAGAGTTCTTCTTTTCAATTCACGATTCAAGCTATTTCCTGGAAAATTGAAATCAAGATGGTCTGGACCATTCATAGTCAAAAGAGTTTTCCCATACGGAACGATAGAATTAATAAATTCAAATGGGATTGAATTTAAAGTTAATGGTCACAGAGTTAAACACTACATAGATAGTCCGATGGAAGTCGACAACGAAGTTAATCACAATTTCGACACCACAGCTAACTAAGTGTGGGGAGAATCAAGTCTTTAAAGGATAATATGTATTTCTGTTAGAGTTAGATTGTCTGTTTTCGTGTAGTTCTCGAAAATGGAACCCGAATGGTCTTTCCCTAGCAGACCCTAAAGAACTAGTCTTCTCCCCCCATTCTGAATTTTTATTTTTTTAGGTTTTTACAAAATGAAGACTGCCTGTGAACTAAACCATGGTCTAATGCTACACGCTTTGATCACTAAATGTAATAATGACACACTACCGAGTGAAATAGTATCAGTAATCAGAGAAAGATTGGACGGAGTTAGAAAAGAATCCAGATGCGAAGATAATAAGTTACAATTTGGTAAAGGAAAATCAAAATCCGCAGCGAAAAGAAGAGCACGACACCTAGAAAGATGTCACAAATGCAGAAAATGGTCACATGGAGGTAAATGTTCAAATAATCAAACCTATTCAAATACCGAATTTGTTACTTTATGCAGAGACGGACCGTTCATATGTTTAGAAGAAAAGACACTGAATGCTCGAGGTTACGCCTATGTAGCTATGGAAAACCAATTAAACCGACTATCTTATGAATGGGATAGATCATATAACTAAGAAATCTATTTCACAGGTATGTTTGTACAGTTTTTATTTTATTTTTTTTATTTTTAACCTTTTGATAATAAACGCTAATTTGTTCGCTATAAAGTATTAAATTGGTATTGAATAAAATTAGGTTTGGCAACCGAAATTATTGATATCATTCAAAAATTTATTACATCACTGCGAAATTTAACGTTTATTCTTAAGGTATAAATATCTTTAAACAATCAACCCAAAATATTTCAAAAATTCGTCATGAGTTAAATTAGGTTATGGAACCGAAATTACTTTACCGAAAAGAGGGGCGCATATTTTTGATAATATTTGATTGATTAAAGTGGGATAAAAAACCAAAAAGATTTTTAATTTTATTTTTACCATGTTTTTAAAATTAATATATAAATCTTAAATTAAAATTGTAAACTTTGTAAAATCAATATATTTAAAATTGTAAATATTTGAAAAAATTAATATAAGTTTGGTGTGAATTTATAATATGAATTTTTAAATTAAGTTTGGTGTGAATTTTTAATATAATTTTGAATTTTATATTTAAATTGTGTGAATTTAAAAACAAAAATTTACTTTATCTCATTAAGTTAAAAATATGATTTTTAAAATTCATCGCAAGTTGAAGACTAGGTCTTTAAACCGAAATTGCTTTACCCAAGGGAGGGACGAGAACTTTTATTATCATTATTTTTAATCTTATTGAATTAAAGTATGCCAAAAACATAAAAAAAACCAAAAATCTTAGCTTTTAAAACAATAGCTACAAAAAGAAAAATTTTAAAATTTTGTCGAAGGACGGACTAGGACATCGATCCGAAACGACCTCGTCCTAAATAACAAGGGAAACAAAATTTTAAAATTAATTACTTAATTGTTTTAATTAGTATAAGATGTTAAAAAAAAAATTAACAAACTCCGCGACTCGCGGAGTTTGAAGAGTAAAAACCCCGCGACTCGCGGAGGGACCAAATTACAGAAAAAAATAAAGCTGAATGAAGAGCTCAAACCACACACCACAAAAACACATACAGCTAAAATACTGCGCGAAAAAACCCGAAAAACACCCCCAAAATCACAATTTTTAACCGTTAATCATCAAATCTTTTACTAAAATCATGTTGAGAAGGATGCTATCAAGGAATTACTCAAGAAAAATGGTAAATTTCTACACCTAAACACCATTTAATCCGAAAATTAGTGTTCTTGAGCAATTTTTTCCCCAATTTGATTTTGATGCTTTTTAGTGTAATTATGATTAAATTGTTTATGTATTATGCTTGTATAACCTAGATTGATGCTATTTAACATGATTAGAAGCCTTAAACTTCAAATTTTGAGTAATCTAGGGTTTGTGTTCTTGAGCAATTTGGGGCTTTTTGATATAAACAGGTTATGGCCGATTTTTGTCATGAATTGTTGCTAAATTAAGTAGTGTAACATGTTTAGGTAGTTAAATGATCCAAACTTTGAGCCTAAACATGATTTTGAGAATTAAAGTGGACTTTTTCAAGTCTAAAATTCATGAACTTGATTTTTGAGAGATAATGCCATTTGAAACTTGTTTAATTGCTAGTAATGATTATTTTGACATGTTATTTGAGTAAAATACTTATGAACTTGGCGAACATTTTTGTATATGCTTATTTGAAAAAGTGTAGATTTGATGAAAATATAAAAATGAGCTTAAGTTTGATATAAATTGATCATGTCATTGTAATTATTTTGATTGATGATTTTGCTGACACTAATGCATATTTGGATGCACAAAAATTGTGTTTGATGTGTTTTGCAGACTGAAGGGGGTGAATCTTCATCCCAAGCTCGCAATGCTCCTGCTGAGAATGCGGAACAACAGGAGGTGGATAACTACTACAAGCAAGATATACCTCATCCAGTCATGACATTTTCTGATATGCACTTGGAAGATTTGCACCCGAACCTGAGATTTGACAGACTTTGGATAGATTATCCAAAATACCAAAGGGGTTTGCATACTCTTCATTCTAAAGTTGTTGAGGTACCTAGGGTCATAGAATGGGGACCATTAGAAGCTGTAGAATTGGCTGGGCCAATTAGGGAATTACTTGCACAGAGGTATGGTAATTCTACTTTTAACGACTGGGTACGTTTATTCACCATGCGTAGACCTGTATATAAAGTATGGTGTGAAGAATTGTTGTGTAGTATAGAATTAAATGATCGGGTAGCTAGTTTAACCGATCGATCTTTTATTAGATTTTTGTTAGGAGGTTCGATGCGCCACATGTCTTTACTAGACATGGCTCAGGCTTTACGTATATATACGCCTGAGGAGTTAGCATTTGCCGATTGTAGAGGGTTGATACTAAATGGTAGAAAGATAGATGAAAATTTTGATACACATGGTGTATGGAGTCAAATGACAAGCCATCACCGATTCAAAGGGGGAAATTACTCTTATTTGGATATAGATAGAGCTGAATTAAGAGTAATTCATAGGTTTTTAGCTAATTCGATTACACAAAGAGGTAAGAACAAGGAAAAGGTAAATGAACAGGATTTGTTTTACCATATGTGTATTCGAGACCCACAAAGTGCTGTAAGTATACCTTATTGTGTGGGTTATTATTTATCTGCTATGGTTAGGGGGATGAGACCGCATAGCATAATAGGAGGTGGTATTTTTATTACTTTGATTGCTGAATATCTCGGTGTGGATATAAGTCGGGGGGGATTATTAGTCGAAGAACCAGAACCCCGCGATACAATAGGTTTAAATGTATACCATGGTGCGAAATTTTTGAAGAGGCGAAATAACGCCGCAGTACAATACCATGGTAGACATCCACAGGTTGAGAGAAACCAACAGCAAGGTAATGTAGGAGGGGGAAATGAAATGCAAGAAATGCAAAGGTTTATAGCTTCACAGGAGTACGAAAATGCTAGACAGAGAGCATTTGAAGATTGGCAAGTTCATCAAAACCAAATCATAGCTCATTGCCAACATATAGGTAGAAACTATATTCCTACTCCAAAACCCATATTCCCTCCCTGGTCTATAGAGATGCAACCACCGTATCCTACGTATAACCCAGCCGAAGCATTCTATAGCACCTATGGTTATGCATGGAACCCCTATTGGTATCAGTATCATCCCTAGTCTACTTAGTTTTATTTATTTTGTAATTTGTAATGTTGATATGTTTAATACTTATGTTAATATTGTAATAGTTTTTATAATTTTCTAACTTTTATTCTTAGATTTTAATAATTTTTGAATGTGGGGTAATATACCAAACTTCAAAAATATGTATATATGTTTGTAGTTTATCTTATGTACACAACAGGGTAAAACAACGCATTTTCAAAGACTGGCATTAAGTTCAGCAAAAGCAACTAATTTTGACGACAAGATGCAAAATATATGTGAAATAACAACAAGACGGAATGAACAAATGATGTGCACCATTTATCATTCAGCAAACAAACGACAATATATTTGGAAACTTTGGTAAAATTTAATCATTTTCACACAAATCACCCTCAATAATTTAAATTGTTACTGATTTCTTGCAAATGAGGGCATTGCAAGATCTTAAGTGTGGGAAGGGGTTAAATTCTTTCGGATTTTAAAATTTTTACTTTATACACTTGGTTACCATTAGAAATACTAGTAAAGTAGTAGTTGTATTAGAAACTAGTGCTCTCTGATAATAAAGAACAGCCCTAGTCTTATATACTGACTACCCAATTCTAGTAAAATTTTTCAAAATTTTCAATTAAATGAACTCAAAATTATGTTTATACATATTTATGAACGATAAAACTAGGTTTTAACACCGAAATTATTGTTACCTCAGAAAGGACATAAATTGAGAAACAAACCAAAATGTTAAAATTCATTTAAAATGGAATAGAGGACGATAAAAAGGAAAATAAAAGCCAAGTGTGGGAAAATTTACCAAGTTATCTTAAACATATGTCACATATATCTGTAACAAATAACTGAAAATACTTTTGCTTTGGACTAAACTAAACTGTTTTACCTGATTTACTGTAAGAAAGATGGATCTACACGATGAATCAATTCCATCATTAAAAGGAAGTAAAGTCTTCCGAAAAAGACACGCGCTTCTTGATTTAGGTCAAGAAGTTGTCATCCAGACCAGCTGTAGGTTGACGAAAAATCTAGAAAAGTCATCACTAAAATCAGTAGGAAATCCACGGACCTCAGCATTAAACAGGGTCGCCAAGTGGTCAGATTTATCCTAACCATGAGAAGGATTTATCTCGTAAAATGGGGGGCACCATGCAAATTAGCTGGATAAGACTAATGAATCAGATCCCCAGAAAGGATAATCTCCTTAAAAGATCAAAAATCAGCTTTTAAGCCTGATATTACTCAATCCTTGAGATTGACCTTAAAGATTGAGAATTACAAACTCATGGAATTCAATGATATCTAAACTCGAGCTTGAACGAGAAAATATTTTGATCAAAATTACAAACCGATTTGTTTCTGAAAACCCTATTTTCAATGCGTTCATTACCATTGAACGTAAAATCCTAGGAATTCACCTGGAATTCATTAGGTCACCTGAACTAAATCGGGTGTCAACCGTAAGAACGGTGGTTGCATAGTGGTCAAAGACAGGACCTTGTGCCAGACCGAAAAATCATAAGGGTGAGCTTTACTATTGCTCCTACCAAGGATAGTAATTGCGTCTGACACGTTATAGACCATAATTAAAAGCATGTCAGGGGACATTGCCTTAACAGTTGCTTGTTCAACGCTTTCCTTTACAACCAGACGGTAGTTTACCGAAAGGTAATATACGGTACAAGTAAACTGGACGTGTTGCTTTCCAAATACAAGGTTAGCAAGTGGGTGACACAAAACCGCAAGTTTTGAGCTAAAATTTTCAAATCTGAAACCCACCAAACCCACAAAAATATTTTGCAAACACCGGTAAAGGGTTATTCCGGAAAACTTATCTAGGGTAAAAACTAGATTTAATTTTCAAAAGATCAAATGTTTTCATAAAGATCCAATTTCCTTAATGGATCTAAATTTTTATAGTCATGTGGGACTATAAACCATATCGTTACTACCATTGTTTATACCGCAGTATAGAAATCACTGATGTACAAAGTGTGAAGAATAAAGAAGTGATTCTAGTATTTCAAGACGATATTGCTTGAGGACAAGAAACGCTCAAGTGTGGGAATATTTGATAATGCTAAAAACGAACATATATTTCATAGCATTATTCCTCAAGAAAGACAAGCTTTTAGTTGCAATTGTTCTATTTAAAAGTGATATTCGTTTAAATAATAAATGGTGAAGACAAAAGACAGATTCGACGAATTGAAGACGCAAACGACCAAAAAGCTCAAAAGTACAAAATACAATCAAAGAGGTTCCAATTATTGATAAGAAACGTCTCGAAATTACAAGAGTACAAGATTCAAAACGCAAAGTACAAGATATTAAATTGTACGCAAGGACGTTCGAAAATCCAGAACCGGGACCAGAGTCAACTCTCAACGCTCGACGCAACGGACTAAAAATTACAAGTCAACTATGCACATAAATATAATATAATATTTAAATAATTCTTATAACTATTTATATATTATATAAATAATAAAAATCCGTCGGCAAGAAAGACTCCAAAGTTTGTGAGCTGTATTTACAAACTCCGCGACTCGCGGAGTTTGAAGGCAAAAAGGAAAGTTTGAAACTCCCTATAAAAGTAAACGAATTCTGATCGCAAAAACCAAGATATATATCCATCTCTCTATCTATATACGTAATATTTATATTTATATTTTATATTTTAATTTTAATTTTAATTTTAATTCTAATAATAAGGGTATGTTAGCGAATGTTGTAAGGGTGTAAGTCGAAATTCTGTCCATGTAACGCTACGCTATTTTTAATCATTGTAAGTTATGTTCAAACTTTTTAATTTAATGTCTCGTAGCTAAGTTATTATTATGCTTATTTAATCCGAAGTAATCATGATGGTGGGCTAATTACTAAAATTGGGTAATTGGGCTTTGTACCATAATTGGGGTTTGGACAAAAGAACGACACTTGTGGAAATTAGACTATGGGCTATTAATGGGCTTTATATTTGTTTACCTAAATGATAGTTTGTTAATGTTAATATAAAGATTTACAATTGGGCGTCCCTATAAATTACCATATACACTCGATCGGACATGATGGGCGGGGTATTTATATGTACGAATAATCGTTCATTTAACCGGACACGGGAATGGATTAATAGCCACTAGAATAATTAAAACAGGGGTGAAATTATGTACAAGGACACTTGGTATAATTGATAACAAAATATTAAAACCTTGGGTTACACTCAGTCGACATCCTGGTGTAATTATTAAACAAAGTATTAAAATCTTGTTACAGTTTAAGTCCCCAATTAGTTGGAATATTTAACTTCGGGTATAAGGATAATTTGACGAGGACACTCGCACTTTATATTTATGACTGATGGACTATTATGGACAAAAACCAGACGGACATATTAAATAATCCAGGACAAAGGACAATTAACCCATGGGCATAAAACTAAAATCAACACGTCAAACATCATGATTACGGAAGTTTAAATAAGCATAATTCTTTTATTTCATATTTAATTTCCTTTATTTTATATTTAATTGCACTTCTAATTATCGCATTTTTATTGTTGTTGTATTTAATTGCACTTTTAATTATCGTACTTTTTAATTATCGCAAGTTTATTTTATCGCACTTTTATTATTCGCAATTTCATTATTGTTATTTACTTTACGCTTTAATTTAAGTCTTGTATTTATTTTTAATATTTTACATTTGGTTTTAACTGCGACTAAAGTTTTAAAATCGACAAACCGGTCATTAAACGGTAAAAACCCCCCTTTATAACAATAATATTACTTATATATATATTTGTATTTTTATAAAAGTAAACTAATATAGCGTTAAGCTTTGTATAAAGATTTTCCCTGTGGAACGAACCGGACTTACTAAAAACTACACTACTGTACGATTAGGTACACTGCCTATAAGTGTTGTAGCAAGGTTTAAGTATATCCATTCTCTAAATAAATAAATATCTTGTGTAAAATTGTATCGTATTTAATAGTATTTTCTGCTAAAATATAATAGCTATTTATACACCTCGCATAACTATCAGTGGCAAACTTGAAGAATTGTTTAGTTTCATAGATTATAATCAATATTTTAATTCATTTTAATTGTCCAATGTTTTTAGTCCGCAGTCGATAGTCCATAGTTGACAGTCCAATAATTCATATATAGTTTACTATATTATATTCGAATTAATTAATACGTGTCGTGACCCGTATACATCTCAGACTCGATCACAACTCAAAGTATATATATTATTATAGAATCAACCTCAACCCTGTATAGAGAACTCGATCATTACTGCATATAGAGTGTCTATGCTTATTCCAAATAATATATATAGATGCGTCGATATGATATGTCAAAACCTTGTATACGTGTCCCGATATTTAAAGTGCGTAAAATAAATGCAGAATTTAAATGACGATAAATAAATTGCGTAAAGTAAATAACAGAAATTAAATGATGATAAATAAAATGCGTAAAGTAAATAATAGAAATTAATTGACGATAAATAAAATGCGTAAAGTAAATAACAAAAATTAAATGACGATAAATAAAATTGCGAGAATGTAAATTGCGATAAAATAAATGCGATAAATAAATTGCGATAATTAAATTACGATAAATAAATTGCGATAAATAAATTGCGATAAAATAAAATGTAATACGGAATTAACAGTTAGCTAGGAACAGTTAGCCAGGATCTTGTTAGTGTGGTTTCTTAACAAAATTTCATATTGTTAATTAGTCTGTTTCTAATCAATTTTTATTGTGTCAATTATTTCTTCATTATGCCACTTGTTGAATTCTGATAGGTCAAAATCCAAATATGAAATTGAATGAAAATGGTTATTCTGTGGTGAACGGATTCGTATATCTGTGGATGTAAGTAGGATAGTAAATGAATGTTGAATCAGATTTGAAGAACGTACAATGTAACTTATTAATGTAAAATCTAAATATTCCTCGGGTATTACCTACCCGTTAAAATATTTTCACCATTAACAGTTTGTACAAAAGAATTTTTAATTACAATCTTTATGAAAAACATATATACATATATATTTTCTTCATATGTAATCATGGATTTAATGAGTTAACATAATATTAAACTCATTTAGTTTTCAATTGGAACTAGAATAAATAATCTCTAAAACTTTAGAGATTACATATTCGCCATGTCGAACGAAGATAAATGAGGTAGAACGATACGTAGAACGAAGATCATACTCGAAGTACAGATGGTGATATCGAGGCATGGATTGTTGATGGTACTTGTGCTGTTTATTGATGGTACTGTTGGTGTCGGTGATGTTGCTGAAGCTGGTATGTTTTGCACCATATTTTCCAAGGCTACAACTCGGGCGCGAAACTCATTGACTTTATTACTCCAGTATAATTGTCGGTATGAATGAGCGAATGAATAAGGTTTTGAATCTGACCTGTGATATAGTCGTGGCGAGATACTCTGGAAATGAGAGAGAAAATGGTATTGCGAACAGGTTCGTCGGTAAGTGCTTCAGGTTCTTCACCAAGAGTGCAGGTTGGTGAGTGGAAAGGATCGCCTTCTTCTTGTCTCCATTGATTAAGTCGACTACGAACTCATCATATGAATTAGGGATGGATGATTGATTGATACATTCCGGTGACACCATTTTCGGAGTTTAGGTGAATATCCATGTTAGAATAGATGTGGGAATAACTATCGGATTAGCTATCGGAATTTGAGGACTTGAACTGGTTGAGGGATTCATCTCGTACGATCAGATGAAGAATTTTCGATAAGAAATAGATTATAGGATGTAGATTAGTACCCTGCAATACATAATTTACATATGCATATATAATATCAAGATCCCATAAGTTACGGAGGAATCTACGGAAGTTGTCAGGAAAGTCAACAGTAACTGATATGCTAAGATATGAATTAGCAGATATGCTAAGATACGAATTTTGTCTATACACTATTCATGCAATCATTGCAGTAAGATGTGTCTAGACTAATAATGATAAGCAAATGATTCTCTAAGAATGATAAGCAGGTAATTTTCGACACGAAATGATAAGCAAAACTTTTTGACATGTAGACCAGGTCGAAGTCCAGACTCACTAATGCATCCTAACGATTACTAGTTAGACACACTAATGCAAAACCTGGTTCGCTACGACCACCGCTCTGATACCAACTCTAACGACCCGTCCTAATCCATCCGGACGAAGTCCATATCGATTATAAACGATTCATAATAGTTGATTACATCGCGAGGTACTTGACCTCTATATGATACATTTTACAAACATTGCATTCGTTTTTAAAAGACAAACTTGCTTTACATCGAAAGTTGACGGCATGCATATCATTTCATAATATATCTAACTATAATTGACTTAATAATAATCTTGATGAACTCAATGACTCGAATGCAACGTCTTTTGAAATATGTCATGAATGACTCCAAGTAATATCTCTAAAATGAGCAAATGCACAGCGGAAGATTTCTTTCGTAACTGAGAATAAACATGCTTTCAAGTGTCAACCAAAAGGTTGGTGAGTTCATTAGTTTAACATAAATAATTATTTTATAATTTTAATAGACCACAAGATTTCATATTTCCATTTCTCATAAACATACGTCCCATGCATAGAGACAAAAATATCATTCATATGGACAAAAATATCATTCATAGTAATTATTATAATACTTCTAAAAATGTTGTTAATAATGATAATAAGAATAATAATACTAATAATACTAATCCTATTATTTCTATTATTATGTTAACAACAATTAATAATAATAAAAATAATAATAATAATAATAACAATAATAATAATAATAATAATAATAATAATAATAATAATAATAATAATAATAATAATAATAATAATAATAATAATAATAATAATAATAATAAGATTACTACCTCACACTAAAAGAGCTTAAAAAAAAGAATGCTATTGCCAAGGCTCGAACCTGCAACCTCACGCTAACCCGAATACCCTCCTAACCACTTGTCCTTTCCTTCCATTTCTGTAATAATACAGAATCTAAATATAATTAACCCAATAATATTTTCTGTTATAATTTCTTCGTATACCTCCACAAGCAGTCGACCAGGATCAATCCCAATCTCTAATTGGATTCGATTTAATATTTGAATTGAAATATAACAACTTGTAAATATGATGTTAATTAATAGAAATAAAAAAAATTAAAAATAAAGACCACAGCAGGCCTGCTGCCGTCGTAAAAAAAAATAAAACCTAAATAATGATATTGAATTTAAGAGGTTTTGAGACTTTGAATTCTTCATGAAATATGTTCCAGATGATTATTATAATATACTAGTATCATTAATTTAATTCAAATCTTAACAGAAAAATCAAATTTGATTGAAGAATAAATGTTGACTTTTTAGTTTCAAATCTTTGACTCATAAATTTGAATTCGTTTTGAGAAATTGGAAGGTGAAAGTTTACAGAAAGTTCAACTAAATAAATCCTAACCTAACAGCATTTTTACATTTTTAAAATTCATACGATTTCAAGTTATTGATAATCCTTGTCAAGAACACTAAGAACACTAAACCAAATTTTGAGTTTTAGGTCGTTTTAGATATAAATTTCTACATGAATTGGGTAGTAAATCACCACTAGAAACTTTTCAAATCATTAATTGAACTTTAATCACTAGAACGAACTCTAATTTGATCTTTGTTCATATGTTTGACTTTTTGAAAATAATCTTTGACTCGTAAATTTGAGATTAATAAAAAGAATTGAGAGTTAGAAACTTACAGATAGTTTACATAGATCATTCCTAACAATCTTGCATCTATAGTTTTTGTAATTGAATTCGATTTCGAATTTTGGCCAAGATCCCTCAAGAACAGAGAGTCGTTTTTTCTTTTTCTCTTTTTTTTTTAATATCTAAATGAATTGGTGATTGTTTTATTCTACAACTGGTAGACAAGAAGAATCAATTGGGACTATAATTTCAACCCAAGAAAAGGACTGGAAACAGAAAGCGTACAAGTTCCCAATTTTTATATTTTATATAATTAAATTAATATTAATAATAATAATTATAATAATAATAATAATAATAATAATAATAGAAATACTAATATTATTTATGATAATAATAATAATAGATTGTATTCTTTGTAATAATGATAACTATATTAATGATAATTTTATCAAAAATATACTAATAATAATAATAAGAATTATATTATTGATGATACTATTAATTATAATTATATTAGAAATAATATAACAATGTATTTATATATACATATTTTCATATTACTATTACATATATATATTTTTAATATTGAAAGTGATTATTATATTACTACAACAATATAATTTATAATAAAACTTGTTATATTAATTGTTAATATTAAATAAAGTTATAACTTTACTACTAGTTATAGTGATAATGATATTAACAATGATATCAATAACATTAATAAGTATAACAAATCAGATATATCAAATTCAATATTATAATTTTAGTAATTCTGATATTAATATTAATAGTAACAATGAATGTATTAATAATATAATGATTACAATTAACTTGTAATTACTTTTAAACATTAATATTATATATTATACGATAACATATGTTGAATATTTATTATTTATACATTGTATATACATTACCATATACTCTTAATTATTAATAAGAGTCATATCTATATTTATTCATTTTTAAATTACACTTACTTATTTTTGTAGCTCATTTTACATATTTAGTTCAAATGTTTAAATTTTATTTTATAATTTTAAATTATTATATATATACTTACATTTATATATACTTATATATATACATATTTATTTGCAAACTATGATTCATGAATCGTCGGGCATAATCAAAGGTCAACTGAATCCATATAAATAGTTCAAAGGTCAAATGTATGCACGAACACAGTTCAAGGTTTATGAGACTCCAACATTACAAACTTTGCTTATCATGTCGGAACATATGAAGATTAAGTTTAAATTTGGTCAGAAATTCCCGGGTCGTCATATTAACCACCATAACAAACCACTAAACCACCGCTACATATCCCGCTCACTAGCTCGTCTTCTCTCTCACTCTCTTGATGCTTGAAACCGAGAACTCGCTACAACCATTCGTCACCTTCACACCACCATCGCCACCTTAAATCTATTTAAACAGTCAACACCTTTATCAAGCAATCTACCAAATCACCAATTAAATACAAAAACTGCGGCACATTTTTTTTTTTTTACAACGATGCAGCCTGCCCTCTTGTTTCCATTTATAAAGCGAAGCAAGTGATATATTTTTTTTATTTGGTGGCCGACAGTCCCTTTTAAACAAATTAAATCCCTTTGATTATTAAAAGCAAAGTGTGACTTGTTACCAAATACTTTTGGCCACCGAAATCTTGTCACTTTAAAGTATTGAATTGTAGCCGTGAATTTTATTTCATAATGGGTCGTGAAAATAGTAGCCGACACAATTGTGTCATGCAAAAGGGACGTCCATGTTATTAACTATATTTTTTTACATACTCTAAGAGTATCCAAGGAGGTATGCGTATGCAGTGTATATTTTTTCTAAACCATTCCATTTACCAAATATCGAAATCCTTTCTTTTGTTGGGTGGGTGTCAAATTGCATAAGTGGGACAAACTAAGATATATTGCTCGACATTTATGTGGGGTTAATGAAAGAATTAGAAGTTTGTGGGGCTTCAATCCAACGGAGCTCATTCAAATTAGGAAATTGTTTATTGGATGACAATTACGTTTCCTTTTTTTTTTTTTTTTTGCTAATACATTAAACAAATAACCCCACCACCAACAATTTCTTAATGCCATCTAAGTTGGCTTCTTTTCTGTTTGAATTAAAAATGAAAGGTTGAGGAGTAGTTACATGAGGGTAATGGAAGATGAGGTAATCATGAGAATTGGTAGTGGATGCCACAATTGAAAAGGGAAAAGATGGAAACCGTATCATTTGATTCCTGTACTATGGCTTTTTAATTTTTTTTAGATATTAGTTGGGCCGATTCCTTAAGCTGATGGGCCATGGTTGTTAACTGCTGTTGGGCCAGAAATTAGAAATGGGATCGAGCTGCATATTGTATTCAAGAGAATGATGATATTAAGTGATGATGATGATAGATGTTATGATATTGATGATGATAGTGTAACGATGGTTAGATGATGGTTAAGATAATGATGTCGATTATGATGATGATACGGGTTCCTGATGATGAGATGTTATGATACATGATTAAGAAGAAATGATGATGTTGATTGTATATTAGGAGAAGAAGAGAATCAGACACGATGTAGGTTATATTGTTTTAATTAGGTATTAAAAACAGAAAATGATAAGCGGAGCAATGGTTAAGTGGGTTGTGTGTTAAGTGGGAGGTCGGGGGTTCGAGCCCTGTCTGAAGCATCTTACTTTTAGGAAAGTTTTAAAGGTAGTTTTTATTATTACTATTATTATTATTATTATTATTATTGATTATTGTTATTGTTATTGTTATTAGTATTATAACTATTATTATTATTATTATTACTAATACATGTACAAAGTATCATTTATTATTATTATTATGATTATTAAGTATCAAGTATTATTATCTTTATTATCATTATTATTATTTTATCATTATTATTATTAGTATTAACATTATTATTAATATCTTTATCATTTCTAGTATTATTACTATCATTATTATTATTACTTTTACTATTATTATTATTACAACTATATTATTTTTATTATCAATATTACTATTAATATTATTATTATAAAAGTTAGTTATATTTAATAAAACTACATTTTTTCAAAGTATATAAAGTAAATATATTTAAGTTAATAATGAAACATATGAATTACTAAAACGAACAGTTATATTAATAATAATATATAAAGTTATTCGACTTCAATTATATGTGTTAATATATATATAAATGATATAGGTTCGTGAATCCGAGGTCAACCCTACACTTGTTAAATGACGTCATATGTATTTTTACTACAAAATACAGTTTGGTGAGTTTCATTTGTCTTTTTACCCTTTATATATTTTTGGGCTGAGAATACATGCGCAATTTTTATAAATGATTTACAAGATAGACACAAGTACGTGAAACTACATTCTATGGTTGAATTATCGAAATCGAATATGCCCCTTTTTATTAAATCTGGTAATCTAAGAATTAGGGAACAGACACCCTAATTGACGCGAATCCTAAAGATAGATCTATCGGGCCCAACAAGCCCCATCCAAAGTACCGGATGCTTTAGTAATTCGAAATTTATATCATATCCGAAGGAGGATCCCGGAATGATGGGGATAATCTTCATATTCATATTGTGAATGTCGGTTACCAGGTGTTCAATCCATATGAATGATATTTTTGTCTCTATGCATGGGACGTATGTTTATGAGAAATGGGAATATGAAATCTTGTGGTCTATTAAAATTATGAAATGATTATTTATGTTAAACTAATGAACTCACCAACCTTTTGGTTGACACTTGAAAGCATGTTTATTCTCAGGTACGAAAGAAATCTTCCGCTGTGCATTTGCTCATTTTATAAATATTACTTGGAGTCATTCATGGCATATTTCAAAAGACGTTGCATTCGAGTCATTGAGTTCATAAAGATTATTATTAAGTCAATTATAGTTGGATATATTAGGAAATGGTATGCCTGCCGTCAACTTTTGATGTAATGAAAGATTGAATTTTCAAAAACGAATGCAATGTTTGTAAAATGTATCATATAGAGGTCAAGTACCTCGCGATGTAATCAACTATTGTGAATCGTTTATAATCGATATGGACTTCGTCCGGATGGATTAGGACGGGTCTCTACAAAAAACTAATAAGAAAAGGTTGCTATGCTGTTCTAGCACATGTCAAGAAAGTACAAACAGAAGAAAAGAACATCAATGATGTTCCCGTCGCAAAAGAGTTTCCCGATATATTTCCAAAAGAATTACCGGGATTACCTCCACACCGATCCGTTGAATTTCAAATAGACTTGGTACCAGCAGCTGCACCAATAGCCCGTGCTCTATATAGACTTGCACCCAGCGAAATGAAGGAACTCCAGAGCCAATTACAGGAACTTTTAGAGCGAGGTTTCATTCGACCAAGCACGTCACCGTGGGGAGCCCCTGTTTTGTTTGTCAAGAAGAAAGATGGTATATTCAGGTTGTGTATCGACTACCGAGAGTTGAACAAACTTACCATCAAGAACCGTTACCCACTACCGAGAATCGACGACTTATTTGATCAATTACAAGGTTCATCAGTTTATTCAAAGATTGATTTACGTTCCGGATATCATCAAATGCGGGTGAAGGAGGATGATATCCCGAAGACTGCTTTTAGGATGCGTTACGGTCATTACGAGTTTATAGTTATGCCGTTTGGTTTAACTAACGCACCAGCTGTGATTATGGACCTCATGAACCGATGTGTGGGCCATATCTTGACAAGTTTGTCATTGTCTTCATCGATGACGTACTTATCTACTCAAAGAATGATCAGGAGCACGAAGAACATTTGAGAAAAGTGCTAGAGTTGTTAAGGAAAGAAAAACTGTACGCTAAGTTTTCAAAGTGTGCATTTTGGTTGGAAGAAGTTCAATTTCTCGGTCACATAGTGAACAAAGAAGGTATTTGTGACGACCCGGAAATTTTCGACCAAATTTAAACTTGATCTTTATATATTCTGACACGATAAGCAAAGTCTGTAATGTTGAAATCTCAAAAACTTTGAACTGGATTCATGTATTCATTTACCCTTTGACCGTGCTCGACGATTCACGAACATTTATGTGTATATAGATATGTATATATAATTGTAGATTGATATATGTAATATATAACATTTTTATAC
Organism: Rutidosis leptorrhynchoides; assembly: GCF_046630445.1. NCBI lineage: Eukaryota > Viridiplantae > Streptophyta > Magnoliopsida > Asterales > Asteraceae > Rutidosis > Rutidosis leptorrhynchoides. The sequence goes on along the minus strand of NC_092333.1, from coordinate 350,821,790 downwards.
ATAATTATATATATGAATATTAAAATAGAAGAAATTTATAAATATTATATATAGAAATTCATTGGTGGGATTGGGTATTGTTGTTGTTGTTATTGTTGTTGTTGTTGTTGTTGTTGTTGTTGTTGTTGTTGTATATATAGAAATTCATAATGTTTCATTTTATGTAAATAATTACGTATAATAGTAATTTGTTATATTTATACTATTATTATTATTATTATTACTATATTTGTATCATTATATATAATATTAAAAGTATTAATATTATTAATATATTTAATAATTATTAGGATTAGTTATAATATATCAAAGACAGATATATAAAAGTAAATACAAATATATAAATTCAGTTATATAAATACTGAAATATATTTACGCGTAATTAGGTAAAAGATCCCTATCATGCTTGTTTGTTTCTGCTTCTTTTTCTTCTTGCTCGTGAAGAGCTGTCGATCCTTCCTCTCCATTAATTTTTTTTATATACTTTGATCAGCTCATGATCTTGGAAAAGGTAATCCCACTTTCTATCATCATTCAAATGTTTGCCAATCCTTATCCCCAATATCTGACTCCAACTCAATTTTTTTTTTTGTTCATCGCTACCCTAATATTCACATCAATTTAGTCTCTGGAACAATTGAATCTAATTCTAGTTCAATTGAAAATCGTTTCAGATTCTTAATCATAAACTAAAGCTTTACGAAGCAATAATTTGAATTGAGTAATATCAAGTCGGTCTAGAACTCGAAGTCAAGCTTTAAGCTACTTTGGTCAACGAATCAATTGGAACAAAATGATGATTTCCAGGTGTTGAATCTGTTAGTCGTGCATTAGGTGAATGATTTCGAGTAAGTGTGATGTTTGGATTTGGCCTGAATCAATCCAATTAATTGGACCGAAGTTGAAGGTCTATATGTTCATCCCTGCTCTATTCAGTTACATATATATGTATACTTATACATTTTTTTTTTGAGCAACCAACACCTTTAAATGATGTTTGATTATGTGATGAATCCTTGAAATCTTATTCGAACACCACACAATCTCACTAAAGAGTCACAACCCTGCTGCTATATTGCATTCTATTGCTGCTATTACCTTTGTGAATCTATTTGAACCGAACAAACACTAAACACCACATCATCTAAAATGTTGTGTTTGTCTTGCTGTTAAAACAGTAACCCAAACCAGAAAAACCAACTCCATATAACCTGTCTTGCAGCCTGGTTGTTGTTGCTATATTTGTTTTCTCTGTTTTACTATGGAGATGTGAAGACTACAATGCCAACAGGTGAGGTTGCTGCCGCTCACTTCAGATTATCCATGTGATTGCTGCTGCAGATCTACTTTTATTGCTGCAAACAATGATGAAGATACTGAATGATGATGGTGATTATTGGTTATAGATAATTGGATTATGAATTTGAATTATGATTTATGATTATGGATTATAATCTATGAAATAAATTATGATTTATGATATGAATTATGATTTATGATATGAATCATGATATATGATATGAATTATGATTTATGGTTATGGATTATGATTTATGATTATGAATTATGATCTAAATGACGAGTTAATTGAATAGTGATGATAAAGATTTGATGGTGATGAGGTGTTATTATTTTGTTCTAGACAAAACCCCACGATCCATTTGGTGGGTTTGAATTGAAGCATACTAGCGGGCCTTTGAATCCAATAACACGGGCCGTGATCAAATTCTTGATGTTAGGCCGTTTGTTAGTTAAGTGGACTTGCAAATGGGATTGTGCTATTGGGCCAAATGAATTTCTTTTGGACTAGGCAACTTGGGCTCTTTTATTAAGTTGGACTTCAAATTCAAGATTTACCTAACAAACCCACCACACGATTACTCGATATCCCATTTACTCGTCCTCTCGTTAAGGGTATTTTTTTTAACTTAAACTTATTGATTTCGATTAATTATTATATAGTTGAGGTAATAAAAGATTAGGCGAATCAAATAAGATAATCATGCGATTTGATATGAATATGATATTAACACATGGTAGTGAATATTGTATAAGATAAGTTTTTAAAATGTTATGTATAAATATTAAAACGATATGTAGTAGTATATGTATATAAAGATGTAATTTATATTATTAAAAGAAAATATACATATACATATAAGTAAACTCTCGATATATATATATATATAAATATATGAATATGATGTAAAAAAAATGAAATATCAATATATATAATTTTAAAATATAAAATCAATACATATAGTTATTATAATATACATATCAATTATATATATAAATTATTATATTTTTATACAAATATATTAATTCATATCTAAAGCAACAAAACTAATATGTGTATATATAAATACTTATAATTAAAAAAATGATAATAATATGATTATGAAAAATATTACCATTATTATTATTATTATTATTATTATTATTATTATTATTATTATTATTATTATTATTATTATTATTATTATTATTATTATTATTATTATTATTATTATTCATAACTGTCATTATTATTATTATCATTATTAATAATATCATTATTAATTTTATTTTTATTATTATTATTAAAATTATTATTATTATTAGTATTAGAATTATCATGATTTGTATCATAATTAGTATTATTTTTATATATAACAAATAAATATTATATACTTATATTAATATTATATAAAGTTTTATATTAAACATATTAATATTTATAAATATTACATATAACAAATTATTATTTTTATTATTGTACCAATTATTAATATATAAATAATAATATAACTACATGTTTCAATATTATACAAAATAAATATATATAACATATAACGGAAGATATAATACATAAATAAAGTATATATAATTTTGAGTATATAACTACAACGCTAGGTATATAAATATTATATAATTAATAGATGAATTATTTGATTACCATTATATATGTTAATATATATGATTGAATATAGGTTCGTGAATCCGAGGTCAACCCTACACTTGTTAAATGACGTCATATGTATTTTTACTACAAAATACAGTATGTGAGTTTCATTTGCTCCTTTTTTTACTCATTACATTTTTGGGCTGAGAATACATACAAATGCTTTATTAACTGTTTTACAATATTTATATGTGTGAGTTTCATTAATCCCTTTTTTAAATGCTTTCGCAATATATATTTTTGGGACTGAGAATACATGCCCTGCTTTTATAACTGTTTTACGAAATAGACACAAGTACTTAAAACTATATTCTATGGCTGGATTATTAAACCGAATATGCCCCTTTTTATATAGTCTGGTAATCTAAGAATTAGGGAACAGACACCATAATTGACGCGAACTCTAAAGATAGATCTATCGGGCCCAACAAGCCCCATCCAAAGTACCGGATGCTTTAGTACTTCGAAATTTATATCATGTCCGAAGGAGGATCCCGGAATGATGGGGATATTCTTATATGTATATTGTGAATGTCGGTTACCAGGTGTTCAATCCATATGAATGATATTTTTGTCTCTATGCATGGGACGTATGTTTATGAGAAATGGAAATATGAAATCTTGTGGTCTATTAAAATTATGAAATGATTATTTATGATAAACTAATGAACTCACCAACCTTTTGGTTGACACTTTAAAGCATGTTTATTCTCAGGTATGAAAGAAGTCTTCCCCTGTGAAATTACTCATTTTAAAGATATTATTTGGAATCATTCATGACATATTTCAAAAGACGTTGCATTCGAGTCGTTGAGTTCATCAAGACTATTATTAAGTCAATTATAGTTAGATATATTATAAAATGGTATGCATGCCGTCAACTTTTGATGTAATGAAAGATTGTCTTTTCAAAAATGAATGCAATGTTTGTAAATGTATAATATAGAGGTCAAGTACCTCGTGATGTAATCAACTGTTGTGAATCGTTTATAATCGATATGGACTTCGTCTCGATGGATTAGGACGGGTCCTTTCAGTTGGTATCAGAGCGGTGGTCTTAGCGAACCATGTATGCATTAGTGTGTCTAACTGATAAGTCGTTAGGATGCATTAGTGAGTCTGGACTTCGACCGTGTCTGCATGTCAAAAGTTTTGCTTATCATTTCTAGTCGGAAATCATCTGCTTATCATTCTTAGTCTAGACACATCTTACTGCATTAATTGAATGAATAGTGTATAGACAAAATTCGTATCTTAGCGTATCTGCTAATTCATATCTTAGCATATCTGTTACTGTAGACCTTGCCTGACAATTTCCGTAGATTCCTCAGTAACTTATGGGATTTTAGTATTATATATACATATGTAAATTATGTATTGCAGGGTACTAATCTACATCCCATAATCTATTTCCTATCGAAAATCCTTCATTTGATCATACGAGATGAATCCCTCGACCAATTCGAGTCCCTCAGATTTCGATAGCTATTCCGATATGGAGTTTCACTCGAGCTCCGAATGCTGTGTCACCAGAATGAACCAACCAATCAGCCATCCCCAATTCATCTGATGGATTTGTAGTTGACTTAATTAATGGAAATGCGAAGAAGGCGATCCTTCCCACCAACCGAATTCATCTCTTGGCGGAGAACCTGAAGCACTTACCGGCAAACCACTTTGATACACTATATTCACTCTCATTTCCAGGGTATCTCGCCATGATTATATGATATCCAAAAATTCTAAACCTTATTCATCCGCTCGTTCCAACCGACAATCATTCCGGAATAAGGGAAGAAGTCAACGAGCTTCACGCTCGAGTAATCAATTTGGAGAATATGGTGCAAAACGTACCAGCTTCAGCAACATCACCGGCACCAACAGTACCATCAATAACAGCACCAGTACCATCAACAATCCATGCCTCAACATCTCATTCTGTACCTCGAGTATAATCATCGCTCTACATATCGTTCTACATCAATTATCTTCGTTCTTCATGGCGATTATGTAATCTCTAATGTTTTAGAGATTATATATTCTTGTTCTAACGGTAAATCAAATGAGTTAAATATCATATTGACCCATTAAATCCATGATTACATCTGAAGAAAATATATATGTAAATATGTTTTCATAAAGATTGTAATTAAAAATTCTTTTGTACAAACTGTTAATGATGAAAATATTTTAACGGGTAGGTAATACCCGAGGAATATTTAAGATTTCACATTAATAAGTTACACTGTACATTCTTCGAATCTGATTCAACGGTCATTTACTATCCTACTTACAATCACAGATACACGTATTCGTTCACCACAGAATAACCATTTTCATTCAATTTCATATTTGGATTTTGACCTATCAGAATTCGACAAGTGGCATAATGAAGAAAACATTGGACAAAATAAAAATTGTTAGAAACAAACAAATTAACTATGCGAAATTTTGTTAAGAATCCACACTAACTGTTCCTAGCTAACTGATTACATTTTATATTATCGCAATTTAATTATCGCAATTTACATTCTCGCAATTTTATTTATCGTCATTTAATTTCTGTTATTTACTTTACGCACTTTATTTATCGTCATTTAAATTTCTGTTATTTATTTTTACGCACTTTAAATATCGGGACACGTATACAAGGTTTTGACATATCATATCGACACATCTATGTATATTATTTAGAATCACCATAGACACTCTATATGCAGTAATGATCGAGTTCTCTATACAGGGTTAAGGTTGATTCTCAAATAATGTATATACTTTGAGTTGTGATCGAGTCTGAGACATGTACATGGGTCACGATATGAATTAATTAATTCGAATATTATATATTAAACTATGTATGAATTATTGGACTGTTAACTGTGGACTATCGACTGTGGACTGCCAATATTGGACAATTAAAATGAATTAAAATACTGATTATAACATATGAAACTAAACAATTCTTCAAGTTTGCCACTTGATTTCATTTTAAACCCCATTTGTATCATCACGATTACATTCTGCATTCAAATCTTTCATCATTTTGAAAAACACCTCAATCGAGAGGAGGAACCAACCGCACTTCATCTATGGAAGAAAAGATTGATGCATATAGTTATGCACTTGAAAAACTCTCAGAAACTAAGTAAACATTTAACACGTAGCTGTACAATTTTCTTTAGCGTTATTATTACCCAAAATAACTTTGTAGTTCTTTTCCAAAGTAGTTAATTTTGTCACAGCTCCAACAAGTCAACTTCGATTTCTTCAGTCGAAACATCCTTATTATAACCTTGATATATACGTTGCCCTTTCATCATCGTTACTGGGGAACCTTTCTTGTTCCACCACATTAGCAATAAACTTACCAACAACTTCAATAATCTTTGACTTTTCGAAAAAAAAATCATTATATTTATCGAAATCCCATCATTTACTCATTCGCATCTTGTAACGATAATTGCCATATGAATCATCAGAATTTAGCAATCAGTATCTTGAAATCTTGCAGCATGTCTACATCAACAGTTATATGTATACATATAACATTTATCTCTTAGATTTATGATCTTTCATTCTAAAATTCTGAAAAGCACCCAGTCTACAAACCAATACTTCAAATTCTGAAGAAGCTGAATACAGCAGCAAAAACTGTACACGACTTTAACAGTTGGAAGTTTGATGATAAAGAATAGTAGATTGGCAAAGCTCAGAAAAGTTTGAAACTGAAAAACTGATTGAGCAAACTACGAAGGAGTCTCTGAACAAATCACAAGGACTAAACTTGTACATTAAGAATCCTGATGATTCTGTTTCTGATGAAATCTTTACCGAATACCTTGCTTCTGACTCCAAACTCTTGCTGACAAATTTTCTTCATCATCCTTCGATATTAGAAATTTCAAGATATCATCGTATCTTTCATTATAAATATCCTCCATATTTCTGAAGATATTTTCATAACTATTCTTATCTGAAATCATTAATCTCTTCGTACTAACAGTGTTACATCATATAGAAACTGTTAGTTTCTGTATTCTGTAAACTTTTGAGCTTAAAATATGAATGTTATTGAAGTAATGTTGAGAACTGATGCATGAGTTAGTATAATATAATGACACTTGATCAACGTGATTATATTACAATAAGTCATGCTGAGTTTCTAATGGAATGTGATGATTCACAGATCATAACGTCATCATGTGCCATGTTACATAACTCTTTCATTCTGCTTAACTTCTGAACATATCAAGAAAGTATATTCTAGATAGTTCTATTCTCAGTGATTCTGGTAATTTGATAAATCAAATCGTGCTAATACATTCTTTCTTATTTAGAACATTATGTTTATTCGAAACTCCATACCTACGAATTCTGGACCATTACTTGCGAAAAGAAAACAAAAGCATGGAGCTTCGAAATAGAAAGGGGGTATAAATCGCAGCAACTAAGAGAGAGCATTAACTGTGGATGACAATGATTATAGAAAACAGAAGAAGGGACTTTGAAATATAAGGGAGAATATAAAGCCCGATAACAACACGTAAATTACAAACCGTGTATGTCAATGTTTATCGCAACATAAAGACACGGAGAATTAAAAACACTATAACCCCAAGGGCGAAGTAGAAGAAAACAGATTCCTCCGGTGGAAGTTGGAAAAGGAGAATGATTTTGGCGATAGTCAGGATAAGGACAAGGATCAGAACTGGATTAAACATTTTCATAATCTTTTGGATGTATGAACTAAGAAATAAAATATAAGAATGGTGAGAATAATGGAATAGAAGAGTTTAAAATTATAATAGAAATATCAGTCAGAATAATCAAGGCAGATCACCGTATTTAATTATAGAGAATCTTAATTTCCTTATTCGCCGAAGAAGCAGATCTTTTAGATTTCGAGAATTTTCTTTAAATCGCTTGAATTCCGGAATTCAACCAAGACCACGTCAAAAGTTATGATACACCTTATTTTATAAAATCAACTGTGACTACATCAAAAGTTAAGTTGAACTCCTACTTAATTAAATTCACTCTTTTGTGATAACTTCACTCACACGCTTCGAATAATCGAATTGTTTTATCTGTATTACCCGATGATGATAAAACTCTATTCATCAACTCATAATTGTCATGAAAACATTTCTATTGTTAGCCATGACCACGTCACTCAAATTTCGGGACGAAATTTCTTTAACGGGTAGGTACTGTGACGACCCGGAAATTTTCGACCAAATTTAAACTTGATCTTTATATATTCTGACACGATAAGCAAAGTCTGTAATGTTGAAATCTCAAAAACTTTGAACTGGATTCATGTATTCATTTACCCTTTGACCGTGCTCGACGATTCACGAACATTTATGTGTATATAGATATGTATATATAATTGTAGATTGATATATGTAATATATAACATTTTTATACATAATTATATATATATGAATATATATATGAATATTAAAATAGAAGAAATTTATAAATATTATATATAGAAATTCATTGGTGGGATTGGGTATTGTTGTTGTTGTTGTTGTTGTTGTTGTATATATAGAAATTCATAATGTTTCATTTTATGTAAATAATTACGTATAATGGTAATTTGTTATATTTATACTATTATTATTATTATTACTATATTTGTATCATTATATATAATATTAAAAGTATTAATATTATTAATATATTTAATAATTATTAGGATTAGTTATAATATATCAAAGACAGATATATAAAAGTAAATACAAATATATAAATTCAGTTATATAAATACTGAATTATATTTACGCGTAATTAGGTAAAAGATCCCTATCATGCTTGTTTGTTTTTGCTTCTTTTTCTTCTTGCTCATGAAGAGCTGTCGATCCTTCCTCTCCATTAATTTTTTTTATATACTTTGATCAGCTCATGATCTTGGAAAAGGTAATCCCACTTTCTATCATCATTCAAATGTTTGCCAATCCTTATCCCCAATATCTGACTCCAACTCAATTTTTTTTTTTTCATCGCTACCCTAATATTCACATCAATTTAGTCTCTGGAACAATTGAATCTAATTCTAGTTCAATTGAAAATCGTTTCAGATTCTTAATCATCAACTAAAGCTTTACGAAGCAATAATTTGGATTGAGTAATATCAAGTCGGTCTAGAACTCGAAGTCAAGCTTTAAGCTACTTTGGTCAACGAATCAATTGGAACAAAATGATGATTTCCAGGTGTTGAATCTGTTAGTCGTGCATTAGGTGAATGATTTCGAGTAAGTGTGATGTTTGGATTTGGCCTGAATCGATCCAATTAATTGAACCGAAGTTGAAGGTCTATATGTTCATCCCTGCTCTATTCAGTTACATATATATGTATACTTATACATTTTTTTTTTTGAGCAACCAACACCTTTAAATGATGTTTGATTATGTGATGAATCCTTGAAATCTTATTCGAACACCACACAATCTCACTAAAGAGTCACAACCCTGCTGCTATATTGCATTCTGTTGCTGCTATTACCTTTGTGAATCTGTTTGAACCGAACAAACACTAAACACCACATCATCTAAAATGTTGTGTTTGTCTTGCTGTTAAAACAGTAACCCAAACCAGAAAAACCAACTCCATATAACCTGTCTTGCAGCCTGGTTGTTGTTGCTATATTTGTTTTCTCTGTTTTACTATGGAGATGTGAAGACTACAATGCCAACAGGCGAGGTTGCTGCAGCTCACTTCAGATTATCCATGTGATTGCTGCTGCAGATCTACTTTTATTGCTGCAAACAATGATGAAGATACTGAATGATGATGGTGATTATTGGTTATAGATAATTGGATTATGAATTTGAATTATGATTTATGATTATGGATTATAATCTATGAAATAAATTATGATTTATGATATGAATTATGATTTATGATATGAATCATGATATATGATATGAATTATGATTTATGGTTATGGATTATGATTTATGATTATGAATTATGATCTAAATGACGAGTTAATTGAATAGTGATGATAAAGATTTGATGGTGATGAGGTGTTATTATTTTGTTCTAGACAAAACCCCACGATCCATTTGGTGGGTTTAAATTGAAGCATACTAGCGGGCCTTTGAATCCAATAACACGAGCCGTGATCAAATTCTTGATGTTAGGCCGTTTGTTAGTTAAGTGGACTTGCAAATGGGATTGTGCTATTGGGCCAAATGAATTTCTTTTGGACTAGGCAACTTGGGCTCTTTTATTAAGTTGGACTTCAAATTCAAGATTTGCCTAACAAACCCACCACACGATTACTTGATATCCCATTTACTCGTCCTCTCGTTAAGGGTATTTTTTTTTTAACTTAAACTTATTGATTTCGATTAATTATTATATAGTTGAGGTAATAAAAGATTAGGCAAATCAAATAAGATAATCATGCGATTTGATATGAATATGATATTAACACATGGTAGTAAATATTGTATAAGATAAGTTTTTAAAATGTTATGTATAAATATTAAAACGATATGTAGTAGTATATGTATATAAAGACGTAATTTATATTATTAAAAGAAAATATACATATACATATAAGTAAACTCTCGATATATATATATATATATATATATATATATATATATATATATATATATATATATATATATATATATATATATATATATATATATATATATATATATATATATATATATATATATAAATATATGAATATGATGTAAAAAAAATGAAATATCAATATATATAATTTTAAAAATATAAAATCAATACATATAGTTATTATAATATACATATCAATTATATATATAAATTATGATATTTTTATACAAATATATTAATTCATATCTAAAGCAACAAAACAAATATGTGTATATATAAATACTTATAATTAAAAAAAAATGATAATAATATGATTATGAAAAATATTACCATTATTATTATTATTATTATTATTATTATTATTATTATTATTATTATTATTATTATTATTATTATTATTATTATTATTATTCATAACTGTCATTATTATTATTATCATTATTAATAATATCATTATTAATTTTATTTTTATTATTATTATTAAAATTATTATTATTATTAGTATTAGAATTATCATGATTTGTATCATAATTAGTATTATTTTTATATATAACAAATAAATATTATATACTTATATTAATATTATATAAAGTTTTATATTAAACATATTAATATTTATAAATATTACATATAACAAATTATTATTTTTGATATTGTACCAATTATTAATATATAAATAATAATATAACTACATGTTTCAATATTATACAAAATAAATATATATAACATATAACGGAAGATATAATACATAAATAAAGTATATATAATTTTGAGTATATAACTACAACGCTAGGTATATAAATATTATATAATTAATAGATGAATTATTTGATTACCATTATATATGTTAATATATATGATTGAATATAGGTTCGTGAATCCGAGGTCAACCATACACTTGTTAAATGACGTCATATGTATTTTTACTACAAAATACAGTATGTGAGTTTCATTTGCTCCTTTTTTTACTCATTACATTTTTGGGCTGAGAATACATGCAAATGCTTTATTAACTGTTTTACAATATTTATATGTGTGAGTTTCATTAATCCCTTTTTTAAATGCTTTCGCAATATATATTTTTGGGACTGAGAATACATGCGCTGCTTTTATAACTGTTTTATGAAATAGACACAAGTACTTAAAACTACATTCTATGGCTGGATTATTAAACCGAATATGCCCCTTTTTATATAGTCTGGTAATCTAAGAATTAGGGAACAGACACCCTAATTGACGCGAACTCTAAAGATAGATCTATCGGGCCCAACATGAAATGTCCCGTTCTTATTGATTAAAAACGTTCCATATTAATTGATTTCGTTGCGAGGTTTTGACCTCTATATGAGACGTTTTTCAAAGACTGCATTCATTTTAAAACAAACCATAACCTTTATTTCATAAATAAAGGTTTAAAAAGCTTTACGTAGATTATCAAATAATGATAATCTAAAATATCCTGTTTACACACGACCATTACATAAATGGTTTACAATACAAATATGTTACAACAAAATAAGTTTCTTGAATGCAATTTTTACACAATATCATACAAGCATGGACTCCAAATCTCGTCCTTATTTAAGTATGCGACAGCGGAAGCTCTTAATAGTCACCTGAGAATAAACATGCTTAAAACGTCAACAAAAATGTTGGTGAGTTATAGGTTTAACCTATATATATCAAATCATAATAATAGACCACAAGATTTCATATTTCAATAAACATCCCATACATAGAGATAAAAATCATTCATATGGTGAACACCTGGTAACCGACATTAACAAGATGCATATATAAGAATATCCCCATCATTCCGGGACACCCTTCGGATATGATATAAATTTCGAAGTACTAAAGCATCCGGTACTTTGGATGGGGTTTGTTAGGCCCAATAGATCTATCTTTAGGATTCGCGTCAATTAGGGTGTCTGTTCCCTAATTCTTAGATTACCAGACTTAATAAAAAAAGGCATATTCGATTTCGATAATTCAACCATAGAATGTAGTTTCACGTACTTGTGTCTATTTTGTAAATCATTTATAAAACCTGCATGTATTCTCATCCCAAAAATATTAGATTTTAAAAGTGGGACTATAACTCACTTTCACAGATTTTTACTTCGTCGGGAAGTAAGACTTGGCCACTGGTTGATTCACGAACCTATAACAATATATACATGTATATCAAAGTATGTTCAAAATATATTTACAACACTTTTAATATATTTTGATGTTTTAAGTTTATTAAGTCAGCTGTCCTCGTTAGTAACCTACAACTAGTTGTCCACAGTTAGATGTACAGAAATAAATCGATAAATATTATCTTGAATCAATCCACGACCCAGTGTATACGTATCTCAGTATTGATCACAACTCAAACTATATATATTTTGGAATCAACCTCAACCCTGTATAGCTAACTCCAACATTCACATATAGAGTGTCTATGGTTGTTCCGAAATATATATAGATGTGTCGACATGATAGGTCGAAACATTGTATACGTGTCTATGTTATCTCAAGATTACATAATATACAATACAAGTTGATTAAGTTATGGTTGGAATAGATTTGTTACCAATTTTCACGTAGCTAAAATGAGAAAAATTATCCAATCTTGTTTTACCCATAACTTCTTCATTTTAAATCCGTTTTGAGTGAATCAAATTGCTATGGTTTCATATTGAACTCTATTTTATGAATCTAAACATAAAAAGTATAGGTTTATAGTCGGAAAAATAAGTTACAAGTTGTTTTTGTAAAGGTAGTCATTTCAGTCGAAAGAACGACGTCTAGATGACCATTTTAGAAAACATACTTCCACTTTGAGTTTAACCATAATTTTTGGATATACTTTCATGTTCATAATAAAAATCATTTTCTCAGAATAACAACTTTTAAATCAAAGTTTATCATAGTTTTTAATTAACTAACCCAAAACAGCCCGCGGTGTTACTACGACGGCGTAAATCTGGTTTTACGGTGTTTTTCGTGTTTCCAGGTTTTAAATCATTAAGTTAGCATATCATATAGATATATAACATGTGTTTAGTTGATTTTAAAAGTCAAGTTAGAAGGATTAACTTTTGTTTGCGAACAAGTTTAGAATTAACTAAACTATGTTCTAGTGATTACAAGTTTAAACCTTCGAATAAGATAGCTTTATATGTATGAATCGAATGATGTTATGAACATCATTACTACCTTAAGTTCCTTGGATAAACCTACTGGAAAAGAGAAAAATGGATCTAGCTTCAATGGATCCTTGGATGGCTCGAAGTTCTTGAAGCAGAATCATGACACGAAAACAAGTTCAAGTAAGATCATCACTTGAAATAAGATTGTTATAGTTATAGAAATTGAACCAAAGTTTGAATATGATTATTACCTTATATTAGAATGATAACCTACTGTAAGAAACAAAGATTTCTTGAGGTTGGATGATCACCTTACAAGATTGGAAGTGAGCTAGCAAACTTGAAAGTATTCTTGATTTTATGAAACTAGAACTTTTGGAATTTATGAAGAACACTTAGAACTTGAAGATAGAACTTGAGAGAGATCAATTAGATGAAGAAAATTGAAGAATGAAAGTGTTTGTAGGTGTTTTTGGTCGTTGGTGTATGGATTAGATATAAAGGATATGTAATTTTGTTTTCATGTAAATAAGTCATGAATGATTACTCATATTTTTGTAATTTTATGAGATATTTCATGCTAGTTGCCAAATGATGGTTCCCACATGTGTTAGGTGACTCACATGGGCTGATAAGAGCTGATCATTGGAGTGTATATACCAATATTACATACATCTAAAAGCTGTGTATTGTACGAGTACGAATACGGGTGCATACGAGTAGAATTGTTGATGAAACTGAACGAGGATGTAATTGTAAGCATTTTTGTTAAGTAGAAGTATTTTGATAAGTGTATTGAAGTCTTTCAAAAGTGTATAAATACATATTAAAACACTACATGTATATACATTTTAACTGAGTCGTTAAGTCATCGTTAGTCGTTACATGTAAGTGTTGTTTTGAAACCTTTAGGTTAACGATCTTGTTAAATGTTGTTAACCCAATGTTTATAATATCAAATGAGATTTTAAATTATTATATTATCATGATATTATCATGTATGAATATCTCTTAATATGATATATATACATTAAATGTCTTTACAACGATAATCGTTACATATATGTCTCGTTTAAAAATCATTAAGTTAGTAGTCTTGTTTTTACATATGTAGTTCATTGTTAATATACTTAATGATGTGTTTACTTATCATAGTATCATGTTAACTATATATATATCCATATATATGTCATCATATAGTTTTTACAAGTTTTAACGTTCGTGAATCACCGGTCAACTTGGGTGGTCAATTGTCTATATGAAACATATTTCAATTAATCAAGTCTTAACAAGTTTGATTGCTTAACATGTTGGAAACATTTAATCATGTAAATATCAATCTCAATTAATATATATAAACATGGAAAAGTTCGGGTCACTACAGTACCTACCCGTTAAATAAATTTCGTCCCGAAATTTTAAGCTGTTGAAGGTGTTGACGAATCTTCTGGAAATAGATGCGGGTATTTCTTCTTCATCTGATCTTCACGCTCCCAGGTGAACTCGGGTCCTCTACGAGCATTCCATCGAACCTTAACAATTGGTATCTTGTTTTGCTTAAGTCTTTTAACCTCACGATCCATTATTTCGACGGGTTCTTCGATGAATTGAAGTTTTTCGTTGATTTGGATTTCATCTAACGGAATAGTGAGATCTTCTTTAGCAAAACATTTCTTCAAATTCGAGACGTGGAAAGTGTTATGTACAGCCACGAGTTGTTGAGGTAACTCTAAGTCGGTAAGCTACTGGTCCGACACGATCAATAATCTTGAATGGTCCAATATACCTTGGATTTAATTTCCCTCATTTACCAAATCGAACAACACCTTTCCAAGGTGCAACTTTAAGCATGACCATCTCTCCAATTTCAAATTCTATATCTTTTCTTTTAATGTCAGCGTAGCTCTTTTGTCGACTTTGGGCGGTTTTCAACCGTTGTTGAATTTGGATGATCTTCTCGGTAGTTTCTTGTATAATCTCCGGATCCGTAATATGTCTATCCCCCACTTCACTCCAACAAATCGGAGACCTGCACTTTCTACCATAAAGTGCTTCAAACGACGCCATCTCAATGCTTGAATGGTAGCTGTTGTTGTAGGAAAATTCTGCTAACGGTAGATGTCGATCCCAACTGTTTCCGAAATCAATAACACATGCTCGTAGCATGTCTTCAAGCATTTGTATCGTCCTTTCGCTCTGCCCATCAGTTTGTGGATGATAGGCAGTACTCATGTCTAGACGAGTTCCTAATGCTTGCTGTAATGTCTGCCAGAATCTTGAAATAAATCTGCCATCCCTATCAGAGATAATAGAGATTGGTATTCCATGTCTAGAGACGACTTCCTTCAAATACAGTCGTGCTAACTTCTCCATCTTGTCATCTTCTCTTATTGGCAGGAAGTGTGCTGATTTGGTGAGACGATCAACTATTACTCAAATAGTATCAAAACCACTTGCAGTCCTTGGCAATTTAGTGATGAAATCCATGGTAATGTTTTCCCATTTCCATTCCGGGATTTCGGGTTGTTGAAGTAGACCTGATGGTTTCTGATGCTCAGCTTTGACCTTAGAACACGTCAAACATTCTCCTACGTATTTAGCAACATCGGCTTTCATACCCGGCCACCAAAAATGTTTCTTGAGATCCTTGTACATCTTCCCCATTCCAGGATGTATTGAGTATCTGGTTTTATGAGCTTCTCTAAGTACCATTTCTCTCATATCTCCAAATTTTGGTACCCAAATCCTTTCAGCCCTATACCGGGTTCCGTCTTCCCGAATATTAAGATGCTTCTCCGATCCTTTGGGTATTTCATCCTTTAAATTTTCCTCTTTTAAAACTCCTTGTTGCGCCTCCTTTATTAGAGTAGTAAGGTTATTATGAATCATTATATTCATAGATTTTACTCGAATGGGTTCTCTGTCCTTCCTGCTCAAGGCATCGGCTACCACATTTGCCTTCCCCGGGTGGTAACGAATCTCAAAGTCGTAATCATTCAATAATTCAATCCACCTATGCTGCCTCATATTCAGTTGTTTCTGATTAAATATGTGTTGAAGACTTTTGTGGTCGGTATATATAATACTTTTGACCCCATATAAGTAGTGCCTCCAAGTCTTTAATGCAAAAACAACCGCGCCTAATTCCAAATCATGCGTCGTATAATTTTGTTCGTGAATCTTCAATTGTCTAGACGCATAAGCAATCACCTTCGTTCGTTGCATTAATACACAACCGAGACCTTGCTTTGATGCATCACAATAAATCACAAAATCATCATTCCCTTCAGGCAATGACAATATAGGTGCCGTAGTTAGCTTTTTCTTCAATAACTGAAACGCTTTCTCTTGTTCATCATTCCATTCAAATTTCTTCCCTTTATGCGTTAATGCAGTCAAGGGTTTTGCTATTCTGGAAAAGTCTTGGATGAACCTTCTGTAGTAACCAGCTAGTCCTAAAAACTGGCGTATGTGTTTCGGAGTTTTCGGGGTTTCCCACTTTTCAACAGTTTCTATCTTTGCTGGATCCACCTTAATACCTTCTTTGTTCACTATGTGACCGAGGAATTGAACTTCTTCCAACCAAAATGCACACTTTGAAAACTTAGCGTACAATTCTTCCTTCCTCAATACTTCTAACACCTTTCTCAAATGTTCACCGTGTTCTTGGTCATTCTTTGAGTAAATAAGTATGTCATCAATGAAAACAATGACAAACTTGTCAAGGTATGGTCCACACACTCGGTTCATAAGGTCCATGAACACAGCTGGTGCATTAGTTAAATCAAACGGCATGACCATAAACTCGTAATGACCGTAACGTGTTCTGAAAGCAGTCTTTGGAATATCATCTTCTTTCACCCGCATTTGATGATACCCGGAATGTAAGTCAATCTTTGAATAAACAGACGAGCCTTGTAGTTGATCAAATAAGTCATCGATTCTTGGTAGTGGGTAGCGGTTCTTGATGGTAAGTTTGTTCAACTCTCGGTAGTCGATACACAACCTGAATGTACCATCTTTCTTCTTGACAAACAAAACAAGAGCTCCCCACGGTGATGTGCTTGGTCGAATGAAACCACGCTCTAAAAGTTCTTGTAATTGGCTTTGTAGTTCTTTCATCTCGCTGGGTGCGAGTCTGTAAGGAGCACGAGCTATTGGTGCAGCTCCTGGTACAAGATCTATTTGAAATTCAACGGATCGATGTGGGGGTAATCCCGGTAATTCTTTCGGAAATACATCAGGAAATTCTTTTGCGACGGGAACATCATTGATGCTCTTTTCTTCAGTTTGTACTTTCTCGACGTGTGCTAGAACAGCATAGCAACCTTTTCTTATTAGTTTTTGTGCCTTCAAATTACTAATAAGATGTAGCTTCGTGTTGCCCTTTTCTCCGTACACCATTAAGGGTTTTCCTTTTTCTCGTATAATGCGAATTGCATTTTTGTAACAAACGATCTCCGCTTTCACTTCTTTCAACCAGTCCATACCGATTATCACATCAAAACTCCCTAACTCTACTGGTATCAAATCAATCTTAAATGTTTCGCTAACCAGTTTAATTTCTCGATTCCGACATATATTATCTGCTGAAATTAATTTACCATTTGCTAATTCGAGTAAAAATTTACTATCCAAAGGCGTCAATGGACAACTTAATTTAGCACAAAAATCTCTACTCATATAGCTTCTATCCGCACCCGAATCAAATAAAACGTAAGCAGATTTATTGTCAATAAGAAACGTACCCGTAACAAGCTCCGGGTCTTCCTGTGCCTCTGCCGCATTAATATTGAAAACTCTTCCACGGCCTTGTCCATTCGTGTTCTCCTGGTTCGGGCAATTTCTAATAATGTGGCCCGGTTTTCCACATTTATAACAAACTACATTGGCATAACTTGCTCCAACACTACTTGCTCCGCCATTACTCGTTCCGACACCATTTGTTCCTTTCGTTCTATTAACCCCTGGTCCGTAGACCTCACACTTCGCCGCGCTATGACCATTTCTTTTACACTTGTTGCAAAATTTGGTGCAGAACCCCGAGTGATTCTTTTCACACCTTTGGCATAGCTGCTTCTGATTGTTGTTGTTGTTGCGGTTATTATTGTTGTTGGGATGATTGTTGTAGTTGCTGTTGTTGTTGTTGTTGTTGTTGTTGTTGGGCCGTTTGTTGTAGTTGCGATTGATGTTGCGATTGTTGGGATAATTGTTGCAATTATTGTTGTAATTGCTGTTGTTGTTGTATTGGTGATTCTTATCACCGTTTTCCTCCCACTTTCTTTTGACTTGCTTCACATTGGCCTCTTCAGCAGTCTGTTCTTTAATTCTTTCTTCAATCTGGTTCACAAGTTTGTGAGCCATTCTACATGCCTGTTGTATGGAGGCGGGCTCGTGTGAACTTATATCTTCTTGGATTCTTTCCGGTAATCCTTTCACAAACGCGTCGATCTTCTCTTCCTCATCTTCGAATGCTCCCGGACACAATAGGCACAATTTTGTGAATCGTCTTTCGTACGTGGTAATATCAAATCCTTGGGTTCGTAACCCTCTAAGTTCTGTCTTGAGCTTATTGACCTCGGTTCTGGGACGGTACTTCTCGTTCATCAAGTGCTTGAATGCTGACCACGGTAGTGCGTACGCATCGTCTTGTCCCACTTGCTCTAGATAGGTATTCCACCATGTTAACGCAGAACCTGTGAAGGTATGCGTAGCGTACTTCACTTTGTCCTCTTCAGTACACTTACTTATGGCAAACACCGATTCGACCTTCTCGGTCCACCGTTTCAATCCGATCGGTCCTTCGATTCCATCAAATTCCAAAGGTTTGCAAGCAGTGAATTCTTTGTAGGTGCATCCTACACGATTTCCTGTACTGCTAGATCCAAGGTTATTGTTGGTATGTAGCGCAGCCTGTACTGCGGCTATGTTTGAAGCTAGAAAAGTACGGAATTCCTCTTCATTCATATTCACGGTGTGTCGAGTATTCGGTGCCATTTCCTTCAAAATAGTCAAATGGAACAAGTTAATCATACAGAATATTAAGAGTAGTTAATAGTATTTCGTAGCATAATATGAACTCATTTATAAAAGCTTTTTCTTCATATTAGCGTTTTATAATTTTAAATTCGGGTAGTACCTACCCGTTAAGTTCATACTTAGTAGCTAATATACAATTCAACTACTACAATTCTATATGAAAAACTGATTATAATAATATTTCGCGTTCAAACTTTTACACAATATTTTACAAACTTACAATACCGCTTATTTTACATATAACATGAAATATAGCACACAATAAATTTGATACAAGATGGTTGTGAAGATAATTCTAGCTAGTACACAAGTCGTTCAGCAAAGGCAATAAAGACACGTAATTCATACGTCCAGAAACAAGTCATGCATTCTGGTTTTACTAGGATTACTTCCCATCCTTGGTCTTGTGGAACATGAAGGTATTTTGTATGCCCGAGAGACATATTAAATTAATGTGGCTAACATGTTATGATCCAAGTCGGGTCATACCCAATAACAAACTTACCGACACCTTATTCGTATTTGATCTTAGCGGTTGGATCGTTGATTAAATACGCGACACTTGAACCTTAAGAAAAATGGTTTTCTGAAATATTACTTGATGTGTATATAAATTATGGAATAATTTATATAAAATGTGTTTAATTATTTATGGGCTAAATAATTGATTATGTTATGTTACATATTTGTAAAATACATTTATAAATAATGTACACATACATAATAAATAAAATGGAGGTTTTATAAAATTTAATTTTATAAAATAAAACCATTTTATTTAATAGATATAGAAGTGGCATTGGGACTTCAACACACATGCTAAAAGATTCCATCTTTTGGTCAATCCTTCCCATTTTCACAAGTATATGTCTAGCACATCCTGGAGACCAAAATAGATGCACATACACATCAAAATAACAAGCAAAAAAACTGCATCTTTTCCCTCTATACTTGCTGTCCAGGCTGTGGCCTTTGGTGGTGATAGAGGAGTTCATTTCTTTTTTTTAAAGCTTGTATTCAAGTGTAAATAAAATCCTAACTAAAGCTAAGGTGTTGGTGCATAAGTTTGGGGTATAACTACTTGATGTTTCATCCATTTGAAGCTCTATTCTTCATCATCATCTTCATCATTACTACCTAGCTTGGAGTAGGTATAACCCTCTTACTAGCTCTTTTACTTTATAAGCATATTTTCTAGACTTGATATGATTTTGGAATTCATGTTTAAAAGGGTTAAACTTTATATTAATTTGTTTACATTAATATGCTTCCGCTTTATGTTCAAATTGGTTTTGACATGCTCTACATAAAACTTGTTAATATATAATGAATTCCAACAATGGTATCAGAGCCAAAGTCATAGAAATATGCTTCTTGTATTTGGCTTGTAAACCCATTTTCTTTACAATCTAGTAACATGCATAAAACTAGAAAGTAAAAATTTTGGGTTTTGGGTGGGGGTTATATTTTGGCCGAAAATATGGGGTTCCAAATGGGTTTTGGAGCTTCAAGTTTGGCCAAGATTTGTTGTTGTTTTGGTTCACAATCATGCCTTGACCTTGTGGTTGGATTTGTGTGTGATTTGGTTGTATTTTGATGCTTGTAAATTCGTTCATTTGGTTTGTAATAATCTTGTAATTTTATGATGTAATTTATTTTATTTGGTATGTAAAATAGATTAGGTTGTAATTTCCTTTTCTAGAAAAAATGTATTAGGTTATATATTTTGTAAAAAAAAAGTGAAGATTCAAGAAGATTACAAGATGAAGCATAAGGATGCAAGAGTTAGTGGGAGATTTGTTAATCTCCTACTTTGTGATTTTAACCCTTTAGGTAACACTTGTTTTGGCTAAACAAGTGTTTACCACTTTGGCATGATTGTGGACTTTTATTTTGCATGCTTGGTTGTTTATTGTATGATTGTGGATTGTATGTTTGTATGCTACAAGTTAATCACACAAGTTAACAACAAATAAAACTAAAATTTAATTGGTTAAATTAGACGTTATTAACAACATGCAAAAACGACAATTTAAATGGTTAAATTGGAACAACATAAGGACACTAATAATTGGTTATTAGAACTAAATAAAATGGTTTATTTAAAAGGTAATAAATTGGCTTTTCATAATGAACTATACACCAAATGCATGTTGGTGTATGGCAAATGTTTTCTTAAACTAGAATTTATGAAAACTTAAAATCCCTTAACTAAAACAAGGCAAACAAGTTAAACGCCATCCTTATGTAGGAACACTTGAACATAGTAGTGAACTCATAATGGGATAAAGGTCACCTAACCATTATGAACTAACTAATATGGTTAAGGTAAAATTCGCATGCTCGTGGGATAAAGGTCACCTAACCACTTGTATGTTAATTTTACAAGTTTACACAAGTAGGACGACTTGATATGGAAATCATGAACTTAGGGTCACCGAAGCATGAGGAACAAATAGGCGTTGATGGGATAAATATGCCATGCAAAAGGATTGCATGATCCCATAATTTAGAAGTTGCAAAAGGATTGCAATTGTCATATAAATGACTACCTAGCTAAATCAAATAACGGGATAAAGGTCACCTAATCGAAATTTAATTTATCGTTGGATTCTAATATTTAATAAAACAATTAATTATAAAAGGGTGTTGTTTATTAAATTTAAAATCGATACTAAAATGAACTTTGTTAATTTTGTAGATGGCCGCTAATAACAACAACAACATGCAAAACGCACCACTTAACCTAAACCACCTATCATTAAGGTCTCTCTTAGAGAAAGACAAACTCAACCATACCAACTTTATGGATTGGTTCCGCAATCTTCGGATTGTCCTCAAACAAGAGGATAAAGCGTATGTACTTGAGGACCCCATTCCCGATCAACCGGATGAGGATGATGTGGAGGCAATGGCCTTTTACGATAAGTATTGCCACGACTCCCTTCAAGTCTCATGCCTAATGCTTGGAACTATGATTCCCGAACTCCAAAAGGATTTCGAGCATCATAGTGCATACGACATGATAACGCAATTGAAGGAGATGTTCCATCAACAAGCGCGTGTCGAGCATTTCGAGACCGTTCGGGCGCTACATGCTTGTCGTATGGACGATACCCAATCGGTATCATCTTATGTGCTTAAGATGAAAAGCCTTATTGATCGTGCTAACCGTCTTAACCTAAACATATCAAATGAGTTAGCCACCGATCTTATCCTTAACTCCCTATCAAAAAGGTTTGATCAATTTGTAATTAATTACAATATGAATGGGATGGATAAGAGCATAGGTGAGCTTCACGGTATGCTTAGAACGGCTGAAACTAGCATGGGTAAAAGGGCTTTACCCGTGTTAGCAATCGATCAAGGTGGGTCCAAAGGTAACACCTCTAAGCCAAAGGTGGCTAAGAGAAAAGGACCCGCCTATCAAGGCAAAGGGAAGGGGGAGATGGTTACCCCAACCAAGAACAAGAACAAAAAGCAAAAGGTTGCGGAAAAGGCAAACCCCAAGGAAGACCCATGTTTCGGTTGCGGTGAGATGGGTCATTGGAAGCGAAACTGTCCGGTCTATCTTAAGGAGTTGAAGGACAAGAGGGATGCTGGGCAAACCTCAGGTAATATATATATATATATGGTATATATTGAGCTTAATATTACTTCTTCTAATACATGGGTATTAGACACAGGATGTGGAACTCATATTTGCAATTCTTTGCAGGGGTTCAAAAGAAGTGATCATAAGGCGGGAACATCAAGTCTCTATATGGGCAATGGTGCAAAGGTGCATGTTAAAGCTCAAGGAGATTTTGTTTTGAAGCTTCCAAGCGGATTGGAGCTTATTTTAGAAAATGTTTTGTATGCTCCGGATTTGTGTAGAAACATTATTTCTATTTCTCGCTTAAAACAATGTGGATACAATGTTAATTTTATTGATGATGATATTCATGTTTCTAAAGATAATATATTCTATTTCAAGGCTTCGCCTTCAAATGGAATTTATGAATTGGTTCATGATGACGCATCATCGAGCTCTATATACCATACTAGCACCAAGAAACTCAAAAGGGATTTGAGTGATTCCTATTTATGGCATTGTCGCCTTGGCCATATAAACAAGAACCGAATGCATACACTTCAAAAGAATGGACTTTTGAAATCAAATGAAATGGATTCGTTTGATGTATGTGAATCTTGTTTACAAGGCAAGATGACTAAAGCACCTTTCAAAGGAACCTATGAAAGGGCTAAAGACTTATTGGGATTAATACATTCGGATGTGTGTGGACCCTTTAAGCCCATGACAAGGAATGGTGAAAGATACTTTGTTACTTTCATTGATGACTTTAGTCGTTTCGGATATGTCTACTTATTAAGACACAAGGACGAAACGTTTGAAGCATTCAAAGAATATCAAAACGAAGTACAAAATCAACTCAATAAGACAATTAAGGTACTACGTACTGATAGAGGAGGTGAATACCTAAGCGATGCCTTTCAAGATCATCTTAGGAGTTGTGGGATTATCTCACAACTTACTCCACCCGGAACACCCCAACTTAATGGAGTTTCCTAAAGGA
This sequence comes from Rutidosis leptorrhynchoides, assembly GCF_046630445.1. Taxonomy (NCBI): domain Eukaryota; kingdom Viridiplantae; phylum Streptophyta; class Magnoliopsida; order Asterales; family Asteraceae; genus Rutidosis; species Rutidosis leptorrhynchoides. Next base: position 350,797,490 of record NC_092333.1, on the reverse strand, counting down.
GGAACCGAACCCTAATGGATATGGTTCGATCTATGATGGCAAGAAGCTCGTTGCCTCTATCATTTTGGGGTTATTGCCTGAGCTCCACGGTTCGTATTTTAAATATGGCCCCAACCAAGAAAGTGGAACGAACTCCTAATGAGATGTGGTTTGGAAAACCTCCTTCTCTTTCATATTTGAAAGTATGGGGATGTGAAACTTATCCTAAGCGCCATGTAGCTAATAAGTTACATGCTCGATCCACGAAGTGTATCTTCATAGGATATCCCAAGGATGATATGGGATACTATTTCTATGATCCGACCGAGCAAAATGTATTTGTTGCTCGAAAGGCGGAATTCCTTGAAACCAAATTCCTTATGGAAGGTGATGGTGAAAGGAAAGTAGATCTTGTAGAGGTACAAGATCAAGTTGATGATGCACAAATGGTTGACACTAGTACTCAACATGAGGATGTTGAAAATGATCAAGTGGATGATCAAAGTATACAGAGCGTTCGTAGATCTAGTAGGATTAGTAATCCTCCTGAGAGATATGGTTTTCTCGTGGATGGTTGCCATACGGTTGATTTGGATGAACCGACAAACTACGAAGATGCTTTATCAAGGATTGATAAAGACAAATGGCAGGAAGCCATGAATGCCGAGATGCAATCCATGTATGAAAACCAAGTTTGGGAACTTGTTGTGCAACCTCCTAGCTCTAAACCAGTTGATTGCAAATGGCTTTTCAAGAAGAAAACCGACATACATGGAAACTTGGATACATACAAAGCTAGACTTGTAGCAAAAGGTTTCACTCAAACTCAAGGGGTTGACTATGATGAAACTTTCTCGCCAGTGGCAATGCTAAAGTCTATTAGGATATTATTTGCCATTGCTGCTCACTATGACTATGAAATATGGCAAATGGATGTCAAAACCGCTTTCCTAAATGGATATCTTGAGGAAGATGTCTATATGGTACAGCCTGAAGGTTTTGTTGATCCGAAAAATCCTAAAAAGGTATGCAAGTTAAAGAAGTCAATCTACGGATTGAAACAAGCATCTAGAATGTGGAATCATCGTTTTAATGAAGAGGCAAAGAAATTTGGCTTCATTAAAAATGGTGATGAAGCTTGTGTATACAAGAAGGCTAGTGGGAGCTCTATAATGTTTCTTGTGCTATATGTGGATGATATATTATTATTTGGGAATGATATTACCACAATGCAAGAAGTCAAAACTTGGCTAAAGAGTTGTTTCTCCATTAAGGATCTTGGAGATGCACAATACATATTGGGGATAGGGATCTATAGGAATAGATCCAAGAAATTGATAGGTTTAAGTCAAAGTACATACATTGATAAAATCTTGAAAAGGTTCAAGATGGAAAACTCTAAGAAAGGTTTGGTACCTATTCAAAGAGGAACCGTTCTCAGTTCATCTCAGTGTCCTACCACGAAAGATGAACAAGAGAGAATGAAGAAAGTCCCATACGCATCTGCTATTGGGTCTATCATGTATGCAATGATATGTACTAGACCGGATGTGTCATGTGCTCTAAGCTTGACAAGTAGATACCAGAATAACCCAGGAAATAGTCATTGGATTGCTGTTAAAAGCATATTGAAATACCTTAGAAGGACTAAGGATATGTTTCTAATATATGGGTCTGGTGAGGAGGAACTCGCTGTAAAAGGTTACGTGGACACGAGTTTCCAAACTGATCGAGATGACTCTCGATCACAATCCGGTTATGTCTTCATGTTAAATGGTGGTGCGGTCTCTTGGAAGAGTTCGAAACAGGAGGTTGTTGCATTATCTACTACAGAGTCAGAGTACATTGCCGCCTCACTGGCAGCTCAGGAAGCTGCATGGATAAAGAAATTCATCGACGACTTAGGAGTGGTCCCTTCCATTCAGGACCCTCTTGAGATCTTTTGTGACAACGAGGGTGTGATTGCTCAAATCAAGGAACCTCGTGCTCACTAAAAGACCCGTCACATTGAGCGGAGGTTCAACTACATAAGGGATGAAGTTGAAAAGGGAAAGATATGTATTCGCAAAGTTCACACAGATCATAATGTTGCGGATCCACTCACGAAGCTTTTACATCGGCCCAAACATGAGGGGCATGTTTGTGCATTAGGGCTTCGATATTCTAGTGATTGGAAATGATCTATTTTATGTATTGTAAAGGAACGAATTAGTTCAAACTCATTAATATAATTATGGTATTAATTTAATTTTGAGTTATGTTCCAATTTTGCATATTTTATCCATGAATAAATAATTATTCTAAATTCCGTAGTTGATCACATTTGTGGGAACAAGTGTGAGGTCTAGACTATTATGAACTTGGATTGGTTAACATTCAAATGATGAATGTGGGGCAAGGTTGCAACCAAGGTTCATAAATATTTGTGGGACACAAATATTGGAAGACCCGCTCTCAAGATTTACTGTATGGAACCTTTGTGGTTGATCACATGTAATCTTGAGTAAAGGAGAATATCATTGTATCCTCTGACCTGAGACACATATTGGGTTCAGGTATTCACCGAATATCGTACCTTGATTCTTTCCTTCGCTATTCTGAACAGGTAGCACATAAGGGAGGCTTCAGGTATGGTACGAAGTGTAGTGTCTAGGACGTATGTAGTCAAGATGGAATTTATCCCTCTTATTCGTTGAGAGTCAGATGTCTAAGGCCTGATAAAGTTAAATCTATAAGAGAGTGATCACTCTGTATCTCTTGGATTTAACATGACATCTAGGATAAAAGGATATATTGATAAATTCACCTAATCATATTCGAGATGGGAACTCGAAAGGGATGATGTTATTGAATGGCACTAAGTCATAACATATTAGGGGTGATGGACGGTCGTTAGGTGGTATCCATCACTTGCATTAATTTCTTATGTTTCTCGTGCAAGTGGGAGATTGAAGGTATTTCGTATGCCCGAGAGACATATTAAATTAATGTGGCTAACATGTTATGATCCAAGTCGGGTCATACCCAATAACAAACTTACCGACACCTTATTCGTATTTGATCTTAGCGGTTGGATCGTTGATTAAATACGCGACACTTGAACCTTAATAAAAATGGTTTTCTGAAATATTACTTGATGTGTATATAAATTATGGAATAATTTATATAAAATGTGTTTAATTATTTATGGGCTAAATAATTGATTATGTTATGTTACATATTTGTAAAATACATTTATAAATAATGTACACATACATAATAAATAAAATGGAGGTTTTATAAAATTTAATTTTATAAAATAAAACCATTTTATTTAATAGATATAGAAGTGGCATTGGGACTTCAACACACATGCTAAAAGATTCCATCTTTTGGTCAATCCTTCCCATTTTCACAAGTATATGTCTAGCACATCTTGGAGACCAAAATAGATGCACATACACATCAAAATAACAAGCAAAAAAACTGCATCTTTTCCCTCTATACTTGCTGTCCAGGCCGTGGCCTTTGGTGGTGATAGAGGAGTTCATTTCTTTTTTTTTAAGCTTGTATTCAAGTGTAAATAAAATCCTAACTAAAGCTAAGGTGTTGGTGCATAAGTTTGGGGTATAACTACTTGAGGTTTCATCCATTTGAAGCTCTATTCTTCATCATTACTACCTAGCTTGGAGTAGGTATAACCCTCTTACTAGCTCTTTTACTTTATAAGCATATTTTCTAGACTTGATATGATTTTGGAATTCATGTTTAAAAGGGTTAAACTTTATATTAATTTGTTTACATTAATATGCTTCCGCTTTATGTTCAAATTGGTTTTGACATGCTCTACATAAAACTTGTTAATATATAATGAATTCCAACAATGGTATCAGAGCCAAAGTCATAGAAATATGCTTCTTGTATTTGGCTTGTAAACCCATTTTCTTTACAATCTAGTAACATGCATAAAACTAGAAAGTAAAAATTTTGGGTTTTGGGTGGGGGTTATATTTTGGCCGAAAATATGGGGTTCCAAATGGGTTTTGGAGCTTCAAGTTTGGCCAAGATTTGTTGTTGTTTTGGTTCACAATCATGCCTTGACCTTGTGGTTGGATTTGTGTGTGATTTGGTTGTATTTTGATGCTTGTAAATTCGTTCATTTGGTTTGTAATAATCTTGTAATTTTATGATGTAATTTATTTTATTTGGTATGTAAAATAGATTAGGTTGTAATTTCCTTTTCTAGAAAAAATGTATTAGGTTATATATTTTGTAAAAAGAAAAGTGAAGATTCAAGAAGATTACAAGATGAAGCATAAGGATGCAAGAGTTAGTGGGAGATTTGTTAAACTCCTACTTTGTGATTTTAACCCTTTAGGTAACACTTGTTTTGGCTAAACAAGTGTTTACCACTTTGGCATGATTGTGGACTTTTATTTTGCATGCTTGGTTGTTTATTGTATGATTGTGGATTGTATGTTTGTATGCTACAAGTTAATCACACAAGTTAACAACAAATAAAACTAAAATTTAATTGGTTAAATTAGACGTTATTAACAACATGCAAAAACGACAATTTAAATGGTTAAATTGGAACAACATAAGGACACTAATAATTGGTTATTAGAACTAAATAAAATGGTTTATTTAAAAGGTAATAAATTGGCTTTTCATAATGAACTATACACCAAATGCATGTTGGTGTATGGCAAATGTTTTCTTAAACTAGAATTTATGAAAACTTAAAATCCCTTAACTAAAATAAGGCAAACAAGTTAAACGCCATCCTTTTGTAGGAACACTTGAACATAGTAGTGAACTCATAATGGGATAAAGGTCACCTAACCATTATGAACTAACTAATATGGTTAAGGTAAAATTCGCATGCTCGTGGGATAAAGGTCACCTAACCACTTGTATGTTAATTTTACAAGTTTACACAAGTAGGACGACTTGATATGGAAATCATGAACTTAGGGTCACCGAAGCATGAGGAACAAATAGGCGTTGATGGGATAAATATGCCATGCAAAAGGATTGCATGATCCCATAATTTAGAAGTTGCAAAAGGATTGCAATTGTCATATAAATGACTACCTAGCTAAATCAAATAACGGGATAAAGGTCACCTAATCGAAGTCCAATATTCGGATGTTAACCGCTTTTTCTAAATCACGAAGTCCAATATTCGGATATATTGAGTCAAAATAATTTCTTAACCCATTGCGTAAAATAGCATTTGGGTTCCCCGCAATATATGCGTCAAAGTAAACACATCGTAACTTATGGATTTCCCAATGTGATATTCCCCATCTTTCGAACGAAAGCCTTTTATAAACCAAGGCATTCTTGGAACGTTCTTCGAATATCTTACAAACTGATCTCGCCTTAAATAGTTGTGCCGAAGAATTCTGACCGACTCTAGACAAGATTTCATCAATCATGTCTCCGGGTAGGTCTCTTAAAATATTGGGTTGTCTATCCATTTTGTGTTTTTATACTGTAAAATAGACAAGAGTTAGATTCATAAAAAAAATACTTATTAATACAAGCAATTTTTACATATATCATAAAGCATAAGCACACTATATTACATATATTACACCACACGAATACAACTATCTTATTCCGACTCGCTTGTTTCTTCTTCTTCGGTTTTGGTTCGTTTTGCCAAGTTTCTAGGGATATATGATGTTCCCCTAATACGAGCCGTCGTTTTCCACATTGGTTTAGAAAAACCTGGTGGTTTAGAGGTTCCCGGGTCATTGTTACAACTTAAGGACTTCGGGGGTTGACGATACATATAAAGTTCATCGGGGTTGGAATTAGATTTCTCTATTTTTATGCCCTTTCCATTATTATTTTCTTTTGCCTTTTTAAATTCAGTTGGGGTAATTTCTATAACATCATCGGAATTCTCGTCGGAATCCGATTCATCGGAGAATTGGTAATCCTCCCAATATTTTGCTTCCTTGGCGGAAACACCATTGACCATAATTAACCTTGGTCGGTTGGTTGAGGATTTTCTTTTACTTAACCGTTTTATTATTTCCCCCACTGGTTCTATTTCTTCATCCGGTTCCGATTCTTCTTCTGGTTCCGATTCTTCTTCCGGTTCCGACTCTTCTTCCGGTTCCTCTTCGGGAACTTGTGAATCAGTCCACGAATCATTCCAATTTACATTTGACTCTTCATTATTATTAGGTGAGTCAATGAGACTTGTTCTAGAGGTAGACATCTATCACATAATATCAAACGCGTTAAGAGATTAATATATCACATAATATTCACATGTTAAAAATATATAGTTTCCAACAAAATTTGTTAAGCAATCATTTTTCAACTAAAAACGGTCGAAGTCCAGACTCACTAATGCATCCTAACAAACTCGATAAGACACACTAATGCAAAATTCTGGTTCTCTAAGACCAACGCTCGGATACCAACTGAAATGTCCCGTTCTTATTGATTAAAAACGTTCCATATTAATTGATTTCGTTGCGAGGTTTTGACCTCTATATGAGACGTTTTTCAAAGACTGCATTCATTTTAAAACAAACCATAACCTTTATTTCATAAATAAAGGTTTAAAAAGCTTTACGTAGATTATCAAATAATGATAATCTAAAATATCCTGTTTACACACGACCATTACATAAATGGTTTACAATACAAATATGTTACAACAAAATAAGTTTCTTGAATGCAGTTTTTACACAATATCATACAAGCATGGACTCCAAATCTCGTCCTTATTTAAGTATGCGACAGCGGAAGCTCTTAATAATCACCTGAGAATAAACATGCTTAAAACGTCAACAAAAATGTTGGTGAGTTATAGGTTTAACCTATATATATCAAATCATAATAATAGACCACAAGATTTCATATTTCAATAAACATCCCATACATAGAGATAAAAATCATTCATATGGTGAACACCTGGTAACCGACATTAACAAGATGCATATATAAGAATATCCCCATCATTCCGGGACACCCTTCGGATATGATATAAATTTCGAAGTACTAAAGCATCCGGTACTTTGGATGGGGTTTGTTAGGCCCAATAGATCTATCTTTAGGATTCGCGTCAATTAGGGTGTCTGTTCCCTAATTCTTAGATTACCAGACTTAATAAAAAAAGGCATATTCGATTTCGATAATTCAACCATAGAATGTAGTTTCACGTACTTGTGTCTATTTTGTAAATCATTTATAAAACCTGCATGTATTCTCATCCCAAAAATATTAGATTTTAAAAGTGGGACTATAACTCACTTTCACAGATTTTTACTTCGTCGGAAAGTAAGACTTGGCCACTGGTTGATTCACGAACCTATAACAATATATACATGTATATCAAAGTATGTTCAAAATATATTTACAACACTTTTAATATATTTTGATGTTTTAAGTTTAATAAGTCAGTTGTCCTCGTTAGTAACATACAACTATTTGTCCACAGTTAGATGTACAGAAATAAATCGATAAATATTATCTTGAATCAATCCACGACCCAGTGTATACGTATCTCAGTATTGATCACAACTCAAACTATATATATTTTGGAATCAACCTCAACCCTGTATAGCTAACTCCAACATTCACATATAGAGTGTCTATGGTTGTTCCGAAATATATATAGATGTGTCGACATGATAGGTCGAAACATTGTATACGTGTCTATGGTATCTCAAGATTACATAATATACAATACAAGTTGATTAAGTTATGGTTGGAATAGATTTGTTACCAATTTTCACGTAGCTAAAATGAGAAAAATTATCCAATCTTGTTTTACCCATAACTTCTTCATTTTAAATCCGTTTTGAGTGAATCAAATTGCTATGGTTTCATATTGAACTCTATTTTATGAATCTAAACAGAAAAAGTATAGGTTTATAGTCGGAAAAATAAGTTACAAGTCGTTTTTGTAAAGGTAGTCATTTCAGTCGAAAGAACGACGTCTAGATGACCATTTTAGAAAACATACTTCCACTTTGAGTTTAACCATAATTTTTGGATATAGTTTCATGTTCATAATAAAAATCATTTTCTCAGAATAACAACTTTTAAATCAAAGTTTATCATAGTTTTTAATTAACTAACCCAAAACAGCCCGCGGTGTTACGACGACGGCGTAAATCCGGTTTTACGGTGTTTTTCGTGTTTCCAGGTTTTAAATCATTAAGTTAGCATATCATATAGATATAGAACATGTGTTTAGTTGATTTTAAAAGTCAAGTTAGAAGGATTAACTTTTGTTTGCGAACAAGTTTAGAATTAACTAAACTATGTTCTAGTGATTACAAGTTTAAACCTTCGAATAAGATAGCTTTATATGTATGAATCGAATGATATTATGAACATCATTACTACCTTAAGTTCCTTGGATAAACCTACTAGAAAAGAGAAAAATGGATCTAGCTTCAATGGATCCTTGGATGGCTCGAAGTTCTTGAAGCAGAATCATGACACGAAAACAAGTTCAAGTAAGATCATCACTTGAAATAAGATTGTTATAGTTATAGAAATTGAACCAAAGTTTGAATATGATTATTACCTTGTATTAGAATGATAACCTACTGTAAGAAACAAAGATTTCTTGAGGTTGGATGATCACCTTACAAGATTGGAAGTGAGCTAGCAAACTTGAAAGTATTCTTGATTTTATGAAACTAGAACTTTTGGAATTTATGAAGAACACTTAGAACTTGAAGATAGAACTTGAGAGAGATCAATTAGATGAAGAAAATTGAAGAATGAAAGTGTTTGTAGGTGTTTTTGGTCGTTGGTGTATGGATTAGATATAAAGGATATGTAATTTTGTTTTCATGTAAATAAGTCATGAATGATTACTCATATTTTTGTAATTTTATGAGATTTTTCATGCTAGTTGCCAAATGATGGTTCCCACATGTGTTAGGTGACTCACATGGACTGCTAAGAGCTGATCATTGGAGTGTATATACCAATAGTACATACATCTAAAAGCTGTGTATTGTACGAGTACGAATACGGGTGAATACGAGTAGAATTGTTGATGAAACTGAACGAGGATGTAATTGTAAGCATTTTTGTTAAGTAGAAGTATTTTGATAAGTGTATTGAAGTCTTTCAAAAGTGTATAAATACATATTAAAACACTACATGTATATACATTTTAACTGAGTCGTTAAGTCATCGTTAGTCGTTACATGTAAGTGTTGTTTTGAAACCTTTAGGTTAACGATCTTGTTAAATGTTGTTAACCCAATGTTTATAATATCAAATGAGATTTTAAAAAATTATATTATCATGATATTATCATGTATGAATATCTCTTAATATGATATATATATACATTAAATGTCTTTACAACGATAATCGTTACATATATGTCTCGTTTAAAAATCATTAAGTTAGTAGTCTTGTTTTTACATATGTAGTTCATTGTTAATATACTTAATGATATGTTTACTTATCATAGTATCATGTTAACTATATATATATCCATATATATGTCATCATATAGTTTTTACAAGTTTTAACGTTCGTGAATCACCGGTCAACTTGGGTGGTCAATTGTCTATATGAAACATATTTCAATTAATCAAGTCTTAACAAGTTTGATTGCTTAACATGTTGGAAACATTTAATCATGTAAATATCAATCTCAATTAATATATATAAACATGGAAAAGTTCGGGTCACTACACAACAAGCCCCATCCAAAGTACCGGATGCTTTAGTACTTCGAAATTTATATCATGTCCGGAGGAGGATCCCGGAATGATGGGGATATTCTTATATGTATATTGTGAATGTCGGTTACCAGGTGTTCAATCCATATGAATGATATTTTTGTCTCTATGCATGGGACGTATGTTTATGAGAAATGGAAATATGAAATCTTGTGGTCTATTAAAATTATGAAATGATTATTTATGATAAACTAATGAACTCACCAACCTTTTGGTTGACACTTTAAAGCATGGTTATTCTCAGGTATGAAAGAAGTCTTCCGCTGTGAAATTGCTCATTTTAAAGATATTATTTGGAATCATTCATGACATATTTCAAAAGACGTTGCATTCGAGTCGTTGAGTTCATCAAGACTATTATTAAGTCAATTATAGTTAGATATATTATAAAATGGTATGCACGCCGTCAACTTTTGATGTAATGAAAGATTGTCTTTTCAAAAACGAATGCAATGTTTGTAAATGTAGCATATAGAGGTCAAGTACCTCGTGATGTAATCAACTGTTGTGAATCGTTTATAATCGATATGGACTTCGTCCCGATGGATTAGGACGGGTCCTTTCAGTATTCAGGTGGATCCGGCAAAGATTGAAACCGTTGAAAAGTGGGAAACCCCGAAAACTCCAAAACACATACGCCAATTTTTAGGATTAGCTGATTACTACAGAAGATTCATCCAAGATTTTTCCAAAATAGCAAAACCCTTGACTGCATTAACGCATAAAGGGAAGAAATTTGAATGGAAGGATGAACAAGAAAAAGCATTTCAATTGTTGAAGAAAAAGTTAACTACTGCACCTATATTGTCATTGCCTGAAGGGAATGAGGATTTTGTGATATATTGTGACCGGTTGTGTATTAATGCAACGAACGAAAGTAATTGCTTATGCGTCTAGACAATTGAAGATTCACGAGCAGAATTATACGACACATGATTTGGAATTAGGCGCGGTTGTTTTTGCATTAAAGACTTGGAGACACTACTTATATGGGGTCAAAAGTATCATATATACCGACCACAAAAGTCTCCAGCATATATTTAATCAGAAACAACTGAACATGAGGCAGCGTAGATGGATTGAATTGTTAAATGATTACGATTTTGAGATTCGTTACCACCCGGGAAAGGCGAATGTGGTAGCCGAAGCTTTGAGTAGAAAAGACAGAGAACCTATGCGGGTAAAAGATATGAATATAATTATTCGTACTAACCTTACTACTCAAATAAAGGAGGCGCAGCAGGGAGTTGTAAAAGAAGGAAAGTTGAAGAATGAAATACCTAAAGGATCGGAGAAATATCTTAATATTCGGGAAGACAGAACCCGGTATAGGGCTGAAAGAATTTGGGTACCAAAGTTTGGAGATATGAGAGAAAAGGTACTTAAGGAAGCACATAAAACCAGATGTTCAATACATCCCGGAGCGGGGAAGATGTACAAAGATCTCAAGAAACTTTTTTGGTGGCCGGGTATGAAAGCCGATATTGCTAAATATGTAGGAGAATGTTTGACGTGTTCTAAAGTCAAAGCTGAACATCAGAAACCATCGGGTCTACTTCAAAAACCTGAAATCCCAGAATGGAAATGGGAAAATATTACCATTGATTTCATTACTAAATTTCCAAGGACTGCAAGTGGTTATGATACTATTTGGGTAATAGTCGATCGTCTTACCAAATCCGCACACTTTCTGCCAATGAGAGAAGATGATAAAATGGAGAGGTTGGCGTGATTATATTTAAAGGAAGTTGTCTCCAGACATGGAATACCAATCTCTATTATCTCTGATAGGGATGGCAGATTTGTTTCAAGGTTTTGGCAGACACTGCAACAAGCATTGGGGACTCGTCTAGACATGAGTACTACTTATCATCCATAAACTGATGGGCAAAGTGAAAGGACGATATAGACCCTTGAGGACATGCTACGAGCATGTGTTATCGATTTTAGAAACAGTTGGGATCGACACCTACCGCTAGCAGAATTTTCCTACAACAACAGTTACCATTCGAGTATTGAAATGGCGCCGTTTGAAGCACTTTATGGTAGAAAGTGCAGGTCTCCGATTTGTTGGAGTGAAGTGAGGGATAGACAGATTACGGGTCCGGAGATAATACAAGAAACTACCGAGAAAATCATCCAAATTCAACAACGATTGAAAATTGCCCAGAGTCGACAAAAGAGCTACGCGGACAGTAAAAGAAAAGATATAGAATTTGAGATTGGAGAAATGGTTATGCTTAAGGTTTCACCTTGGAAAGGCGTTGTTCGATTTGGTAAACGGGGGAAACTAAATCCAAGGTACATTGGACCATTCAAGATTATAGATCGTGTCGGACCAATAGCTTACCAACTTGAGTTACCTCAACAACTCGCGGCTGTACATAACACTTTCCACGTCTCGAATTTGAAGAAATGTTTTGCTAAAGAAGATCTCACTATTTCATTAGACGAAATCCAAATCAACGAAAAACTTCAATTCATTTAAGAACCCGTCGAAATAATGGATTGTGAGGTTAAAAGACTTAAGCAAAACAAGATACCAATTATTAAGGTTCGATGGAATGCTTGTAGAGGACCTGAGTTCACCTGGGAGTGTGAAGATTAGATGAAGAAGAAATACCCGCACCTATTTCCAGAAGATTCGTCAACACCTTCTACAGCTTAAAATTTCAGGACGAAATTTATTTAACGGGTAGGTACTGTAGTGACCCGAACTTTTTCATGATTATATATTAAATGAAAACTATATTTGCATGATTAAATATTTCCAACATGTTAAGCAATCAAACTTGTTAAGACTTGATTATTTGAAATGAGTTTCATGTAGACAATTGACCACCCAAGTTGACCGGCTATTCACGAACGTTAAAACTTGTAAAAATTATATGATGATATATATATATATATATATATATATATATATATATATATATATATATATATATATATATATATATATATATATATATATATATATATATATATATATATATATATATATATATATGGATATATATATATATATATAGTTAACATGATATTATGATAAGAAAGTATCTCACTAGATATATTAACAATGAGTTATATACATAAAATGAGACTATTGAATTAAGAAAACTCGAAACGATAAATATAATGATTATCGTTATAACAACGTCTTACTAAATACATATGTATCATATTAAGATATTAATACACTATGTTTAACATCATGAACTGATAATTACATATATCATTAAGCGTATTAACAATGAACTACACGAGTAAGATGAGACTACTAACTTAAGGATTTCAAAACAATACATATATGTAACGATTATCGGTGTAATAATATTTTACACATATATATATGATATTAAGATATATTAATACACCATGTTAACATAACAATTTAACATCTCATTTAAGTGTAATAATAATGGATCAATTACATTTAACAAGATCGTTAACTTAAAGGTTCCGAAACAACACTTACATATAACGACTAACGATGACTTAATGACTCAGTTAAATGTATATACATATAGTGTATTAAGATGTATTAATACACTTTTGGAAGACTTCATGACATATATCAAAGTACTTCTACTTAACAAAAATGCTTACAATTACATCCTCATTCATTTTCATCAACAATTCTACTCGTATGCACCCGTATTCGTACTCGTACAATACACAGCTTCTAAGATGTATCTACTATTGGTATATACACTCAATCATCAGCTCCTTAGTAGCCCATGTGATTCATTAAACATGTGGGAACCATCATTTGGTAACTAGCATGAAATATCTCACAAAATTACAAAAATATTATAAATCATTCATGAATTATTTACATGAAAACAAACTTACACATCCTTTATATCTAATCCATATACCAACGACCAAAAATACCTACAAACACTTTAATTCTACAATTTTCTTCATCTAATTGATCTCTCTCAAGTTCTATCTTCAAGTTCTAAGTGTTCTTCATAAATTCTATAAGTTCTAGTTTCATAAAATCAAGAATACTATCAAGTTTGCAAAATTACTTCCAAGCTTTCTAATCCAATCTAAGTAATCATCTAAGCTCAAGAAATCTTTCTTATTTATAGTAAGATATCTTTCTAATACAAGGTAATACTCATATTCAAATTTTGATTCAATTTCTATAACTATAACTATCTTATTTCGAGTGAAAATCTTACTTGAACTTGTTTTCGTGTCATGATTCTACTTCAAGAACTTTCAAGCCATCCAAGAATCCTTTGAAGCTAGATCAATTTTTGTTACTTCTAGTAGGTTTACCTACTAAACTTGAGGTAGTAATGATGTTCATAACATCATTCGATTCATATATATATATATATATATATATATATATATATATATATATATATATATATATATATATATATATATATATATATATCTTATTCGAAGATTTAAACTTGTAATCACTAGAACATAGTTTAGTTAATTCTAAACTTGTTCGCAAATAAAGTTAATCCTTCTAACTTGACTTTTAAAATCAACTAAACACATGTTCTATATCTATATGATATGCTAACTTAATGATTTAAAACCTAGAAACACGAAAAACACCGTAAAACTGGACATACGCCGTTGTAGTAACACCGCGGGCTGTTTTGGGTTTGATAATTAAAAACTATGATAAACTTTGATTTAAAAGTTTTTCTTCTGGGAAAATGATTTTTCTTATGAACATGAAACTATATCCAAAAATCATGGTTAACCTCAAAGTGGAAGTATGTTTTTCAAAATGGTCATCAAGATGTCGTTCTTTCGACGAAAATGACTACCTCTTTAAAAAATGACTTGTAACCTGTATTTCCAACTATAAACTTATACTTTTTCTGTTTAGATCCATAAACTTAAGTTCAATATGAAACCATAGCAACTTGAATCACTCAAAACGGATTTAAAACGAAGAAATGACGGGTAAAACAAAATTGGATAAATTTGCTAGTTTTAGCTACGAAAATTTTGTAACAAATCTAGACTAAACATATCCTAACTAATTTATATTTTATTATACATATTATGAAATCTTGGGATACCATAGACACGTATACAATGTTTTGACATATCATATCGACCCATCTATATATATATATTTCGGAACAACCATAGACACTCTATATGCAGTAATGTTTAAGTTAGCTATACAGGGTTGAGGTTGATTCCAAAATAATATATATACTTTGAGTTGTGATTGAGTCTGAGACTTGTAGACACTGGGTCGTGGATTGATTCGAGATAATATATATTGCTTTATTTCTGTACATCTAACTGTGGACAACTAGTTGTAGGTTACTAACGAGGACTGCTGCCTTAACAAACTTAAATCATTAAAACGTAATAAAAATGTTGTAAATATATTTTGAACATACTTTGATATATATGTATATATTTGTTATAGGTTCGTGAATCGACCAGTGGCCAAGTCTTACTTCCTGACGAAGTAAAAATCTGTGAAAGTGAGTTATAGTCCCACTTTTAAAATCTGATATTTTTGGGATGAGAATACATGCAGTTTTATAAATGTTTTACGAAATAGACACAAGTAATTGAAACTACATTCTATGGTTGAATTATTAAACTGAATATGCCCCTTTTAGCTTGGTAGCCTAAGAATTAGGGAACTGGCCCCTAATTGACGCGAATCCTAAAGGTAGATTTACGGGAACTAACAACCCCCATTCTGGAATTTGGAATGTTTTAGTACTTCGAGTTTATCATGTTCGATGGGTGTCCCGGAATGATGGGGATATTCTATATGCATCTTGTTAATGTCGGTTACCAGGTGTTCACCATATGAATGATTTTTATCTCTATGCAGTTTGCGAAATGCCTGATATGAGATGTGTTATAAAAATGAAATCTTGTAGTCTATTATTATGATTTGATAATATATAGGTTAAACCTATAACTCACCAACATTTTTGTTGACGTTTTAAGCATGTTTATTCTCAGGTGATTATTAAGAGCTTCCGCTGTTGCATACTAAAATAAGGACAGGATTTGGAGTTCATGCTTGTATGATATTGTGTAAAAACTGCATTCAAGAAACTTATTTCGATGTAATATATTTTTATTGTAAACCATTATGTAATGGTCGTGTGTAAACGGTATATTTTAGATTATCATTATTTGATAATCTACGTAATATTTTTTTTAAAACCTTTATCGATAAAATAGAAGTTATGGTAGTTTTAAAAATGAATGCAGTCTTTGAAAAACGTCTCATATAGAGGTCAAAACCTCGCGACGAAATCAATTAATATGGAACGTTTATATTCTATATGAACGGGACATTTCAATACTCAAATATAGATACGATATTAATTATCAAAAAATAACGGTGATCCATGAAAGAATAAAATTGAAGATGTTAGTAGACGCTCTTATAAGAATCCTAGAGATTCTTATTAATGATCTGGTAACGTGGATCATCAGTCTAGTATTTCTTGGATACATGAACATCTTGTTTATCTCTACAAATAAGTCCCAAAAGAAAAGAAAATGAGAGTGAATCTATTGAAAAATCTTGATTAAATAAACCCTGAGCTACCTTGAGACTTGAATGGTTTGAATTTTCTAAGATGCCTAGCTTGTTATATATCACTCATAATTAAATGGTTTTAGACCATAACGTATATGTTTATTAAGTGTTATCTTTTATGTACTTCGGATTGTAACTTGTTTGCATGTAATATAATTTGATTATCTTGCTGAAATATAACTCATTATTTGCTTATCCTATTTGAAGTTTTAGCATGAATCCTGCTGAAATACAACATCAATTAAATGGTAAAGACCTATGTATTGCAGATAGTGGTAACATACACACTATGATCAAATCTAAGAAATATTTCATTGATTTAAATCAAATGAAGGAATTATAAATACTATATCAGGTCTTGCAAACTTGATATAAGGAACGGAAAAGGCAAAAATGCATATTACCAAATGGTACTAATTTTCTGATAAACAATGCCTTGTTTTCTCCCAAATCAAAGATAAAATTTGTTAAGTTTCTCTGATATATATCATAATGGATATGATTATCAGTCAATGATAACCGGAAATGAGAAATATCTATGTAGCACCGAAAAGCGCATATGAGGAAAAGCGCAGCGCATATGATTAAAAGCGCATATGATAAAAAGCGCATATGATGAAAAGCGCATATGATGAAAAGCGCAGCGCATATGATTAAAAACGCATATGATGAAAAGTGCATATGATGAACAGCACAGCGCATATGATTAAAAGCGCATATGGTGAAAAGGATATATGATGAAAAGTGCATATGGTGATTAATGTAAAAGCACATATGGTGATTAATGAAAAACACATATGGTGATTAATGAAAAGCACATATGGTGATTAATGAAAAGAATATTGAGAAAGAATCACCAATGTTTCTTGTAAGAATTCAAGGTTATATATATGGACCAATTCATCCATCATGTGGACCATTTTGATATTTCATGATTCTAATAGACGCATCTAGCGGATGGTCTCATGTTTGTGTGTTATCAAGCCATAATATGGCATTTGCAAAGTTTCTTGCACAAATTATTAAATTGAGAACACATTATTCTGATTACACCATTAAAAGGATGAGACTTGATAATGCTGGTGAGTTAACATCTCAAGCATTTAATGATTATTATATGTCTACAGGGATTGTTGTTGAACATCCAGTTGCTCATGTGCATACACAAAATTGGTTTAGCTGAATCAATAGATAAACGCTTGCAGCTAATAACTAGACAATTGGTAATGAGTACAAAACTCTCAATATTTATATGGGGACATGTAAATTTACATGATGCGATATTAATTCGCATTAAACCAAGTGCAAGTCATAAATATTCTCCATTACCAACTTAATTTTGGTCGAGAGCCAAATATTTTCCATCTTAAAACATTTGGTTGTGCGGTTTATGTTCCTATCGCACCACCACAATGCACTAAAATGGGTCCTCAAAGAAGGATGAGAATATATGTTAGATATGAAACATCTTCAATCATAAGATATATTGAACCCATGACGGGTGATATTTTTACGGCACGTTTTGCTGATTGTCACTTTAATGAGATAATGTTCCCTAGATAAGGGGGAGAAATAAAAAAAAATAAAGAAAATGATGTTTCATGGTGTGAACATCAATTAAGTTATCTTGATACTAGCACAAAAGAATGCTAAACAAAAATTAAAAAAAATAATGCATATGCAAGAACTTGCGAATAAATTGCCCGATACATTTACAGATGCAAAAAGAGTGACTAAATCATATATATCAGCAGTAAATGAAAGGACCCATTTATATACATTATAAATGATTCACAATAGTTGATTACATCGCGAGGTATTTGACCTCTATATGATACATTTTACAAACATTGCATTCGTTTTTAAAAGACAAACTTTATTCACATCTAAAGTTGACGGCATGCATACCATTTCATAATACATCCAACTATAATTGACTTAATAATAATCTTGATGAAATCAATTACTCGAATGCAACGTATTTCGAAATATGTCATGAATGACTCCAAGTAATATCCTTAAAATGAACAAATGCACAGCGGAAGATTTCTTTCATACCTGAGAATAAACATGCTTTCAAGTGTCAATCAAAAGGTTGGTGAGTTCATTAGCTTATCATAAATAATCATTTCCATAATTTTAATAGACCACAAGATTTCATATTTCCATTTCTTATAAACATCATGCATAAAAATCATTCATATGGATTGAACACCTGGTAACCGACATTGACAAGATGCATATAGAATATCCCCATCATTCCGGGACACCCATCGAACATGATAAAATCGAAGAACTAAAGCATTCCAAATTCCAGAATGGGGCTTGTTGGGCCCGATAGATCTATCTTTAGGATTCGCGTCAATTTGGGGGTCTGCTCCCAAATTCTTAGGCTACCAAGCTAAAAGGGGCATATTCGGCTTCGATCATTCAATCATATAATGTAGTTTCGATTACTTGTGTCTATTTCGTAAAACATTTATAAAAATTGCACATATATTCTCAGCCCAAAAATATAAAGGGTAAAAAGACAAATGAAACTCACAATACTTTATTTTGTAGTAAAAATACATATGACGTCATTGAACAAGTGCAATGTTGGCCTTGGATTCAGGAACCTATATTAATTATATATATTTATATGTTGGTCAATATTTGTCTAACAATTTAGGTCAGGTCATAGTGTATCACAATCCTAATACTCGAGACTAATATTCAAAAGTCAACAAAAGTCAATTTGACTCAAAATAATTTCCAAAAATCTATACATGATTAATATATAGTTTAAATATCGTCGTTTTATATTTTTTAAATATTTTTAAAAGATTTATTAGAGTAAATAATATAATTCATTTATTAATAAATAAAACTTTATATTAAAAAAATACTTTTATGTATCTTAAGTAATAAAATTTATAAAATTCATAAAAATATTATGATAAATCTTATTAAGGTAATTATATTTATTTGTATTACATATTTATTTGATAAAATAACATTGATGATAATAATAAGTAAAAGTTATATTATTTTGTAATAATAATTATTATTAAAAAATATCAATATTTATATTTACTCAAATTGATATTATGATAAAATAATAATTCTAATTATAATAACTTTAATATTTACGACACTTTTTAATTTTATCTTTAAAAGAATAATTCTATTTAAAATGATAATAATAGTGGTATTTTATAATAACAATGACATTTCTATTAAAATGATAATTTTTGTTAAAATGATAGTTTTAATACTAACGATACTTTTAATAATAATAGTAATGATAAAAATAATAAGAACGATAATTTTATCTAAATCAAATATCTTATAATATTTTAATTTCATCAAAATACTCTTACTCATTATTTCCTAATCGTTTCGTTTAATAGCTTTTAATCGTCTTTTATATCATGTTCATAATAATGATAATAATAGTAATCAAAATAATTAGGTGTTACTAATATTAGTTTTAATTATAATACTACTAATAATGATAATTACTATGATAATACTAATAATTATATTAATGATAATATCATAATAATAATAACAATAACAATATCCATTTTTAAATAATGATATATATATATTAATAATGATAATAATAATAATAATAATAATAATAATAATAATACTAATAATAATAATAATAATAATAATAATAATAATAATAATAATAATAATAATAATAATAATAATAATAATAATAATAATAATTGGATAATAATACTAATTATAACTTTAATGATAATAACGATAGTAATAAATAAAAAAATAACAATTTTTAATGATAAATCCCTTTTATTGATAAAGATAATAATAATGATAATAATAAGATAAAACTAGAACGACGATAAAAATGATGATAATAATAATCATTTTTAATAAAAATATCGAAAATTCAATTGATTATAACTTCTAATCCGTTCATCGAAACCATTCGATATCTAAAGAAAAAGTTCTTAATTTTTCGCTAGCTTTCCAATGACATGCATATCTTATACCTTATCTCAACCGCAGGTGTAACTAATTCGAGATTCAACATAACCTAACTAAGGGCAATATCAAAAGTACAAGCATGCATAATCCTAAATACTTGAGCTCTAGTCAGGGATACACTATTGATATGTAAAAATTAATTTACGAGTACTCACGTATCAATATTGAGATTCAATATTGCAGGAAAGGTACGTAGACGCAACGGAGATGATAAACACTAGATTGACCTCACGGGCATACCCATGAACCATACCCATCACCTCCATAGCCATAACCCATAATTTCCTTAGCCCTATCATACTCATAAAACTTATCTTGAAATGACCCGCTCATGACCTCGTCGTAATATTTTATGTATAATACTAATAATAATAATAATAATAATAATAATAATAATAATAATGATAATAATAATAATAATAATAATAATAATAATAATAATAATAATAATAATAATAATAATAATAATATTAATAATAATAATAATAATAATAATATTAATCTTAATATTAATTAATAATAATAATTATAATTATAATAATTATATTACGTATATTTATTGAGAGAGATTGAGATCGAGTAATATATGAATACACTGAACCATATTTCGTGCATTTTATAGGGTGTAATGACTAATGATGACAGCTGGTACCCATCAATTTCCCTTGCCGACACACTTCGTTTACAATTTACATATTACTCGTACAATTTACATTATGACATAACTTTATATATTTTTTAATATATAATATATTTAATCTTTAGAATTAATTAAATATTATATTATATTTACGCTCATGGTAAAAATATAATTTTTACAAAAATGACTCGTACGTTGTCACTCGACTCATGTACCACTTTCGGTTTTTCGAGCGCACTTTTGTACGTTTAGAAAACTAGCCTTTTACTTTTAATGACTCGTACCATTATAAAAATTTAGTTTTAGTTATTGAAAAATTACTTTATGACAAACGTATCTTATATAATTGAGTTTTGTGGTCATTTGCTTCTATAAAACAGTGGCTCGTTGTTTGTCAAAATATATTATTTTAAGTCAGGACATTTTATGACTAAGTTAAAAATATATAGATACATATTTAGGAATATAAGCTCGTATTCAAAATCTTTTATTTTACAATATAACATTTAGTTTTTTTTTTAAACTATTTATTTTTCAAAGTTCGTTTTAATTCGTTTTTAAATAATAGTAGTTATTTTACCAAATAATGTTTTTAATATGAAAACTAAAGGGTTGCTTATCTAGGGACACAAGTTAATCAAGTAAAGTATATTTTTGAAATTTAAACGAAAATGATTACTAACTTTTGACTAACTCACGTTAATGACACTTTTGTAAATCACTTTTATTAAATATTCTGAATATCGTCAAAAAGGATAGCTTTTCTAAATCAAAGTGGACCTCTTAACAGAGACTCGTAATCCTAATTCAATGTATCTGTTAAGTCAATAATTTGATAACATCTTCTAATCCCATCGATAACTATTTGAATATATATTTCGAAACAAATACGTTTATGTAAAGTATTATACGTCTAATACTTTGTTAATGTTTTCAAGTTATAATATATACATATATACATATATAATCATATTCGTTCCTATAATGGTTCGTAAATCTTTGGAATTTGGTCGAGGTTAAATGAATGTATGAACACAGTTTAAAATTCTTGAGATTCAACTTACAAACTTTGCTTATCGTGTCGGGAATATATAAAGATTAAAGTTTAAATTTGGTTGGAAATTTCCGGGTTGTCACAGTACCTACCCGTTAAATAAATTTCGTCTCGAAATTTGAGTGGAAAGGTCGTGAATGATAATAAGTATGTTTTAATGATGCATACGGGCTGAAAATTAGAGTTTTATCATCAGTGAATAATTTGGATAAACAATCCATTTATATGAAGAGCACGAATGAAGCTAACATAGAAGAGTGAAATGAGTAAGTGTAGATTCATCTTATCATTTGACGTAGATATGATTGATTCCCAGATTTTAAGGGATTTGAAGAAAATCTTCGTAATAAGATTTGATTCTCCGGTAACCAAGGGAAATAGGATCCGCTTTAAATGCGATCGTCTATTTTAATTGTTCTGTCGGAGATTTTCTTATAAATTCACCTCCTTCATTTCCTTACAACTCACACCTTTTGTTGATGCATTTTATATTTTATGCAAGTCCCTAGACTTCTACCCATGTCCATTGCAGGTACACCAGTTTACAGGCCACCATGATCGCTTGTTATAATCCTATCCGTGTTTGCATGTGGTTACAGGAACTGCAGGTGTAACGACCCGCACTTTTTCGATCGTTCTATACTTATAAGATTAATATTTACATAAATTAAACCTTACCAACATGATAAGCAATCCAAATTGTTGAGACTTATGTTTTCGAAAAGAGTTTTACACAACGTTTGACCGTCTAGTTTGACCGATGATATCACGAACTATACAATATATGATAATTATACGTTTGTGTATATATATGTATATATACATATTTAACATGATCTAAGAATGTTTTAATATCTCATTTTGTATTAATAACAATAAGTTATAAGTATATTTTGAAACTACTAACTTAAGTTTTCAAAACGATAACCATACGTAACGTTATTTGACTTAAATACTTATAACCTATAATGTTTATACATATATCGTATAAGTAATGTATTTAATCACTTTTAAAGGGCTTACATACATAAAACAATATAAGTATATTTACAAAAGATAGTTATATTTGAATTCTCGTTCCGTTTCCTTAATAATCCTATACGTATATCTAGGGTACTATACACAGCTTCTAGAAGTATTTACTATTGGTATATACCAATAGAAATCTTCAATTATTGGAATAATATGTCATTCATGACATAATAAATTTTAACTTATCTTAGATATTTTCACTAAAAACCAAATTTTCAAGCCTATAAATAAGCACCATTTCTAACTCATTTTTACACATTCATTTTCCAAATTTTACTTCCAATTTTCACACACACTTGCAAGAACTCTCTCAACTTTTATTTTACTACTTCTTTCCAGCAACTTTACATTTTAAACTTGAGGTAAAAACTCTACTTCAACTCTTTTTCAATTCATATATTTAAAGCTATATATATAAGAGTTTATAAACTAGAACATAGTTTGAATGATTTCAAACTTGTTCGCAAACTAAATAGATCCTTCTAACTTAACTTTTAAAATACTTCAAGACCTGTAACATATCTTAATTATATGCTAACTTAACAAGGTATAACTTGGTTTTTCAAAGAACACCTTAAAAACTGAATTTACGACGTCGGAGTGCAACCGGGGGCTGTTTTGGGTTGGATAATTAAAAACCATCTTAAACTTTGAATTGGAGGTTTATTTTCTGGAAAAATGATTTTTACTATGAATATGATAACACATAAAAATTTCATGATTTAACTCAAAGTATAAGTATTTTTAGAAAAATAATCATTTGAGGTTGTTTACATGATGGAAAATGATTAACTTCATAAGTTTCACTAAAGTTTGACCTATGCCGTGTGATTTTGAATACAAACTAAGGTATTTACAGTTCATAGTCTTAAAGAGGGACTCGATCCAAGGAGATGGCAAGTTGAATCAACGAAAACGGAGTTGTAACGAAGAAACTATGACCGAAACAAAATCGGATATCCAAGACTAGTTTAGCCACGAAAATAATTGGGAAAAAATTAAATAAATCACATCTTTTTAAGTTAACATGATATTTTATATATATGTACTTATAATTCAATTTTATATGGTTCAGGATCACCCGTAAACAACACGAGAAGATTAATCATAAGATCCCATGATTGTACGCAACACGTCATTTGACAACACCGGTACTTTATGTACGCAACACGTCATTTGACAACACCGGTACCATGGGTCAAGATTAATCTCGACCAATACATATACGATGGGGTTTTGTTTATTTCGTTGGGGGTTTTATTTATTTCATTGCGGGTATATTAAACATCTAAAAATGAACCATTAAAATTGAATTACTAACAACGAACTGCTAACTACGGACTAAGGAATTATTCAAAGTATTAAAAGTATAACAAGTATATATATGTGACGTTTGTTTAAAAAGAAAAGGTATTGATATATTATATATGGATAGGTTCGTGATATCAACCGGAGACCAAGTCAAATTATATATATATCTTCAAGACGAAAGTGAGTATATAGTCCCACTTTTAAACTCTAAATATTTCGGGATGAGAATACATGTATTTTATGTTTTACGTTATGGACACAAGTAACTGAAAATATATTCTACGTTGAGTTGTACCACTGGCATACTTCCCTGTAGCTTGGTAACTAATATTTACAGCGGTATTGTAAACGCGAATCCTGTTGATAGATCTATCGGGCCTGACAACCCCAACCGGACTGGACGACCAGTATTCAACGGTTGCACAGTACTTCGTTTTGTGACTACACTTGGTACGGTGTAGTAAGATTTCATATTAAAGGGAATATGCGACGTGATTAAATGTTAAGTATGGTTACCAAGTGCTCAACCACTTAGAATATTTTTATTAAACTGTTTATATATGAAATCTTGTGGTCTATATATATATTGCTGCCGGCACTAAACCTATATCTCACCAACTTTATGTTGACGTTTTAAACATGTTTATTCTCAGGTGATAATTAGAAGTTTCCGCTGCATTATGTTGAATTTGATCAGGATCTTGCGTACGCATATTTGTGTCAAAAATAAAACTGCATATCCAAGAACTTGTGTTGTAAAATATGCTAGAAATCGTGTTGTTATCATCACTTGTAAAGTTTGTAAGTCGAAGATTATCGCTAAACGATAATCATCTTTATTTCGTCCAAAGCTTGTATCAAAGATAAGAATCATGGTTTGTAATGTATAATATATGCAGTTTTTCTTTTAAAAATGTCGCATATAGAGGTCAATACCTCGCAATGAAATCATACGTTATCTAACACGTTCTTACGGTTAAGGACGGGTTATGACATGTGGTATCAGAGCGGTGGTCTTAGCGAACCAGGTTTGCATTAGTGTGTCTAACTGATAAGTCGTTAGGATACATTAGTAAGTCTGGACTTTGACCGGGTCTGATTTCAAAAACCATTGCTTATCACTGTTGGTTAAAATTTATATGTAAATATTATGTAGTACTAATGAGTTAGTTGTGGTGTGATAGATGTCGGGCTCAAAACTTATTATCACATTCAGCGACTCCGAATCAGAATCTTCAGATGGTGTTTCAGTCATTAACCTATCCGATGACGAAAATAATATCTTTGGGGAAGACTCACAAATTCCGGATGAACCAACTATAGAAAATCTGGAAAGTGAACCCGAGGAGGAAAGTGAACCCGAGGAAATTACGAAAGACAAGTTCGAACAAGGAAAGAAACGAAAAGCTAATGAATTAGAAAATTCAAATCCCGAGTTTAGGGAGGATGATGTGGCACCAACTCCACTAAACACTACCACCCCTATTCCCGCTATTCCTATTCGTGCTGTCCCGGCATCTAGTTCTTCAGCCCCACCGCCAAAATATAGGCAGACAGCTAGGATAAGCGTTAGGCCATTCATTGGAACTAAACGTCCTAGAAAATAGACCAAACGATGCGCTGCCGTATTAAACCATGGGATCATATAATGTTTTGTATAATATTATTAGTGTGGTTTGCTTAATGTTCGATGTAAGATAAGCATATGTAAAATAGTGAAGTGTGAAATGCAATAATTTTCCATGGTTAAGTATTATTTAGATGGTAGTAATTGATTCTGTACTAAGCTATTAAGTATGAACATTAACGGGTAGGTACTACCCTAGATATAATTATAAAACGCTAATAAGAAGAAAAGGCTTTTATAATAATACCTGGTTCATATTATTAATAAGCTATAATGTACTGTAAATATACACTACATCTATAATATTCCATGTGAATAATTATTTTCTTTTCATTCTTATAGAAGAATATGGCGCGATTGAACCGAATGACTGAACAAGAAATCCAGGAACTCATCAATCAGCGAGTGAACGACAGAATGTTATGGGTCGAGGCTGCAAGAGGTGCTGCAGTTAACCCAAATCCTCGTGTGGGGTGCACTTACAAAACTTTTCAAGCTTGCAAGCCCTCATCATTCAGTGGAACAGAAGGACCGATCGGTTTAACCCGGTGGATAGAAAAGATGGAGACTGTGTTTAAAATCAGTGGTTGTGTTGAAAAGGACATGACCAAGTATGCATCGTGCACTTTACAAGATAGTGCACTCACATGGTGGAAAAATTATGTGAAGGCTGTAGGAGGAGATGTAGCTTATGATACTCCGTGGGAAGAATTCAAAACAATGTTAATCAACGAATATTGTCCAAGGAACGAGGTTAGGAAGTTGGAAGATGAGTTACGAAGTCTGAAGGTTATTGGTACTGAAATCACCAACTACAATCAGCGATTCATGGAATTAGTTTTGCTATGTCCTGAATTGGTTCCAACCGAAGAACGGAAGATTGAAATGTACAAAGATGGTTTGCCCAAAAAGGTCAAGGCAAATGTTACAGCATCGAAACCTAAGACAATTCATGAAGCTATAACCATGGCAAACGAGCTAATGGATCAGGTCATTTTGGATAAGAAAGTATCCAATACTGATGTGAAGGTATCAGGTAACAAAAGAAAGTGGAATGGAAATTATGATCAAGGTAACCAACAACAATCTTTTAAGAAACAAGAAAACACGCAAGGTGCGGGTAGTGGTTTAAGCTTTGGTTATAAAGGACAAAATCCTTTATGCAACCGATGCCACAAACATCACTCTGGTTACTGTAATGTGGTATGCAACAAATGTAATCGAAAGGGTCATCTTGCTGAAGATTGTAGGGCTCTCGTTACAAATACAAATGGTACCAAGACTCCTGCCACCAATGCAAATAGAACTGCTTTGGCTACCATTACTTGTTATGGGTGTGGAAAACAAGGTCACTATAAGAGCCAGTGTCCGAATCCAGAGAAGAATAATGGATCTGCACATGGAAGAGCATTTGTTATTAATGCTAGAGAGGCATGTGAAGACCCGGAGCTTGTTACGGGTACGTTTACCATTAATAACTTATCCGCATCTATTATATTTGATACTGGTGCTGATAGAAGTTACGTGTGTAGAGACTTTCACGCTAAATTGAATTGTTCATCATTACCTCTAGATGCTAAGTACATGATTGAGTTAGCTAATGGTAAACTAATTAAAGCCGATAAAATTTGCCGTGATTGTAAAATAAATTTAGCCGGAGAAACATTTAAAATTGACTTAATACCCGTAGAATTAGGAAGTTTTGATGTAATAGTCGGCATGGACTAGATGTCCAAAATAGGAGCTGAAGTTGTGTGCGCCAAGAAGGCAATTCGCATTCCTCGTAAGAATAAAACGCCAGTAATGATTTATGGAGAGAAGGGTAACTCAAAGCTAAAACTCATTAGTTATTTGAAAGCTCAAAAGTGCTTGAAGAAAGGGTGCTATGCTATCTTAGCACATGTTAATAAAGTCGAAAAGAAAGAAAAAGAGAAGTGCATCAATGACGTGCCTGTGGCAAGAGATTTTCCTGAAGTATTTCCGGAAGAGTTGCCGGGATTACCTCCATTTAGATCTGTAGAATTTCAAATAGATTTAGTACCAGGAGCTGCACCAGTGGCTCGTGCTCCATATAGACTTGCACCGTCCGAGTTAAAAGAACTTCAGAGTCAGTTAAAAGAATTACTAGATCATGGATTCATACGACCAAGTACTTCACCGTGGGGAGCTCCGATTCTATTTGTTAAAAAGAAAGATGGATCTTTTAGGATGTGTATAGATTATCGTGAATTAAATAAGTTAACTATCAAAAATCGGTATCCACTACCGAGAATTGACGACTTATTTGATCAACTCCAAGGATCATGTGTGTACTCGAAAATTGACCTAAGATCGGGTTATCATCAACTACATGTCAAAGAAGAGGACATTCCGAAAACTGCTTTTCGGACACGTTATGGTCATTATGAATTTTTGGTCATGCCGTTTGGATTGACGAATGCGCCAGCTGTATTCATGGACCTCATGAATCGAGTTTGTAGTCCATATTTAGATAAGTTTGTTATCGTTTTCATTGATGACATTCTTATCTATTCCAAGAGTGAGCAAGAGCATGAGCAGCATTTAAGGTTGATATTAGAGTTGTTGAGAAAAGAACAGCTATACGCTAAATTTTCTAAGTGTGCTTTCTGGTTGAAAGAAGTGCAATTTCTTGGCCACGTTGTTGGTAGCAAAGGAATTCAGGTTGATCCAGCAAAAATTGAAGCCATTGAAAAATGGGAGACTCCTAAAACACCAATGCAGATACGCCAATTTTTGGGTTTAGCCGGTTATTATAGAAGGTTTATTCAAGATTTTTCCCGAATAGCTAAGCCGTTGACAGCGTTAACGCAAAAAGGGAAGAAATATGAATGGACTTCCGAGCAGGAGAGTGCATTTCAATTACTGAAAAAGAAGTTGACTACGGCGCCTATTTTATCATTACCAGAAGGGAACGATGATTTTGAAATATATTGTGACGCTTCGCGACAAGGTTTTGGTTGCGTTCTTATGCAACGGAAGAAAGTTATTGCATACGCATCCCGACAATTAAAGATTCACGAGCGGAATTATACGACGCATGATCTAGAACTGGGAGCAGTCGTGTTTGCATTGAAGATATGGAGACACTACTTGTATGGGGTTAAATGCACTGTGTTTACTGATCATAAAAGCCTTCAACATATTTTCGATCAAAAACAGCTGAACATGAGGCAACGTAGGTGGGTCGAGTTAATAAACGACTATGATTGTGAAATTCGTTATCATCCCGGGAAAGCGAACGTGGTGGCCGACGCTCTAAGCAGAAAGGAACGAGAACCAATTCGAGTACGAGCGATGAACATAAAAATTCGCATGAATCTCAACTCACAAATCAAAGAAGTTCAACGAGAAGCACTTACTAAAGAAAATATAGGAAATGAAATAATGAAGAAGTATGAGAAGCAACTCGTTATGCGGGAAGATGGAATTCGATATTTTGCAAATCGTATTTGGGTACCGAAGTTGGGTGGATTAAGGAAGTTGATATTAAATGAGGCACATAAGACAAGATACTCGATACATCCTGGAGTTGGAAAGATGTACCAAGATCTTAAGACACATTATTGGTGGCCTAATTTAAAGACAGACGTTGCAACATATGTTGGGGAATGTTTAACTTGTTCCAAAGTCAAAGCTGAACACCAGAAGCCGTCAGGGTTACTTCAACAACCAGAAATTCCAGAATGGAAATGGGATGGTATTACCATGGATTTCATCACGAAGTTACCAAAGACTGCCTGGGGATACGACACCATTTGGGTGATTGTTGATCGTCTCACCAAGTCTGCACACTTCTTGCCTATAAAGGAAACGGATAGAATGGAGAAACTATTACGATTGTATATAAAGGAAGTTGTTTCAAGGCATGGAATACCTATTTCCATTATATCCGATCGTGATAGTAGATTTACATCAAAGTTCTGGCAATCACTACAGGAGGCCCTAGGAACTCGTTTGGATATGAGTACCGCGTATCATCCGCAAACCGACGGGCAGAGTGAAAGAACGATTCAGACTCTTGAAGACATGCTCAGGGCATGTGTGATCGATTTTGGAAACGGATGGGATAAATATCTACCATTAGCAGAATTCTCGTATAATAATAGTTATCATGCGAGCATTAAAGCTGCGCCATTCGAAGCATTGTACGGAAGGAAGTGTAGATCTCCTATTTGTTGGAATGAAGTAGGAGATCGACAATTAACTGGTCCCGAGATCATACACGAAACGACTGAGAAGATAGTACAAATTAAGGAGAGATTGAAAACAGCGCGTAGTCGCCAAAAGAGCTACGCCGATGTTCGAAGGAAACCATTAGAGTTTCATATCGGTGACATGGTTATGTTAAAGGTGTCACCTTGGAAAGGTGTAATACGTTTTGGAAAAAGGGGTAAACTAAACCCAAGGTATGTAGGCCCGTTCAAGATCATCGAACGCATTGGACCGGTAGCTTATCGACTCGAGTTACCGCAACAACTCGCCGGAGTACATAATACCTTTCACGTCTCAAACCTTAAGAAGTGTCTTGCAAAGGAAGACCTCACCATTCCTCTTGAAGAAATCCATGTCGACGAGAAACTACAATTCATCGAAGAACCAATCGAAATCATGGATCGTGAAGTTAAACAGCTCAAGCAGAGCAACATACCGATCGTTAAGGTTCGTTGGAGTGCTAGAAGAGGTCCCGAGTTTACGTGGGAACGAGAGGATCAGATGAAACAAAAGTATCCACACTTGTTTCTCGATGACGCAAAATAGGTACAATTTTAAAATTTCGGGACGAAATTTATTTAACGGGGAGGTAATGTAACGACCCGCACTTTTTCGATCGTTCTATACTTATAAGATTAATATTTACATAAATTAAACCTTACCAACATGATAAGCAATCCAAATTGTTGAGACTTATGTTTTCGAAAAGAGTTTTACACAACGTTTGACCGTCTAGTTTGACCGATGATATCACGAACTATACAATATATGATAATTATACGTTTGTGTATATATATGTATATATACATATTTAACATGATCTAAGAATGTTTTAATATCTCATTTTGTATTAATAACAATAAGTTATAAGTATATTTTGAAACTACTAACTTAAGTTTTCAAAACGATAACCATACGTAACGTTATTTGACTTAAATACTTATAACCTATAATGTTTATACATATATCGTATAAGTAATGTATTTAATCACTTTTAAAGGGCTTACATACATAAAACAATATAAGTATATTTACAAAAGATAGTTATATTTGAATTCTCGTTCCGTTTCCTTAATAATCCTATACGTATATCTAGGGTACTATACACAGCTTCTAGAAGTATTTACTATTGGTATATACCAATAGAAATCTTCAATTATTGGAATAATATGTCATTCATGACATAATAAATTTTAACTTATCTTAGATATTTTCACTAAAAACCAAATTTTCAAGCCTATAAATAAGCACCATTTCTAACTCATTTTTACACATTCATTTTCCAAATTTTACTTCCAATTTTCACACACACTTGCAAGAACTCTCTCAACTTTTATTTTACTACTTCTTTCCAGCAACTTTACATTTTAAACTTGAGGTAAAAACTCTACTTCAACTCTTTTTCAATTCATATATTTAAAGCTATATATATAAGAGTTTATAAACTAGAACATAGTTTGAATGATTTCAAACTTGTTCGCAAACTAAATAGATCCTTCTAACTTAACTTTTAAAATACTTCAAGACCTGTAACATATCTTAATTATATGCTAACTTAACAAGGTATAACTTGGTTTTTCAAAGAACACCTTAAAAACTGAATTTACGACGTCGGAGTGCAACCGGGGGCTGTTTTGGGTTGGATAATTAAAAACCATCTTAAACTTTGAATTGGAGGTTTATTTTCTGGAAAAATGATTTTTACTATGAATATGATAACACATAAAAATTTCATGATTTAACTCAAAGTATAAGTATTTTTAGAAAAATAATCATTTGAGGTTGTTTACATGATGGAAAATGATTAACTTCATAAGTTTCACTAAAGTTTGACCTATGCCGTGTGATTTTGAATACAAACTAAGGTATTTACAGTTCATAGTCTTAAAGAGGGACTCGATCCAAGGAGATGGCAAGTTGAATCAACGAAAACGGAGTTGTAACGAAGAAACTATGACCGAAACAAAATCGGATATCCAAGACTAGTTTAGCCACGAAAATAATTGGGAAAAAATTAAATAAATCACATCTTTTTAAGTTAACATGATATTTTATATATATGTACTTATAATTCAATTTTATATGGTTCAGGATCACCCGTAAACAACACGAGAAGATTAATCATAAGATCCCATGATTGTACGCAACACGTCATTTGACAACACCGGTACTTTATGTACGCAACACGTCATTTGACAACACCGGTACCATGGGTCAAGATTAATCTCGACCAATACATATACGATGGGGTTTTGTTTATTTCGTTGGGGGTTTTATTTATTTCATTGCGGGTATATTAAACATCTAAAAATGAACCATTAAAATTGAATTACTAACAACGAACTGCTAACTACGGACTAAGGAATTATTCAAAGTATTAAAAGTATAACAAGTATATATATGTGACGTTTGTTTAAAAAGAAAAGGTATTGATATATTATATATGGATAGGTTCGTGATATCAACCGGAGACCAAGTCAAATTATATATATATCTTCAAGACGAAAGTGAGTATATAGTCCCACTTTTAAACTCTAAATATTTCGGGATGAGAATACATGTATTTTATGTTTTACGTTATGGACACAAGTAACTGAAAATATATTCTACGTTGAGTTGTACCACTGGCATACTTCCCTGTAGCTTGGTAACTAATATTTACAGCGGTATTGTAAACGCGAATCCTGTTGATAGATCTATCGGGCCTGACAACCCCAACCGGACTGGACGACCAGTATTCAACGGTTGCACAGTACTTCGTTTTGTGACTACACTTGGTACGGTGTAGTAAGATTTCATATTAAAGGGAATATGCGACGTGATTAAATGTTAAGTATGGTTACCAAGTGCTCAACCACTTAGAATATTTTTATTAAACTGTTTATATATGAAATCTTGTGGTCTATA
Organism: Rutidosis leptorrhynchoides; assembly: GCF_046630445.1. Lineage (NCBI taxonomy): Eukaryota > Viridiplantae > Streptophyta > Magnoliopsida > Asterales > Asteraceae > Rutidosis > Rutidosis leptorrhynchoides. Next base: position 350,764,409 of record NC_092333.1, on the reverse strand, counting down.
TATATATTGCTGCCGGCACTAAACCTATATCTCACCAACTTTATGTTGACGTTTTAAACATGTTTATTCTCAGGTGATAATTAGAAGTTTCCGCTGCATTATGTTGAATTTGATCAGGATCTTGCGTACGCATATTTGTGTCAAAAATAAAACTGCATATCCAAGAACTTGTGTTGTAAAATATGCTAGAAATCGTGTTGTTATCATCACTTGTAAAGTTTGTAAGTCGAAGATTATCGCTAAACGATAATCATCTTTATTTCGTCCAAAGCTTGTATCAAAGATAAGAATCATGGTTTGTAATGTATAATATATGCAGTTTTTCTTTTAAAAATGTCGCATATAGAGGTCAATACCTCGCAATGAAATCATACGTTATCTAACACGTTCTTACGGTTAAGGACGGGTTATGACAGCAGGAACGAGATTTGGATGTTTAGCTATGTTAGACTTAGTCAGACGTACGAGGGAAGCCTCACTCGTTCGGCTGACAGGCTCGTACGCACGGTTGATGCTGAGCTAAGTCACAATTACAATCTAAATGAGAAGACACGAGTGAGTGATCACCCGTACGGCTGATGAAGCCAACCCGTACGTGTGATGGATGAATCGTACGGGTGAGTCAATAGCAGGGGTCTATAAAGTCTTATGTTCTTCACTTTAGGTTAAGCCTCTCATTTGTTACACACACTCAGATCTGGTGAGCTCCTCCAATTCTCTCTCAGTCCAAATCACCCAGGTGGTGAATAATAGCTCTAGGTGTTGATCTAATCACACTTGATTTAGTTGTGGTTTGACTAAATTAATCCAAAAAAGCTTAACCTATTCACTAGAGGGTTTGATTCACTTATTCCGCCATTGTGTGAGTTAAATCTGTTGATTTCTAAGTTTCTAGTCATGTTTCATCACCTTCTATTCTTTCCCCCTCAACTCATATTTTAAAGTATTCATCAATATGCTCCATCCAGTTCTGATTCTCGATATATTTCTAACTTTCATATTGGTCATTCTTCTTTTTCATCTACCGCCGGAAGAATCTATTTACTTCTACTATACTCTTGGGTTTATAGTGTTTCTAGTTCTCCCGTGTCTTTATATTGCTATATGCATCGATATATATGGTTTATAATTTCTGATTTGTCATTGGGCTTTATATCTTCCCTTATATTTCAAAATCTCTGCTTCTGTCTTCTATAATCATTGTCATCCACAGTTAATGCTCTCTTTTATTTGCTGCAATTTATACCCCAATTTCTGTTTCAGAGTTTTGTCCTTTCGTTTCTTCTTCTTGCGATTAAGCACTGCTTGAAATGGTACAGAATTCGCAGATATGAATTTCGGAATGAACATTGTTAATGTTCTAGGAAGGAAATTGTAATGGCACGATCTTGACTTGTCAAATTACCAGAATACCTTGGAAAAAGTCGAATCATCAAGAAATATTTTCTTGATATTTTAAAGGTTAAATAGAATACAAGAGTCGTGTGACATAGCACATAATGACGTTATGATCTGTGAATCATCACATTCCATTTAGAAACTTAGCATGACTTACTGTAATATAATCACGTTGATCAAGTGTCATTATATTATACTACTTCATGCTTCAGCTCCCAACACTACTTCAAAAGTATTCCTATTTTAGACTCGAATGTTTCAGAATTTTAGAAACAAAAATAGTTTCTTTTATGATGCAATGCAGATAGTGCGAAAAGATAAATGATTTCAGATAAGAATAATTATGGAAATATCTTCAGAAATATGGAGGATATTTATAATGAAAGATACGATGATATCTTAGAATTTCTAATATCAGAGGATGATGAAGAATATTGTACGCAGGGGTTTAGAGTCAGGAGCAAGGTATTCGTTAATGACTTCAGCAGGTACTGAATCATTTGGATTCTTTGAAGGCAGTTTCAGTCTTTGTGATTTGTCCACAGCCTCCTTCATACTTTGCTCAATCCGTTTTTCAGTTTCAAAACTTCTCTTTCTCTGAACTTCGCTAATACACTAATCTTTATCATCAAACTTTTTACTGTTACGGTCGTTTTATAATTTTTGCTGTTTCGTCAGCATTTTTCCATTTTCGGAGAACCAATTCGTGGTTCGGAGTGTTTTTCAGAAACTTCACATTCAAATTAAGTCCAGAAGATAGACGTTATATATACACATATAACTGTTGGCGTAGACATGCTACGAGATTTCAAAATACTGATTGCTAATTCCCAATGATTCGTATGGCAATTCTCGTTACAATATGCGAATGAGTAAATGATGGGGTTTCAATGAATAATTATAATGACTTTTTGGAGAGGCTAAAGTCCAAGGGTAATGAAGTTGTTGGTACATCTGCTAATAATGTGGTGGAATGTAAAAGGTTCCCTGGTAACGATGGTGTATATCTCAAGGTTATAATAAGGTTAGTCTGATTGAAAAGTCGAAGTTGACTTGCTGGAGCTGTGACAAAACTGGCTACTTTGAAAAGGAGTCGCAAAGTTATTTTTGCTACAAATGCCAAAGAATCTGACGCGGATACGTTGTTTAAACTTTTACTTTGGTTTCAAGAGTTTTTTTTTTCGGGTACATAACTATGGGTAACATGTGGTTGGATCATCATCTCGATTGCTCATCATTCGAAGTGTCTTCAAAAATTTTTGAAGGGTTTGAACACAGATTGTAATCGTTAACATACATTTGATGTTCTAACACAGTTTTGAAGTCATAATATAGCTTTGAAAGATGTAGGAATCTAAAAGTAATGGTACCAGTTATATCTCGAATTTAATTCTGAGGTTTCAAAATCAGAATATGTAATTGAGTTTGAATGAGTATGGTTGTTTTGATTTCTATGAAAGAATGTATATTATTGTGAAAGTAGGAAGTATAGTTGATAATTTGCTTAATCTGATTCGAAGAATGTAACATTTTAATTGTGAATATATATATATATATATATATATATATATATATATATATATATATATATATATATATATATATATATATATATATATATATATATATATATATATATATATATATATCTCGGGTATTACCTACCAGTTAAAAAAATTTCACAATATTTTGTACATAAGAATTTTTATTACAGTCTTTATGAAAATATATATGTATATATTCTCCTAAGATGTAACATAGATTTTAATGAGTTAATACTAAATTAAACTCATTCGATTTACGGTTGGAACTAGAATTGAATAATCCCTTGAAGGCTTTAGAGATTACATAAGTATTTCTTCAATAATATTATGAATCAATACTTCGTTATTTGTTGAGATGTGATGTTGGTTTTCGTTAAATTCTTGTGAACTTCATAAAGTACGAATGATGTTATCTGAAAAGTTTCGGTTACATCAATGATGAAGTGTAAAATCAAATATATACTTGATTTATTAGGAATTGGAATTTGTTGAATTGAGACAGAGATTGTAGTTAACGCTGGTTAAGTTGCGGCCAAAGGACGTACATTATTGCATATTTGTAATATGAATTAACCGATTAGTTAAGATTCATACACAATAGCTTAGCACGGAAAGATTTATTTTTATTTTAAAATATATATATATATATAAAATATACATATAATTTCTTCAGAAGGAATGAGTTAATTCTTCCTAACTCGTTGACACAATATACGCGTTATTGATTCGTAATGATGTCCACAGTGATTCTTGAACTGACGGAGTTTGTGATGTTATAGGTGTTGTTGATTCTGATATTGACTGTACTGACGATGCTGGTGATGTTGACGGTAATGTTGATGCTGTTGGTAAAACAAGTTTAGCTTGTTAATCACACACCATTTTTGTCAGGGTTTCTACTCTTCCTTCTATCATTTTGGTTCGCTTAACTGATTTATGGTTAGGACTAGATTAGATAATCTCTAAGACTTTAGAGATTACATAATCGCTGCGGAATGTTTCTCCAATGAAGTTATGAGTTAATACTTCATCAGTTATTGTTGTTGGTACTCCTTGGTATCTATGGTGCGTATGACGTTGATGCTCGTGGGACAAATTGTGAAGTTGAGGTTTACGACGCGGTTGTGGTTGGAGGTGGTAATGGTATTGTTGGCGTTGATGATAGTAGTACTGGTTATGCTGCTGGTGCTGCTGCTGGCGTTTGTAATCTCTGCACCACATTCTCCAAAGCTACTACCCGAGCGCGAAGCTCGTTGACTTCTTCTATTACACTGGGGTGATTGTCGGTTCGGACAAGCGGCTAAATAAAATCTAGAATTTGATGTAGTATATAATCGTGACGAGATACTCTGGAAATAAGAGAGAAAATGGTGTTTCGGACAGGTTCACCGGTAAGTGCTTCAGGTTCTTCGTCAAGAGGACAATGTGGTGGATGGAAGGGATCACCTTCTTCTTGTCTCCAATGATTGAGGAGGCTATGAACCCATCTCCAATTCATCCAGAATAGGTGATGACTGAATGGTTGATCCATTCCGATCACACTGCTTTCGGAGCTTGAGTGGGATTCTATTTCATAATCTGAGGAACTTGGACTAATGACGAATTCCATTTCGTACGATTGAATAAAGGATTTTTTGATATGAAATGATTTTCCGGCTATCGAATGGTATTCTAATTACATAGAATATCTATATATATAGAGCAAAAGATTTTGTAGATTACGGAGGAATTTACGGAATATGTCAGGCAAAGTTTAAAGTAACAGATACGATAAGATATGATTTAGCAGATACACTAAGATATGAATTTTGTCTATACACTACTCATGCAATTAATGTAGCAAGACGTGTTTAGACTAATAATGATACGCAATTAATTTCCTAAGGAGGATAAGCAGATGATTTCCGACTAGAAATGATAAGCAAAACTTTTGACATGCAGACACGGTCGAAGTCCAGACTTACTAATGCATCCTAACGACTTATCAGTTAGACACACTAATGCAGACCTGGTTCGCTAAGACCATCGCTCTGATACCAACTGAAATGACCCGTTTATATACATTATAAACGATTCACAATAGTTGATTACATAGCGAGGTATTTGACCTCTATATGATACATTTTACAAACATTGCATTCGTTTTTAAAAGACAAACTTTATTCACATCTAAAGTTGACGGCATGCATACCATTTCATAATACATCCAACTATAATTGACTTAATAATAATCTTGATGAAATCAATGACTCGAATAAAACGTCTTTCGAAATATGTCATGAATGACTCCAAGTAATATCCTTAAAATGAACAAATGCACAACGGAAGATTTCTTTCATACATGAGAATAAACATGCTTTCAAGTGTCAATCAAAAGGTTGGTGAGTTCATTAGTTTATCATAAATAATCATTTCCATAATTTTAATAGACCACAAGATTTCATATTTCCATTTCTCATAAACATCATGCATAAAAATCATTCATATGGATTGAACACCTGGTAACCGACATTGACAAGATGCATATAGAATATCCCCATCATTCCGGGACACCCATCGGACATGATAAAATCGAAGTACTAAAGCATTTCAAATTCCAGAATGGGGCTTGTTAGGCCCGATAGATCTATCTTTAGGATTCACGTCAATTTGGGGGTCTGTTCCCAAATTCTTAGGCTGCCAAGCTAAAAGGGGCATATTCGGCTTCGATCATTCAACCATATAATGTAGTTTCGATTACTTGTGTCTATTTCGTAAAACATTTATAAAAATTGCGCATGTATTCTCAGCCCAAAAATATAAAGGGTAAAAAGGCAAATGAAACTCACAATACTGTATTTTGTAGTAAAAATACATATGACGTCATTGAACAAGTGCAATGTTGGCCTTGGATTCACGAACCTATATTAATTATATATATTTATATGTTGGTCAATATTTGTCTAACAATTTAGGTCAGGTCATAGTGTATCACAATCCTAATGCTCGAGACTAATATTCAAAAGTTAACAAAAGTCAATTTGACTCAAAATAATTTCCAAAAATCTATACATGATTAATATATAGTTTAAATATCGTCGTTTTATATTTTTTTAAATATTTTTAAAAGATTTATTAGAGTAAATAATATAATTCATTTATTAATAAATAAAACTTTATATAAAAAAATACTTTTATGTATCTTAAGTAATAAAATTTATAAAATTCATAAAAATATTATGATAAATCTTATTAAGGTAATTATATTTATTTGTATTACATATTTATTTGATAAAATAACATTGATGATAATAATAAGTAAAAGTTATATTATTTTGTAATAATAATTATTATTAAAAAATATCAATATTTATATTTACTCAAATTGATATTATGATAAAATGATAATTCTAATTATAAGAACTTTAATATTTACGACACTTTTTAATATTATCTTTAAAATAATAATTCTATTTAAAATGATAATAATAGTGGTATTTTATAATAACAATGACATTTCTATTAAAATGATAATTTTTGTTAAAATGATAGTTTTAATACTAACGATACTTTTAATAATAATAGTAATGATAAAAATAATAAGAACGATAATTTTATCTAAATCAAATATCTTATAATATTTTAGTTTCATCAAAATACTCTTACTCATTATTTCCTAATCATTTCGTTTAATAGCTTTTAATCATCTTTTATATCATGTTCATAATAATGATAATAATAGTAATCAAAATAATTAGGTGTTACTAATATTAGTTTTAATTACAATAATACTAATAATGATAATTACTATGATAATACTAATAATTATATTAATGATAATATCATAATAATAATAACAATAACAATAACAATATCCATTTTTAAATAATGATATATATATTAATAATGATAATAATAATAATAATAATAATAATAATAATAATAATAATAATAATAATAATAATAATAATAATAATAATAATAATAATAATAATAATAATAATTGGATAATAATACTAATTATAACTTTAACGATAATAACGATAGTAATAAATAAATAAAAATAACAATTTTTAATGATAAATCCCTTTTATTGATAAAGATAATAATAATGATAATAATAAGATAAAACTAGAACAACGATAAAAACGATGATAATAATAATCATTTTTAATAAAAATATCGAAAATTCAATTGATTATAACTTCTAATCCGTTCATCGAAACCATTCGATATCTAAAGGAAAAGTTCTTAATTTTTCGCTAGCTTTCCAACGACATGCATATCTTATACCTTATCTCAACCGCAGGTGTAAATAATTCGAGATTCAACATAACCTAACTAAGGGCAATATCAAAAGTACAAGCATGCATAATCCTAAATACTCGACCACTAGTCAGGGATACACTATTGATATGTAAAAATTAATTTACGAGTACTCATGTATCAATATTGAGATTCAATATTGCAGGAAAGGTACTTAGACGCAACAGAGATGATAAACACTAGATTGACCTCACGGGCATACCCATGAACCATACCCATCACCTCCATAGCCATAACCCATAATTTTCTTAGCCCTATCGTACTCATAAAACTTGTCTTGAAATGACCCGCTCATGACCTCGTCGTAATATTTTATGTATAATACTAATAATAATAATAATAATATTAATAATAATATTAATCTTAATATTAATTATTAATAATAATAATAATAATAATAATAATAATAATAATAATAATAATAATAATAATTATATTACGTATATTTACTGAGAGAGATTGAGATCGAGTAATATATGAATACACTGAACCATATTTCGTGCATTTTATAGGGTGTAATGACTAATGATGACAGCTGGTACCCATCAATTTCCCTTGCCGACACACTTCGTTTACAATTTACATATTACTCGTACAATTTACATTATGACATAACTTTATATATTTTTTAATATATAATATATTTAATCTTTAGAATTAATTAAATATTATATTATATTTATGCTCATGGTAAAAATATAATTTTTACAAAAATGACTCGTACGTTGTCACTCGACTCATGTACCACTTTCAGTTTTTCGTGCGCACTTTTGTACGTTTAGAAAACTAGCCTTTTACTTTTAATGACTCGTACCATTATAAAAATTTAGTTTTAGTTATTGAAAAATTACTTTATGACAAATGTATCTTATATAATTGAGTGTTGTGGTCATTTGCTTCTATAAATCAGTGGCTCGTTGTTTGTCAAAATATATTATTTGAAGTCAAGACATTTTATGACTAAGTTAAAAATATATAGATACATATTTAGGAATATAAGTTCGTATTCAAAATCTTTTATTTAACAATATAACATTTAGTTTTTTTTTAACTATTTATTTTTCAAAGTTCGTTTTAATTCGTTTTTAAATAATAGTAGTTATTTTACCAAATAATGTTTTTAATATGAAAACTAATGGGTTGCTTATCTAGGGACACGAGTTAATCAAGTAAAGTATATTTTTGAAATTTAAACGGAAATGATTACTAACTTTTGACTAACTCACGTTAATGACACTTTTGTAAATCACTTTTATCAAATATTTCGGATGTCGTTAAAAAGGAAAGGTTTTCTAAATCAAAGTGGACCTCTTAACAGAGACTCGTAGTCCTAATTCAATGTATCTGTTAAGTCAATAATTTGATAACATCTTCTAATCCCATCGATAACTATTTGAATATATATTTCGAAACAAATACGTTTATGTAAAGTATTATACGTCTAATACTTTGTTAATGTTTTCAAGTTATAATATATACATATATACATATATAATCATATCCGTTTCTATAATGGTTTGTGAATCTTTGGAATTTGGTCGAGGTTAAATGAATGTATGAACACAGTTTAAAATTCTTGAGATTCAACTTACAAACTTTGCTTATCGTGTCGGGAATATATAAAGATTAAAGTTTAAATTTGGTTGGAAATTTCTGGGTTGTCACAGTAAATGCTCTAGCAAGAATTGAAATTCCAAAAGCTAGCAATAATGTCACTCATGAGTCTTTGCCACATCTGAAACGTGGGAGACCAATTGGTTCTAAAGATAAAAATCCTCGAAAAAGAAAATCAACTGATAATGAGGTAAAAATGTGTTCAAGAAGAAACACAAATCAATATTCCTTCTGCAGAGGATATTGACGATGTAAATACATAAATTGCAATAAATTATGCATTATTATGGAACCGAAACAAAATGACAAATATTGATTTTCATATAATCTTACAATGACATCATGAATAAAGATGATGATCTGGAACCAAAATCTGTCATTGCATGTCAAAATAGACATGATTGGACTCAATGGATATGAGCAATACGAGCTGAATTAGAATCGCTCAAAAAAAAAGTTTTCGGATCAATCGTTATCACTTTTAAAGATGTGAAACGTATGAGATAAAAAAAAATGAATTTTTATCCGAAAAAGAAATGAGAAAAAATGAAGTTACAAGATAAAGCTAGACTTGTAACTCAAGATTTCTCTCAAAGACCATGAATGGATTATAAGGAAAACTTATTCTCCTGTTATAGATGCAATTACTTTTAAATACTTAATCAGCCTAACAGTTTCTAAAAAATTTAGAAATGCATCTCATGGATGTTATTACTACTTATTTAAATGAATCACTTGATAGTGATATATACATGAATATCCATGAAGGGTTTAAGGTATCAAACACATCTAATGCAAAACTCAAAGAAATGTATTCCATTGAATCACAAAGATTTTTATATGGGTTGATACAATAGTATAACTGATTATGTGATTACTTGATAAGAAAAAAGGTATACAAATAATCTTATTTGAACATGTGTTCTTATTAAGAAAACAATATCCAGATATGTGATTGTAAGTTGTTTATCTCAATGATCATAACATCATATGAACAAATAAAGAGATATATGAAATCATTCAACTTCTAAAAAAATTTAAAAAAAAAAAAAAAAAAAACACCAAGTATTGCCTTGGATTGCAAATTGAGCATATGCCTAATGGTTTACTTGTACATCAAACAAACTATACCGAAATGATTTGAAAACATTTTTAAAGACAAAACTATTGATTGATATATCACTCAATATTGACACTGATCCATTTCATCCCCGTGAAGATCATGAAGATCTTTACGGATCAGAAGTTCCATATCTTAGTGCAATTGGGGTTATTATGTATTTTACAAATTGTACAAGACCTGACATTTCTTTTGCAGTTAATTTGTTGACAAGATTCAGCTCAATCCCTACAAAAAGACATTGAAATGGGATCAAGCAGATTTTTGATACCTTCGTGGAACTACTGATATAAAATTATTTTATTCTAACGCTTCAAAACAAGATTTGGTTGATTACGTATATGAAGGTCATTCATCAAATCCTCATAAAGATAAATTTCAAACTCGATATGTATTCCTAAATGGAGGCACCACAAAATCATGGCGTTCTTAAAACAAACGCTTGTTGCAACATCATCAAATCATGACGAAGTGATTGCATTATATGAAACTACTCGAAAATGTGTTTGGTTGAGATCAATGACACAAATCATTATTGATTCTTGTTGACTATAATGCTATAAAAGACCAACAACTATCTTCACCAACAACTATATATGAAGATAATGCAGCTTGCATAATACAAATGAAAGAAGAGTATCAAAAGTGACAGAACAAAATATAAATGCTGACGAGGCGCCAAAGCCATAGACGGTCTTAACGGTCATAAGTTTGATGGAAAAGAATGGTATGTTGATAAGGCTTAGAAAAGACTAAAAGGGAATAGGAATTGAAACAAAGGTTTGAGCAAACCATGAAGGAGACTGTAGACAAATCACAGGGCTAAACTTGTACATAAAAGATTTAGATGATACAGTTTCAGATGAAAACCTCAGATTCTTCTCATATACTCAAGATCTCGTAAAAGACAACTAGATTAAAATGAGATACGTTCAATCAACAACTCTGCTGATCTTTATACCAAAGCACTGTCAACCGCTGTTTTCAGAACACACGTTCACAATATTGGCATGAGGCAAGTTCAAAAGATGTGACGACTTAGCAATGTCTACTTGAGGGGGAGTCAACTCTATACTGCACTCTTTTTCCCTTGACTAAAGTTTTTATCCCATTGAATTTTTCTTTAGCAAGGTTTTTAACGAGGCAGTACTAGTTGCTCTATAATAAAATTGTCATCCAAAGGGGAGTGTTATGATATTCAAAAGTCAAAATATGTATGCCCAATTTTAATCATATTACTATTACTATTTCACTTAACGGAGAATAATAATTATCATTGACTATGCACAGTAAGAAATTTGTAGTATATATATGTGTATGCAAATGTAATCAGATTGCACACATTCTTACATATATAAAATATATACTTCTATTTCCATCCATCATTACTCTTTCAATTTAAAGTATTGTGTAATAAGTTTAGGCCAAAGGTAGTTATAAACTACAAAATTATAACAAATAAATAATTGTTAATTTTATATCAATTGTGATTCAATGTTATGAACCTCCAATTTTTATATTCATGAGTTTTATATTGTGTGGTATACTAATACGCAACAGTTCATGTTTATATTTAGAAGTTTTTTTTTATGTACTCCAGTTATTATGTATATTATTGTCACATATGAAGTCATAAAGAGAGAGAGATATTCAAAATTTTAATGGTCAATTGTAAAGATAATATATGTTTTAATATTATGAATCGTATATTCGTACTACAATATGTAAGTCTTATAATGTATTTTAAAATCATTTGTTAACTCATTTTACCACCATTAGTAAACTTTTGTTTATATATAGTTTCATGTTACTACATATGACCCGAAAGTGCAGATTTTCATAGTGGCAAACAAAACATATGCACAAAATTCTATTTGACTACTAGCATAATGAGACCATCAACTTTCACTTCAAGGCTAATATGTTTTCAACCAACTTCCGCTATGAGTCTATGACACTAACCATCCGAAATACGAGTTTCAAAATAGTGAAATTTGATACTAGCCGTGCAAGGCACGGGCATTACCTCCTAGTATTTTGAATAAATAAGTTCCAAGAGATTTAATTGGTGATGCTAACAAAGGTCAATGAAGAAAGCGATCGAGGCTTCCACTTCGGGTGCTTTTAAGCTTAAAGACAACCTTGACGATTTGGATTACCTCAACACTTGTTTATGGGTCATCGAGATGGAAAAGATGGAGGTTCATCGGCTTTCGGGAGAGGAAGTATGTCCATGGAGGTTTTCGCGGGTTTCGATGTTATGATAACACGTTTGGTTGGGGAGAGTGTGTTGGGCGATTGTTCGCGGGTTTCCCGTTTTCCCTATTTATTTGTAATCCCCGATTGAGGGCGTTTTCCATTGGAAAGCGATCTCGTTTCTATGAGTATTCGTTATTTTCGAAAGAAAAAAAACAAATATAAAAAACCGAGTTTCGTTGCACCATGCTAATTTATCCCGCAAAATCCAATGCAAGAACAAACGCCATGTGAACCAAAATTCTCGTATATATACCTCCCAAAAATATATTATGTGCAGTGTTTCAAAGGGATGTATGACCTTTTGCCATAAAGATTGCCTAAATAAAATTAGAATAAGTAAAAAAAAAAAAAAACAACTGAAAAATATACTCAAACGACTGACAGCAGCGACTACAAAATACAAAGTTACAGTCATCATCTTTAAAGTCGGCAAAATCATATTTTGACACAACGATGGTTGCTTCGGAATTCTTGGGCAACACCATCACCAACACAAATCACCGATCTCACCAAATCAAGTTGTATTAATTTTCGATACTAGTTTCCAGAGTTGGCGGGGGCTTTTGGCAGTTCCACCACTCGAGTAAAGCAAAAAAAACCAGCCAAGTCAGTAGCTTGAACGAATAAGTCAGACAAAATCTGCTTCTCCATCTTTGTACCTACCAGGGATTGATCTAAGTTCAAAAAAACCCAAACAGCCTTGGCCTGGATGGTTCCATTCCATATAAGTATTTACCTTTGATGTGACAAACCGAGCGATGTCAAGCATATTGTGGTTAGGGTTGTTAAAGATCCAGTAATTTTGTTGCAATTTACCACGAACTTAGGAGTATCTTGCTGAGGATGGCATTCGTTGCATAACTCTCGGGTACTCTGGTCTAAACCGCTTAGCTGGCATTCCTTGAAATGATCTGTGACATACATGCAAAACAAAATTCATCTGAGTATGAAGGAGTGGGTCATAAAGAAGCCAATTTACCTTGACTAAAAGAATGTGTCAGGCATGTCTGGGTTGCAGGGTTATGCGTCAGTTTGTATGGGTCGGGTCAGGTTGGTTTAACTTCAAAGAACTTTTTTTTTCAAAAGAAAAAAAAAAAAACTCAAACACTTTTTGCCCAAATTTTAGAGGTCCCAATGACTTTGAGTTGACAGGGCATGCGTCATTCAACGATCGACGGGTTTCTTTCAAATAACCATTATAATTATAATTTTATGTGTCATAACCCACAGCCCATTTATAAGTGAATGGGGCAAAAACTACCCACTTTGCTTTTCATAAAACAAATGGAGCTTCATTTTAAACTGTAAACGAGTAAGTTGTAAAGTGAAGTGACCTAGGAGAAGGTTGACGTTTTTGGGGAAATTGCCCAATCCTTGCTTTCAAATTCATAAAAGCAGTTTCAGCAGCCTAGAGTAAAGTAACACATACAAAACTCTCAATATAATAGTGCAACCTGTAAAATGAATTATTATAGGAAACATGAAGATGATAAGGCATGTACCTGCATCTTCGCTTCATCCCATGTTAACCCGACTCCCTTACCCCATACTTCCCCATCTATTTCAACCTGAAATTTAAGTAAACGATAAACGTAAATACCTAAAAACGTCCATAAATTACCTATCGAGGGTATACATGACAATTTCAACACATCCTTCCTTATATATATGACTCGATTATGGGTATGTTTTTTTCTTAGGTGGATCAAATACAAAAGACAAATCTATATAAGGAACCAGTCAGTGGATTGAAGAGGTCAAACAAGTCCAAAGTCTCCCCAAGTGTATTTAAATGCATACACATCCTTGTGAATCATTTTATTCAATTATATGTATATTACCGCAATATATAAAGCATTGTAGATCATACGGTAGCATGTGTTTCTATATTATATAGAATTTGGTTGTTTAAGTTGTTCATCTATTTACTTTTATAAATTTACTTATTATTATGTAACCATATTTGTCGGGATTCTATGTGAAAATTTTCATGAAGTTAATAAAACATTGTAGTATGTATATACTTATTTGTTTTATTTAAAATTCATGAAAATTTTCGGACATAACCCTAACAAATAAGATTGGATAATAAAAAGTAAATTTATAAAATAAACAGATGAACAACTTAAATATCAACCCAAAACTATATAATATATAAACACACATGCACGCTACCATATGATCTACAATTATCTAGTGAAATATATAACCTTACTTGCTTCAGTAACCAAACTCAATACAAACAGTTACCCAGCCACCGATTTTACCACATCGAACTATAAAGAAAAATTCAGTATTACCTGCGCATATAATTCATTGTTCTGTCCCATATTACTTGAAACTCGAGGCTGAGCTTGAAAAGCCATTCCTAAACCCTCCATCATGCACTGTTATAATTTAAAAGCAGATTGGTTAATCAATAAGAACTCAAACACATTACACAAAGACTAATAATGAAATTATAGCTACAATAAGATCTTACTAATTCATTAAGTGCAGCAACTGGCCCTTTATTTTGTCCGGTTGCAGTTGAAAATGCCATTGAATCTTCCCTCAATAATGGCTGATGTCCAAAAGAATTTCCATCACTTACGAACCTTCCTTCCTCACCAGGTTTCAGGCGAGATAAATACTTATCTGCACCAACATCAGACATAGTAGTTAGAATCGATTTTGGCAAAATAAGAAATATAGAAGGTCATCTTGTGTTAAGATCTCATAGATGATAGTTACAACCGGATAAAATATAAAACTTTACAAATAGAAAATAATGCTACCAGTCAAATTTTAGTACCCGTCAAAAAAATAAATCATGAAAAATAAAAACATAATAGCATGAGAGCCTCTAAATAAATTTTAAGTAACTAAAAAGTTGAAATGAAATATACCAGCCAAGTTCATAAGAGATGTCTCGGTAGCATTACGTTGAGCTTCTCTTCGGGTTCTCCCAGTTCCTTCACCAATTCTCTCTCCAGCAAACCATACCTTAAAAATACGCTTTTAATTGTTTGTTTCACCAAATTTCATAATTAGAATATTGAAACTTAAAAAAGAGTCTTAATAGATACCTCAAAAGAGAACTGCAATTCAACACTAGGGACGACAGCCTGCCTGAACTCCACCTACATATAAAATGTTAATTTAGTTGATTATCAAGGAGATACGATTTGTATAATACAACAACAACAACAACAACAACAACAACAACAACAACAACAAAACCCAATACCACATGCGTGGTGTATGGGGAGGTGAGATGTATTCATGTAGACAATCCTTCCCCCATCCATCTTTGAATAAAGAGAAGTCGTTTCTCCACCCATAGTGATACACTCCAAGAAGTAGAGAAAGTTCTCCCTCTCTCTCTTCGACAGATAAAGAGATTGCTTCCGAATGAATCTCCGGCCAATAATCCAATAAGTAGGAAAAATTTTAAAATAAAATAAAACAAAATATAAAAATAAAACATAAGACGCCATGAAAAATGGTAGGATCAAATTTTCATGGGTTTTAAATCCTGCACATTCAACTTAGGCTCCAAGTGGCAGTCAAGTCGCCAATAAATCGACGCTTGTATAATACATAGTCTGTAAATATACTGAGTTCTTAATAGATACTCAGTAATATAGTGATTGAGGATTATTCTAATACCTTAGTCTGTAAATATACTGGGTTCTTAATAGATACTCAGTAATATAGTGATTGAGGATTATTCTAATACCTTGGTTCCACACTTAAAAGCAACATAATAGAGATATTCAGCAGGGGATTCAGCATAGCTATCATCGCTGCCACCTTCGATATCCATATCCCTGTTACCGGATGATGATTGGCCCAATGAACTTTCCTCACCTTCAAAAATACAAAAACTTATTTCTGACTCTCAATGCATTAACTTACAAAAGAGTTTAGATAGCTCAAAAGAGAGCTGCAATTCAATACTAGGGCCTAAAGCCTGCCTGTAATTGATTCTTAATCTCAAGTACAGGCTCATAGAGCAAACAATATACAAGCTACATCAACCAGTGTCTTTTACAACTTAAGGTGTTTTGAAGTAATAGTTTCTCTATAAATACAGTTTAAATCCAAACCAAAATATACCTTAATCGAGTTTCAATACAAAGCAAAAAATTTAATTGTGCTGAGATATTGACATTTATTGTTTTTATTTTACTATATAAGTATCTGCCAGGGAACACTTACTTTCCATCTATAAATTTAATAAGTTGAATTAACTCTTGTTACCATCCACTGAAGTTTATAAACAAAACAGGAACGTGATTCGTAGATATCAATATTACCTGGAAATGAGGGGTACACGGGCGGAGAATGGCTTAACCTCAACCTATCATCCCTGTGCAGAACCTGAAAAATATATATAGTCATATTCATATATACATTTATTTATACATTTATAGCATAATAATAAACTAGCCAAATGCATGAGAGCAGTAGAAAAGAAACATTAATTACCACCTTAGGAAGCCTCTGACTTTCAAGAACTCTTTCAGGCATTGTGGGAGCATCCACCTTGTGAACGAAGGGTAGTGCATGAAGAGGGTGTTTTTTCTCAATTTGCATAGGAGGATTAGGATCAGAAGAATGTAAAGGAAATTCTGCAGTAGGAGGTGTGATACGGTTCAACTGTCTTGGACCAATTTCTTCCACACCTATTGGATTTGGGAACCAGCCGCCTGTATGTGGCTCAACATGAGGTGCTGCTGCTGCTGCTGCAACTGGCATTGGTGGTCTTACAGGAAACTGACTTGTTTCAATGATTTTTTGTGCTCTGAAGTCCATACCATGTTGCAAAATCAGAAGTCTTCTTCTTGTATCAGGATCTAGTTCAGATTCAGGCAATTCACCCTCTTCCCTTGCAGGAGAACTATGCAAACTTACCTCTGATAGGTTCACTTGGGTGGTCTTAGGCTCAACTACAGGTGCCACCAGTTGCTTATTTGCGTATTGGACAATTGATGCGGGAATTGTTGGCGGTACGATAGGTAACGATGCAGGCGCAGAACTGTACTGGAAACTCGCCTTGATTACTGCATCTGGTTTAGGCATAACTGGTGGAGTCGTTGAAGATACTATTGCTTCCTGGATCGTCACCTTTAACCTTCTTTCTAATTCACCATCAACTGATTCTTTGCTCCCATTTATAGCAGAAGCATCATCCTGGGGGAGCAGAAATTTTACATTGTCGAATTAGAAGCCGTAATGAACAAAATGATTAAACACGACTCCCACATCACTAACCTCAGATATCAGATAGTTGCTCACGTCTGGAGGCATAATGTCTTTAATTTCATCTTCATATCCGACTTCATTAATTCGCTGCAGAAGGCTATCATCAAAGTCTCTGTTCAAAAATAATTACATGTTAATACAAAGATTGTATCTTAACCAAAAGTAATGCATATGAATGCACATTCTTACTTGAAGAAACCACCTCTAACATTGCAAGCAACGTTTCTTGCAACACAAAGGACAGGAACAGCATTGTTAGCCTAAAAGCACAAAGACACATAAATGAGTATGAGTATTTTATCATAGTATTATTGTATTAAACACAAATTTTTGCGGATAAAATTCAAACACAAAAGTAGTTAGTTATTACTTCAGCTTGAGGAGCATAATATGGAGCAAAAGCGGGAACAACATGAACACGGGGTTGATCTCTCTCATCCCACACTTTCAGACGATCATCAATAACTAATGCTATCTTAGGATGGCAGTTACCTTCTTGAAAAACGTTAAAAAGTGATTTCTTCAACCCTGATTTAAATAAATATATATATAAATAGAGTAATAAGGATGGACAATGGATAATAGGCATTTATAAAACAACTAGTGAAATGACCCGTGAAACCACGGGTTTATTTAAACGAAATAGTTTAATGATATGTTTTAGGTATTAAGTGAACGTAAATGCTAAAGTTATTTAGTTTAATGACCCATGAAACCACAGAGTCCGACTAAGAAACTTGTCAGCTGAACATTTCATCAAACACCTAAAATGCATATTAAACAATCCACATCCAATTATAAGAGATAATATTGATTGTCATTTTATTTTAAAAAATGTAAATTAAGATATAAATTTAGAATTAGTTCCTTCTGCTTAGCTTTTATACCTTCTCGTACTCAATTCAAAAATAATTAATTAAAATTATTTAAAATTATTTAATTTTAATAATTAAAATAATTATTAATAAGATTTAATAATAATAATTAATTAATAAAATTTAATTTTAATTCAAAATTATTTAGATGACATCACCCACCATACTTAGATTTTTTTTCTTTTTCTTTTTTATTTTTTCTTAACAAATGAATTAGCTTAATAATGACATCATCATTATCATTATCATTATCATTATAGGATTTTAATTTTTAATATTAACTATAGAAGTAATGGGTAACAGCATATAACTAACCAGATTTCACACACACAATGCGGTTCAACAGCTCTTTTGTGGTTATCAAATTTGAATCAGGATCAAGAAGCCTCCACATTTCCAAAGCATAGTCTCTTTCAGCCATCGTACAAACAAAAACCTCAAAACGCTTACGTCCTCTTGCCATTAAGTAACTTCTAAGATCCTCCCATGCAGGTCTCAATCTCACAAGAACGCTTGTATCACGAATCTGTAAAATGGAAAGGTTATAATGCAAAAATATTGATTGAATAAAGAAGAATAAGGATTCGTTTGTTTTTTTCTTATTAAGTTCAGTTGTATATAAGATGTCAAGTGATTCATAAATTTATGTGCTGAATAACCGACTGAATAACAACTGAAATTACGAAATTAACTCTCTAAGTGGGGCATTTAAAACAGCAGTAAAAAATTTGAAAAGACCTCCATATAAACTCACATTTTTTTGAATTTCATTCATTAAAGCACATCTTATTTAATAGGTCAAAAACAAACACCTCCTTAATTGACTGTATATATTAAGTTCCATTCCATTAATCTCATTAAGTCGGATTAGTAGACATATACCAACGGGTTGATGCGAGTAAGGATGATGTTCTTCTCCTGCAATCTTATAATGGGACGAACAAGAGGTTGATGATTTGACGGTACTGCAACAGCCTCGGACTGTGCCTTAATTAGCTTGCCATTGTCAACAACTTGATCACTCTCTGCGTATTGCTTCAATATATTTCTATCATCTTGATATCGTTTGATTTCAGAAAGCATGCCAGCAACACGTTGTGGATCAATTTCAGAACTTAATTTTCTTTGTATGGATTCTATTTTATCTTCAAATGACCGCAAAGTATTGGCCACCACAAGCGTTTCATCTAGGTCAAATACAATGCCAAGACATCTAAGGTTAAGCATAACAAGGCATGATTCATATAGTCCAGGTGCAACGCTAAATCCCCAAAAGCACGGTAGTAAATCGCTTCTCCTCGATCGCATAGCTACCAAGTGCAGCTCCTCTCCACCAAGAGAGGCAACAGCAGTCTGTCATACATTATACATTTATACATTAGTATTAGTATTAGTATTAGTATTAAATGGCGTACTTGAATATATTTCAACATATACTTATGTTATAAGACGACAATTTATTAAATGTAACACATAAATGCACAGGTCAAAACATGATAATGCTAACAAAGACAGATTTTAATCAACACATGTCAACCCTGCTTCTGCTTTGAGTGTAATCTTTGTATTTGCCGACTCTGACTTGCATGTTACATAGCGACTAACGGATAAGAATACCACTGTATTTTATTTTTTGAAACGTCGTATATGTTCAGATTACTTCAGCGACTGATAAAAACAAGACCAGTTAATGTTTACTCTAAATCAATTAAGAGGTTTTCTTTGAACTAACAGCATAATCTGAAATTAATATTATTCTTCAGAAACAAATGATTCCAGTCCAAATTCCAGTCAAAACTGCAAATTCAAGTCAAAACAGTCCACTGAAGGATTATAAGCTGGTCTTTCATTTCAATTTCTTATACAAATGAATCCTAAAACCAGACAGTATGCCAGTATAGTCCACATCAGTCTTTGGGAAGAATTATAAATTATAATTATAAATAAGTTATAAAATTTGCAATAAATTTCCTGTTAAGTCCAAAATTCATCAATCCAAAGCTAAGAGGCAGTAGGAAAAGTATTCAAAGTTCCAATATTAGGGTTTTCTTTTATGGTCTAATCTTTGTCCAACGAAGTCCTTTTATTTAGATAACAAATTAAAGTTTCAGTTTTTAACTTCAAATCTCAATTAATTACTCGTATTATATTGTTTTCTTGTTAATTAATTAATTTCTGTGTCCTTATTAATTTATGGTTAGGTAAATATACCTTATTCTCCCTGAGACATGTAGAATGTAAAAGATTGAGCTGCAAGTTGTTTGTTTTGTTGATGGACTCCATTTTTAAGCAAATTCCACTTGTTGAAGATGATGATGATGATGATGATGATGATGATGATGATGTAGTAATTGTATGAAGAACAGCAAGTGGCGAGCATCTTTCACTAGGTGTGGAATAATATGAAATCCTGATTTTATCCTTCAATTTATCTCTAAGATTCAATGAATTCATCATGTGAGATGGATTATAATACACCTCCACATCACCAAGTAATTTTTCACCATCATATACAGCCACCACTGATTTATACATTTTTTTTCTTTCTTTTTCCTTCAAAAAATCAATTTAATTATTATTAATAAATTAATAAATTTAAAATATAAAATACTAATTGTAAACAATCATCATCATAAATTAAATCTCTCTTTCTTTTTTCACCTTCGTCGCCTTCGATTTATTTTTCTTGTTCGGTGTACAGATTCATAAACTATACATACAGATCGGTGTATATCTAACAACAATCAGTAAATCTATCCGTTTGATTGATTGATTGATTTAATCTTATATCGGTCTCAATTTATGCACAAAAAATTATAACAGATCTTGATCTGTCCAGTCGTTTGAAAACAGAAAAAACAAATCAAATAAAAAAGTCAAATTAGGGCGAATTTTGTCAGATCTGTAACGATGACGATGGGATGATGAACGATCTGCTCTTTTGTAATTAGATCTAGTTTATTTGAGGGAAATTTAGATTAGGACGAATTTTGTCAGATCTGTAACGATGACGATGGGATTATGAACGATCTGGCTCGTTTGTCTTTAGATCTAGTTTTGTTTTGGGGGAAAATTAGATGGAGATGATGAATAACACACGGAAACCCTAGATTTATAGAGACGAATATACGGAAAGGGTATTTATTTACTCCGTATTTATTTAAAAATACTAAATTAAAAATAAAATTATACTCACACTTGTTGGCCACCCACCTACGGATATACGGACCAAATTAATTAACGACTCTCATCAACTCATCATCATTCATCATCATCATTATTCATTCATTCAAAGTACTCCATATATATATATATATATATATATATATATATATATATATATATATATATATATATATATATATATATATATATATATATATATATATATATATATATATAAATAATAATAAATAATAATAATAATAATAAAAGTATATTTAATAATAAGAGATGTAATCTAATAAACCAATAAAACAAGCAGAAGGTCGATCGCGCGTTGCGGCGATGTTGTGGTGTGTACCCATTCCCTAATGCTATCAATCTGAGTCACTAGTCCTTCACATGTAAATCTATTTGTGAAAGCATTCTTTGCAATTAAAAAAAAATCATCTGTTAATATACTTTACTACAGTTGTGCAAAAAAAAGACATATATACCTGGAACAATAGTGACTAGTGACTGATCCAAGAACTTTGCTATCCCAAAGTCGGAGATATGAGGCTCCAGGTTGCAATCCAAAAGAATATAGGTTTTATATCTCGGTACAATAGCAAGATCACAGTCAATCAACACATCTTCTATTGTCAACATCATATGCCTCATCTCCTAAATGTGTTACACATGCATTCATCCCTGCCATATGTAAAAAATGGGAAAGTAGATTTTTTTAACATATGAAAACACTGCAGAAAAATCTTGAAGAAATAAAATAGTAGATATACATAAAATCGAGTTTAATAAATATCACCTTTGACAATTTTGACGAATTGCAATACATCTTGTGGTCCAAAACACTGACTACAAAAACATCTTCCATTGCAGCTAATTAAGCAGCAAATTCTTCCACATTCAACAGCTCATCACTATCAACTAAGCAAAAGAAAGTCATGCAAGTGATTTACTACAACATTCATCAATGAGTATATGCAGTGACCCGTCCTAATCCATCTGAACGAAGTCTTCAACAGTTGGTCCCATTGCGAGGTTCTGACCTCTATATGCCATAAACGACTCCATGTAATATGAGCAAATGCACAATGGAAGATTTCTTTCATACCTGAGAATAAACATGCTTTAAAGTGTCAACCAAAAGGTTGGTGAGTTCATAAGTTTATCATAAATAATCATTTCATAATTTTAATAGACAACAAGATTTCATATTTCCATTTCTCATAAACATACGTCCCATACATAGAGACAAAAATATCATTCATATGGATTGAACACCTGGTAACCGACATTCACAATATGCATATAAGAATATCCCCATTATTCCGGGATCCTCCTTCGGACTTGATATAAATTTCGAAGTACTAAAGCATCTGGTACTTTGGATGGGGCTTGTTGGGCCCGATAGATCTATCTTTAGGATTCGCGTCAATTAGGGTGTCTGTTCCCTAATTCTTAGATTACCAGACTAAAAAGGGGCATATTCGGTTTAATAATCCAGCCATAGAATGTAGTTTTAAGTACTTGTGTCTATTTCGTCAAACATTTATAAAAACAGCGCATGTATTCTCAGTCCCAAAAATATATATTGCAAAAGCATTTAAAAAGGGAGCAAGTGAAACTCACCTAATGTATTTTGTAGTAAAAATACATATGGCTATATTGAAACAATGCAGGGTTGGCCTCAGATTCACGAACCTATATTATTTGTATATATATATCAAAACGTATAATCGTAATCGAACAAAATCATATATTGTATCTTAAATTATATATAATACTTATCTAGTTTATGTATATTTTAAAAATGTTTAATATTAATATAGATATATTGATATATATTATATAAACTATTAATATAGTTATAATATATGTATTAAATATATGTTAGATACTAAATATTTATCTGTAACAAAAATGCTAGTTTTGATAATAATGATTTTCTAATAATAATAACTTTATTGATATCGATAATCATTTTTGTAATAATAATTATAATATTAATAACAACATTATATTAATAACAATGATGTTAATGATAAATATAATGATAATACTATTTGTTAATAATAATAGATTCAGCATGATAGTTATAACAATACTCATCTTAACAATAATAATAATAATAATAGTATTCGATTTTGTAATTAAAAATCATAACAATAATAATATTTCCTATTTGTTTTAGTAATAATAATAACAATAACCAATCATAACCATAATAATAATCATCATAATAATAAAAATAATAAAAATAATAAAAGAGTTATACCCTTTGAAAGTGTTCTAAAAAGAGTTGCACCAAATCGGTTTTGAACCTATGACCTCCCGTTACCCATAACCATACTCTAACCATTCTGCTGTCGCTTGCTTTTCTGAATATAATCAGTTTCAATTAAAGATAAACCGTATTAACCTGTTTCTAATTTCCTTCATCTTCTTCAGTTACACGCTCGATCCAAAACACTTAATCATCTAAATCAGTTATTTAATGAATTTAATTATGATATAAGAATGAAACATACCAATCAAATGTAAATGAATTGATTTAAAAAAATATATATATTAACAGCCATGTTGTTGTGTGTTGCATCGCGAACAAAAAAAAAAATTTAAGAACACCAAAATTGATTTCAATTTTTATAAAGTTTTAGCTAAAGGTTATAACACAACTTGTGTTTCAAATCACTCTTAGAAGCTACATAAATTATCAATCTAACTCAACTTGAAACAGAAATTTCGAATTTTACCAAAATCCATTCGTTTGACTTTTTACTTCATATTTTTGACTCGAAAATTCGATGTGTATCCTGAGATTTGAGATATGAGATTTGTTCAGACAGATTCACGACATCATTGTGAATACTTCTGCATTTCTACTTTATTTCAATTTGTTTCGAATCAAAATTATGATTAAATGGTTTCGGAATACATGAATGATGAAGAAAAGAAAGAAAAAAAAAATATGAAGAACCCATAAAATTAATTATCTGAGGAGAGTTGTATGGAACGGTTTGTTTGTTAAATTCTAAATTTTATTAATCAAAGTCTTCATGTAGGGTTAATGTTAGTTGGCAGCAGATCACAAGTAGAATAGAAAAAGAAAAAAAACACTGAAAAGATGAATCAGACAAAATATAACGCGTAATTTATGTCCTTTTATTTTATTTATTATATTTAAATATTTAATTAATATTAATAATTAATAATTGTATTAATAATAATAATAATAAATAATATTACTGATTTCCTAATAAAATTATCTGTATAAATAATAAATAATTTTTTGTATATATCTATCTCTATATATATTAATCTTTTATATTTATATATTTATTTTTATAGATTATAATTAATATTATTAATAATTCTAAATATAACTATAATAGTAGTACTCTTAATATTATACATAATAATACAAATTTATAATGATATAATAGAAATAATAATATTACTAATGATAATGATAACAATTATCATAAATGTATAGCGATAATATTGTTATTAACAATAATACTAATTATACTAATATTATTAATAATAACAATAATATTAATAATAATAATAATATATCAAATCAAATGTATCAATTTTCATTAATAACATTAACTGTACATATATTGTTAATACTAGTAATAATAATGACTGTTATAATAATATAACAACTATAATTAATCTTGTAATTATATTTTAGTATCTAATTTCTACATTTCATTACATATGCAATGTTTACTAATTATAAAATATATATTTGAATATTTACACACTATATATATATATATATATATATATATATATATATATATATATATATGTATATATATATATGTATATATATATATATGTATATATATATATATATATATGTATATATATATATATATGTATATATATATATGTATATATATATATATATATATATATATTATATATATATATATATATATATATATATATATATATATATATATATATATATATATATATTATAATATACTTATAATATTACATATACTTAGAGTCATATTTAGTTATATAGATTCATTTTAAATTACACTTAATTATTCTGTATCTTATTTTACATATTTATTTCTAATGTCTATATTTTATAATTTTCTAATTATTATATACACTTTCAATGTATATTTAAATACTGGTAATAATGATAATATTAATATAACAATTATATTTAAACTTGTAATTAATTTTATTACATTATCATTTATTATATAACATCTATAGTTTATTAAACCTTTAATATTTGTTAATTATTTTTATATATTTACACTACAATATTTCTTATGTATAGAATCCATATATATTTACATATTTAATTTTAATAACAACAACATCTAATATTTAATATTATATCTCCAATTATATTTCAAATAAAAATATATATATGTATCTATTTACAATTAGTCGTTCGTGAATCGTCGAGAACAGTCGAAGGATAATTGTTTACATGAATATAATTTCAAAACTTTTGAGACTCAAAATTACAGACTTTGCTTATCGTGTCGGAATCATATAAAGATTAAGTTTAAATTTGGTTGAAAATTTCCGGGTGGTCACAGTATACAACTCCCGAGATATGAAGAATATAACTGATTACTTCCAACAATTAGGCTTTTTGACTAACATGTGTTGTAATCCACAATAGAGAACACCCAATCTGTCAGAGCTACCAATCTTAAATGTTTGAAATGCAGATATTATCCATGTAAAAACTTACTATTACATTTACTCAAACACAAAAAACACCTTCATAATTGTGTAAATAAAAGAAGATTTAATAAGAACTTTATAACCAACAGAGACATAGATACTAATTGCCCATTGAAATACATATACAGCTAGATAAGTGTTTAACACACTACAACATACAAAACTGATTTTTAGAACAAATATTACAAAACATGAAATACAATAGAGGAGGAGGTAAACAATAACTGAAAACCAACATACACAAAAAAGCATAGAGCCTAAAAACAAACACTACGAACGCACATAGCACCACAAAACCACAATCAACAACAACATAGTAGAAATTTGAAAGAAATAAAAATAAGGGAAAAACATACACTCAGCAACATGCAACAATCAACTACGATATGAATATAGATATAGATAACAATGAGAAGAGACTATGAACATAAAAATTTAAGCAAATACCTTACAATTTAGGCACATGTAGAAAGCTGGAGCTGTAAAAAAAAAGTGACGAATCTTAAATGCCACTAAAAATTATGCAACAAATAAACAATAACTAATTGGTTCCCAAAAATTTGACATAGACATTATAACAAACAGTTTGTATGCATAAAATAAGGTTGCAATAATGTTCAAAGAAAAAATCACATCAAAATTGTTCAAAAACAGTTGAAAATTCATCATTCAGGAATAAACTCTATGTCGATTTCAATTTCAATTATACTATATATCAATTGAGAAGAGCCCGTTTATATAATAATAGTAAATTTCTACTACAGTTAAATCTTTAGAATTCAAACCTATGAAATCCCTTTCCATCTTTTCACGAAAAATTTAAAATTATATATAGAATACATAATTATATATACATATATAACACATTAAAATCAAGAAAAGAGTTTGAATCACCTTTCGGTATATTAAACCCGGAATAAGAAGGAGTTTCGTGATAAGAATCAACTTCGTTGGCATCCTGAGAAGAACACCTGTATACGAAATTACCAAATGGTCAGCTAGGTTTTAGTCAGTATGATTATGGACATAACAATTAAAACGGAGAAGATGAAGATGGAGACGATGAAGGTGGATGTCTTGAATACTGATAAAAGAAATTAATTCCAAAAATTTGAAAAAAATAAGAAATCTAAAAAACTTACGGTACTACACAACAGTGACGATGAAGACCATGTTTGGTGGCGGTGGCGACGATGACTATTCGCGACGGAAAATGCAGGTGGCGATGGTGGCAGAGTTGAAAGAAATCGCCAGAAGCATCTAGCAGCTGGCGGTGGGGAGTGAGAATGGGATTGGGGAAAAAGGTAGAGAATAAGCCGTAGATTCAGAAGTGTGTAGAAGATGTAGGAAACCTAGAGTGTGTGAAGACCCGTCCTAATCCATCCGGACGAAGTCCATATCGATTATAAACGATTCACAACAGTTGATTACATCGCGAGGTACTTGACCTCTATATGATACATTTTACAAACATTGCATTCGTTTTTGAAAAGACAAACTTTCATTACATCGAAAGTTGACAGGCATGCATACCATTTCATAATATATCCAACTATAATTGACTTGATAATAATCTTGATGAACTCGACGACTCGAATGCAACGTCTTTTGAAATATGCCATGAATGACTCCAAGTTATATCTATAAAATGAGCAAATACACAGCGGAAGATTTCTTTCGTACCTTAGAATAAACATGCTTTAAAGTGTCAACCACAAGGTTGGTGAGTTCATTAGTTTAACTTAAACAATCGTTTCCATCATTTTAATAGACCACAAGATTTCAGATTTCCATTTCTCATAAACATACGTCCCATGCATAGAGACAAAAATATCATTCATATGGATTGAACACCTGGTAACCGACATTAACAATATGCATATATAAGAATATCCCCATCATTCCGGGATCCTCCTTCGGACATGATATAAATTTCGAAGTACTAAAACATCCGGTACTTTGGATGGGGCTTGTTGGGCCCGATAGATCTATCTTTAGGATTCGCGTCAATTAGGGTGTCTGTTCCCTAATTCTTAGATTGCCAGACTTAATAAAAAGGGGCATATTCGACTTCGATAATCCAACCATAGAATGTAGTTTCACGTACTTGTGTCAATTTCGTAAAACAGTTATAAAAGTTGCGCATGTATTCTCAGCCCAAAAATATAAAGGGTAAAAAGGCAAATGAAACTCACGATACTGTATTTTGTAGTAAAAATATATATGACGTCATTGAATAATGCAGGGTTAGCCTCGGATTCACGAACCTATATCAATTGTGTATATATTAATACGTATAATGTAAGTTACAAAATTTCATTTATTAATATGTATTATTTATATATTATAGTTTTGTAGAATTTATTCTAACGTTTATTTTAAAACGTATACTTATATTATATTTTAAGTTATATTATATATATATATATATATATCGATTTTATGTATATATATTTATAATGATTTACGTTTATATAAATAGTGACATTAATATATATTTATATACATATATTTGTGGTTAGTATTGTATTTATGAAATTTTATTAGTTTGTTATGTGAATTATTAATACAATCCTAGTATATACCATAAGTATATATATAGTGTACAAAAGATTTATTTGTTAAAATAATAATTTAGATAATAATGATTTACTAATAATAATAATAATTTTATTAATAATGATAATACTAATAGCAAAAAAAATGAAAATGATAACTGTTAATGATACTAATAATAATAACTCTAAAATAATATTAATACTAATATCATACTTATGTTAATAATAAGGGTTCTAATATTTATAAAATGATAAATGATAATCATAATAATACTAGTAAATATTAATGATGATACTGATAAATATGATATTATTAATTGTAAATGTACTGATGATACTATTATTTATAAACCGGTACAAATTCTAATATTGATGATAATAATATATTTTTATTTCCTTCATAATAATAATAATGATAATCATAATCATAATCCTAATGATGCTAAAATACTAAAATGATAAGTTTGTTACTAATAATAATATTATTAATACCTATCATAATAATAATAGTAATGTCTATAATACTTTCAAATATGATAACAAGTATGATACTAATAATAACAATAACAATAACAATCAAAACAATCACACTAATAATAATAATACTAATAATAATTAATATATAATAACAATAATAAAATTAGAAAAGAAAACTACCTCACATGAAAAGAGTTTCAAAAAAAAAAGAAACTGCCGTCCTCTGGACTCGATCTCGTGACCACATGCTCACACGCAAACTCTCTCGACCATCCCACCAACTCTGATTCTCTGTACTAATATCGAATTTAAATTTTATATATAAACTGTTTTTCTTCTATTCCTCTTCTTCTCCACAAGTCTCATGGATTCAACAAAACATCAATAACCAAAAAAAAAAAAACAAAATCGGGGTTCCCTTTAAAGCTTCAAAACATTACAAAAAAAAAAAAATAATTTGGGTTCTAAAATAAAAAAAAAATATACTAAAGGCCTACTGCAGCGTCGGTTCTTGGAACAAAAAAAAAATTGATTTCGTAATAGATAACATTATAGATAATGTTTATAACACGAAATAGTTTTCTAAACATGTATAAAACTACTGG
Organism: Rutidosis leptorrhynchoides; assembly: GCF_046630445.1. Classification (NCBI taxonomy): domain Eukaryota; kingdom Viridiplantae; phylum Streptophyta; class Magnoliopsida; order Asterales; family Asteraceae; genus Rutidosis; species Rutidosis leptorrhynchoides. The sequence continues at coordinate 350,734,505 of NC_092333.1, read as the reverse complement.
AATCGTCAATTTGATCAGAAACATATACACGAACGCGAATTTGTCTCAAGAACAATTGTTGACTTTTTTTAAACTAAATTTGACTTCAAAATTCAAGATCGATATAAAGATTTGAGAGTTGAGATTTTGCAGATAGATTCAAAGAAAGATTTCTAGCCTTTCTGCATTTTTAGATTTTGAAACTTTATTCGAAATTGAATTAAGAGAAAAAAAAATTGGAGCGTGCAGAGAAGAAGAAAAAAAAAATATCGATGTGCTTTTTAATCCCATTGGATTTCCTTTTTATTTGATTTGCAATTATACATAATCATGTTGTAATAATAGAGATCGGTTGATAAAAATGGAGAAAATGTCAACATAGGTTCACGAGTTGGGAGCAGGAAAGAAACAAAAAAAAATAATAGAGATAAAGGATACAGAGGTCACGCGTATAATATAGATCCCTACTGTTTTTTTAATTAATAATAATAATATATAATAAAAATACTATTAATATCTAATAATATTAATAAAATTAATAATAATGATAAATATAATATTAATGATAATAATAATTGTAAAAATGATAATAATAATAATAATAATAATAATACCATACTAATTATGATAATATTAATATTTTATCGATAATAATAATAATAATAATATTAGTAATAATAATCTAATATATACATCCAATTTCATCTTTATATGATATAAAGTGATATTATGAATACAAATATTGATATTTGACGATACAAATAACATTACTACAACAACTATATTTGTATTTAAATTTAATTTATTAATATCATCTATTATTATGTAATATTTAATAATTATGTAATATGTATTGTAACATATACTGAATATTATATATTTATGCATTTTAATATAAATATATTATAATATTTATTTACATACTATTTATATTATACTTATGTATGTAATTATGAAAAATATAAATGTTTTATATATGTAAGTATTATATATATTTATTAAAATAGTACATTATTTCATCATAGATATATTATAAATTTCTACATATACATAATATAATAATTATGTATAAAATCATATATATATAGTTATATTTATGTATATATGTATACTACCATATATATAAAATCATGTTTTAAATGTTGAGTAGATGATTAATTATGTATATTAAACAATTAACTACAAAGTATAACATTGTACATTTAATATTTTGATAACGTTGGTAAAATATGTTTGAATCATTTATATACAATATACTATATATATTCAAAATGAAAATCTTTAGTTATTAATTGTTATCTTTTATAATAACAAAATTACTTAATAGTTCATTAATACTAATATAATTAGTTTTATATATAATTATTTATATTTACATTCTTAGTTACAATTAAAGGTTCGTGAATCGTCGGAAATAGTTAAAGGTCAAATGTTATCATGAAATAGTTCAAACATAATGAGACTCGGTTTAATAGACTTTGCTTATCGAGTCGAATCATATAAGATTATGTTTAAATTTGGTCAGAAATTCCCGGGTCATCACAGTACCTACCCGTTAAAGAAATTTCGTCCCGAAATTTGAGTGAGGTCGTCATAGCTAACAATAAATATGTTTTCCTGACGAATATGAGTTGATAACTTGAGTTTTATCATCATTGAGTAATATGGATAAAAATAATTTGATTATTCGAAGAGTGCGAATGAAGCTATTCACAAAAGGATGAAATGAGAAACAAAGATTTGTTTTTAACTTTTGACGTAGTCAGGTTTGAATTTAGAAAATAAGGCGCGTCTTAACTTTTGACATTGCCTTGGTTGAATTCCGGAATTCAAGGGATTTAAAGAAAATCTTGAAGATCTATAAAATCTGATTCTTCGGGATTTATGGAAATTAAGATCTCTTTAATTAAATACGGTGATCTGCCCGGATTACTACGTCTGATATTTCCAGTATAAATTAAGCTCTTCCTTTCCATTATTCTCACCATTCTTATACTTTCTTTCTTAGTTCATACATCCAAAAGATTCTGAAAATGATTAATCCAGTTCTGATCCTTGTCCTCATCCTTACTATCGCAACAATCATTCTCCTTTTCCAACTTCCACCAGAGGAATCTGCTTTCTTCTACTTCGCCCTCGGGATTATAATGTTTTTAATTCTCCCGTGTCTTTATGTTGCGATAAACATTGATATACACGGTTTGTAATTTATGTATTGTTATCGGACTTTATATTCTCCCTTATATTTCAAAGCTCTATGCTTTTGTTTTCTCTTCCCGACTTCAAGTCAAGCGAATAATGGTCCAGAATTTATAGATATAGAGTTTCGAATGATTATAATGTTCTAAACATGAAGGAACGTGATAGCACGATTTGATTTTCAAATTTATCAACATCACGGAAGATAGAACCATCAAGAATACATTTTCTTGATTTGTTACGGAGTTAAGTAGGATGAAAGAGTTATGTAACATGGCACATGATGACGTTATGATCTGTGAATCATCACGTTTCATTTAGAAACTCAGCATGACTTACTGTAATATAATCACGTTGATCAAGTGTCATTATATTATACTAACTCATGCATCAGTTCCCATCATTACTTCAATAACATTCATATTTTAAGCTTGAAAATTTACAGAATATAGAAACTAACTGTTTCTATATGATGTAATACTGATAGCATGAAAAGATTAATGATTTCAGATAAGAATAGTTATAAAAATATCTCCAGAAATATGGAGGATATTTATAATGAAAGGTACGATAATATCTCAGAATATCTAAGATCAGAGGATGATAGAAACTATTGTCTGCAAGGGTTTAGAGTAAGGAGCAAGTTATTCACTATAGACTTTAGCAGACATTGAATTCTTTGAAGTCAAACTTATTCTTTGTGATTTATCCACGGCTTTCTTCATAGTTTCGCATAATCTGCTTTTCGGTACTATATTTTCTATTGAATGTTTCCAATATATTGATACACAGGAAGCACGAAGAGGTATATAATTTCGGACGAGAATATTTATGAAAATATCCTCAGAAATATCAAAGATATTGATGATGATATTTTGGAATTTCTAAGTTCGACGGTTGATGGAGAAAGATTTTCTGCAAGATTTTAACATGACTTCGGAGCAAGATATTCTCTAAAGATTTCAACGGATCCAGAATTACCTGAATCCTTTGAATATAGGATTTGGTCCTTGTATTTGTCCTTGGTCTCCTTCATGGGTAACTCAATCTGTTTTTCAATACCCAATTTTCTATCGAGCGTTCCTAACACTCCTTTCTTTATCATCAAACTTTTGTCCGTTTAGACCATCTACCATTTTTCTGTTTCCTCTGCATTTAATGCTATGATATCTGAATCATCGGTTATTAATCCGAGGTGGTTTCAGGAGAATTGTGTTTTTAGATGATTAAACGCTGATGGTAATATGATGGAATATGAAAGGTTACCTGGTAACAATAAAAGAGCACGCGTATATATAAACGTTATAATAAGGTTGTTTCGTACGAAAAGTCGAAGTTGACTTGTTGGAGCTGTGACAAAATTGGCTAATTTTGAAAAGGGATCGCAAAGTTGTTTTTGTTAATAAATGCCAAAGGATCTGACGCGGCTACGTGTTGAACTTTTACTCAATTGCCGAGAGTTTCTCAGGTGCATAACTATATGCATAAATCTTTCCTTCCGTAGATGAAGTGCGGTTGATTCATCCTATCGATTGAGGTGTTTTCAAGAATCATAAAAGGTTTGAACGCAGAATGTAATCGTGAAGATGCAAATGAGGTTTAAGACGAAATCAAGTGGCAAACTTGAAGAATTGTTTAGTTTCATATGTTATATTCAATATTTTAATTCATTTTAATTGTCCAATGTTATTAGTCCACAGTCGATAGTCCACAGTTGACAGTGCAATCATTCATATATAGTTTAATATATAATATTTGAATTAATTAATACGTATCGTGACCCGTGTACATGTCTCAGACTCGATCACAACTCAAAGTATATATATTATTATAGAATCAACCTCAACCCTGTATAGAGAACTCGATCATTACTGCATATAGAGTGTCTATGGTGATTCCAAATAATATATATAGATGTGTCGATATGATATGTCAAAACCTTGTATACGTGTCCCGATATTTAAAGTGCGTAAAATAAATAACATAAATTAAATGACGATAAATAAAGTGTGTAAAGTAAATAACAGAAATTAAATGACAATAAATAAAATTGCAAGAATATAAATTGCGATAAAATAAATTGCGATAAATAAAATGTAATACGGAATTAACAGTTAGCTAGGAATAGTTAGCTAGGATTTTGTTAGCGTGGTTTCTTGATAAAATTTAATATTGTTAATTAGTCTGTTTCTAATCAATTTTTATTGTATCCATTATTTCTTCATTATGTCACTTGTTGGATTCTGATAGGTCAAAATCCAAATATGAAATTGAATTTGAATGAAAATATTATTCTTTGGTGAACGGATAAGTATCCCGGTGGTTGTAAATAGGATAGTGAATAACTGTTGAATCAGATTCGAAGAATATACAGTGTAACTTATTAATGTGAAATTTAAATATTCCTCGGGTATTACCTACCCGTTAAAATATTTTTATTATTAACAGTTTGTACAAAAGAATTTTTAATTACAATCTTTATGAAAACATATATACATATATATTTTCTTCAGATGTAATCATGAATTTAATGAGTTAACATGATATTAAACTCATTTAGTTTTCAGTTGGAACTAGAATAAATAATCTCTAAAACATTAGAGATTACATAATCACCATGTCGAACGAAGATAACTGATGTAGAACGTCATGTAGAATGATGATTATACTCGAGGTATAGATTGAGATGTTGAGGCATGTGATATTGAAATTTGGGTTGTTGGTGGTACTGTTGGTGCCGGTGATTTGGATGAAGCTGGTACGTTTTGCACCATATTTTCCAAGACTACAACTTATGCGCGAAGTTCGTTAACTTCTTCTATTACACCGGGATGATTATCGGTTCGGAATAGCGGATGAATGAGGTTTAGAATCTGAGATAGTATATGATCGTGATGAGATACTTTGGAAATGAGAGAGAAAATGGTGTCTCGAACAGGTTCTCCGGTAAACGTTTTAGGTTCATTGTCAAGAGGTGAATTTGGTTAGTGGAAATGATCGCCTTCTTCGCGTTTCCATTGATTAAGTCGACTACGAACCCATCTCCATTTCATTCAGAATAGATGATGGCTAATTGATCGATTCATTCCGGTTACTCTGTTTTCGGAGCTCGAGTGGAAATCCATATCGAAATAGCTGTCGGAATAACTATCGAAATAGCTATCGAAATCTGATGGACTCGAACTGGTTGAGGGATTCATATCGTACGATCAGATGAAGGATTTTCGATAAGAAATAGATTATAGGATGTAGATTAGTACCCTGCAATACATAATTTACATATGCATATATAATACTAAAATCCCATAAGCTACGGAGGAATCTACGGAAGCTGTCAGGCAAAGGTAACAATAACAGATACGCTAAGATATGAATTTAACTATACACTGTCTATGCAATAAAGGCAGTAAGACGTGTCTTAGACTTTAAGGATGATAAGCAAATAATTTTTCGACACTAAATGATAAGCAAAACTTTTGACATGCAGACACGGTCGAAGTCCAGACTCATTAATGCATTCTAACGACTATCAGTTAGACTCACTAATGCAAGACCTGGTTCGCTAAGACCACCGCTCTGATACCAACTGTGAAGACCCGTCCTAATCCATCCGGACGAAGTCCATATCGATTATAAACGATTCACAACAGTTGATTACATCGCGAGGTACTTGACCTCTATATGATACATTTTACAAACATTGCATTCGTTTTTGAAAAGACAAACTTTCATTACATCGAAAGTTGACAGGCATGCATACCATTTCATAATATATCCAACTATAATTGACTTGATAATAATCTTGATGAACTCGACGACTCGAATGCAACGTCTTTTGAAATATGCCATGAATGACTCCAAGTAATATCTATAAAATGAGCAAATACACAGCGGAAGATTTCTTTCGTACCTTAGAATAAACATGCTTTAAAGTGTCAACCACAAGGTTGGTGAGTTCATTAGTTTAACTTAAACAATCGTTTCCATCATTTTAATAGACCACAAGATTTCAGATTTCCATTTCTCATAAACATACGTCCCATGCATAGAGACAAAAATATCATTCATATGGATTGAACACCTGGTAACCGACATTAACAATATGCATATATAAGAATATCCCCATCATTCCGGGATCCTCCTTCGGACATGATATAAATTTCGAAGTACTAAAACATCCGGTACTTTGGATGGGGCTTGTTGGGCCCGATAGATCTATCTTTAGGATTCGCGTCAATTAGGATGCCTATTCCCTAATTCTTAGATTACCAGACTTAATAAAAAGGGGCATATTCGACTTCGATAATCCAACCATAGAATGTAGTTTCACGTACTTGTGTCAATTTCGTAAAACAGTTATAAAAGTTGCGCATGTATTCTCAGCCCAAAAATATAAAGGGTAAAAAGGCAAATGAAACTCACGATACTGTATTTTGTAGTAAAAATATATATGACGTCATTGAACAATGCAGGGTTAGCCTCGGATTCACGAACCTATATCAATTGTGTATATATTAATACGTATAATGTAAGTTACAAAATTTCATTTATTAATATGTATTATTTATATATTATAGTTTTGTAGAATTTATTCTAACGTTTATTTTAAAACGTATACTTATATTATATTTTAAGTTATATTTTATATATATATATATATCGATTTTATGTATATATATTTATAATGATTTACGTTTATATAAATAGTGACATTAATATATATTTATATACATATATTTGTGGTTAGTATTGTATTTATGAAATTTTATTAGTTTGTTATGTGAATTATTAATACAATCCTAGTATATACCATAAGTATATATATAGTGTACAAAAGATTTATTTGTTAAAATAATAATTTAGATAATAATGATTTACTAATAATAATAATAATTTTATTAATAATGATAATACTAATAGCAAAAAAAATGAAAATGATAACTGTTAATGATACTAATAATAATAACTCTAAAATAATATTAATACTAATACCATACTTATGTTAATAATAAGGGTTCTAATATTTATAAAATGATAAATGATAATCATAATAATACTAGTAAATATTAATGATGATACTGATAAATATGATATTATTAATTGTAAATGTACTGATGATACTATTATTTATAAACCGGTACAAATTCTAATATTGATGATAATAATATATTTTTATTTCCTTCATAATAATAATAATGATAATCATAATCATAATCCTAATGATGCTAAAATACTAAAATGATAAGTTTATTACTAATAATAATATTATTAATACCTATCATAATAATAATAGTAATGTCTATAATACTTTCAAATATGATAACAAGTATGATACTAATAATAACAATAACAATAACAATCAAAACAATCACACTAATAATAATAATACTAATAATAATTAATATATAATAACAATAATAAAATTAGAAAAGAAAACTACCTCACATGAAAAGAGTTTCAAAAAAAAAAAAAGAAACTGCCGTCCTCTGGACTCGATCTCGTGACCACATGCTCACACGCAAACACTCTCGACCATCCCACCAACTCTGATTCTCTGTACTAATATCGAATTTAAATTTTATATATAAATTGTTTTTCTTCTATTCCTCTTCTTCTCCACAAGTCTCATGGATTCAACAAAACATCAATAACCAAAAAAAAAAAACAAAATCGAGGTTCCCTTTAAAGCTTCAAAACATTACAGAAAAAAAAATAATTTGGGTTCTAAAATAAAAAAAAAATATACTAAAGGCCTACTGCAGCGTCGGTTCTTGGAATAAAAAAAAAATTGATTTCGTAATAGATAACATTATAGATAATGTTTATAACACGAAATAGTTTTCTAAACATGTATAAAAACTACTGGAATCGTCAATTTGATCAGAAACATATACACGAACGCGAATTTGTCTCAAGAACAATTGTTGACTTTTTTTAAACTAAATTTGACTTCAAAATTCAAGATCGATATAAAGATTTGAGAGTTGAGATTTTGCAGATAGATTCAAAGAAAGATTTCTAACCTTTCTGCATTTTTAGATTTTGAAACTTTATTCGAAATTGAATTAAGAGAAAAAAAAATTGGAGCGTGCAGAGAAGAATAAAAAAAAAATATCGATGTGCTTTTTAATCCCATTGGATTTCCTTTTTATTTGATTTGCAATTATACATAATCATGTTGTAATAATAGAGATCGGTTGATAAAAATGGAGAAAATGTCAACACAGGTTCACGAGTTGGGAGCAGGAAAGAAACAAAAAAAAAATAATAGAGATAAAGGATACAGAGGTCACGCGTATAATATAGATCCCTACTGTTTTTTTTTTAATTAATAATAATAATATATAATAAAAATACTATTAATATCTAATAATATTAATAAAATTAATAATAATGATAAATATAATATTAATGATAATAATAATTGTAAAAATGATAATAATAATAATAATAATAATACCATACTAATTATGATAATATTAATATTTTATCGATAATAATAATAATAATATTAGTAATAATAATCTAATATATACATCCAATTTCATCTTTATATGATATAAAGTGATATTATGAATACAAATATTGATATTTGACGATACAAATAACATTACTACAACAACTATATTTGTATTTAAATTTAATTTATTAATATCATCTATTATTATGTAATATTTAATAATTATGTAATATGTATTGTAACATATACTGAATATTATATATTTATGCATTTTAATATAAATATATTATAATATTTATTTACATACTAATTATATTATACTTATGTATGTAATTATGAAAAATATAAATGTTTTATATATGTAAGTATTATATATATTTATTAAAATAGTACATTATTTCATCATAGATATATTATAAATTTCTACATATACATAATATAATAATTATGTATAAAATCATATATATATAGTTATATTTATGTATATATGTATACTACCATATATATAAAATCATGTTTTAAATGTTGAGTAGATGATTAATTATGTATATTAAACAATTAACTACAAAGTATAACATTGTACATTTAATATTTTGATAACGTTGGTAAAATATGTTTGAATCATTTATATACAATATACTATATATATTCAAAATGAAAATCTTTAGTTATTAAATGTTATCTTTTATAATAACAAAATTACTTAATAGTTCATTAATACTAATATAATTAGTTTTATATATAATTATTTATATTTACATTCTTAGTTACAATTAAAGGTTCGTGAATCGTCGGAAATAGTTAAAGGTCAAATGTTATCATGAAATAGTTCAAACATAATGAGACTCGGTTTAATAGACTTTGCTTATCGAGTCGAATCATATAAGATTATGTTTAAATTTGGTCAGAAATTCCCGGGTCATCACAGAGTGTAAATTACTAAAATACCCTTTTCGAATATAATAATCATGTGAATAGTAATTTGTATGTTCTATTGAATATATTTATAATGTTTGAAATTGAAGAGACAATTATCAGCCCTTAGATCATTTAACATCAATGGTCAAGATTAAAACACAAAATAATAAAAAAGAATTGAGACTTCGCGAATTGAGACTGCAACACAATCGATTGCTTCTGGGTATTCGACTTCATCGGTTCATATGAACACCAAAAATTGAATTTTTGATTTGATCACTTTCAGAGCTAGATTCCTTCATCAAAGATGTTACAAAACAATCATTGAGCCTTCGTGAAGCATCAGCTTGACCCTACAACTTCAAAATTGAAAATCACTGATGAACAGTAATGTTTGGTTGAAGATGAACTTGAAAAGTGAAATTGAGATTTAGATGTTTTCAGGCACGATCTCTACACGAAAGTTGTGGCAAAACATCTTCTAAGCACTCGACAATCATCAATTGCACATGAATCATCATGTATCGTTCAAATCAAAATGTTGACCAATTAAGAACGAATGTTGACTTCAAATTTGAGAATTCTGAAGTGATTATCAATCGATTCTGATGATTCACAAAGTTGATACAAGGATTCATGAACTTAAATTACTGTTTAATTTGACATGATAACACTTAGAATTATCCAAAGACCTCAAGATGTGGTGTTTATGCTTCACAAATGAACAATTCAAATTTATGACAAATTAGTTTACGTAAACTCGAATTGAAAGAAGTCGATGCTTGAGATTTCATTATGAATCATGAATCTGACTTCAATTTGTGTTGAGATTCATTATTTGCAAACTTGATATTTTGAGCTATGAGTGAGTATGAAGGTGTAAAAAAGTACTTCATTGTGTATGTCAATCACATGTGATTGTAACAAAAATTGAAAAATTGATCAAATCACGTGTGATTGGGCACGTCAATCACATGTGATTGTAAAACTCAATCACATGTGATTCTCCATGTCAATAAAACCCAATTACATGTGATTCTATATGTCAAATCCAATCACATGTGATTGTAAAATCTAATCACATGAGATGGAAATCTGATCCAAGGGCTGAGATTTGTCCTTTGAGTCTCAACTTAAATTAAGGATGCAAATGAATACAACTCTTAATAATAAAGTTTCTTTAATGATAACTTTATTTTAGGGCTATAACTTTTTTTTAACAAAAAACTGAAAAATAAATTAATAAGATTTTTTCACGAATTTGTAAAAAACCCACAATTACAATGTAACATCCCGGAAATTCGGAGTATTATTTTATCATAGTTCTATATATTAATTTAATAATACTGGGAGTGATCAGGATGTTTCGGGATGTTAGAAGTGGCTTGAAATATTATTATTTTTAATGATAATATAGTGTTTGGAGTGTCGGGAGTTGATGTGCTAAAGTTTGTTGTATGTTGCGAGGTTATGCGCATCTTCACCAATTTGATCATAACTTTCTCGTACGAACTTGGATTGAGACGATTCAAAAGTCCAGACGATCGTAATTCGAGCTCGGACATTCGGGTTTAAAAATTTGAGCTGGAAGGCTTAGGTGCGCCGCACCGCCGCACCTGTGTCTGGAAGTGTGTAGGGGCTGTTTTGCAATTGCTGAAAATATGAGGATTCGGGTGTAATTTTGCATGGATGAGTTTTTAACCCCAAGAACAGATCTGGAACCTCATTCACTCATTTCATTCTTCAAAAACACTCCAAGGTTTTTAGAGAGAGAAAGAGAGCTTGAATCTAGAGTGAGAAAGTGCAAGAACAAGATGAAGAAGCTTGATTCTCAGCAAGGTTCAAGAATTAAAGTTGTTGCACTTGCTCCTAGCTACGTTTTGGTAATGGTGGTAAGTCCTAACTCTGATTTTATTTACTTTGATTTTGGTATAGGGTTGGGATTTGAGTTAGTGGTGAGTTATAAAACCCATTTCCCTTGAAATTTGGAGGTTTTGGTGTAAGTTTGGGTGTGAACCCAAATGTTATGGGTTTAGGTTTTGGTGACGAATTTGGGGAAATTAGTCATGATTTTGGGTGTTAATCACTATATAAATTGTGTTTTGGGGAAATGTTTTGGTACCATCTTTCTTCTTGACAAACAAAACAGGAGCTCCCCACGGTGATGTGCTTGGTCGAATGAAACCACGCTCTAAAAGTTCTTGTAATTGGCTTTGCAGTTCTTTCATCTCGCTGGGTGCGAGTCTGTAAGGAGCACGAGCTATTGGTGCAGCTCCTGGTACAAGATCTATTTGAAATTCAACGGATCGATGTGGGGGTAATCCCGATAATTCTTTCGGAAATACATCGGGAAATTCTTTTGCGACGGGAACATCATTGATGCTCTTTTCTTCAGTTTGTACTTTCTCAACGTGTGCTAGAACAGCATAGCAACATTTTCTTATTAGTTTTTGTGCCTTCAAATTACTAATAAGATGTAGCTTCGTGTTGCCCTTTTCTCCGTACACCATTAAGGGTTTTCCTTTTTCTCGTATAATGTGAATTGCATTTTTGTAACAAACGATCTCTACTTTCACTTCTTTCAACCAGTCCATACCGATTATCACATCAAAACTCCCTAACTCTACTGGTATCAAGTCAATCTTAAATGTTTCGCTAACCAGTTTAATTTCTCGATTCCGACATATATTATCTGCTGAAATTAATTTACCATTTGCTAATTCGAGTAAAAATTTACTATCCAAAGGCGTCAATGGACAACTTAATTTAGCACAAAAATCTCTACTCATATAGCTTCTATCCGTACCCGAATCAAATAAAACGTAAGCAGATTTATTGTCAATAAGAAACGTACCCGTAACAAGCTCCGGGTCTTCTTGTGCCTCTGCCGCATTAATATTGAAAACTCTTCCACGGCCTTGTCCATTCGTGTTCTCCTGGTTCGGGCAATTTCTAATAATGTGGCCCAGTTTTCCACATTTATAACAAACTACATTGGAATAACTTGCTCCGACACTACTTGCTCCGCCATTACTCGTTCCGACACCATTTGTTCATTTCGTTCTGTTAACCCCTGGTCCGTAGACCTCACACTTCGCCGCGCTATGACCATTTCTTTTACACTTGTTGCAAAATTTGGTGCAGAACCCCGAGTGATACTTTTCACACCTTTGGCATCGCTGCTTCTGATTATTGTTGTTGTTGCGGTTGTTATTGTTGTTGGAATGATTGTTGTAGTAGTTGTTGTTGTTGTTGTTGTTTTGCCGTTTGTTGTAGTTGCGATTGATGTTGCGATTGTTGGGATAGTTGTTGTTGTTTTGGTGACTCTTATTACCGTTTTCCTCCCACTTTCTTTTGACTAGCTTCACGTTGGCCTCTTCGGCTGCCTGTTCTTTAATTCTTCCCTCAATCTGGTTCACTAGTTTGTGAGCCATTCTACATGCCTTTTGTATGGAGGCAGGCTCGTGTGAACTTATATCTTCTTGGATTCTCTCCGGTAACCCTTTTACAAACGCGCTGATCTTCTCTTCCTCATCTTTGAACGCTCTCGGACACAATAGGCACAATTCTGTGAATAGTCTTTCGTACGAAGTAATATCGAATCCCTGTGTTCGTAACCCACTAAGTTCTAACTTGAGCCTATTGACCTCGGTTCTAGGATGGTACTTCTCGTTCATCAAGTGCTTGAATGCTGACCACGGTAGCGCGTAAGCAGCATCTTGTCCCACTCGCTCTAGATAGGTATTCCACCATGTTAATGCAATACCTGTGAAGGTATGCGTAGCGTACTTCACTTTGTCTCCTTCAGCACACTTACTTATGGCAAAGACTGATTCAACTTTCTCGGTCCACCGTTTCAATCCGATTGGTCCTTCGGTCCCATCAAATTCTGAAGGTTTGCAGGTGGTGAATTCCTTGTAGGAGCATCCTACACAATTTCTTGCACCGTTAGCTATATTGCTAGATTCAGAGTTATTGTTGGTATGTAGCGCGACCTGTACTGCGGCTATGTTTGAAGCAAGAAAGGCACGAAATTCCTCTTCGCTCATATTCAAGGTGTGTCGAGTAGTCGGTGCCATTTCCTTCAAAATAGTAAAATGAAACGAGTTAATCATATAGAATATCAAGAGTAGTCAATAGTATTTCGTAGCATAATATGAACTTATTTATAAAAGCTCTTTCTTCATATTAGCATTTTATACTCTTTAATTTGGGTAGTACCTACCCGTTAAGTTCATACTTAGTAGCTAACATACCATTTCATCTACTACAATTCTATATGAAAAACTAATCACAAAAAATATATCATATTCAAACCTTTATACAATAACTTGCAAACTTACAATACCACTATTTTACATATAGCATGAAATATAACACATAAAACTTTGATACAAAGTAGTTGCGAAGATAATTCTAGTTAATAAATAAGGCGTTCAGCAAAGACAATAAAGACACGTAATTCATACGTCCAGAAACAAGTCATGCATTTTGGTTTTACTAATACCACTTCCCATCCTTGGTTTTGTGGAACATAACCGTTGTGACCGATAGTAAGACAATGTGTTGTAACGTCGTCAAAAGGATGAAGGTTACGTAATGACCAACAGTCTCGTAATAACCTAAAAACCTCATTTCTTACCCCAATTACCGACTCCGTCACTTGTGAGAATGTTTTGTTTAATAGTTGTAGCCCGATGTTCTTGTTCTCACTTTGGTGAGAAGCGAACATTACTAACCCGTAAGCATAACATGCTTCTTTATGTTGCATGTTAGCCGCTTTTTCTAAATCACGAAGTCCTATATTCGGATATATTGAGTCAAAATAATTTCTTAACCCGTTGCGTAAAATAGCATTTGGGTTCCCCGCAATATATGCGTCAAAGTAAACACATCGTAACTTATGGATTTCCCAATGTGATATCCCCCATCTTTCGAACGAAAGCCTTTTATAAACCAAGGCATTCTTGGAACGTTCTTCTAATGTCTTACAAACTGATCTCGCCTTAAATAGTTGTGCCGAGGAATTCTGACCGACTCTAGATAAGATTTCATCAACCATGTCTCCGGGTAGGTCTCTTAAAATATTGGGTTGTCTATCCATTTTGTGTTTTTATACTGTAAAATAGACAAGAGTTAGATTCATAAAAAAATACTTATTAATACAAGCAATTTTTACATATATCATAAAGCATAAGCACACTATATTACATATATTACACCACACGAATACAACTATCTTATTCCGACTCGCTCGTTTCTTCTTCTTCAGTTTTGGTTCGTTTTGCCAAGTTTCTAGGGATATATGATGTTCCCCTAATACGAGCCATCGTTTTCCACATTGGTTTAGAAAAACCTGGTGGTTTAGAGGTTCCCGGGTTATTGTCACAACTTAAAAAATACGGGTGTTGACGATACATATAAAGTTCATCGGGTTTGGAATCAAATTTTTCTATTTTTATGCCCTTTCCCTTATTGTTCTCTTTTGCCTTATTAAATTGTGTTGGGGTAATTTCTATAACATCATCGGATTCCTTGTCGGGATCCGATTCATCGAAGAATTGGTAATCCTCCCAATACTTTGCTTCCTTGGCGGAAACACCATTGACCATAATTAACTTTGGTCGGTTGGTTGAGGATTTTCTTCTACTTAACCGTTTTATTATTTCCCCCACTGGTTCCATTTCTTCTTCCGGTTCCGATTCTTCTTCCGGTTCCGATTCTTCTTCCGGTTCTGACTCTTCTTCCGGTTCCTCTTCGGGAACTTGTGAATCAGTCCACGAATCATTCCAATTTACATTTGACTCTTAATTATTATTAGGTGAGTCAATGGGACTTGTTCTAGAGGTAGACATCTATCACATAATATCAAACACGTTAAGAGATTAATATATCACATAATATTCACATGTTAAAAATATATAGTTTCCAACAAAATTTGTTAAGCAATCATTTTTCAATTAAACACGGTCGAAGTCCAGACTCACTAATGCATCCTAACAAACTCGATAAGACACACTAATGCAAAATTCTGGTTCTCTAAGACCAACGCTCAGATACCAGCTGAAATGTCCCGTTCTTATTGATTAAAAACGTTCCATATTAATTGATTTCGTTGCGAGGTTTTGACCTCTATATGAGACGTTTTTCAAAGACTGCATTCATTTTAAAACAAACCATAACCTTTATTTCATCAATAAAGGTTTAAAAAGCTTTACATAGATTATCAAATAATGATAATCTAAAATATCCTGTTTACACACGACTATTACATAATGGTTTACAATACAAATATGTTACAACGAAATAAGTTTCTTGAATGCAGTTTTTACACAATATCATACAAGCATGGACTCCAAATGTTGTCCTTATTTAAGTATGCGACAGCGAAAGCTCTTAATAATCACCCGAGAATAAACATGCTTAAAACGTCAACAAAAAATGTTGGTGAGTTATAGGTTTAACCTATATATATCAAATCGTAACAATAGACCACAAGATTTCATATTTCAATATACATCCCATACATAGAGATAAAAATCATTCATATGGTGAACACCTGGTAACCGACATTAACAAGATGCATATATAAGAATATCCCCATCATTCCGAGACACCCTTCGGATATGATATAAATTTCGAAGTACTAAAGCATCCGGTACTTTGGATGGGGTTTGTTAGGCCCAATAGATCTATCTTTAGGATTCGCGTCAATTAGGGTGTCTGTTCCTTAATTCTTAGATTACCAGACTTAATAAAAAGGGGCATATTCGATTTCGATAATTCAACCATAGAATGTAGTTTCACGTACTTGTGTCTATTTTGTAAATCATTTATAAAACCTGCATGTATTCTCATCCCAAAAATATTAGATTTTAAAAGTGGGACTATAACTCACTTTCACATATTTTTACTTCGTCGGGAAGTAAGACTTGGCCACTGGTCGATTCACGAACCTATAACAAATATGTACATATATATCAAAGTATGTTCAAAATATATTTACAACACTTTTAATACATTTTGATGTTTTAAGTTTATTAAGTCAGCTGTCCTCGTTAGTAACCTACAACTAGTTGTCCACAGTTAGATGTACAGAAATAAATCGATATATATTATCTTGAATCAATCCACGACCCAGTGTATACACGTATCAGGCTACATCACAACTCAAAGTATATTTATTTTTGGAATCAACCTCAACCCTGTATAGCTAACTCCAACATTACTGCATATAGAGTGTCTATGGTTGTTCCAAATAATATATATACATGGGTCGATATGATATGTCAAAACATTTGCATACGTGTCTATGGTATCCCAAGATTACATAATATATTAGAATACATGTATAATACAATATAAGTTAGCTAGGATATGATTTGTATAGAATTGTTAATATTTCCCGTAGCTACAAAAATAAAAAAAATATCCAATCTTGTTTTACCCATAACTTCTTCATTTTAAATCCGTTTTGAGTGAATCAAATTGCTATGGTTTCATATTGAACTCTATTTTATGAATCTAAATAGAAAAAGAATAGGTTTATAGTCAGAAATATAAGTTACAAGTCATTTTTGAAAGAGGTAGTCATTTCAGTCGAAAGAACGACGTCTTGATGACCATTTTGAAAAACATACTTCCACTTTAAGTTTAACCATGATTTTTAGATATAGTTTCATGTTCATAAGAAAATTCATTTTCCGAGAAGAAAAACTTTTAAATCAAAGTTTATCATAGTTTTTAATTATCAAACCCAAAACAGCCCGCGGTGTTACTACGACGGCGTATGTCCAGTTTTACGGTGTTTTTCGTGTTTTCAGGTTTTAAATCATTAAGTTAGCATATCATATAGATATAGAACATGTGTTTAGTTGATTTTAAAATTCAAGTTAGAAGGATTAACTTTTGTTTGCGAACAAGTTTAGAATTAACTAAACTATGTTCTAGTGATTTCAAGTTTAAACCTTCGAATTAGATAGCTTTATATGTATGAATCGAATGATGTTATGAACATCATTACTACCTCAAGTTTGTGGATAAACCTACTGGAAAAGAGACAAATGGATCTAGCTTCAAAGGATCTTGGATGGCTTGAAAGTTCTTGAAGTAGAATCATGACACGAAAACAAGTTCAAGTAAGATTTCCACTCGAAATAAGATTGTTATAGTTATAGAAATTGAATCAAAGTTTGAATATGAGTATTACCTTATATTAGAAAGATATCTTACTGTAAATAAGAAAGATTTCTTGAGGTTGGATGATCACTCTACAAGATTGGAAGTAAGCTAGCAAACTTGGAAGTATTCTTGATTTTATGAAACTAGAACTTGTAGAATTTATGAAGAACACTTAGAACTTGAAGATAGAACTTGAGAGAGATCAATTAGATGAAGAAAATTGAAGAATGAAAGTGTTTGTAGGTGTTTTTGGTCGTTGGTGTATGGATTAGATATAAAGGATATGTAATTTTGTTTTCATGTAAATAAGTCATGAATGATTACTCATATTTTTGTAATTTTATGAGATATTTCATGCTAGTTGCCAAATGATGGTTCCCACATGTGTTAGGTGACTCACATGGGCTGCTAAGAGCTGATCATTGGAGTGTATATACCAATAGTACATACATCTAAAAGCTGTGTATTGTACGAGTACGAATACGGATGCATACGAGTAGAATTATTGATGAAACTGAACGAGGATGTAATTGTAAGCATTTTTGTTAAGTAGAAGTATTTTGATAAGTGTCTTGAAGCCTTTCAAAAGTGTATGAATACATATTAAAACACTACATGTATATACATTTTAACTGAGTCGTTAAGTCATCGTTAGTCGTTACATGTAAGTGTTGTTTTGAAACCTTTAGGTTAACGATCTTGTTAAATGTTGTTAACCCAATGTTTATAATATCAAATGAGATTTTAAATTATTATATTATCATGATATTATGATGTACGAATATCTCTTAATATGATATATATACATTAAATGTCGTTACAACGATAATCGTTACATATATGTCTCGTTTCAAAATCATTAAGTTAGTAGTCTTGTTTTTACATATGTAGTTCATTGTTAATATACTTAATGATATGTTTACTTATCATAATATCATTTTAACTATATATATAACCATATATATGTCATCATATAGTTTTTACAAGTTTTAACGTTCGTGAATCACCGGTCAACTTGGGTGGTCAATTGTCTATATGAAACCTATTTCAATTAATCAAGTCTTAACAAGTTTGATTGCTTAACATGTTGGAAACACTTAATCATGTAAATAAAAATTTCATTTAATATATATATAAACATGGAAAAGTTCAGGTCACTACAGTTACCACCCGTAGTGGTAGTTTTGTTGTGTCCATTTAAGTGTCTAAATGGGCAGGTTTTTGGCGAGCAAGGTGTAATCCCTCGGTTATGGGATTGTGTTGTTAGATTCTCTTATAGATAATGGATGTTTATGTGTTTGTGTGCCTATATTTATATAGGTGATTGCTTACTCAGATGCGAAGTTGATGGTATAGCATACGTGACTTATGCGTGCGCTCCTAGGTGATTGGAGTATTTATATGTGTATCTATATAAGTTGCATGCTTGTGGGTGAAGTGGCAAGTGACATCTGGGCACAAGGACTCGCTCTTCATTGGCCACTTGATGCAAAGTGGCGAGTGATATCCGTAAGGTTTCACTCTTCATTGGCCACGTTTGCGGTTTGAGGTGTAGCAAGTGTTACTCACTCTTCGGCGGCCACATGGTGCGTTGGAATGTAGTAAGTGTCACCTAATGGTTTCACTTTTCGGCACATTCATGTGTACGTGCCAGTGCCATCCGGAAAGCACCTTCGTTGGCCACGTACATGTGTTGGATAGTGTTTTTTCATTTGATGACTAGCACAATTGGGTATGGTTAACTATATTTATATGTTTGTAGTGTAGCATATTATATTGTAACATAATCTGCATACAAGCTAGCATCATGATACGGCCAAAACAGACGGTTTTATTTGTGCGGTGTCGTTAGATCGCAACATGTCAGAATCAGTTACCACAATGGAGTAATGGTTTTATTATTTATATTTAGCTGGGGTTTCCTTGCTATAATTCACCTACTTGTCTTCCTTTTAAGGAGTAAGTGATAAATATAACTCAGGTTCGTATTTTTGTATGTTTGCTCAGTAACGTGGACAAAAGTGCCTAAATAGTTAACCCTGATGACAAGTGGTGATAGATTAAGATTAACTACTAATAATAATATAATTATAAAGGTAAAAATGGATAGGTATGAAGAGTAGAATCCTGATGGGGAATTATCACGAGAGTTTAAATTCCTAGAATAAACACTAAACCTCAATCAACTGGGCTATGAACCTAACTGATTTGTCACTAAGAGTTTAGGTTTTGAAGATTCTGGCTAAGATGGATATCCCTACTCCCAATGTTAACCTTAAAGGGTTTAAACGACCTTGTGGATGGAATCCTAGGTACATGAACAAAGTGGTATATCCCTAAAGAAAAGTCTCAGCTTTTCTTAATCCTAGTTGGTTTAACTACAATAATATTCCACCACTTAATACTAAGCTATGTCTTAACATTAACAGATGTGCAATCTTAGATATTCTAAGGTACTGCTAATTGGATTCGAGGTCTCTCCTTTGCGATCACTTACTCAACCCCGGATTATCTTACAACATCTCAAGAACGTTGCTTATGACGCGAATCAAGCTTCTGAGCAAGTTAGTGTTCACTGAACTCTATATTGCCTACTCTAATCACAACCTAAATGGCAGCTCCTCTTTGACGAATAAATGGTTATTCGTACGTAGGCACTATATCCCTATTGTGACGTTAAGCACACATAACTACTTACCTTGTATCCTATGGTTGATCAAGTCCTAATACTAGGTTATAGCCACGTGAATAAGCGGAAATGGTGATCCGTAAATTAGACTTCTAAATCGTCAAGGTTTCAGCATAACAATAGCATAAGTTTTAGATAAAGTATTCAACACATAATAAACATTTGCAACGAATAGATAAGCATGCAATATGAAAGCAACATAAAATAACAAGATAACTTTATTAAATTAAGGAAAAGCGTTCACCGTTTACGGACAAGATCTTAACCATTACAAGTGCTGACATCCTCTAGACCGCTCCTATTACAATCTTCGGCGTTCGCCTCCGGGTACTTAATTTCCCGCTCGGAGGTGAGAAGGCCTTGAAAGCTGTAGTGAGAGAAAGTGTATTGTAGTGAGAGAGTGAGGAGAGGTGTGTTGAAAATGGATGACATCAAGCCTTTAAATAGAAGTGAAAAATGCCTGCAAACGGCTGGCAGGCCATTTGGCAGGCCGTTTGGCAGGCCGTTTGGTAGGCCGTTTGGCAACCCGCTTGCAAGGTCCGTTTGACCAGGTAGCCTGTTTCTTGTGCCCGTTTGCCTTGGCCATGTGGCAGCCCGTTTTTCATAGTGGCAGGCCGTTTGGCAAGCCGTTTGGCCTGCCTGACTTGCTGAATTCACTGGGTCGTAACTTGGTTTCTTGTCTTTCACCATTTTCGCTTTAGAATCTTCGTTTTAGCTCCGATTTTCTTGATTCTTCTTGAATTGTCTTAGTAATTACTTTATCTACAAATTTAACCGAAAAATGATTATTTTACCGACAAAGTTTGGAACTTTATGCTTTTTGAGACTCAATATCGGAGGTAAAAACGTGACTATTTAGCCGATATTACATCACAATCGCAATATAATATGCTACACAAGAAACACACAAATATGGTTAACCATACACGATAGTGTTAGTCATCAAATGATATAACACAATCCAACACATGTACGTAATCGACAAAAGCGCCTCCCGGATGGCACTACCATATACACATGAATGTGGCCGACAAAAAGCGAAATTGTTAGGTGACACTTACCACATTCCCACAAGTGGCCGACAAAGAGCGAATTCTCACGAATAACACTCACCACATGTCACAATCGCACGTGTGGCCACAAAAAGTGAATCCTTAAGGATAACACTTACCACTTTGCACCAAGTGGCCGACAAAGAGTGAATCCTCATGCCCGGATATCACTGACCACATCACCCACAAGCAAACAACTTATATAGATGCACATATAGATACTCCACTCACCTTGGAGCGCACATGAATCACATGTATGCGCAATCACCGCCATCACGATCGAGCAAGAAACCACCTATATCACACATAGGTACAATATACACATAAATATCAATTTTCTAACAGAGAATCCGACTTGAATCCCTTAGCCGAGGGATCACACCTTGGTCGTCAAACCTGCCCATTTAATCACCTAAATGGGCAGAACCAAATTACCACTAAGGGTGGTAATTTCAACCCATTCCAATTTATACAATTCTAACCTTAATTGCACTTAACCCACCAAAACAAGACAACTTGACCCATAATCACTATCATTAGTGATTATGTTCCCAAACACCAATTGACCACTTACATCAAGTACTCAAGTACTTATTCCACCATTTATAGTGTTAAACACTAGTTTAATCCAAAATCACATCTCACGTGTGATTAACTATAAAAGACACCCATCAACACTAAACACATGTGCTTAAGCACTAATTTAACCAAAATTAGTCACAACACCACATTTGACCCAAAAGGTACTTGACCCAATTTGACACAAGTCATAAACACCCATAATCACCAATGGCTAGTGATTTTGGTCCTAATACACCATTTTAACACAATTACACAACACCAAGTACTTATGTACTTGTCTTTCCTAAAATCAAGTCATGAACCCTAATTTTGAGCCATTTCAAAATATCACCCAAATTGACCCAAAACATGTTCTTATGAACATTTCAAACACCCATCAACAAGTTAACTAGTGATTCACACCCAAAATCATGACTAATCTCCCCAAGTTCGTCACCCAAACCAAAACCCAACATCAATGGGTCAATAACCCCAATAATTAGCTTCAATTACCCATTTGTGAGCTAAATAAGTTCAAACCCTAACATAAATCTTAAATTAAAATTGAAATTCGGAGTTAGGACTTATATCACTACCAAAATGTAGCTAGGAGCAAGAGCAACAACTTTAATTCTTGAACTTTGTTGAGAATCAAGCTCCTTCTCCAAATTCTTGCACTTTCTCACGCTAGGTTCAAGCTTTATCCCTCTCTGTCTCTAAATTGGAGGTTTAGATCTGGAAAATGAGGGTTTTCAGGTCCCCTAGAGTGTATAAACCCGGCCTTAAGTGAAAAGACAAAAACACCCTCCTTAATTTTCAACAATCACAAACAGCCCAGATCTGGCCGCCATTTATCGCGATGCGACAGCATCAGTCGCGACGCGACTTATACCTGGTTCAAAGTCCGGGTCTTACGAATCTCCCCTACTTAGACTGGATTACGTCCTCGTGATCCGTGCCACGACCACAAAGGTAACTACACCCGCACCATTACAGCTACCCATCAACAACATGAAATCGCCTCCCACAACCTGTTAGACATAATAGAATCTTCGAAGTCAAAACTTCACGTGCGTAACGATTAGCAATCTCGCCACTCACTCGCATCCATCAATGCCTCTTGCCACCAAATATAGTGGCATTCTACTCCTAACAATCAAACATGCTTAGGAAACAAGGATGACACCATGTATTCCTATGGTTGCTCTCTGACAACTTCTCTCGATAAGTTACCTTTCGCACTACATCGTCAATCGCAATCTACTAAGCCCACTAAATCGAGTATCAAGCCGCGCGTCATTCCCATATTATGAAGGACTTATGCCTCGCTCATACAATGATTCACGTCTACAGTCTCGACCGATCACCACCCCATTAAACAGGGTTTCTTCTCGATCCCCATCAACTTTTACACCAATAACTTTCTAGCACTAGTATGGAAACTATTTGTGTACCAGAATTCCATCACAAACAAGTTCTCACCCCGTCAACCATCACACGTCGTCACACAACCCACAATACACTCACTAACACCAGATGGGCCAGGCGCTTTGACTGTTTTTTAAGGAAGGCCTTGGTATTACAACACATCAAGTTCTCACAAAACATGGTAACACACTATCGAACATCAATCCGCAATTGTGCGCTTCTAATTGAAGCATTCAGAATTGACACTCCACACCTTATAATCTCCCGTAAAGCGGAATAATCCACTGGCGATTTCCACGATCACGCTTCCCAAACAGGGGAAACGAAGCAATCACCTCGACACAAAACTCAGAATCACTCACCAACACTCCTAGATTCACAAATTCCCAGATTTATGCTACCGAAACACCCTTTATGGTATACCCGCACCTCTACTTTAGGTTTCTAAGGGATCACATTGGGCCTTATACTACCATTTGGTGATTCCCGATCCCTTTCTCATGAGGACCTAAGCCCCACTCAACCATCATCACAAAGATAACACACACATTCTCTTTGAATCATGACTCGATGATCGTAACGCCCAACCTTGAGTCCCATGTTGATAGCACGTCACTCTACATCCCCAGGAATTCACATCCTTATTGAGGTCTATAACGTTGCTCTCCAACACTTCTTACCGTATACACTACCAAGCCATTCTCGGGGAACAATGAAACTCCCCTACTTAGGATTTAGCTCCACACTCAAGTCGCAAAGATGGTAACATCCCGCGAACTTATCTTTCACCAACATACATGACCATCATCATTACTAATCATATAGACATGAATTTCCTGATAATCAACTTCAAATCCTTGAATCCATCAAACACAATCCCTCTTATATGTCATACTTACAATGACATCACACCTTCGTCAACGTGAGTCACGCCAGTCACCCAGAGGGTGGAGTGTCACAAAATTCCTACCTACACCTTTGAGCCTAAGCACACGCCACCACGCTCCATCAGTCATGTCTGTTAGTAGAGCTCACTCGACCCTTCACTCAATTAGCAGTTTATCTACTAACGGACCTTTGCTCACTCTCATGGAGAAGAGTGACCAATCTGACTCAATGAGTTTGTCGCCAGCATTAAACAACGCGTCAGCAACAACCGTGTGACGCCCCATACAAAACCATCGTGTACGGTTTATCAACAACAGGATCATTACAAGTCAAACACTATATGCTGTTTGAAAACCAGTTTTGCATTCATAAAAGATAGCATTTTACAAAAGATAACATGCTTCCTACGAATAGAAGCATTAACATAAGTATGTGACCTAAAGGTCGTTACAAAGCCATTGTTTGAAAATAACGTAAGTTACGAATGTAAAATAAAAGTTCCATGATTGAGACATCTCTAAGTAATGCAGCGGAAGTCTAACACAGCAAGTTTGTAACAGCAAGTCTGTAACATCCTCAATTGGGCCTAGATGTAAGATTATTAAATTGCCCTTAAGTTAGTATTGTGTTATTATATGCTTTTATTTTTTATTTAATATTTACTATTAAATAATGATGTGGTTAGGACCAGTTTGTGATAAGGGTCACAGAACAGGTTTGTTTATCTAATTTGGACCTCGTTTGGGTTGCCAAATGATGTACAAAAGATATCAGATAACTGATAAATACCCGTGTGTTGCACAGTGTAGGATTTAACCCACTTTAGATGAGCTAGTGCTTCTAATTTCTTCTTTTGGCTTCCAGATTATTCACACACATAAACACACACCGTACCTTCACTCTCACTTACATCAAAACCCTAATCTAGAATCCTTGTTCTTGAGCTCGAATCTTTCTTACTATCTTGTTCCTTGTGTTTTACTGATTCTATCAAGGTAAGATTTGTAGCATTTCATGCTTTAATCTTCAAGAAAATTGAGTTTTTGTGTTAGTTTTTACAAAGTGAGTAATTTAGCTCAAAATGGGTAGATTTGATGTTGTTTGAGTCTAAATTTTGTGGGTTTATGTTTCTACATGATTAGTGTCTTCGATTTGGTCAGTTTTGAGGTCATAATCGAGCTCTAGAGCAAGAATTGGTCGATTTTGGGTGAAACCCGTCACTTTGGCTTCAGCTTCTACAGATAAACACAGTCGGCCGAGTGTGTCGAGACACTCGACCGACCGACTCGACCATCGACCGAGTGTGTAAGACCCACGGCTGAGTGTGTCTGTGAGATACCATCGACCAAGTGACTAGACACTCAGCCGAGTGAGTGTAGACAGTCGGCCGACTGTCTCTGACAGTTGACCGAGTGTCTCTGACAGTCGACCGAGTGTCTTTGGCAGTGGATATTTTACCAGGTGTTGATTTTTAGCCGTTATGCTGCCCGTATTTATTTTGATGTTTATGATGTAAATTTTGAAAGTGCACAAGTGTTAAGCAAAAATTTTTAGCGGACACTTTTTCTGACAAAAATTTATGTATTGTGTTGTTTTGTGTTAACGGACAGAAACTAACTTGTGTATATGTTTTTCTCAGGAGAAAAGGAGAAAGAGAAGGTTCAGTGATTAGATAGCTGAATACCTTCTCGTTTGCTGGTATTTGGTGAGTGGGACTAACTGGAGAATATAGTATATAGAAGCATGTTATATTATAATTGCCATGCTTGTTAGATATACTTATTGTTGTGGTTAGTTAGTACTTGTGATGACTGCATGTTAGTTGATGCTTGTCTGCTGGAGCCCAGTGTGTCCCTATTGTGTGGTAGCCTCGAAAGGATGCGGATTGGGTTCCTCTGTGGTAGCCTAGACAACCGTTGTGTATATATATGTGAATGACGCATCCGTCGTGTGTGGATTATGTATATACATACGGTGGTGGAGGAACTTCTGGTAAGCCCCAGTACGATCAGCTGGTGGTTAATGGTTTGGCCGAGCCGCCAGAGTCTCTGTAGATGGCACTTGGGTGATGTTTGTATGTTAGACTAGGTTACATGGTTAGTATAACACTTATGTATGCTATGGCCTGTAGTTAGTCGTACTCACTTAGCTTCGTGTTAATTCCCCTCCATCTCTTCCCTGCAGGTTGATAGCTTTTGTAGATAGTGCTTTTTGGGAGAAGATGGGCATGACGATGTTATGTTTGACAGGGTTAACTCTGATGTGGTCTTTTAGGGGATGAACCGTGTACTTTTGAAAACAGAAAGTATTTACGTCTTTTCCAGATAATATGTAATTTGTTTTAATGACACGTGACATCGGTTTGTACAAATGTTAATATCGTATTTAAATAATATAATGCTTCCGCCACGTATGTTAAAATTTTTTTTAGCAGTGTCACAAGTTGGTATCAGAGCTTAGTTTGGCAGCATGTGCATTGTGATATAAATGTCATGTTCCCAAACTTAGTAAAGTCATGTCAAACATAACATGCTGGGGATGGGTTAAGTGAGTATTAGGACATGATATGTGTTAGTTTTTAGTACTAACAGAATTTAAACTAAGCTTTGGTATGAGTGTTGTGGTAGTGCAGTAATGGCAGATAATGAATCAACCGCTACTAGCCCTACTATCCCTGGAACTGGTACTTTTAGAGCCCCTGACGAAGATGGACATGTGTCTTCAGAAGAAGAAACTTCTCAAGAAATAATAGAACTTCAAAGTCGGTTACTAGAAGCTCAGGAGAAAATTAAGGAATTGGAACAAGAACGGGCGCAATGGAACCCTAATACCACTGCGTTAAACACAACTTTTCCTCCAAATTACCATACTCAAGCCGGTGGTAGTTCTCAATCATAGTTTCCACAAAATACCTATTGATAATGCTAAAAACGAACATATATTTCATAGCATTATTCCTCAAGAAAGACAAGCTTTTAGTTGCAATTGTCCTATTTAAAGTAATATTCGTTTAAATAATAAAAGGTGAAGACAAAAGATAGATTCGACGAATTGAAGACGCAAACGACCAAAAAGCTCAAAAGTACAAAATACAATCAAAGAGGTTCCAATTATTGATAAGAAACGTCTCGAAATTACAAGAGTACAAGATTCAAAACGCAAAGTACAAGATATTAAATTGTACGCAAGGACGTTCGAAAATCCGGAACCGGGACCAGAGTCAACTCTCAACGCTCGACGCAACGGACTAAAAATTACAAGTCAACTATGCACATAAATATAATATAATATTTAAATAATTCTTATAATTATTTATATATTATATAATATATTATAAACCGTCGGCAAATTAAAAGACAAACTTGTGTGAGCTGGCTTTACAAACTCTGCGAGTTGCGAAGTTTGTAGTGAAAAAAATTACGCGAGTCGCGGAGCCCCAAAAAACTGAAACTGCCTATAAAGCTCGCGCATTCTGATCTTAAAAAATATATCCATAATCTATCTCTCTCTCAATATATTTAAACGTATATATATATATATATATATATATATATATATATATATATATATATATATATATATATTTATATTTTAATTTTAATTTTAAATCCTAATAATAAGGGTATGTTAGCGAATGTTGTAAGGGTGTAAGTCGAAATTCTGTCCGTGTAACGCTACGCTATTTTTAATCATTGTAAGTTATGTTTATATTATTTTCATTAATGTCTCGTAGCTAAGTTATTATTATGCTTATTTAATACCGAAGTAATCATGATGTTGGGCTAAAAATATAAAAATTGGGTAATTGGGCTTTGTACCATAATTGGGGTTTGGATAAAAGAACGACACTTGTGGAAATTAGACTATGGGCTATTAATGGGTTTTATATTAACTAAATAATACCTTGTTAATTTAATATACAAACTTATAATTTGACGTATTTATATATAACCACATACGCTTGACTGGGTACGGTGGGCGGGATATCTATAAATACCAATAATTATTCATTTTACCGGACACGGAACTGGATTAATAGTTAATAGACTTCAACAGGGGTGAATTACATTCAAGGGTAATTGGTGTAATTGTTAACAAAGTAGTAAAACCTTGGTTTACACGTAGTCGATAACCTGGTGTATTCATTAAACAAAGTATTAAAACCTTGTTACAATTCGAATCCCCAATTAGTTGGAATATTTGACTTCGGGAATAAGAATAATTTGACGAAGGCTTTCGCTCTTTATATTTATGACTGATGGACTATTATGGACAAATCCGTATGGACATATTAAATAATCCAGGATAAAGAACAATTAACCCATGGGAATAAACTAAAATCAACACGTCAAACATCATGATTACGGAAGTTTAAATAAGCATAATTCTTTTATTTCATATTTAATTTCCTTTATTTTATATTTAATTGCACTTCTAATTATCGCACTTTTATTGTTATTGTATTTAATTGCACTTTTAATTATTGTACTTTTTAATTATCGCAAGTTTATTTTATCGCACTTTTATTTATCGCAATTTCATTATCGTTATTTACTTTACGCTTTAAATTAAGTCTTGTATTCATTTTTAATATTTTACATTTGGTTTTAACTGCGACTAAAGTTTTTAAAATCGACAAACCGGTCATTAAACGGTAAAAACCCCCCTTTATAATAATAATATTACTTATATATATATATTTGTATTTTTATAAAATAAAACTAATATAGCGTTAAGCTTTGTTTAAAGATTTTTCCTTGTGGAACGAACCGGACTTACTAAAAACTACACTACTGTACGATTAGGTACACTGCCTATAAGTGTTGTAGCAAGGTTTAAGTATATCCATTCTATAAATAAATAAATATCTTGTATAAAATTGTATCGTATTTAATAGTATTTTCTTGTAAAATTTAATAGTATTTTATACCCCTTAGCTTTAACATCAAGTATTTTTGGCGCCGCTGCCGGGGAACTTAAAATCTAGCTTAAACGCCGGAAGCGCAACGCTAAATATAAAAAAAAAAGATTTTTATTTTTAAGTTTACTTTTATAAAAAATACGCTTTTGTAAAAATATGTTTTAAAAATTCGAAAATATAAAATATTTTTAGGAGTTTGTTAAATATTTAAGTTTTATAAAGTTTCTTTATTTTTATTTTATAAAAATATAAGTATTATCTAAATATTTGGTTTTTATTTAAAACATAAAAATAAAAAAAATAAAAACCGAAAAAAAATATATATATATAAATCTAGTTTTAAGATTTTTATTTATAAAATTATAAAATATTTCTATTTTTATTTTAGTTTTTAATATTTTATTTAATTATTAAAACAGAAAAATAAAAAAAACAAAAAAAAACTGAACCTGTCGAAACTAGCCTGCACCTAATCTGAAATAACAAACTCCGCGACTCGCGGAGTTTGTTGCATGGTGTACCGCAACTCGCGGAGCCGTCTGACACGGGTGACCAGAAACCCTAAAAAGCATTTATTACGGAGTAATTATTATTTATTATTATTATTAACCCTAATTACTTAATTATTATTATAATTAGTTTTAAATTTTTAAATTAAATTGTATTTTAAATTTTAATTAGTTTTATTAATTTATAAAATTAATAGTTTTATAAAATAAATTAAATAAAAATAATATTTTTTATAAAAATTGTACTTTTTACAACTTTTAGTATATTTTTATATTTTGTCCCTTTTTATTCGTTTTAGCGTAATTTTTGTATTTTCGCCCATATTTAGTTTTAAGCTTAGTTTTTGCCATAGTTATTTTTACTTTTAGATTTTTAGACTTTGCCGTAAAATTCCTTAAGTGCTTTTTCTTTAGACTAAGATTTAGGTGCTCTAGAATTTTGCGACGCCTTTTTAAGTTTTAGTACCTTTTTAAGATATTGCCATTTGGGATATAGTTTTATTTGTAAGTCTTAATATTTTTAGACGCAACTTTTAATTTTTAGTTTTTAGTTCCTTTTTAAGTTTTAACGCGCTACTTTCTTATTTTTATTTTTCGACGCCTTTTACCTATGTATCAATTATCATTCCAATTAGTAATCTCAATTTGCAATTTTAATTTTAAGTTAGTGATAGTAATAAGGTTGGGTTAGTCGAGTGTTTTTAAGTTTTATAAGTCATTTTTTTTTTTCTTTCTTATTTTTCGACGCCTTTTATTTTTCAACCTTTTTCTTTTTCGACCTATTTCGACGCACTCTTTTTCTTTCTTATTTCTCGCCATTCTAGTTTTTAGGACATAGATTTTTATTCTACTTCTTATCTAAATTTCTTAAAATTACGAAAATTTATTTTAAGTGGTTAAATTGATAGACATCAAAATTTTCTGGTTCATAGTAATAGTTGGATTTGTACGTGGACCGGGTTATTGGAGCCAAACAGTACTCAATTATATTGAGACCAAACGAATCCTGCCCCTCTGCTGCATCTTTTGGCTATTCGAAACGTGGGCAAAATTAGAAAAGTCTATTAATTGGATAACTTATATAATTTTTCTTTCCTTTTAAAAACTAATAGGATATTCAGTGAAAGCACCGAGCAAGACGTTCACCACCTTTTGTACGTTCACCACCTGTAACTAGATCAAGACATTTAGCAAATATTGTCACCGTTGATTTTTCTTTAGAATCGTCATCCAGTCGACCAAGTACTCCAATTCAAATTTCTCATAATCCATTTTTTGAAACCGACCTCACAATTGAGAATCCGGAGAATATTCAGGGATGATTCATAGATCCTGAACCATTAATTTTTCCTCCGGAACCACCAATCATTCAAACAGAGATTGTTGAGGAACGAACCATTAAATCAGAATCCTCTAGTGATTCAGATTCAACAAATTCAATCATGGAGAATCTGGAACCTCTAAGTATGGAAGACCGAATGCGAGCTAAACGCACTGGCCAAGGTCACGCAATTACTCATCCTGACATTAATGCGCCAGATTATGAAATAAAAGGACAAATTCTACATATGGTGACTAATCAATGCCAATTTAGTGGTGCGCTGAAGGAAGATCCAAATGAACATCTTCGTACCTTTAATAGGATCTGCACTCTATTTAAAATAAGAGAAGTAGAGGATGAACAGATATATCTCATGTTATTTCCCTGGACTTTAAAGGGAGAAGCCAAAGATTGGTTGGAATCGTTACCTGAAGGGGCGATTGACACATGAGACGTTTTAGTTGAAAAATTTCTTAAACAATTCTTTCCGGCATCTAAAGCCGTAAGACTTCAAGGAGAAATTGTTACGTTCACACAGAAACCAAATGAAACTCTATATGAGGCGTGGACAAGATTTGGAAAGTTATTAAGAGGATGTCCGCAACATGGTTTAGACACTTGTCAAATAGTACAAATATTCTACCAAGGATGCGACATCACTACAAGAAAAGACATAGATATAGCAGCTGGTGGTTCTATTATGAAGAAAACAGAAACTGATGCTTACAAAATTATTGATAACACTGCTTCCCACTCACATGAGTGGCACTAAGAAAAAGATATCGTTAGATCATCTAAAGCAGCTAGAGCCGATTCTAGTCATGACTTAGATTCCATTTCTGCAAAGATAGATGCTGTCGAGAGACGAATGGAAAAGATGACTAAAGATATCCACTCAATACAAATTAGTTGTGAGCAGTGTGGAGGATCACATTTGACAAAAGATTGTCTCAGTATTGAACTAACAATGGAACAAAGAGAGAATATTTCATACATAAACCAAATGCCTGGAAATAATTATTAGAATAATTATCAACCGCCAAGACCAATCTACAATCAAAACCAGAATTATAACCGAAATGTTCCATACAACAACCAACAAGGTCCTAGTAATCAACAAGTATCCAACAATACTTACAATCAGCAAAGACCTAATTTTCAAAACAAACCACCACAACCCGATGATAAAAAGCCGAATTTAGAAGATATGATGACGAAGCTAGTTGAAACTCAAACGCAGTTTTTCACATCTCAGAAACAAACTAATGAACAAAATACTCAAGCATTTAGAAATCAACAAGCTTCTATTCAAAATTTGGAACAAGAAGTAAGTAACCTAGCAAGGTTAATAGGTGAAAGAAAACCGGAAAGTTTACCTAGTGATACAAATGCTAACCCCCGAAATGAAACAGCTAAAGCCATTACCACAAGAAGTGGTACAACACTTAAACCACCTGAAATACCTGAAATTTCTGATGAAGCTATTCCTACTCCACAAGAACCACAACCTGAACAAGATAAGGAAAAAGAACCGGTAGTTGAAAAGGTTAAAGAAGATAACACAGTTAAGGCTAAACCTTATGTTAAACCATACCAACCACCACTTCCTTACCCGAGTAAAATGAAAAAAGAGAAACTTGAAGCCGAGCAATCCAAATTCTTGGATATGTTTAAACAGATAAATGTAAATCTTCCTTTCATTGATGTGATTTCAAGAATGCCTAGATATGCTAAATTTCTGAAAGATCTAATCTCGAATAGAAAGAAAATGGAAGAACTCTCGGCCGTTACTATGAATGCTAATTGTTCAGCAGTGCTGTTGAATAAGATACCAGAAAAATTATCAGATCCAGGAAGTTTCACAATTCCATATTTTCTGGGTAGTCTTAGTTCAATAGAAGCATTGGCAGACTTAGGTGCTAGTATAAATTTAATGCCGTATTCACTATACGCTAAACTAGACCTTGGAGAATTGAAACCAACACGAATAAGTATACAACTAGCCGATCGATCAATAAAATATCCTAGAGGGATAATGGAGAACATGCTAGTTAAAGTTGGTACTTTAGTATTTGCAGTAGATTTTGTTGTTCTGGACATGGAAGAAGATTCTCAAGTTCCTCTCATATTAGGAAGACCATTCTTAAACACGGCTAAAGCAATGATAGACGTGTTTGGTAAGAGACTGACCCTAAGTATAGAGGACGAGAGTGTTACCTTTTCAGTTGATAGAGCAATGCAACAACCGCAATCTGCAGATGACACATGTTATTATATTCAAACTATAGATTCACATGCAGAATTGTTAGAAGAATTTCCAGAATTACAAGGAACAGGAGAATGTTCTTTAGGAGAAGGAACTGAACTAATTAATGAAGCTGAAATGTTAGCTACACTAATGGCTAATGGATATGAACCAACAACAGAAGAAATTCAAATGCTAAAAGAAGAAGACAGATATCGATACAAATCATCGATAGAAGAACCACCGACATTAGAGTTAAAGCCACTTCCAAACCATTTGGAATACGCTTATTTACATGATGAATCTGAATTACCTGTAATAATATCGTCTTCTCTTACTGAAAATGAGAAATCACAACTCATTTCTGTGTTGAAAGCTCATAAACCAGCCATTGCATGGAAGATTCATGATATTAAAGGAATAAGTCCTTCGTATTGCACACATAAAATCCTTATGGAAGAAGGTCATAAAACGTATGTGCAACGCCAACGAAGACTAAATCCTAATATGCAAGATGTAGTTAAAAAAGAAATTATTAAACTGCTAGATGCAGGTTTAATTTATCCAATTTCTGATAGTCCATGGGTAAGCCCAGTTCAATGCGTGCCTAAGAAGGGTGGCATGACTGTCATTATAAATGAAAAAAATGAGCTTATTCCTACTAGGACTGTAACAGGATGTCGTGTTTGTATTGATTATAGAAAATTAAGTGACACCACCAGAAAAGATCACTCTCCCTTACCTTTCATTGATCAAATGTTGGAAAGATTATCCGAAAACAGTTACTATTGTTTTCTTGATGGTTTTTCCGGATATTTTCAAATTCCAATAGCACCCGAAGACCAAGAGAAAACCACGTTCACGTGCCCTTATGGTACTTTTGCTTACAAACGCATGCCATTTGGACTTTGCAACGCCCCTGCAACCTTTCAAAGGTGCATGATGGCGATTTTTCACGACATGATAGAAGAATGCATGGAAGTTTTCATGGATGACTTTTCAGTCTTCGGTGATACATTTGAATCATGTTTAGTTAATCTTGAACGAATGCTTATTAGATGCGAACAATCAAATCTAGTACTTAATTGGGAGAAATGCCATTTCATGGTTAAAGAAGGCATCACTCTTGGACATAAAATTTTAAAGGAAGGAATTGAAGTGGATAGAGCTAAAGTAGATGTAATTGCTAAACTTCCACATCCCACCAATGTTAGAGGAGTTAGGAGTTTTCTAGGGCATGCCGGTTTTTACCGACGTTTCATAAAAGATTTTTCTAAAATTGCCACTCCTATGAATAAACTCCTAGAAAAGGATGCTCCATTCATCTTTTCAGATGAATGTATCAAATCTTTTAATATTCTTAAAGAGAAACTCACTAATGCGCCGATCATGATAACACCAAATTGGAATCTACCGTTTGAACTTATGTGCGATGCAAGTGATTTTGCAATGGGAGCCGTTTTAGGACAAAGGATTGAAAAACGATTTCAACCTATATATTATGCTAGTAAGACGTTACAAGGAGCACAAACGAACTATACAACTTCTGACAAAGAACTCCTTGCTATTGTCTTTGCTTTTGACAAATTTCGATCATATCTAGTTCTAGCAAAAACGGTGGTCTATACCGACCATTCTGCTCTTAGATACCTATTTTCGAAACAAGATGCTAAACCAAGATTAATCCGTTGGATCTTACTCTTACAAGAGTTCGATATTGAAATCCGAGATAAAAAGGGAGCAGAAAATCTCGCCGCTGATCATTTTTCTCGTCTTGAAAATCCTGAATTAGAAGTTCTAAATGAATCGGCCATACAAGACAACTTTCCTGATGAATATCTATTGAAGATAGATTATAATGAAATTCCATGGTTTGCAGACTATGCAAACTACTTAGTATGTGGATTCCTTTAAAAAGGATTATAGTACCAAAAACGAAAGAAATTCTTTAGTGATATAAAACACTATTTCTGGGAAGATCCACATTTGTTTAAAAGTTGTCCAGATGGAATAATACGCCGATGTGTATTCGGAGATGAAGCTAGTAAAATTTTAAACCATTGTCACACAGTACCAACAGGAGGGCATTATGGGCCTCAACTAACAGCAAGAAAAGTTTATGATGCTAGATTCTATTGGCCTACAATTTACAAAGACGCACACCTTCTTTGCAAATCCTGTGATGCTTGTCAAAGGGCCGGAAAAATAAGTCAACGTGATGAAATGCCACAAAATGTCATTCAAGTATGTGGAGCATTTGACATTTGGGGTATTGACTTTATGGGTCCATTTCCAAAATCTCATAATAATCTATATATTCTCGTAGCCATTGATTATATATCTAAATGGGCGGAAGCACAAGCTCTCCCAACTAACGATGCACGAGTTGTAGTCAACTTTTTAAAACATCTTTTTGCAAGGTTTGGAACACCAAAAGCTTTAATAAGTGATCGGGGAACTCATTTTTCTAATAATCAACTTGAGAAAGTTCTCAAAAGATATGGAGTAACTCATAAAATCTCCACTGCATATCATCCACAAACAAGTGGACAAGTTGAAAATACCAACCGAGCTTTAAAACGTATTCTAGAAAAAACTGTAGGATCAAATCCGAAGGAATGGTCCATAAAATTAGAGGATGCACTCTGGGCTTTTAGAACAGCCTACAAAACTCCAATTGGAACCACACCTTTTAGACTCGTTTACGGAAAAGCATGTCATCTTCCAGTAGAAATTGAACACAAAGCATTTTGGGCTTTGAAGACATGTAATCTTGATTTACATGAAGCCGGACGTCTACGGTTAAGTTAATTAAACGAATTAGAAGAATTAAGACATGAAGCATTTGAAAATTCGTTAATCTATAAGGAAAGAACAAAGAAATGGCATGATAAAAGAATCAGAAGTTCAAAAGAATTTAAAGAAGGAGACATAGTTCTTCTTTTCAATTCACGATTCAAGCTATTTCCTGGAAAATTGAAATCAAGATGGTCTGGACCATTCATAGTCAAAAGAGTTTTCCCATACGGAACAGTAGAATTAATAAATTCAAATGGGATTGAATTTAAAGTTAATGGTCACAGAGTTAAACATTACATACATGGTCCGATGGAAGTTGACAACGAAGTTAATCACAATTTCAACACCACAGCTAACTAAGTGTGGGGAGAATCAAGTCTTTAAAGGATAATATGTATTTATGTTAGAATTAGATTTTCTGTTTTCGTGTAGTTCTCAAAAATGGAACTCGAATGGTCTTTCCCTAGCAGACCCTAAAGAACTAGTCTTCTCCCCCCATTCTGAATTTTTATTTTTTTAGGTTTTTACGAAATGAAGACTTCCTGTGAATTAAACCATGGTCTAATGCTACACGCTTTGATCACTAAACGTAATAATGACACACTTCTAAGTGAAATAGTATCATTAATCAGAGGTAAATTGGACGGAGTAAGAAAAGAATCCAGATGCGAAGATAATAAGTTACAATTTGGTAAAGGAAAATCAAAATCCGCAGCAAAAAGAAGAGCACGACACCTTGAAAAATGTCACAAATGCGGAAAATGGTCACACGAAGGTAAATGTTCAAATAATCAAACCTATTCAAACACCGAATTTGTTACTTTATGCAGAGATGGACCGTTCATATGTTTAGAAGAAAAAACATTAAATGCTCGAGGTTACGCCTATGTAGCCATGGAAAATCAATTAGTCCGACTATCTTATGAGTGGGCTAGAGCATATCACTAAGAAATATATTTCACAGGTAAGTCTGTACAGTTTTTATTTTTATTTTTATTTTTAACCTTTTGATAATAAACGCTAATTTGTTCGCTATAAAGTATTAAATTGGTATTCGATGAAATTTGGTCTTGCGACCGAAATTATTGATATCATACAAAAATTTATTACATCACTGCGAAATTTAACGTTTATTCTTAAGGTATAAATATCTTTAATCAATCAACCCAAAATATTTCAAAAATTCGTCATGAGTTAAATTAGGTCATGGAACCGAAATTACTTTACCGAAAAGAGGGGCGCATATTTTTGATAATATTTGATTGATTAAAGTGGGATAAAAGCCAAAAAGATTTTTAATTTTATTTTTACTTTGTTTTTAAAATTAATATTAAAATAAATATTGTAAACTTTTAAAATTGTAAATATTTGGAAAATTAATATTTTTAATATAAGTTTGTATGTATAAAAACAAAAATATAATTTAAGTTTGGTGTGAATTTATAATATGAATATTTAATTAAGTTTGGTGTGAATTTTTTTTAATTTTATGCATTTTAAATTTAAGTTTGGTGTGAATTTAAAAACAAAAATTTACTTTATTTTGATAAGTTAAAAATATGATTTTTAAAAATTCGTCGTGAGTTGAAGACTAGGTCGTTGAACCGAAATTGCTCTACCCAAGGGAGGGACGAGAACTTTTATTATCATTATTTTTAATCTTATTGAATTAAAGTATACCAAAAAAAACATTAAAAAAAACCAAAAATCTTAGCTTTTAAAACAATCGCTACAAAAAGACAAATTTTAAAATTTTATCGAGGGACGGACTAGGACATCGATTCGAAATGACCTCGTCCTAAATAACAAGGGAAACAAAATTTTAAAATTAATTACTTAATTATTTTATAAGTTAATGATTGTTAAAAAAAAAAAAAGGCCACGACTCGTGGAGTTTGAAAGAGAAAAACACCGCAAGTCGCGGAGCTTGTAAAATACAGAAAAAAATATAAACAACCGAACAGATCAGTTTGTGCACAACCAACACCAAAAAACTGCGAAATAAACCGAAAAACCACTCTCAAATTCGTATTTTTCACCATTTTTCATCAAATTTTTCACAAAATCATGTTGAGAAGGATGCTATCAAGGAATTACTCAAGAAAAACGGTAAATTTCTACACCAAAACACCATTTAATTCGAAAATTAGTGTTCTTGAGCAATTTTATACCCAATTCGATTTTAATGCCTTTTAGTGTAATTATACTTAAATTGTTTGTGTATTATGCTTGTATAACCTAGATTGATGCTATTTAACATGATTAGAAGCCTTAAACTTCAAATTTAGAGTAATCTAGGGTTTGTGTTCTTGAGCAATTTGGGGCTTTTTGATATAAACAGGTTATGGCCGATTTTTGTCATGAATTATTGCTTAATTGAGTAGTGTAACATGTTTAGGTAGTTAAATGATCCAAACATTGATCTTAAACATGATTTTTAGAGATTAAAGTGGACTTTTTAGGGGAAAATTCACGAACTTGATTTATTTGATATATTTGCCAATTGAGACTTGTTTAATTGTTAGTAATGACTATTTTGACATGTTATTTGAGTTAAATGCTTATGAGCTTTGTATACATTTTCATATGTGCTTATTTGGAAAAGTGTAGAATTGTGAAAAATTGTGAAAATGTGTATAAGTTTAATTTTGATTTAACATGTTATTGTGATTGTTTTAAGTTGTTATTTTGCTGACACTAATGCATATTTGGATGCACAAAAATTGTGTTTGATGTGTTTTGCAGACTGAAAGGGGTGAATCTTCATCTCAAGCTCGCATTGCTCCTCCTGAGAATGCGGAACAACAGGATGTTGATAACTATTACAAACAAGATATACCTCATCCAGTTATGACATTTTCAGATATGCACGTGGAAAATTTACACCCGAACTTGAGATTAGACAGACGTTGGATAGATTATCCAAAATACCAAAGGGGCTTGCACACTCTTCATTCTAAAGCTGTTGAAGTACCTAGGGTAATAGAATGGGAACCGTTAGAAGCCGTAGAATTGGCCGAGCCAATTAGAGAATTACTTACACAGAGGTATGGTAATTCTACTTTTAACGATTGGTTCAACATGCGTAGACCTATATATAAAGTATGGTGTGAAGAATTATTGTGTAGTATAGAAATAAATGATCGGGTAGCTAGTTTAACCGATCGTTCTTTTATTAGATTTTTGTTAGGAGGTTCGATGCGCCACATGTCTCTACTAGACATGGCTCAGGCCTTACGTATATATACGCCTGAGGAGCTAGCATCTGCCGATTGTCGAGGGTTGATACTAAATGGTAGGAAAATTGATGAAAATTTTGATACGCATGGTGTATGGAGTCAAATGACTAGCCATCACCGATTTAAAGGGGGAAATTACTCTTATTTGGATATAGATAGAGCTGAATTAAGAGTAATTCACAGGTTTTTAGCCAATTCGATTACACAACGAGGTAAGAATAAGGAAAAGGTAAATGAACAGGATTTGTTTTACCACATGTGTATTCGAGACCCACAAAGCGCTGTAAGTATACCTTATTGTGTGGGTTATTATTTATCAGCTATGGTTAGGGGGATGAGACCGCACAGTATAATAGGAGGTGGTATATTTATTACATTAATTGCTGAGTATCTCAATGTGGATATAAGCCGGGGGGATTATTAATCGAAGAACCAGAACCCCACGATACAATTGGTTTAAATGTATATCATGGTGCTAAGG
Organism: Rutidosis leptorrhynchoides; assembly: GCF_046630445.1. Lineage (NCBI taxonomy): Eukaryota > Viridiplantae > Streptophyta > Magnoliopsida > Asterales > Asteraceae > Rutidosis > Rutidosis leptorrhynchoides. Next base: position 350,694,635 of record NC_092333.1, on the reverse strand, counting down.
TTTTGAAGAGGCGAAATAACGCCGCAGTACGATATAATGGTAGACATCCACAAGTTGAGAGAAATCAACAGCAAGGTAATGTCGGAGGGGGAAATGAAATGACAGAAATGCAAAGGTTTATAGCTTCACAAGAGTATGAAAATGCTAGACATCGAGCATTTGAAGATTGACAAGTTCATCAAAACCAAATCATAGCTCATTGCCAACATATAGGTAGAAACTATATTCCTACTCCAACGCCCATATTTCCTCCCTGGTCTACAGAGATGCAACCACCATATCCTACTTATAACCCAGCTGAAGCATTTTATAACACATACGGTTATGCATGGAACCTCTACTGGTATCAGTAACAACCCTAGTTTATCTAGTTTTATTTATTTTATTTTTGTAATGTTACTACATTTAACACTTATGTTGATATTGTAATAGTTTTTTTTTTAAATTTTATTATTAGATTTTAATAATTTTTGAATGTGGGGTAGTATACCAAACTTCAAAAATATGTATATATGTTTGCAGTTTATCTTATGTACACAACAGGGTAAAACAACGCATTTTCAAAGACTGGCATTAAGTTCAGCAAAAGCTACTAATTTTGACGACAAGATGAAAAATAAATGTGATGTAACAACAAGTCGGAATGAACAAATGATGTGCACCATTTATCATTCAACACAAACAACGATATGTTTGGAAACTTTGGTAAAATTAATCATATTTCTACGCTAATCACCCTCAATAATTTAAATTGTTACTGATTTCTTGCAAATGAGAGCATTGCAAGATCTTAAGTGTGGGAAGGGGTTAAATTCTTTCGGATTTTAAAATTTTTTGATTTATACACTTGGTTACCATTAAAAATACTAGTAAAGCAGTAGTTGTATTAGAATCTAGTGCTCTCTGATAATAAAGAACAGCCCTAGTCTTGTATACTGACTACCCAATTCTAGTAATTTTTTTTAAAATTTTCAATTAAATGAACTCAAAATCATGTTTATACATATTTATGAAAGATAAAACTAGGTGTTAACACCGAAATTATTGTTACCTCGGAAAGGACATAATTTGAGAAACAAACCAAAATGTTAAAATTCATTTAAAATGGAATAGAGGACAATAAAAAAGAAAATAAAAGCCAAGTGTGGGAAAAATTACCAAGTTATTTTGGAACATATATCATATATTTCTGTAACAAATAACTGAAGATGTTTTTGCTTTGAACTAATCTAATCAGTTTTACCCGGTAAATTGTAATATATTTGTAAGAAAGAAGGATCTACACGATGAATAAATTCCATCATTAAAAGGAAGTAAAGTCTTCTGAAAAAGAAACGCGCTTCTTGATTTAGGTCATGAAGTTGTCGTCCAGACCAGCTGTAGGTTGACGAAAAATCTAGAAAAGTCATCTCTAAAATCAGCAGGAAATCCACGGACCTCAGCATCAAACAGGGTCGCCAAGTGGTCAGACTTATCCTAACCATGAGAGGATCTGTCTTGTAAAATGGGGAGGACGCCGTGCAAATTAGCTGGATAAGACTAATAAATCAGATCCCCAGAAAGGATAATCTCCTTAAAGATTAAAAATCAGCTTTTAAGCCTGATATTACTCAATCCTTGAGATTGACCTTAAAGATTGAGAATTCAAACTCATGGAATTCAATGATATCTAAACTCGAGCTTAAACGAGAAAATATTTTGATCAAAATTACAAACCGATTTATTTTCTGAAAACGCATTTATTACCATTGAACGTAAAATCCTAGGAATTCACCTGGAATTCATTAGATCACCTGAACCAAATCGTGTGTCAACCGTAAGAACGGTGGTTGCATAGCATGGTCAAAGACAGGACCTTGTGCCAGACCGAAAAATTATAAGGGTGAGCTTTACTATTGCTCCTACAAAGGATAGTAATTGCGTCCGACACGTTATAGACCATAATTAAAAACATGTCAGGGGACATTGCCTTAACAGTTGCTTGTTCAACGCTTTCCTTTACAACCGGACGGTAGTTTATCGAAAGGTAATATACAGAGAAAGTATACTGGACGTGTTGCTTTCCTAATACAAGGTTAGCAAGTGGGTGACACAAAACCGCAAGTTTTGAGCTAAAATTTTCAAATCTGAAACCCACCAAACCCACAAAAATAATTTGCAAACATCGGTGAAGGGTTATTCCGAAAAACTTATCTAGGGTAAAAGCTAGATTTAATTTTCAAAAAGATCAAATGTTTTCATAAAGATCCAATTTCTTAAAGGATCTAAATTTTTATAGTCATGTGGGACTATAAACCATATCATTACTACCATTGTTTATACCGCCGTAAAGAAATCACTGATGTACAAAGTGTGAAGAATAAAGAAGTGATTCTAGTATTTCAAGACTATATTGCTTGAGGACAAGCAACGCTCAAGTGTGGGAATATTTGATAATGCTAAAAACGAACATATATTTCATAGCATTATTCCTCAAGAAAGACAAGCTTTTAGTTGCAATTGTCCTATTTACAAGTAATATTCGTTTAAATAATAAAAGGTGAAGACAAAAGACAGATTTGACGAATTGAAGACGCAAATGACCAAAAAGCTCAAAAGTACAAAATACAATTAAAGAGGTTCCAATTATTGATAAGAAACATCTCGAAATTACAAGAGTACAAGATTCAAAACGCAAAGTACAAGATATTAAATTGTACGCAAGGACGTTCGAAAATCCGGAATAGGGACCAGAGTCAACTCTCAACGCTCGACGCAACGGACTAAAAATTACAAGTCAACTATGCACATAAATATAATATAATATTTAAATAATTCTTATAATTATTTATATATTATATAATATATTATAAACTGTCGGCAAATTAAAAGACAAACTTGTGTGAGCTGGTTTTACAAACTCCGCGAGTTGCGGAGTTTGTAGTGAAAAAAATTACGCGAGTCGCGGAGCCCCAAAAAACTGAAACTGCCTATAAAGCTCGCGCATTCTGATCGTAAAAAATATATCCATAATCTATCTCTCTCTCAATATATTTAAACGTATATATATATATATATATATATATATATATATATATATATATATATATATATATATATATATATATATTTATATTTTAATTTTAGTTTTAATTTTAAATCCTAATAATAAGGGTATGTTAGCGAATGTTGTAAGGGTGTAAGTCGAAATTCTGTCCGTGTAACGCTACGCTATTTTTAATCATTGTAAGTTATGTTTATATTATTTTCATTAATGTCTCGTAGCTAAGTTATTATTATGCTTATTTAATACCGAAGTAATCATGATGTTGGGCTAAAAATATAAAAATTGGGTAATTGGGCTTTGTACCATAATTGGGGTTTGGATAAAAGAACGACACTTGTGGAAATTAGACTATGGGCTATTAATGGGTTTTATATTAACTAAACAATACCTTGTTAATTTAATATACAAACTTATAATTTGACGTATTTATATATAACCACATACGCTTGACTGGGTACGGTGAGCGGGATATCTATAAATACCAATAATTATTCATTTTATCGGACACGGAACTGGATTAATAGTTAATAGACTTGTTGAAACAGGGGTGAATTACATTCAAGGGTAATTGGTGTAATTGTTAACAAAGTAGTAAAACCTTGGTTTACACGCAGTCGATAACCTGGTGTATTCATTAAACAAAGTATTAAAACCTTGTTACAATTCGAATCCTCAATTAGTTGGAATATTTGACTTCGGGAATAAGAATAATTTGACGAAGGCTTTCGCTCTTTATATTTATGACTGATGGACTATTATGGACAAATCCGTATGGACATATTAAATAATCCAGGACAAAGAACAATTAACCCATGGGAATAAACTAAAATCAACACGTCAAACATCATGATTACGGAAGTTTAAATAAGCATAATTCTTTTATTTCATATTTAATCTCCTTTATTTTATATTTAATTGCACTTCTAATTATCGCACTTTTATTGTTATTGTATTTAATTGCACTTTTAATTATTGTACTTTTTAATTATCGCAAGTTTATTTTATCGCACTTTTATTTATCGTAATTTCATTATCGTTATTTACTTTACGCTTTAAATTAAGTCTTGTATTCATTTTTAATATTTTACATTTGGTTTTAACTGCGACTAAAGTTTTTAAAATCGACAAACCGATCATTAAACGGTAAAAACCCCTCTTTATAATAATAATATTACTTATATATATATTTTTATTTTTATAAAATAAAACTAATATAGCGTTAAGCTTTGTTTAAAGATTTTTCCCTGTGGAACGAACCGGACTTACTAAAAACTACACTACTGTACGATTAGGTACACTGCCTATAAGTGTTGTAGCAAGGTTTAAGTATATCCATTCTATAAATAAATAAATATCTTGTATAAAATTGTATCGTATTTAATAGTATTTCCTTGTAAAATTTAATAGTATTTTATACCCCTTAGCTTTAACATCACCTATCAAAACTATCAAATGCCATTTCCATTTAACCAGACTTTTCCTAATCAAATGATGTACCCATTTCAAGTTCTTGAAACAAGAAAGAAATGTACCTATAAACAGTTTATTGATTGCAAACCTCCAGAATTTCATGGTCACACAAACCCTACAATGACCCTTAATTGGCTAAGAGAAGTGGAGAGAGCATTAGAAGCGTGTTTTTGTGAGTCTGAATCTATGGTGTTATTTGCTAGTAGGCTTCTCAAGGGTGAAGTAATGGAATGGTGGGATTCTATTACTGCTTATTTACCCAAGGAACAGATCAGTCAAATTACCTGAGAGCAATTTGCTGCTAAAGTTCGTGAGCAGATTGTTCTGAGTATGAGATGGAAAGATTGAAAACCGAGTTTCTGAGTATGAAGATGACAGAAAGTATGACGATTGATGAAGTTTTTAGAGACTTTACATCTAAGTTGAGGTTCGTCCAACAATGGGTACCGACTGAAAAGGATAAAATTCAACATTTCATGCAGGTGATTAAGCCGGAATACAGAACTGTGGCGAGATTTGCAACGACTTTGGTGCAGGCTCATGAAATGTCCAAGGTTACTGAAGGTGATGTAATGGTGGCGAAAAGAGAAAGTTCAAAAAGTAGATCTTTTGGGGGAAATTCGAAAGTCAATTTGGTGGTCAGTCTGCTCAACAGTCGTGTAAACAATCAGGATTTCATGGTAAGAAGTCAGGCGGGTTTAAACAGAAAAGTAAGTCTGGAATGAGCGGATCGGGTTCCATTCAGTCAGGGTGGTGTAATGTTTGCAAGTCGACTCATGTCGGACCGTATTCTCCAATGACCAGAAGGTGTTTGAAATGTGGAGTGTTAGGTCATGAATCAACAGCTTGTTCTTTTAAGTCTAATTTTTGTTGGAGTTGCCATCAAAAGGGGCATAGATCTGCAAATTGTCCATCTGTGTCAAGAGCCGGTTCTGGGGCAGGGTCAGGGGCGAGGTCAGTTACTTCTGGGGGATCTTCTGCTTCTACTGCCGGGCAGAAGAGAAAGAATCCTTCAACAGCAGAGGCAAGAGCGTTACAGATGACGGTAGATGCTGCAACCGCTATCGATGATGTCATTACCAGTACGTTCTTGGTTAATTCCTTACCAGCTCGTGTGTTATTTGATTCTGGAGCAAATCATTCTTTTATGTCCTTAGGCTTTTGTGAATAGTTGAAGTTGCCTGTTAGGATGTTAGATGCGCCTTTGGGGATAGAAGTAGCTGATGGTAAAATGGTACCATGCACATCATATGTGTCTGGAATTACCATCGAAATTGATGGCCATTCGTTCCCTTTAACCTGTTTGTTGATGCCTATACCTAGCTTTGATGTAGTCATAGGTATGAATTAGTTAAGAGCTAATAGGGCTAATATTAAGTGTGATAAGAAGATGATTTCTTTCCGTTTGGCCGACGAATCCCGAGTGATAGATAGGGGAGAGTGCAGTGGATTTAACTTTCCTATGGTTTCCCTAATGAAAGCTCAGAAAGCGATATCGAAAGGGTGTGATTCGTTCTTAGCCTACATGATCGATGTTAAGAAAGAAAAGAAGCAGGTGACTGATATTCCCCTTGTGTCAGAATTTCCAGAAGTGTTCCCAGATGATTTACCAGGGTTACCTCCAGTACGTGAAGTAGAGTATAAAATCGATTTGGTTCCAGGTGCTACACCAGTTGCAAAAGCTCCTTACAGATTAGCTCCGTCAGAAATCCGAGAAATGATGTCTCAGATTCAGGAACTGTTAGATAAGGGGTTTATCCGACCAAGTTCTTCACCATGGGGTGCTCCTGTGTTGTCTGTGAAAAAGAAAGATGGGTCGCTTCGTATGTGTATAGATTACCGTGATTTGAATAAGAGAACAATAAAGAATAAGTACCCTTTACCGAGAATAGATGATTTATTCGATCAGTTACATGGTGCTTCTTACTTTTCAAAGATTGATTTACGTTCAGGGTATCATCAGGTACGTGTTGCAGAGATTGACATACTGAAAACAGCGTTTAGAACAAGATATGGTCATTATGAGTTTTTAGTTATGCCATTCGGGTTAACAAACGCGCCAGCAGTGTTTATGGATTTAATGAACAGGGTGTGTCGTCAGTATCTGGACAAGTTTGTGATTGTCTATATCTTGATATATTCGAAAACCGAGAAAGATCACGCTACACATCTGAGGTTAGTGTTAGAACTTCTGAAACATGAACAGTTGTACGCTAAGTTTTCTAAGTGTGAATTTTGGTTGCGGGAAATACAGTTTCTGGGTCATGTGATTTATGAACAGGGTATTAAAGTAGATCAGTCTAAGATAGAGGCCGTAATGAATTGGAACTCACCGAAAACGTCGACAAAAATCAAGAGTTTTCTGGGTTTAGCAGGTTATTACCGCAGATTTATTAAAGGCTTTTCTAAAATAGCAGGTCCATTGAATAAGTTAACCAGAAAAGATGTAGCCTTTCGATGGACTGATGAACAAGAAAAGGCTTTTCAGACTCTCAAACAATTGTTATGTCAAGCGCCGGTCTTAGCTTTACCAGAGGGAACCGAAGATTTTGTGGTTTACTGCGATGCGTCACGTGCAGGTCTGGGTTGTGTTTTGATGCAGAGAAATAAAGTTATAGCGTATGCTTCACGACAATTGAAGAATCATGAACGAAACTACCCTACTCACGATTTAGAGTTAACTGCAGTTGTGTTTGCTTTGAAGCTTTGGAGACATTATTTGTATGATACACATTATGAAATCTATACAGATCATAAGAGTCTTCAATATATCTTTTTGCAGAAAGAATTAAATATGCGTCAACGTCGATGTTTAGAATTGATTAAAGACTATGATTGTGAGATTAAATATCATCCGGGTAAAGCAAATGTGGTCGCAGATGCTCTGAGTCGAAAGAAAACAGTTGAAAATGTCAAATTTATGAGAACTGAGATAGTTTCAAATTTGATTGATCGATTGAAAACCGTACAGTTTGTAGCTTTGAATGACGAAAGCCTAAAGACTGAACAAATGACCAAAAGAAAATTTGACTTATGCAACGATTCTAGAGGATTAAAGACCTATAAAGACCGAATTTGGGTGCCTATGCTTGGAGATTTGAGGGATTTAATCCTTAACGAGGCGCATAAATCGAGATTGACAGTGCATTCAGGTAGTACTAAGATGTACCGAGACTTGAAAACATTGTATTGGTTGCCGAAAATGAAGACAGATGTTGCAGATTTTGTTGAAAAATGTCATATTTGTGCGCAAGTTAAAGCAGAACATCAGAAACCTTATGGGTCTCTACGACAGTTAGAAATTCCTCAGTGGAAATGGGATCATATAACGATGGATTTTGTAACCAAGTTACCCCGAACCCAGAAAGGTCATGACATGATCTGGGTGATAGTGAATCGTTTAACAAAGAGTGCTCACTTTCTAGCTACACGTGAAACTACTTCGTTAAGTGATTTGGCAGAATTATACTTAAGAGAGATAGTTAGTCGACATGGTGTACCGATGTCAATAGTTTCCGATAGGGATACTAGGTTTGTATCGAACTTTTGGAACAGTTTACAACAAAATCTGGGTACACATGTGAATCTAAGTACAGCTTATCATCCACAAACTGACGGACAGAGTGAACGAACTATTCAAACGTTAGAAGATATGTTGAGAGCGTGTGTCTTAGAATATGATGATTCTTGGGATTCACATCTTCCATTGATAGAGTTTTCTTACAATAATTCGTATCATTCGAGTATCGGAATGCCGCCATATGAAATGTTGTATGGTCGAAAATGCAGAACTCCTACGTGTTGGTTAGAAGCAGGTGAGAAACAATTTGCAGGTCCCGAAATTGTTCAGATAACCGCAGAAAAGGTCGAAATTGCACGTGAGAGGTTAAAAGTAGCCAGAGACCGACAAAAGATGTATGCTGATCCGCGCAGACGTCCGGTAACATTTAATGTAGGTGATCGTGTATACTTGAAGGTATCACCGTGGAAAGGGGTGATCAGATTTGGCAAACGTGGTAAACTAGCTCCGAGGTTTATTGGGCCATTTCCAATAATAGAAATTCAGAATGATCAAACTATTATTTTAGATCTTCCTTTAGAATTAGCAGGAATTCACAACACGTTCAATGTGTGTTATTTAAGAAAGTGTAAAGTAGATGACGAAAGTCAGATTCTTTCGCTGAAGGATTTGAAAGTGGATTTAAGTAAGAAGTTAGTAGAAGAGCCAATTCGAATAGTAGACAGAAACGTCACCAAGTTAAGAAAGAAATAGATTCCTATGGTGCTAGTAGAATGGCGACACAGTTTAGGTTCTAACATGACGTGGGAAACCGAGGAGTTAATGAGGACGCGCTATCCCCAGTTGTTTGACCTTGACCAGATTCCGAGGATGGAATCTTCTTAAGGGGGGTAGATTTGTAACATCCTCAATTGGGCCTAGATGTAAGATTATTAAATTGCCCTTAAGTTAGTATTGTGTTATTATATGCTTTTATTTTTTATTTAATATTTACTATTAAATAATGATGTAGTTAGGACCAGTTTGTGACAAGGGTCACAGAACAGGTTTGTTTATCTAATTTGGACCTCGTTTGGGTTGCCAAATGATGTACGAAAGATATCAGATAACTGATAAATACCCGTGTGTTGTACAGTGTAGGATTGAACCCACTTTAGATGAGCTAGTGCTTCTAATTTCTTCTTTTGGCTTCCAGATTATTCACACACACAAACACACACCGTACCTTCACTCTCACTTACATCAAAACCCTAATCTAGAATCCTTGTTCTTGAGCTCGAATCTTTCTTACTATCTTGTTCCTTGTGTTTTACTGATTCTTTCAAGGTAAGATTTGTAGCATTTCATGCTTTAATCTTCAAGAAAATTGAGTTTTTGTGTTAGTTTTTACAAAGTGAGTAATTTGGGTCAAAATGGGTAGATTTGATGTTGTTTGAGTCTAAATTTTGTGGGTTTATGTTTCTACATGATTAGTGTCTTCGATTTGGTCAGTTTTGAGGTCATAATCGAGCTCTAGAGCAAGAATTGGTCAATTTTGGGTGAAACCCATCACTTTGGCTTCAGCTTCTGCAGATAAATACAGTCGGCCGAGTGTGTCGAGACACTCAACCGACCAACTTGACCATCGACCGAGTGTGTAAGACCCACGACCGAGTGTGTCTGTGAGAGACCATCGACCGAGTGACTAGACACTCGGCCGAGTGAGTGTAGACAGTCGGCCGACTGTCCCTGACAGTCGACCGAGTGTCTTTGGCAGTGGATATTTTACCAGAGCTATGCTGACATTAAAAGAAAAGATATAGAATTTGAAATTGGAGAGATGGTCATGCTTAAAGTTGCACCTTGGAGAGGCGTTGTTCGATTTGGTAAACGAGGGAAATTAAATCCAAGGTATATTGGACCATTCAAGATTATTGATCGTGTCGGACCAGTAGCTTACCGACTTGAGTTACCTCAACAACTCGCGGCTGTACATAACACTTTCCACGTCTCGAATTTGAAGAAATGTTTTGCTAAAGAAGATCTCACTATTCCGTTAGATGAAATCCAAATCAACGAAAAACTTCAATTCATCGAAGAACCCGTCGAAATAATGGATCGTGAGGTTAAAAGACTTAAGCAAAACAAGATACCAATTTTTAAGGTTCGATGGAATGCTCGTAGAGGACCCGAGTTCACCTGGGAGCGTGAAGATCAGATGAAGAAGAAATACCCGCATCTATTTCCAGAAGATGATTTAACGGGTAGGTACTGTAGTGACCCAAACTTTTCCATGTTTATATATATTAATTGAGATTGATATTTACATGATTAAATGTTTCCAACATGTTAAGCAATCAAACTTGTTAAGACTTGATTAATTGAAATATGTTTCATATAGACAATTGACCACCCAAGTTGACCGGTGATTCACGAACGTTAAAACTTGTAAAAACTATATGATGACATATATATGGATATATATATATAGTTAACATGATACTATGATAAGTAAACATATCATTAAGTATATTAACAATGAACTACATATGTAAAAACAAGACTACTAACTTAATGATTTTTAAACGAGACATATATGTAACGATTATCGTTGTAAAGACATTTAATGTATATATATCATATTAAGAGATATTCATACATGATAATATCATGATAATATAATAATTTAAAATCTCATTTGATATTATAAACATTGGGTTAACAACATTTAACAAGATCGTTAACCTAAAGGTTTCAAAACAACACTTACATGTAACGACTAACGATGACTTAACGACTCAGTTAAAATGTATATACATGTAGTGTTTTAATATGTATTTATACACTTTTGAAAGACTTCAATACACTAATCAAAATACTTCTAATTAACAAAAATGCTTACAATTACATCCTCGTTCAGTTTCATCAACAATTCTACTCGTATGCACCCGTATTCGTACTCGTACAATACACAGCTTTTAGATGTATGTACTATTGGTATATACACTCCAATGATCAGCTCTTAGCAGCCCATGTGAGTCACCTAACACATGTGGGAACCATCATTTGGCAACTAGCATGAAATATCTCATAAAATTACAAAAATATGAGTAATCATTCATGACTTATTTACATGAAAACAAAATTACATATCCTTTATATCAAATCCATACACCAACGACCAAAAACACCTACAAAAACTTTCATTCTTCAATTTTCTTCATCTAATTGATCTCTCTCAAGTTCTATCTTCAAGTTCTAAGTGTTCTTCATATATTTTACAAGTTCTAGTTACATAAAATCAAGAATACTTTCAAGTTTGCTAGCTCACTTCCAATCTTGTAAGGTGATCATCCAACCTCAAGAAATCTTTGTTTCTTACAGTAGGTTATCATTCTAATACAAGGTAATAATCATATTCAAACTTTGGTTCAATTTCTATAACTATAACAATCTTATTTCAAGTGATGATCTTACCTGAACTTGTTTTCGTGTCATGATTCTGCTTCAAGAACTTCGAGCCATCCAAGGATCCGTTGAAGCTAGATCCATTTTTTCCTTTTACAGTAGGTTTATCCAAGGAACTTAAGGTAGTAATGATGTTCATAACATCATTCGATTCATACATATAAAGCTATCTTATTCGAAGGTTTAAACTTGTAATCACTAGAACATAGTTTAGTTAATTCTAAACTTGTTCGCAAACAAAAGTTAATCCTTCTAACTTGACTTTTAAAATCAACTAAACACATGTTCTATATCTATATGATATGCTAACTTAATGATTTAAAACATGGAAACACGAAAAACACCGTAAAATCGGATTTACGCCGTCGTAGTAACACCGCGGGCTGTTTTGGGTTAGTTAATTAAAAACTATGATAAACTTTGATTTAAAAGTTTTTATTCTGAGAAAATGATTTTTATTATGAACATGAAACTATATCCAAAAATTATGGTTAAACTCAAAGTGAAAGTATGTTTTCTAAAATGGTCATCTAGACGTCGTTCTTTCGACTGAAATGACTACCTTTACAAAAACGACTTGTAACTTATTTTTCCGACTATAAACCTCTACTTTTTCTGTTTAGATTCATAAAATAGAGTTCAATATGAAACCATAGCAATTTGATTCACTCAAAACGGATTTAAAATGAAGAAGTTATGGGTAAAACAAGATTGGATAATTTTTCTCATTTTAGCTACGTGAAAATTGGTAACAAATCTATTCCAACCATAACATAATCAACTTGTATTGTATATTATGTAATCTTGAGATACCATAGACACGTATACAATGTTTCGACCTATCATGTCGACACATCTATATATATTTCGGAACAACCATAGACACTCTATATGTGAATGTTGGAGTTAGCTATACAGGGTTGAGGTTGATTCCAAAATATATATAGTTTGAGTTGTGATCAATACTGAGATACGTATACACTGGGTCGTGGATTGATTCAAGATAATATTTATCGATTTATTTCTGTACATCTAACTGTGGACAACTAGTTGTAGGTTACTAACGAGGACAGCTGACTTAATAAACTTAAAACATCAAAATGTATTAAAAGTGTTGTAAATATATTTTGAACATACTTTGATATATATGTATATATTGTTATAGGTTCGTGAATCAACCAGTGGCCAAGTCTTACTTCCCGACGAAGTAAAAATCTGTGAAAGTGAGTTATAGTCCCACTTTTAAAATCTAATATTTTTGGGATGAGAATACATGCAGGTTTTATAAATGATTTACAAAATAGACACAAGTACGTGAAACTACATTCTATGGTTAAATTATCGAAATCGAATATGCCCCTTTTTATTAAGTCTGGTAATCTAAGAATTAGGGAACAGACACCATAATTGACGCGAATCCTAAAGATAGATCTATTGGGCCTAACAAACCCCATCCAAAGTACCGGATACTTTAGTACTTCGAAATTTATATCATATCCGAAGGGTGTCCCGGAATGATGGGGATATTCTTATATATGCATCTTGTTAATGTCGGTTACCAGGTGTTCACCATATGAATGATTTTTATCTCTATGTATGGGATGTGTATTGAAATATGAAATCTTGTGGTCTATTATTATGATCTGATATATATAGGTTAAACCTATAACTCACCAACATTTTTGTTGACGTTTTAAGCATGTTTATTCTCAGTTGATTATTAAGAGCTTCCGCTGTCGCATACTTAAATAAGGACGAGATTTGGAGTCCATGCTTGTATGATATTGTGTAAAAACTGTATTCAAGAAACTTATTTTGTTGTAACATATTTGTATTGTAAACCATTATGTAATGGTCGTGTGTAAACAGGATATTTTAGATTATCATTATTTGATAATCTACGTAAAGCTTTTTAAACCTTTATTGATGAAATAAAGGTTATGGTTTGTTTTAAAATGACTGCAGTCTTTGAAAAACGTCTCATATAGAGGTCAAAACCTCGCAATGAAATCAATTAATATGGAACGTTTTTAATCAATAAGAACGGGACATTTCAGTTGGTATCCGAGCGTTGGTCTTAGAGAACCAGAATTTTGCATTAGTGTGTTTTATCGAATTTGTTAGGATGCATTAGTGAGTCTGGACTTCGACCATGTTTACTTGAAAAATGATTGCTTAACAAATTTTGTTGGAAACTATATATTTTTAACATGTGAATATTATGTGATATATTAATCTCTTAACGTGTTTGATATTATGTGATAGATGTCTACCTCTAGAACAAGTCCCATTGACTCACCTAATAATAATGAAGAGTCAAATGTAAATTGGAATGATTCGTGGACTGATTCACAAGTTCCCGAAGAGGAACCGGAGGAAGAGTCAGAACCGGAAGAAGAGTCGGAACCGGAAGAAGAATCGGAACCGGAAGAAGAAATAGAACCAGTGGGGGAAATAATAAAACGGTTAAGTAGAAGAAAATCCTCAACCAACCGACCAAAGTTAGTTATGGTCAATGGTGTTTCCGCCAAGGAAGCAAAGTATTGGGAGGATTACCAATTCTCCGATGAATCGGATCTCGACATGGATTCCGATGATGTTATAGAAATTACCCCAACACAATTTAATAAGGCAAAAGAGAATAATAAGGGAAAGGGCATAAAAATAGAGAAATTTGATTCCAAACCCGATGAACTTTATATGTATCGTCAACACCCGAAGTCTTTAAGTTGTAACAATGACCCGGGGACCTCTAAACCACCAGGTTTTTCTAAACCAATGTGGAAAAAGACGGCTCGTATTAGGGGAACATCATATATCCCTAGAAACTTGGCAAAACGAACCAAAAACCGAAGAAGAAGAAACGAGCGAGTCGGAATAAGATAGTTGTATTCGTGTGGTGTAATATATGTAATATAGTGTGCTTATTCTTTATGATATATGTAAAAAAATTGCTTGTATTAATAAGTATTTTTTTTTATGAATCTAACTCTTGTCTATTTTACAGTATAAAAATACAAAATGGATAGACAACCCAATATTTTAAGAGACCTACCCGGAGACATAATTGATGAAATCTTGACTAGAGTCGGTCAGAATTCTTCGGCACAACTATTTAAGGCGAGATCAGTTTGTAAGACATTCGAAGAACGTTCCAAGAATGCCTTAGTTTATAAAAGGCTTTCGTTCGAAAGATGGGGGATATCACATTGGGAAATCCATAAGTTACGATGTGTTTACTTTGACGCATATATTGCGGGGAACCCAAATGCTATTTTACGCAATGGGTTAAGAAATTATTTTGACTCAATATATCCGAATATTGGACTTCGTAATTTAGAAAAAGCGGCTAACATGCATCATAAAGAAGCATGTTATGCTTACGGATTAGTAATGTTCGCTTCTCACCAAAGTGAGAATAAGAACATCGGGCTACAACTATTAAACAAAACGTTCCCACAAGTGACGGAGTCGGTAATTGGGGTAAGAAATGAGGTTTTTAGATTGTTACAGGACTGTTGGACATTACGTAACCCTCGTCCCTTTGACGACGTTACAACACGCTGTCTTATTAACGGCCATAAGGGTTATGTTCCACAAGACCAAGGATGGGAAGTAGTCCTAGTAAAACCAGAATGCATGACTTGTTTCTGGACGTATGAATTACGTGTCTTTATTGCCTTTGCTGAACGACTTGTGTACTAGCTAGAATTATCTTCACAACCATCTTGTATCAAATTTATTGTGTGCTATATTTCATGCTATATGTAAAATAAGTGGTATTGTAAGTTTGTAAAATATTATGTAAAAGTTTGAACGCGAAATATTATTATAATCAGTTTTTCATATAGAATTGTAGTAGTTGAATTGTATATTAGCTACTAAGTATGAACTTAACGGGTAGGTACTACCCGAATTTAAACTTATAAAATGCTAATATGAAGAAAAAGCTTTTATAAATGAGTTCATATTATGCTACGAAATACTATTAACTACTCTTAATATTCTGTATGATTAACTTGTTCCATTTGACTATTTTGAAGGAAATGGCACCGACTACTCGACACACCGTGAATATGAATGAAGAGGAATTCCGTACTTTTCTAGCTTCAAACATAGCCGCAGTACAGGCTGCGCTACATACCAACAATAACCTTGGATCTAGCAGTACATGAAATCGTGTAGGATGCACCTACAAAGAATTCACTGCCTGCAAACCTTTAGAATTTGATGGAACCGAAGGACCGATCAGATTGAAACGATGGACCGAGAAGGTCGAATCGGTGTTTGCCATAAGTAAGTGTACTGAAGAGGACAAAGTGAAGTACGCTATGCCTACCTTCACAGGTTCTGCGTTAACATGGTGGAATACCTATCTAGAGCAAGTGGGACAAGACGATGCGTACGCACTACCGTGGTCAGCATTCAAGCACTTGATGAACGAGAAGTACCGTCCCAGAACCGAGGTCAATAAGCTCAAGACAGAACTTAGAGGGTTACGAAACCAAGGATTTGATATTACCACGTACGAAAGACGATTCACAGAATTGTGCCTATTGTGTCCGGGAGCGTTCGAAGATGAGGAAGAGAAGATCGACGCGTTTGTGAAAGGATTACCGGAAAGAATCCAAGAAGATATAAGTTCACACGAGCCCGCCTCCATACAACAGGCATGTAGAATGGCTCACAAACTAGTGAACCAGATTGAAGAAAGAATTAAAGAACAGACTGCTGAAGAGGCCAATGTGAAGCAAGTCAAAAGAAAGTGGGAGGAAAACGGTGATAAGAATCACCAATACAACAACAACAGCAATTACAACAATAATCGCAACAATTATCCCAACAATCGCAACATCAATCGCAACTACAACAAACGGCCCAACAACAACAACAACAACAACAACAACAGCAACTACAACAATCATCCCAACAACAATAATAACCGCAACAACAACAACAATCAGAAGCAGCTATGCCAAAGGTGTGAAAAGTATCACTCGGGGTTCTGCACCAAATTTTGCAACAAGTGTAAAATAAATGGTCATAACGCGGCGAAGTGTGAGGTCTACGGACCAGGGGTTAATAGAACGAAAGGAACAAATGGTGTCGGAACGAGTAATGGCGGAGCAAGTAGTGTCGGAGCAAGTTATGCCAATGTAGTTTATTATAAATGTGGAAAACCGGGCCACATTATTAGAAATTGCCCGAACCAGGAGAACACGAATGGACAAGGCCGCGGAAGAGTTTTCAATATTAATGCGGCAGAGGCACAGGAAGACCCGGAGCTTGTTACGGGTACGTTTCTTATTGACAATAAATCTGCTTACGTTTTATTTGATTCGGGTGCGGATAGAAGCTATATGAGTAGAGATTTTTGTGCTAAATTAAGTTGTCCATTGACGCCTTTGGATAGTAAATTTTTACTCGAATTAGCAAATGGTAAATTAATTTCAGCAGATAATATATGTCGGAATCGAGAAATTAAACTGGTTAGCGAAACATTTAAGATTGATTTGATACCAGTAGAGTTAGGGAGTTTTGATGTGATAATCGGTATGGACTGGTTGAAAGAAGTGAAAGCAGAGATCGTTTGTTACAAAAAATGCAATTCGCATTATACGAGAAAAAGGAAAACCCTTAATGGTGTACGGAGAAAAGGGCAACACGAAGCTACATCTTATTAGTAATTTGAAGGCACAAAAACTAATAAGAAAAGGTTGCTATGCTGTTCTAGCACACGTCAAGAAAGTACAAACTGAAGAAAAGAGCATCAATGATGTTCCCATTGCAAAAGAATTCCCCGATGTATTTCCGAAAGAATTACCGGGATTACCCCCACATCGATCCATTGAATTTCAAATAGATCTTGTACCAGGAGCTGCACCAATAGCTCGTGCTCCTTACAGACTCGCACCCAGCGAGATGAAAGAACTACAAAGCCAATTACAAGAACTTTTAGAGCGTGGTTTCATTCGACCAAGCACATCACCGTGGGGAGCTCCTGTTTTGTTTGTCAAGAAGAAAGATGGTACATTCAGGTTGTGTATCGACTACCGAGAGTTGAACAAACTTACCATCAAGAACCGCTACCCACTACCGAGAATCGACGACTTATTTGATCAACTACAAGGCTCGTCTGTTTATTCAAAGATTGACTTACGTTCCGGGTATCATCAAATGCGGGTGAAAGAAGATGATATTCCAAAGACTGCTTTCAGAACACGTTACGGTCATTACGAGTTTATGGTCATGCCGTTTGGTTTAACTAATGCACCAGCTGTGTTCATGGACCTTATGAACCGAGTGTGTGGACCATACCTTGACAAGTTTGTCATTGTTTTCATTGATGACATACTTATTTAATCAAAGAATGACCAAGAACACGGTGAACATTTGAGAAAGGTGTTAGAAGTTTTGAGGAAGGAAGAATTGTAGGCTAAGTTTTCAAAGTGTGCATTTTGGTTGAAAGAAGTTCAATTCCTCGGTCACATAGTGAACAAAGAAGGTATTAAGGTGGATCCGGCAAAGATAGAAACTGTTGAAAAGTGGGAAACCCCGAAAACTCCGAAACACATACACCAGTTTTTAGGACTAGCTGGTTACTACAGAAGGTTCATCCAAGACTTTTCCAGAATAGCAAAACCCTTGACTGCATTAACGCATAAAGGGAAGAAATTTGAATGGAATGATGAACAAGAGAAAGCGTTTCAGTTATTGAAGAAAAAGCTAACTATGGCACCTATATTGTAATTGCCTGAAGGGAATGATGATTTTGTGATTGTGACGCATCAAAGTAAGGTCTCGGTTGTGTATTAATGCAACGAACGAAGGTGATTGCTTATGCGTCTAGACAATTGAAGATTCACGAACAAAATTATACGACGCATGATTTGGAATTAGGCGCGGTTGTTTTTGCATTAAAGACTTGGAGGCACTACTTATATGGGGTCAAATGTATTATATATACCGACCACAAAAGTCTTCAACACATATTTAATCAGAAACAACTGAATATGCGGCAGCGTAGGTGGATTGAATTATTGAATGATTACGACTTTGAGATTCGTTACCACCCGGGGAAGGCAAATGTGGTAGCCGATGCCTTGAGCAGGAAGGACAGAAAACCCATTCGAGTAAAATCTATGAATATAATGATTCATAATAACCTTACTACTCAAATAAAGGAGGCACAACAAGGAGTTTTAAAAGAGGGAAATTTAAAGGATGAAATACCCAAAGGATCGGATAAGCATCTTAATATTCGGGAAGACGGAACCCGGTATAGGGCTGAAAGGATTTGGGTACCAAAATTTGGAGATATGAGAGAAATGGTACTTAGAGAAGCTCATAAAACCAGATACTCAATACATCCTGGAACGGGGAAGATGTACAAGGATCTCAAGAAATATTTTTGGTGGCCGGGTATGAAAGCCGATGTTGCTAAATACGTAGGAGAATGTTTGACGTGTTCTAAGGTCAAAGCTGAGCATCAGAAACCATCAGGTCTACTTCAACAACCCGAAATCTCGGAATGGAAATGGGAAAACATTACCATGGATTTCATCACTAAATTGCCAAGGACTGCAAGTGGTTTTGATACTATTTGGGTAATAGTTGATCGTCTCACCAAATTAGCACACTTCCTGCCAATAAGAGAAGATGATAAGATGGAGAAGTTAGCACGACTGTATTTGAAGGAAGTCATCTCCAGACATGGAATACCAATCTCTATTATCTCTGATAGGGATGGCAGATTTATTTCAAGATTCTGGCAGACATTACAGCAAGCATTAGGAACTCGTCTAGACATGAGTACTGCCTATCATCCACAAACTGATGGGCAGAGCGAAAGGACGATACAAACGCTTGAAGACATACTACGAGCATGTGTTATTGATTTTGGAAACAGTTGGGATCGACATCTACCGTTAGCAGAATTTTCCTACAACAACAGCTACCATTCAAGCATTGAGATGGCGCCGTTTGAAGCACTTTATGGTAGAAAGTGCAGGTCTCCGATTTGTTGGAGTGAAGTGGGGGATAGACAGATTACGGGACCGGAGATTATACAAGAAAATACCGAGAAGATCATCCAAATTCAACAACGGTTGAAAACCGCCCAAAGTCGACAAAAGAGCTACGCTGACATTAAAAGAAAAGATATAGAATTTGAAATTGGAGAGATGGTCATGCTTAAAGTTGCACCTTGGAAAGGCGTTGTTCAATTTGGTAAACGAGGGAAATTAAATCCAAGGTATATTGGACCATTCAAGATTATTGATCGTGTCAGACCAGTAGCTTACCGACTTGAGTTACCTCAACAACTCGCGGCTGTACATAACACTTTCCACGTCTCGAATTTGAAGAAATGTTTTTCTAAAGAAGATCTCACTATTCCGTTAGATGAAATCCAAATCAACGAAAAACTTCAATTCATCGAAGAACCCGTCGAAATAATGGATCGTGAGGTTAAAAGACTTAAGCAAAACAAGATACCAATTATTAAGGTTCGATGGAATGCTCCTAGAGGACCCGAGTTCACCTGGGAGCGTGAAGATCAGATGAAGAAGAAATACCCGCATCTATTTCCAGAAGATTCGTCAACACCTTCAACAGCTTAAAATTTCGGGACGAAATTTATTTAACGGGTAGGTACTGTAGTGACCCGAACTTTTCCATGTTTATATATATTAATTGAGATTGATATTTACATGATTAAATGTTTCCAACATGTTAAGCAATCAAACTTGTTAAGACTTGATTAATTGAAATATGTTTCATATAGACAATTGACCACCCAAGTTGACCGGTGATTCACGAACGTTAAAACTTGTAAAAATTATATGATGACATATATATGGATATATATATAGTTAACATGATATTATGATAAGTAAACATATCATTAAGTATATTAACAATGAACTACATATGTAAAAACAAGACTACTAACTTAATGATTTTTAAACGAGACATATATGTAACGATTATCGTTGTAAAGACATTTAATGTATATATATCATATTAAGAGATATTCATACATGATAATATCATGATAATATTGTTGAGATTTAACAAGTTTGAAACTCTTAAAACCATTTAAGATTATTATCAAAACGGAAGCGTGTAATTACCATTTTAAAACATGTTATACTTTAACCAATTAAAGTTAAATCCCAATTAGGATCAAGTTATGAAATATACTTACAAACTACAAGCAAGAAAAGAGTTTGTACCTACTCTAAGCTTGTTGATAGATGATGATGAAGATGATGATGAATGGAGCTCCAAAACAATGAAACCTCAAGTTGTTATACCCCAAGCTTATCACCAACACCTTGTACTTTGGTTAGGATTTATTGACACTTGAATTTAGCTTCCAAAAACCAAATTAAGAACCCCTTTTCTCCCCTAATACCCCACGGTTTTTACAGCAGAAATGGGAGGAGAAAAATGCAGTTTTTTGATCACTTTTGATGTGTTTGAATGTGTGTTGAGTCTCCAAGAAGTTCAAGTACATATGCACATGGGAATCCTTCAAGTAGCCACTCAAAATGCTAGTCAAATGCATGCATATTTTAGACTCCAATGCCACTCACTCAACAAGTAATATAGAATATGTTTTATAAAAGAATTAGTTTTTATAAAAGTTAGATTTTATAAAATCTAATTTATAAAACTTCCATATAATTTTATGTACATTTTTAATATATAAAGTCCATTTATATAAAATGTAACATAAACTTATTAATTATTTACCTATAAATAATTAAATCCAATATATATAAATTATTCCATAATTTATATATATATATATATACACATCAAGTAATATTTAAGAAAACCATCTTTCTTAAAGTTCAAGTGTTGCGTATTTGATCAATGAACCAATCGTTAAAATCAAATACGAATAAAGGTGTCGGTAAGCCTGTTATTGGGTATGACCCGACTTGGATCAAAACATATTAGCCACGTTAATTTAATATGTCTCTCGGGCATATGAAATACCTTCAATCTCCCACTTGCACGAGAAACATAAGAAATTAATGCAAATGATGGATACAGCCTAACACACCGTCCATCACACCTAATATGTTATGACTTTATGCCATTCAATAACATCATCCCTTTCGAGCTCCCTACTCGAACTGATATATGTAGGTGAATCTTTCATTATTTCCTTTCGTCCTAGATGTCATGTTAAATCCAAGAGATACAGAGTGATCACTCTCTTATAGATTTAACTTTTCAGGCCTTAGACATCTGACTCTCAACGAATAAGAGGGACAAATTCCATCTTGACTACATACGTCCTAGATATACACTTTGTAATATACCTGAGTTCTTCCTTATGTACTACCATGTTTCAGAATAGCAAAGGAAAGAATCAAGGCACAGTACTTGGTGAATATCCGAACCCAATATGTATCTCAGGTCAGAGGATACAATGATATTCGCCTTTACTCAAGATTACATGTGATCAACCACAAAGGCTCTATACAGTAATTCTTGAGAGCGGGTCTTCCAATATTTGTTTCCCACAAATATCTATGAACCTTGGTTGCCACCTTGCCCCACATTCAACCTATGAATGTATACCAATCCGAGTTCATAATAGTCTAAACCTCACACTTGTTCCCACAAATGTGATCGACTACGGAAATTTAGAATAATTGCTTATTCATGGATGAAATATGCAACATAGGAACATAACTCAAATAAATTAACACCATAGTTATATTAATGAGTTTGAATAATTTCGTTCCGGTACAATACATAAAATAGATCATATCCAATCACTAGAATATCGAAGCCCTAATGCACAAACATGTCCCTCATGTTTTGGCCCATGTAAAAGCTTCGTGAGTGGATCCGCAACATTATGATCTGTATGAACTTTGCGAATACATATCTTTCCTTTTTCAACTTCATCCCTAATGTAGTTGAATCTCCGCTCAATGTGACGGGTCTTTTGGTGAGCACGAGGTTCCTTGATTTGAGCAATCGCACCTTCGTTGTCACAAAAGATCACAAGAGGGTCTTGAATGGTAGGGACCACTCCTAAGTCATCGATGAATTTCTTCATCCATGCAGCTTCCTGTGCTGCCAATGATGCGGCAATGTACTCCGATTCTGTAGTGGATAATGCAACAACATCCTGTTTTGAACTCTTCCAAGAGACCGCACCTCCATTTAATGTGAAGACATAGCCGATTGTGATCGAGAGTCATCTCGATCAGTTTGGAAACTCGCGTCCAAGTAACCTTTTACAGCGAGTTCCTCCTCACCAGACCCATATATTAGAAACATATCCTTAGTCCTCCTAAGGTATTTCAATATACTTTTAACAGCAATCCAATGACTGTTTCCTGGGTTATTCTGGTATCTACTTGTCAAGCTTAGAGTGCATGACACATCCGGTCTAGTACATATAATTGCATACATGATAGACCCAATAGCAGATGCGTATGGGACTTTCTTCATTCTCTCTTGTTCATCTTTCGTGGTAGGACACTGAGATGAACTGAGAACGGTTCCTCTTTGAATAGGTACCAAACCTTTCTTAGAGTTTTCCATCTTAAACCTTTTCAAGATTTTGTCAATGTATGTACTTTGACTTAAACCTATCAATCTCTTGGATCTATTCCTATAGATCCCAATCCCCAATATGTATTGTGCTTCTCCAAGATCCTTAATGGAGAAGCAACCTTTTAGCCAAGTTTTGACCTCTTGCATTGTGGTTATATCATTCCCAAACAATAATATATCATCCACATATAGCACAAGGAACATTATAGAGCTCCCACTAGCCTTCTTGTATACACAAGCTTCATCACCATTTTTAATGAAGCCAAATTTCTTTGCCTCTTCATTAAAACGATGATTCCACATTCTAGATGCTTGTTTCAATCCGTAGATTGATTTCTTTAACTTGCATACCCTTTTAGGATATTTTGGATCAACAAAACCTTCAGGCTGGACCATATAGACATCTTCCATAAGATATCCATTTAGGAAAGCAGTTTTGACATCCATTTGCCATATTTCGTAATCATAATGAGCGGCAATGGCAAATAATATCCTTATAGACTTCAGCATTGCCACAGGCGAAAAGGTTTCATCATAATCAACCCCTTGAGTTTGAGTGAAACCTTTTGCAACAAGTCTAGCTTTATATGTATCCAAGTTTCCATGTATGTCGGTTTTCATCTTGAAAAGCCATTTACAATCAACTAGCCTAGAGCCAGGAGGTTGAGCAACAAGTTCCCAAACTTGGTTGTCATACATGGATTGCATCTCAGCGTTCATGGCTTCCTGCCATTTATCTTTATCAATCCTTGATAAAGCATCTTGGTAGTTTGTTGGTTCATCCAAATCAACCGCATAGCAACCATCTATGAGAAACCCATATCTCTCAGGAGGATTGCTAATCCTACCAGATCTACGAATGTCTTGTGTATTTTGATCATCCATTTGATCACTCTCAACATTTTCATGTTGAGTGCTAGTGTCAACCAATTGTGTATCATCTACTTGATCTTGAACCTCTTCAAGATCTATCTTCCTTTCACTATTTCCTTCCATTAGGAACTTAGTTTCAAGGAATTCCGCCTTCCGAGCAACAAATACATTCTGCTCGGATGGATCATAGAAATAATATCCCATATTATCCTTGGGATATCCTATGAAGATACACTTCGTGGATCGAGCATTCAACTTATTAGGGACGTAACGCTTAGGATAAGCTTCACATCCCCATACCTTTAAGTATGATAGAGATGGAGGTTTTCCAAACCACATCTCATGAGGTGTTCGTTCCACTTTCTTGGTTGGGGCCATATTTAAAATACGAGCCGCAGAGCATAGACAATAACCCCAAAATGATAGAGGTAACGAGCTTCTTGCCATCATAGATCGAACCATATCCATTAGGGTTCGGTTTCTCCTTTCGGACAATCCATTAAGCTGAGGTGTTCCGGGTGGAGTAAGTTGTGAGATAATCCCACAACTCCTAAGATGATCTTGGAAAGCATCGCTTAGGTATTCACCTCCTCTATCGGTACGAAGTACCTTGATTGTCTTATTGAGTTGATTTTGTACTTCGTTTTGATATTCCTTGAATGCTTCAAAAGTTTCGTCCTTGTGTCTTAATAAGTAGACATATCCGAAACGACTGAAGTCATCAATGAAAGTAACGAAGTATCTTTCAACATTCCTAGCTATGGGCTTAAAGGGTCCACATACATCCGAATGTATTAATTCCAATAAGTCCTTAGCCCTTTCATAGGTCCCTTTGAAAGGTGCTTTAGTCATTTTGCCTTGTAAACAAGATTCACATACATCAAATGAGTCAAGTTCATTTGATTTCAAAAGTCCATTCTTTTGAAGTGTATGTATTCGATTCTTGTTTATGTGACCAAGGCGACAATGCCATAAGTAGGAATCACTCAAATCCCTTTTGAGTTTCTTGGTGCTAGTATGGTATATTGAGCTACTAGATGATGCATCATCATGAACCAATTCATAAATTCCATTTGAAGGCGAAGCCTTGAAATAGAATACATTATCTAAATAAACATGGATATCATCATTAACAAAATTAAGATTAAAACCACATTGTTTTAAGCGAGAAATAGAAATAATGTTTCTACACAAATCCGGAGCATACAAAACATTTTCTAAAATAAGTTCCAATCCGCTTGGAAGCTTCAAAACAAAATCTCCTTGAGCTTTAACATGCACCTTTGCACCATTGCCCATATAGAGACTTGATGTTCCCGCCATATGATCACTTCTTTTGAACCCCTGCAATGAATTGCAAATGTGAGTTCCACATCCAGTGTCTAATACCCATGTATTAGAAGAAGTAATACTAAGCTCTATATATACCATATATACATTACCTGAGGTTTGCCCTGCATCCCTCTTGTCCTTCAACTCCTTAAGATAGACCGGACAATTTCGTTTCCAATGACCCATCTCACCGCAACCGAAACATGGGTCTTCCTTGGGGTTTGCCTTCTCGGCTACCTTTTGCTTCTTTGCCTTGTTGATGGTTGGGGTAACCATCTTCCCCTTCCCTTTGCCTTGATAGGCGGGTCCTTTTCTCTTAGCCACCTTTGGCTTAGAGGTCTTACCTTTGGATCCACCTTGATCGATTGTTAACACGGGTAAAGCCCTTTTACCCATGCTAGTTTCTGCCGTTCTAAGCATACCGTGAAGCTCACCTATGCTCTTATCCATCCCATTCATATTGTAATTAATTACAAATTGATCAAACCTTTTTGATAGGGAGTTAAGGATAAGATCGGTGGCTAACTCATTAGATATGTTTAGGTTAAGACGGTTAGCATGATCGATAAGGCTTTTCATCTTAAGTACATAAGATGAAACCGATTGGGTATCGTCCATACGACAAGCATGTAGCGCCCGAACCGTTTCGAATCGCTCGACACGCGCTTGTTGAAGGAACATCTCCTTCAATTGTGTTATCATGTCGTATGCACTATGATGCTCGAAATCCTTTTGGAGTTCGGGAATCATAGTCCCAAGCATTAGGCATGAGACTTGAAGGGAGTCGTGGCAATACTTATCGTAAAAGGCCATTGCCTCCTCATCATCCTCATCCGGTTGATCGGGAATGGGGTCCTCAAGTACATACGCTTTATCCTCTTGTTTGAGGACAATCCGAAGATTGCGGAACCAATCCATAAAGTTGGTATGGTTGAGTTTGTCTTTCTCTAAGAGAGACCTTAATGATAGGTGGTTTAGATTAAGTGGTGCGTTTGGAATGTTGTTGTTGTTATTGGCGGCCATCTACAAAATTAACAAAGTTCGTTTAAGTATCGATTTTAATTTAACATTCAATACCCTTTAAATCAAATTGAATTATTAAATTCTAGAATCCAACGGTAAACCAAATTTCGGTTAGGTGACCTTTATCCCGCAATTTGATTTAGCTAGGTAGTCAATAAATGACAATTGCAATCCATTTGCAACTTCTAGAGTATGGGATCATGCAATCCTTTTGCATGGCATATTTATCCCATCAACGCCTATTTGTTCCTCATGCTTCGGTGACCCTAAGTTCATGATTCCTAAATCAAGTCGTCCTACTTGTATAGACTTGTAAATTTAACATACATGTGGTTAGGTGACCTTTATCCCACAAGCATGCGAAATTTACCTTAATCATATTAGTTTGCTCATAATGGTTAGGTGACCTTTATCCCATCATGAGTTCCCTAATACTTTTAAGTGTCACACAATAGGATGGCGTTTAACTTGTTTACCTTGTTAATAAGGGATTTTGAGTTTTCGTTAATTCTAGTTTGAGAAAACTTTGCACCATACACCAACATGCATTTAGTGTATGGTTTATTTGAAAATCCATTTTCATGTTATGTAATAAAGCCAATTTTATTACTTTGATATAAACTATTTTATATGTATGATCCTTATCATGTTCTTAATAACCGATTATTAATGTCCTTTTAGCCATTTTTAATTTAACCATTTAAATTGACGTTTTGCATGTCGTTAATAATGTCAATTTTAACCAATTTAAATTGCCATTTTAGTTTGTTGTTAACTTGTGTGATTAACTTGTAGCATACAAACATACAATCCACAATCATACAAGAAATTAAAACAACCACGCATGCAAAACAAAGATGTTCACAATCTAGCCATTTTGGTAGGCATTTGTTTAGCCGAAAACAAATGCCACCGGTTAAGGGGTTATAACACAAAGTTAGAGATTTCAAAATCTCCCACTCAATCTTGCATCCAAATGCTTCTTCATGTGTTCTTCAAGTCTTCATCATCTTCATCATTTTACAAAATATATCCTAATACATTTTGTCTAGAAAATGAAAATACAACCTAATCTATTTTACATACCAAATATAAAATAAATTACATAACCAAATGAATATTATTACAAACCAATTGAATAAATATTATTACAAACCATAAGAATGAATTAAATCAACCAAACATACATGCAACCATACACAAGGTCAAGGCTAAGATTGTGAACAACATGCAACCAAAATTTGAACCAAATAAAAGAGCCCAAAACCCATTTTGGGACTCCTATAATTCGGCCCAAAATTCACACCTACCCAAAACCATAAATTTTTGCATTTTACAATCATGCATGTACATAAAATGCAAAGTTATGGTGAGTTCAAAAACCATCTCGAAGCATATTTCAACAACTTCGGCTCTGATACCATTGTTGAGATTTAACAAGTTTGAAACTCTTAAAACCATTTAAGATTATAATCAAAAATGAAGCGTGTAATTACCATTTTAAAACATGTTATACTTTAACCAATTAAAGTTAAATCCCAATTAGGATCAAGTTATGAAATATACTTACAAACTACAAGTAAGAAAAGAGTTTGTACCTACTCTAAGCTTGTTGATAGATGATGATGAAGATGATGATGAATGGAGCTCCAAAACAATGAAACCTCAAGTTGTTATACCCCAAGCTTATCACCAACACCTTGTACTTTGGTTAGGATTTATTGACACTTGAATTTAGCTTCCAAAAACCAAATTAAGAACCCCTTTTCTCCCCTAATACCCCACGGTTTTTACAGCAGAAATGGGAGGAGAAAAATGCAGTTTTTGATCACTTTTGATGTGTTTGAATGTGTGTTGAGTCTCCAAGAAGTTCAAGTACATATGCACATGGGAATCCTTCAAGTAGCCACTCAAAATGCTAGTCAAATGCATGCATATTTTAGACTCCAATGCCACTCACTCAACAAGTAATATAGAATATGTTTTATAAAAGAATTAGTTTTTATAAAAGTTAGATTTTATAAAATCTAATTTATAAAACTTCCATATAATTTTATGTACATTTTTAATATATAAAGTCCATTTATATAAAATGTAACATAAACTTATTAATTATTTACCTATAAATAATTAAATCCAATATATATAAATTATTCCATAATTTATATATATATATATATATATACACATCAAGTAATATTTAAGAAAACCATCTTTCTTAAAGTTCAAGTGTTGCGTATTTGATCAATGAACCAATCGTTAAAATCAAATACGAATAAAGGTGTCGGTAAGCCTGTTATTGGGTATGACCCGACTTGGATCAAAACATATTAGCCACGTTAATTTAATATGTCTCTCGGGCATATGAAATACCTTCAAATATAATAATTTAAAATCTCATTTGATATTATAAACATTGGGTTAACAACATTTAACAAGATCGTTAACCTAAAGGTTTCAAAACAACACTTACATGTAACGACTAACGATGACTTAACGACTTAGTTAAAATGTATATACATGTAGTGTTTTAATATGTATTTATACACTTTTGAAAGACTTCAATACACTTATTAAAATACTTCTAATTAACAAAAATTCTTACAATTACATCCTCGTTCAGTTTCATCAACAATTCTACTCGTATGCACCCGTATTCGTACTCGTACAATACACAGCTTTTAGATGTATGTACTATTGGTATATACACTCCAATGATCAGCTCTTAGCAGCCCATGTGAGTCACCTAACAAATGTGGGAACCATCATTTGGCAACTAGCATGAAATATCTCATAAAATTACAAAAATATGAGTAATCATTCATGACTTATTTACATGAAAACAAAATTACATATCCTTTATATCTAATCCATACACCAATGACCAAAAACACCTACAAACACTTTCATTCTTCAATTTTATTCATCTAATTGATCTCTCTCAAGTTCTATCTTCAAGTTCTAAGTGTTCTTCATATATTCTACAAGTTCTAGTTACATAAAATCAAGAATACTTTCAAGTTTGCTAGCTCACTTCCAATCTTGTAAGGTGATCATCCAACCTCGAGAAATCTTTGTTTCTTACAGTAGGTTATCATTCTAATACAAGGTAATAATCATATTCAAACTTTGGTTCAATTTCTATAACTATAACAATCTTATTTCAAGTGATGATCTTACTTGAACTTGTTTTCGTGTCATGATTCTGCTTCAAGAACTTCGAGCCATCCAAGGATCCGTTGAAGCTAGATCCATTTTTATCTTTTCCAATAGGTTTATACAAGGAAATTAAGGTAGTAATGATGTTCATAACATCATTCGATTCATATATATAAAGCTATCTTATTCGAAGGTTTAAACTTGTAATCACTAGAACAAAGTTTAGCTAATTCTAAACTTGTTCGCAAACAAAAGTTAATCCTTCTAACTTGACTTTTAAAATCAACTAAACACATGTTATATATCTATATGATATACTAACTTAATGATTTAAAACCTGGAAACACGAAAAACACCGTAAAACTGGATTTACGCCGTCGTAGTAACACCGCGGGCTGTTTTGGGTTAATTAATTAAAAACTATGATAAACTTTGATTTAAAAGTTGTTATTCTGAGAAAATGATTTTTATTATGAACATGAAACTATATCCAAAAATTATGGTTAAACTCAAAGTGGAAGTATGTTTTCTAAAATGGTCATCTAGACGTCGTTCTTTCGACTGAAATGACTACCTTTACAAAAACGACTTGTAAGTTATTTTTCTGACTATAAACCTATACTTTTTCTGTTTAGATTCATAAAATAGAGTTCAATATGAAACCATAGCAATTTGATTCACTCAAAACGGATTTAAAATGAAGAAGTTATGGGTAAAACAAGAATGGATAATTTTTCTCATTTTAGCTACGTGAAAATTGGTAACAAATCTATTCCAACCATAACTTAATCAACTTGTATTGTATATTATGTAATATTGAGATACCATAGACACGTATACAATGTTTCGACCTATCATGTCTACACATCTATATATATTTTGGAACAACCATAGACACTCTATATGTGAATGTTGGAGTTAGCTATACAGGGTTGAGGTTGATTCCAAAATATATATAGTTTGAGTTGTGATCAATACTGAGATACGTATACACTGGGTCGTGGATTGATTCAAGATAATATTTATCGATTTATTTCTGTACATCTAACTGTGGACAACTAGTTGTAGGTTACTAACGAGGACAGCTGACTTAATAAACTTAAAACATCAAAATATATTAAAAGAGTTGTAAATATATTTTGAACATACTTTGATATATATGTATATATTGTTATAGGTTCGTGAATCAACCAGTGGCCAAGTCTTACTTCCTGACGAAGTAAGAATCTGTGAAAGTGAGTTATAGTCCCACTTTTAAAATCTAATATTTTTGGGATGAGAATACATGCAGGTTTTATAAATGATTTACAAAATAGACACAAGTACGTGAAACTACATTCTATGGTTGAATTATCGAAATCGAATATGCCCCTTTTTATTAAGTCTGGTAATCTAAGAATTAGGGAACAGACACCCTAATTGACGCGAATCCTAAAGATAGATCTATTGGGCCTAACAAACCCCATCCAAAGTACCGGATGCTTTAGTACTTCGAAATTTATATCATATCCGAAGGGTGTCCCGGAATGATGGGGATATTCTTATATATGCATCTTGTTAATGTCGGTTACCAGGTGTTCACCATATGAATGATTTTTATCTCTATGTATGGGATGTGTATTGAAATATGAAATCTTGTGGTCTATTATTATGATTTGATATATATAGGTTAAACCTATAACTCACCAACATTTTTGTTGACGTTTTAAGCATGTTTATTCTCAGGTGATTATTAAGAGCTTCTGCTGTCGCATACTTAAATAAGGACAACATTTGGAGTCCATGCTTGTATGATATTGTGTAAAAACTGCATTCAAGAAACTTATTTTGTTGTAACATATTTGTATTGTAAACCACTATGTAATGGTCGTGTGTAAACAGGATATTTTAGATTATCATTATTTGATAATCTACGTAAAGCTTTTTAAACCTTTATTGATGAAATAAAGGTTATGGTTTGTTTTAAAATGAATGCAGTCTTTGAAAAACATCTCATATAGAGGTCAAAACCTCGCAACGAAATCAATTAATATGGAACGTTTTTAATCAATAAGGATGGGACATTTCATGAACCGTGTATTTTTGAAAACAGAAAGTATTTACGTCTTTTCCAGATAATATGTAATTTGTTTTAATGACACGTGACATCAGTTTGTACAAATGTTAATATCGTATTTAAATAATATAATGCTTCAACCACATATGTTAAAAAAAAATTTAGCGGTGTCACAAAGTCTAACACCAAGACAGCAAGTCTAACAGTGGAAGCAACAACGTCTAAGCACCTGAGAAATACACGCTTAAGAAGTCAACACGAATGTTGGTGAGCTATAGTTTGTTTGTAATCAGTAATGTAATGTAGACCACGAGATTTCGTATTCAAACAGTATGAAAAGTATATGCTTATCCGTGGGCACCCGGTAACTAACTTAACGTAATAATAATACCCCCTAAAAGTACACTTGGCGAGTGCATATGTCCTCGAAGTATCAAACACCCATTAAATGCTAGTGTGACTAGACCGAGTGGGGATGTCAAACCCTATGGTTCCATATCTAATATTCGCGTTCACTAGTTCAAAAACCAATGATTAAACGTTACCGTGCTAAGGGGAATGTTTATGCCGTTATATAACCCACACATATATAAATTTTAAGTACTCGTGTCTAGTATGTAAAACATAAAAAGCGCATGTATTCTCAGTCCCAAAAATAGTAAAGTAAAAAGGAAAGCTATAACTCACAGTGATAAATGCGGTAAAGTCGATATGCAAAGTATGCAAGTAGTAAGTCGGTCCGAAAGGTCGTTAACCTAAGTCAAAGGTCACTAGGTCAGTATGTTGTCCTAAAAGGTTTAAAAGTGCATAAATTAAGTTTAAGTGTCATCATCAACATCATCATCATCATCATCATCATTATCATCATTCATCAACACTAAGGTAAGTTTAACAAGAATAGAGATCGAAACAATAGGCTGACTTCGGACATCTGTTATGACCTCTATACAAATCGAAAAGACGTGTAGTCAGTGTCCACAGATCCGTATGTGAGTTCTCTAACCGTTGACCAATTTTCAGAACCTAACTCATCTTCGTTTGACCGTGGAGATGGTCTAAGTGCGAGTAGGTCAGAAATTTCAGCACAACATTACAAAGACGTAGTGACTTTCGGAAGGCTATAAATCTTAAACCGTATATCGGATTAAGTCAAGGCCTAAACGAAAAGTCATATAATCGAAACGAAATATCTAAAAATTAATTTTTCAGAAGCCCAGGTGTAACGACCCGCACTTTTTCGATCATTCTATACTTATAAGATTAATATTTACATAAATTAAACCTTGCCAACATGATAAGCAATCCAAATTGTTGAGACTTATATTTCCGAAAAGAGTTTTACACAACGTTTGACCGTCTAGTTTGACCGATGATATCACGAACTATACAATATATGATAATTATACGTTTGTGTATATATATGTATATATACATATTTAACATGATTAAGGAATGTTTTAATACCTCATTTTATATTAATAACAACAAGTTATATGTGTATTTTGAAACTACTAACTTAAGTTTTCAAAACGATAACTATACGTAACGTTATTTGACATAAATACTTAAGACATATAATGTTTATACATATATTGTATAAGTAATGTATTTAATCACTTTTAAGAACTTAAATACATAAAATCATATAAGTGTATTCACAAAAGATAGCTATATTTGAATCCTCATTCCATTTTTCACAAAATTTCTATACGTATACCTAGAGTATTTGTACTCGTATCATACCAAGCTTCTATACGTATTTACTATTGGTATATACACATCAAATCACCACCTAACCAGCCCTTATTCATGCCTTATGTATAAGGTAATTACTTTTGAATCATTGCAAGACTAATTACAAAAATACAAACTAAAATTTTGTCATGTTATCCTTAAAGATCACATTTTTAGGAGTATATATGTATCATCATTTTTGATTCATTTTTACTTCAATCTCTTAACTAAAAACACACACTCTTTCTTACTCTCTAAACTCCATAACAATCCATCAAAGTTCCATAAAGATCTAGCTTCAAAAACCATACTAAAACACCATAAGAAAACCATACAAAAACACTTCAAGAAAACCCTCCAAGAACACCAACTTACTTCCAATCTTTCATCCACTTCTATCACCCTTTTGATTCTAGCTTCTTACTCCTCTTTTACAGCAAACTTATCCAAGGAACTTGAGGTAGAATCTATATTCATAACCTTATTCGATTCATATATATATAGCTATCTTATTTTGTGGTACAAAAGTTTAACAACAAGAACATAGTTTGAATGTTTTCAAACTTGTTTGCAAACTAAATAGATCCTTCTAACTTAACTTTTAAAATACTTCAAGACATGTAACATAACTTATTTATATGTTAATTTAACAAGGTAAAACTTGGTTTTTCAAAGTATAAGTATTTTTGGAAAAATGGTCATTAAATGATTTTGTTGTAACAAAATGTTTAACTTCATATGTTTCACTAAACTTTCACTTATGCCGTATGATTTTGAATACAAACCAAGGTATTTACAGTTCATAGTCTTAAAGAAGAACTCGATCCAAGAAGATGGCAATTTGAATCAACGAAAACGGACTTGTAACGAAGAAACTATGACCGAAACAAAATTGGCTATCCTAGACATTTTCAACTTCGGAATTCATTGGAAAAATTTACATAAAATCACATACTTCTAAGATAACATGATATTTTATATATATGTACTCATAATTCAATTTCATATGGTTCAGGATCACCCGTAAGCAATACGAGAAGATTAATCATAAGATCCCATGATTGTACGCAACACGTCATTTGACAACACCGGTACTTTATGTACGCAACACGTCATTTGACAACACCGGTACCATGGGTCAAGATTAATCTCGACCAATACATATACGATGGGGGTATTTATTTATTTGTTGGGGGTTTTGTTTATTGCGGGTATATTAAACATCTAAAAATGAACCATTAAAATTGAATTACTAACATCGGAATGCTAACTACGGACTAAGGAAATATTCAAAATATTAAAAGTATAACAAGTATATATATATATAACGTTTGTTTTAAAATGAAAACATATTGATATATTATATATGGATAGGTTCGTGATATCAACCGGAAGACCGAGTCAAAATATATATATCATCAAGACAAGGGTGAGTATATAGTCCCACTTTTAAACTCTAAATATTTCGGGATGAGAATACATGTATTTTATGTTTTACGATATGGACACAAGTAACTGAAAAATATGTTCTACGTTGAGTTGTACCACTGGCATACTTCCCTGTAGCTTGGTAACTAATATTTACAGCGGTATTGTAAACGCGAATCCTGTTGATAGATCTATCGGGCCTGACAACCCCAACCGGACTGGACGACCAGTATTCAACGGTTGCACAGTACTTCGTTTTGTGACTACACTTGGTACGGTGTAGTAAGATTTCATATTAAAGGGAATATGCGACGTGAAAATGTTAAGTATGGTTACCAAGTGCTCAACCACTTAGAATACTTTTATTAAACTGTTTATATACGAAATTTTGTGGTCTATATATATATTGCTGCCGGCATTAAACCTATATCTCACCAACTTTATGTTGACCTTTTAAAACATGTCTATTCTCAGGTGATTTCTAAAGCTTCCGCTGCATCATGTTGGATCTAACCAGGATCTTGCGTACGCATGTTTGTGTCAAAAATAAAACTGCATATCCGAGATGTTGTATTGTAAAATATGCTAGAAACCGTGTTGTTGTCATCATTTGTAAAGTTTGTAAGTCGAAGATTATCGCTAAACGTTAATCTTCTTTTTATTGTCTTAAGCTTGTAACAAAAATAATGGTTATGGTTTGTAATGTATAATATATGCAGTTTTCTTTCAAAAATGTCTCATATAGAGGTCAATACCTCGCAATGAAATCATACGTTATCTAACGCGTTCTTATGGTAAAGGACGGGTTATGACATGTGGTATCAGAGCGTTGGTCTTAGCGAACCAGGTTTGCATTAGTGTGTCTAACCAAGAAGTCGTTAGGATACATTAGTAAAGTCTGGACTTTGACCGGGTCTGATTTTAAAAACCATTGCTTATCACTGTTGGTTAAAAATTTATATGTAAATATTATGTAAGTACTAATGGGTTAGTTGTTATGTGATAGATGTCGGGCTCGAAACTTATTATCACATTCAGCGACTCCGAATCAGAACCTTCAGATTGTGTTTCAGTCATTAACATATCCGATGACGAAAGTGGTATTTTTGGGGAAGACTCACAATTTCCGGATGAACCAACTATAGAAATATCGGAAAGTGAACCCGAGGAGGAAAGTGAACCCGAGGAGGAAAGTGAACCCGAGGAAGAAATACAGGAAATTACAAAAGACGAGTTCGAACTAGGAAAGAAACGAAAGGCTAATGAATTAGAAAATCCAAATCCCGAGTTTAATGAGAATGAAGTGGCACCAATTCCACTCAACACTACCACCCCTATCCCCGCTATTCCTATTAGTGCTATCCCCGCATCTAGTTCTTCGGCTCCTCAGCCAAAACGTAGGGAGACAGCTAGGATTCGCGTTGGGGGATTCCCTGGACATAAATGTTTTGGGAAATAGATCAAACGATGCGCTGCCGAATTAAACCATGGAATCAAATAATGTTTTGTATAATATTATTAGTGTGGTTTGTTTAATGTTCGATGTAAGATAAGCATATGTAAAATAGCGAAGTATGAAATGCAATAATTTTCCATGGTTAAGTATTATTTAGATTGTAGTAATTGGTTCTGTACTAAGCTATTAAGTATGAACATTAACGGGTAGGTACTACCCTAGATATAATTATAAAACGCTAATAAGAAGAAAATGCTTTTATAATAATACCTGGTTCATATTATTAACAAGCTATAAATGTACTATAAATACACACTACATCTATAATATTCCATGTGAATAATTATTTTCTTTCATTAGGAAATGGCGCGATTGAATCGAATGACGGAACAAGAACTCGAGGAACTCATCAACCAGCGAGTGAACGACAGAATGTTATGGGTTGAGGCTGCAAGAGCTGCTGCAGTTAACCCAAATCCTCGTGTAGGATGCTCCTACAAGACGTTTCAAGCTTGCAAGCCCTCATCATTCAGTGGAACGGAAGGACCGATCGGTTTAACCCGATGGATAGAAAAGATGGAGACGGTGTTCAAAATCAGTGGTTGTGATGAAAAAGACATGACCAAGTTTGCATCGTGCACTTTACAAGATAGTGCACTCACATGGTGGAAGAATTATGTGAAGGCGGTAGGAGGAGATGTAGCTTATGATACTCCATGGGAAGAATTCAAAGCGATGATAATCACCGAGTATTGTCCAAGGAATGAGGTTATTAAGTTAGAAGATGAGTTACGAAGTTTGAAGGTGGTTGGTACTGAAATCACCAACTACAATCAGCGATTCATGGAATTGGTTTTACTATGTCCTGAATTGGTTCCAACCGAAGCACGGAAGATTGAAATGTACAAAGGTGGTTTGCCCAAAAAGGTCAAGGCAAACGTTACGGCGTCGAAACCTAAGACAATTCATGAAGCTATAACCATGGCGAACGAGTTAATGGATCAGGTCATTCTGGATAAGAAAGCATTCACTACTGAGGTGAAGGTATCGAGTAACAAAAGGAAGTGGAACGGAAATTATGATCGAGGTTACCAACAGCAATCTTTTAAGAAACCAGAAACCCCGAAAGGTGCGGGTAGCGGTTCAGGCTTTGGTTACAAAGGACAAAGTCCTTTATGCAACCGTTGTCACAAACATCACTTTGGTTACTGTAGTGTGTTGTGCACCAAATGCAATCGACAGGGACATCTTGCTGAAGATTGTAAGGCTCTCGTTACAAATGCAAATGGTAACAAGACTCCTGCCACCAACGCAAATAGAACTGCTTTGGCTAACATTACTTGTTTTGGGTGTGGAAAACAAGGTCATTATAAGAGCCAGTGCCCGAATCAGAATGGCGGACCTGCACGTGGAAGAGCGTTTGTTATTAATGCTAGAGAGGCACGAGAAGACCCGGAGCTTGTTACGGGTACGTTTACCATTAATAACTTATCAGCATCTATTTTATTTGATACTGGCGCCGATAGAAGTTATGTGTGTAAAAATTTTTACACTAAATTGAATTGTTCATCATTACCTCTAGATGCTAAGTACTTGATTGAGTTAGCTAATGGTAAACTAATTAAAGCCGATAAAATTTGTCGTGGTTGTGAAATAAATCTAGCCGGAGAAACGTTTAAAATCGACTTAATACCCGTAGAATTAGGAGGTTTTGATGTAATAGTCGGCATGGACTGGATGTCCAAAATAGGAGCGGAAGTTGTTTGTGCCAAGAAGGCAATTCGTATTCCTGGTAAGGATAAAATACCGGTGATGATTTATGGAGAGAAGGGTAATTCAAAGCTAAAACTCATTAGCTGTTTGAAAGCCAAGAAGTGTTTAGAAAAGGGATGTTACGCTATTTTAGCACATGTTAATAAAGTCGAAAAGCAAGAAAAGTGCATCAACGACGTGCCTGTGGCAAGAGATTTTCCTGAAGTTTTTCCGGAAGAATTGCCGGGATTACCTCCATTTAGATCGGTAGAATTTCAAATAGATTTAGTACCAGGAGCTGCACCAGTGGCTCGTGCTCCATATAGACTTGCACCGTCCGAGTTAAAAGAACTTCAAAGTCAGTTAAAAGAATTACTGGACCGTGGATTCATACGACCGAGTACTTCACCGTGGGGAGCTCCAATTTTGTTTGTTAAGAAGAAAGATGGATCTTTTAGGATGTGTATAGACTATCGTGAATTAAATAAGTTAACTATCAAGAATCGGTATCCACTACCGAGGATTGATGACTTATTTGATCAATTGCAAGGATCATGTGTTTATTCGAAAATCGACTTAAGATCGGGCTATCATCAACTACGCGTCAAAGAAGAGGATATTCCGAAAACTGCTTTTCGGACACGTTATGGTCATTACGAATTTTTGGTTATGCCGTTTGGATTGACGAATGCGCCAGCTGTATTCATGGACCTCATGAATCGAGTTTGTAGTCCGTATTTAGATAAGTTTGTTATCGTTTTCATTGATGATATTCTTATCTATTCCAAGAGTGAGCAAGAGCATGAAGAGCATGTAAGGTTGATATTAGAGTTGTTAAGAAAAGAACAACTTTATGCTAAATTTTCTAAGTGTGCTTTCTGGTTGAAAGAAGTGAAATTTCTTGGTCACGTTGTTAATAGCGAAGGAATTCAGGTTGATCCAGCAAAAACTGAAGCTATTGAAAAATGGGAGACTCCTAAGACACCAACACAGATACGCCAATTTTTGGGTTTAGCCGGTTATTATAGAAGGTTTATTCAAGATTTTTCCCGAATAGCTAAGCCGTTGACAGCGTTAACGCAAAAAGGGAAGAAATATGAATGGACCTCGGAGCAGGAGAACGCATTTCAAATACTGAAGAAGAAGTTAACTACGGCGCCTATATTATCGTTACCAGAAGGGAACGATGATTTTGAAATATATTGTGACGCTTCGCGACAAGGTTTTGGTTGTGTTCTTATGCAACGGAAGAAAGTTATTGCATTTGCATCCCGACAATTGAAGATTCACGAGCGAAATTATACGACGCATGATCTAGAATTGGGAGCAGTCGTGTTTGCATTGAAGATGTGGAGACACTACTTGTATGGGGTTAAATTCACTGTGTTTACTGATCATAAAAGCCTTCAACATATTTTTGATCAGAAACAATTGAACATGAGGCAACGTAGGTGGGTCGAGTTAATAAACGACTATGATTGTGAAATTCGTTATCATCCCGGGAAGGCGAACGTGGTGGCTGATGCTTTAAGCAGAAAGGAACGAGAACCAATTCGAGTTCGAGCAATGAATATAAAAATTCGCATGAACCTCAACTCACAAATCAAAGAAGTTCAACGAGAAGCACTTACTAAAGAAAATAAAGGAAATGAAATAATGAAGAAGTATGAGAAGCAACTCGTTATGCGGGAAGATGGAATTCGATATTTTGCAAATCGTATTTGGGTACCGAAGTTGGGTGGATTAAGGAAGTTGATATTGAACGAGGCACATAAGACAAGATA
The DNA here is from genome assembly GCF_046630445.1 of Rutidosis leptorrhynchoides. Classification (NCBI taxonomy): domain Eukaryota; kingdom Viridiplantae; phylum Streptophyta; class Magnoliopsida; order Asterales; family Asteraceae; genus Rutidosis; species Rutidosis leptorrhynchoides. Next base: position 350,654,966 of record NC_092333.1, on the reverse strand, counting down.
TTCGATACATCCTGGAGTTGGAAAGATGTATCAAGATCTTAAGACACGTTATTGGTGGCCTAATTTAAAAACAGACGTTGCAACATATGTTGGGGAGTGTTTAACTTGTTCCAAGGTTAAAGCAGAACACCAAAAGCCGTCAGGGTTACTTCAACAACCAGAAATCCAAGAATGGAAATGGGATGGTATTACCATGGATTTCATCACGAAGTTACCAAAGACTGCCTGGGGATACGACACCATTTGGGTGATTGTTGATCGTCTCACCAAGTCTGCACATTTCTTGCCTATAAAGGAAACAGATAGAATGGAGAAACTATTACGATTGTATATAAAGGAAGTTGTTTCAAGGCATGGAATACCTATTTCCATTATATCCGATCGTGATAGTAGATTTACCTCAAAGTTTTGGCAATCACTACAGGAGGCACTAGGAACTCGTTTGGATATGAGTACCGCATATCATCCGCAGACCGACGGGCAGAGTGAAAGAACAATTCAGACTCTTGAAGACATGCTCAGGGCATGTGTGATCGATTTTGGAAACGGATGGGATAAATATCTACCGTTAGCAGAATTCTCGTATAATAATAGTTATCATGCGAGCATTGGAGCTGCGCCATTCGAAGCATTGTATGGAAGGAAGTGTAGATCTCCTATCTGTTGGAATGAAGTAGGAGATCGACAATTAACTGGTCCCGAGATCATACACGAAACGACCGAGAAGATAGTACAAATCAAGGAGAGATTGAAAACAGCCCGTAGTCGCCAAAAGAGCTACGCTGATGTCCGAAGGAAACCATTAGAGTTTCAGATCGGGGACATGGTTATGCTAAAGGTGTCACCTTGGAAAGGTGTAATACGCTTCGGAAAAAGGGGTAAACTGAACCCAAGGTACGTAGGCCCGTTTAAGATCATCGAACGCATTGGACCGGTAGCTTATCGACTCGAGTTACCGCAACAACTCGCCGGAGTACATAATACCTTTCACGTCTCGAACCTTAAGAAGTGTCTTGCAAAGGAAAACCTCACCATTCCTCTTGAAGAAATCCATGTCGACGAGAAACTACAATTCGTCGAAGAACCAATCGAAATCATGGACCGTGAAGTTAAAAAACTCAAACAGAGCAATATACCGATTGTTAAGGTTCGTTGGAATGCTAGACGAGGTCCTGAGTTTACTTGGGAACGAGAGGATCAGATGAAACGAAAGTATCCGCACTTGTTTCTCGATAACGCAAAATAGGTACAATTTTAAAATTTCGGGACGAAATTTATTTAACGGGGAGGTAATGTAACGACCCGCACTTTTTCGATCATTCTATACTTATAAGATTAATATTTACATAAATTAAACCTTGCCAACATGATAAGCAATCCAAATTGTCGAGACTTATATTTCCGAAAAGAGTTTTACACAACGTTTGACCGTCTAGTTTGACCGATGATATCACGAACTATACAATATATGATAATTATACGTTTGTGTATATATATGTATATATACATATTTAACATGATTAAGGAATGTTTTAATACCTCATTTTATATTAATAACAACAAGTTATATGTGTATTTTGAAACTACTAACTTAAGTTTTCAAAACGATAACTATACGTAACGTTATTTGACATAAATACTTAAGACATATAATGTTTATACATATATTGTATAAGTAATGTATTTAATCACTTTTAAGAACTTAAATACATAAAATCATATAAGTGTATTCACAAAAGATAGCTATATTTGAATCCTCATTCCATTTTTCACAAAATTTCTATACGTATACCTAGAGTATTTGTACTCGTATCATACCAAGCTTCTATACGTATTTACTATTGGTATATACACATCAAATCACCACCTAACCAGCCCTTATTCATGCCTTATGTATAAGGTAATTACTTTTGAATCATTGCAAGACTAATTACAAAAATACAAACTAAAATTTTGTCATGTTATCCTTAAAGATCACATTTTTAGGAGTATATATGTATCATCATTTTTGATTCATTTTTACTTCAATCTCTTAACTAAAAACACACACTCTTTCTTACTCTCTAAACTCCATAACAATCCATTAAAGTTCCATAAAGATCTAGCTTCAAAAACCATACTAAAACACCATAAGAAAACCATACAAAAACACTTCAAGAAAACCCTCCAAGAACACCAACTTACTTCCAATCTTTCATCCACTTCTATCACCCTTTTGATTCTAGCTTCTTACTCCTCTTTTACAGCAAACTTATCCAAGGAACTTGAGGTAGAATCTATATTCATAACCTTATTCGATTCATATATATATAGCTATCTTATTTTGTGGTACAAAAGTTTAACAACAAGAACATAGTTTGAATGTTTTCAAACTTGTTTGCAAACTAAATAGATCCTTCTAACTTAACTTTTAAAATACTTCAAGACATGTAACATAACTTATTTATATGTTAATTTAACAAGGTAAAACTTGGTTTTTCAAAGTATAAGTATTTTTGGAAAAATGGTCATTAAATGATTTTGTTGTAACAAAATGTTTAACTTCATATGTTTCACTAAACTTTCACTTATGCCGTATGATTTTGAATACAAACCAAGGTATTTACAGTTCATAGTCTTAAAGAAGAACTCGATCCAAGAAGATGGCAATTTGAATCAACGAAAACGGACTTGTAACGAAGAAACTATGACCGAAACAAAATTGGCTATCCTAGACATTTTCAACTTCGGGATTCATTGGAAAAATTTACATAAAATCACATACTTCTAAGATAACATGATATTTTATATATATGTACTCATAATTCAATTTCATATGGTTCAGGATCACCCGTAAGCAATACGAGAAGATTAATCATAAGATCCCATGATTGTACGCAACACGTCATTTGACAACACCGGTACTTTATGTACGCAACACGTCATTTGACAACACCGGTACCATGGGTCAAGATTAATCTCGACCAATACATATACGATGGGGGTATTTATTTATTTGTTGGGGGTTTTGTTTATTGCGGGTATATTAAACATCTAAAAATGAACCATTAAAATTGAATTACTAACATCGGAATGCTAACTACGGACTAAGGAAATATTCAAAATATTAAAAGTATAACAAGTATATATATATATAACGTTTGTTTTAAAATGAAAACATATTGATATATTATATATGGATAGGTTCGTGATATCAACCGGAAGACCGAGTCAAAATATATATATCATCAAGACAAGGGTGAGTATATAGTCCCACTTTTAAACTCTAAATATTTCGGGATGAGAATACATGTATTTTATGTTTTACGATATGGACACAAGTAACTGAAAAATATGTTCTACGTTGAGTTGTACCACTGGCATACTTCCCTGTAGCTTGGTAACTAATATTTACAGCGGTATTGTAAACGCGAATCCTGTTGATAGATCTATCGGGCCTGACAACCCCAACCGGACTGGACGACCAGTATTCAACGGTTGCACAGTACTTCGTTTTGTGACTACACTTGGTACGGTGTAGTAAGATTTCATATTAAAGGGAATATGCGACGTGAAAATGTTAAGTATGGTTACCAAGTGCTCAACCACTTAGAATACTTTTATTAAACTGTTTATATACGAAATTTTGTGGTCTATATATATATTGCTGCCGGCATTAAACCTATATCTCACCAACTTTATGTTGACCTTTTAAAACATGTCTATTCTCAGGTGATTTCTAAAGCTTCCGCTGCATCATGTTGGATCTAACCAGGATCTTGCGTACGCATGTTTGTGTCAAAAATAAAACTGCATATCCGAGATGTTGTATTGTAAAATATGCTAGAAACCGTGTTGTTGTCATCATTTGTAAAGTTTGTAAGTCGAAGATTATCGCTAAACGTTAATCTTCTTTTTATTGTCTTAAGCTTGTAACAAAAATAATGGTTATGGTTTGTAATGTATAATATATGCAGTTTTCTTTCAAAAATGTCTCATATAGAGGTCAATACCTCGCAATGAAATCATACGTTATCTAACGCGTTCTTATGGTAAAGGACGGGTTATGACACCAGGAGTCTGATCAGACCACGAAAATCAGAAAACAAGTGCTCTGGTAAGATTCTTGGTGCTTGATGCTCATCACGGTTCTCATCCTTGATGCTTGTAAGCTTCAAGTGTACAACTCTTTGATGTTTTAGCATCACTTTGACCAAGGTTCAACTATCAACACACAACTAAGAGTAAAATCTATCATTCTACAAGTTTTGAACATCAAGATTGCCTCTTTATTGCATAAATCCAATAAGGCTTCAACCTTTGTCCATTTTACACAAGTTTATGCATCTCCATCATATGTCATGATGAAGACTGTAACGACCCGACAAAATATTCATTGACGGCGTTGTTAAATTAGGTCCTGTTACATGGTCATAGTCCCTAAATGAGACACGTTTGACCAAAATTATGTCGCATTCATTTGAAACGTGTAAGACTTACAAAGTTTAGTTTACCAAACGGTTTGACAACAAGTTAAGTTTACAAAAGTATAAAGTATAATTGAGATAACTTGTGACATAATAAGTTGAAAATCACGGTTTCCATAAATAGCATAAATATGTATGTAAACATTTGTTTGAATCCAAAGGTGCTATCACTAGCGTATGCATGTATGCTTGACTCCAAGCAAGTAATCAAAGTGTATGCATGTATGCTTGACCCCAAGCAAGTATGAGTGTACGCGGAAGCATGTATAAAATATCCAATCATGAACCTGAGAAACATATAGAAAACGGTCAACAAAAAACGTTGGTGAATTCATAGGTGTTTGTAAACGTTGTTTTTGAACCACAAGATTTTGTATAGTTGATTATCCAAATCGTTTGCATTCCAAAAGTTGTTGTTTGTATTCGCGAGCACCCAATTATCAAACTTAACTGTTTTGTACCCTATTACGTAGTGTTAGAACATACACTATACTCAAAAATATATTTCATCCGCTAACGGTAGCGAACCGTCCGAATGAGGCTCGTCAAGCCCATGTGATCACATAATATAAGTTCACGTTTACACCCTGCAAGTGTAACTAATGATAATTGAATTGAGGCTTTTTGTTCTAACTCGCACATGGAATGTTTGTTTTCGTACTTGTGTTCAAAGTATAAAGTATGTAGTATAAAACTCTATATGTTCTCATCCCATGATTTAAAAGTATAAAAGTTGTTGAAAAGATGGGACTATGATCTCACCTCGAGTGCACGAGTATAAATGTACTTCACAAAGTAAACGTGTGCATGAAAGTTGTTTAGCCTTAACCTAAACAAGTAAGTTGTATCAATTAACCGATCACGACACAAGGTCGGGCGAAATGTGTTCAATTAGTCCTATGGCTCGTTACGACTCGATTATGTAGCATGTGAATCACGTTGTCAAGTTTCATGCAAGATATAAGTGTGAACGAAAGGTTATAACGTTTAAACAAAGTATTGGTTATGTTTGAATAAAAGTCAACTTTTGGTCCAAGACAAAGTCAACAAAAAAGTCAACACGTTCGGGTCGGGCCCCGAACTATTTTTCTGAGGTTTTTAATCATATATAAGCATGTTAGAACAAGTTACATGTGAATTGGAGGTGCGTAGCATAGTTAGAATTAAATGGTAAACGGCCAACCAAATCAGAACCTGGTAGTTCATCTGGACGGCGTCCAGATGTGAAGGCCTGGACGGCGTCCAAGAATCTGGACGGCGTCCAGATTAGTGCCCAGGTCCTGTTTTGCTGAAAACATACAAGTGCACGAACCAAACTTCAAACAAACACATATTGTGAACCGAAAACACTCAAAATATGTATCTTATATCGTTGGAAAGGTATTTTGACGAGGAATACAACTAATAACATATCATCAAACAATTACATCATTTAAATGACCAAATCCTCATCGAATGATCGTTAAAAGTTCATCATTGAAGTTTCAAGTTCGTAAAACGCATTTTATGATTCGGGAAATCCAATTTACACATACGATATGCTATTTCGAAAGTAATTAAACATACATTGCAACTAAACACTTTCTAACAACGTCTCATGGCATTCAAGACGTCAAAATTTCATATTAAAAGCTATCAAACCCTAACCAAGAATCATAAAATCAATAATCAAGTTAGTGAAGTTTTTCAAGTCAACCTACACATCAAATTGAAGCTAATGATGCTAGTAACAAATTTAATGCATGAACTTTAACATTTAAACAACATTTAATCATCCAAAATCAAAGATTAAGCACATCCATTTCAAGTGTTCATGCTAGATACTCAAAACAACAAATCGAGCAAACCAAACACATATTCATGTTAGACTTGAGCCATAGACAATAATTAACACCATTTCTAGTCAAAAACACTAAGAACGTGAAATCTAGAGTTTTAGAAATGTTACCCAAACGAGATGAAATTGGTACCAAAATGTAGAGGATGATGAGAGGATCACGAATATGTAATTTGTTTTGTAACAAGCTTCCTAGATTCAAAATGGATGATGAATTAGTGAAGTTGGGTGAAGATGGTGTTCTTGAACTAGAGAGGATAAATATATGAGGATGTAAAGATGAAAATGAATGAGTGGTGGTAAGTGGGTTGACTAGTTGACCTAGTCAACTAGTTTACCCACTTGGCAACTTCGGTCCCTCGTATTTGAAAGCGGGTGCTTGAATTAACCAAACGAATATTTTAAAAACGCTAGAGTAACCGAGAGATGTTAAATGAAATAAAGAAAATATTAAGAACGTTAGTTAACGAAAGATACGAATTTAGATAACAAAAGATATCATCTAAAAAAAGACGGTGTTAAAAATAAATTTAACGGAAAAATGCGGGATGTTACATTACTTACACCTTAAAAGAAATTTCGTCCCGAAATTTAGTTAGAAGTAGTAGTCATCATTTCTTCCTCGAACTCTTGCGTTGCCAATTCTACGAATGAGTGAAGGTACTTCCTTGGGCATTTCAACAAACTCTGACAGTCGGGACTTTACGTCATCTCAGAGTTTGGTTTCACGATCTATAATTTCAACTGGTCATCTTAGGAAGCGGAATTTGTCATCGATAGTAAGCTCATCGAAGGGAATAATAAGTTCTTGTTCGGAAAGACACTTCGTCAAGTTTGATACAGGGAATGTAGGATAAACGGAGCTCAATTGAGTCGGAAGATCAAAACGGTAAGCAACGGGTCCAATACGCCCCAAGATTTTCAAAGGATCAAAATATCACGGATTTAGCTTTCTGCGTTTCCCGAAATGGATTACATCTTTTCAAGGTGCGACTTTTAACATTACGCGGTTACCCACTTGGAATTCGAAAGGTTTACATCTAACATCGGCATAACTCTTTTGGCAACTACGGGCCGTCTTGAGTCTCTCTTGGGTTTGAACGATCTTAATGGTTATTTCATGAAAGAGTTCGAGTCTGGTGGTTTGATTGTTGCTTACTTCGGCCCAACAATTTAAGAGAATGACATTTGTGGCTATATAAAGTTTCGAAAAGGTGCGGCATTAATACTCGAATGATAACTATTGTTGTAAGAGGAAATCAATTAAAGGCAACGATACAAGTTCGTGATATGTTTTCCCAGGTTTGAATCGTATGTTTGCTTGGTCCATCGATGTGTGGATGATACGTGGTACTCATGTTTAAATGTGTTCGCAAGGCTTCTTGTAAGGCACTCCGAAACCTAGAAGTGAAATGAGCATCTCGATCCGAAGTGAGGTACATTTCCTTATGATATATTTGAACAAGTTTTCGTTTCTTAAGAAATTCGCACCGCGAAAGATTTATCGATTTCTAAAAACGTTTGTTAGATCAAGTTTCTTATCGGGTTCTGAAAAACGTTCATTAGGACTATTCACCCTCGTGGTGAATACTAGTATAACGTGAAGAGTCTATCCCTCCATTGAGAATTTAGATAAAAGATTTCCTTATATGGAAGTACGAGTGTAATGCGAGAGAAGTTCCCGCCTCGATGTGAGAATAACAAGCATATTGTAGTTCATCGATAAAACTGTGCGAAGACGAGATAGTATACACGTGTAATATACGTTTGGAGTTGAAAGAATTTGTCATTCATTCGTAAGCATAAATATGGTTCGACAATAATCGAAGATGTGCCCCTGGCATGGTTGTTATCAGTATTCTCGGAGTTTTCGGATACCCAACAAGAAAAATGAAGTCATGTACATGGCACATGTTGGTGATTAGGTTGATCGAGTCCAATCACCATCACGAGTCATTAGAACTTTGGTATGACTTACCATAATATAACCACGTTGATCGAGTGTCGTTATATTACGCTAACTCATACCTCCATTCCCACATCACTCCATAGAATCAAGTTCGTGTAATCGTGAAGATCTAAAATGAACAAAGTGTAACGACGTCTCATGAAAGGACCCGTCCTAATCCATCCGGACGAAGTCCATATTGATTATAAACGATTCACAATAGTTGATTACATCGCGAGGTACTTGACCTCTATATGATACATTTTACAAACATTGCATTCATTTTTGAAAAGACAATCTTTCATTTCATCGAAAGTTGACGGTATGCATACCATTTCATAATATATCTAACTATAATTGACTTAATATTAATCTTGATGAACTCAACGACTCGAATGCAACGTTCTTTGAAATATGTCATGAATGACTCCAAGTAATATCTCTAAGATGAGCAAATGCACAGCGGAAGATTTCTTTCATACCTGAGAATAAACATGTTTTCAAGTGTCAACCAAAAGGTTGGTGAGTTCATTAGTTTAACATAAATAATTATTTCCATCATTTTAATAGACCACAAGATTTTCATTTCTCATAAATAAACGTCCCATGCATAGAGACAAAAATATCATTCATTGAACACCTGGTAACCGACATTCACAAGATGTATATAAGAATATCCCCATCATTCCGGGATCCTCCATCGGACATGATATAAATTTCGAAGTACTAAAGCATCTGGTACTTTGGATGGGGCTTGTTGGGCCCGATAGATCTATCTTTAGAGTTCGCGTCAATTAGGGTGTCTATTCCCTAATTCTTAGATTACCAGATTTAATAAAAAGGGGCATATCCGATTTCGATCATTCAACCATATAATGTAGTTTCAATTACTTGTGTCTATTTTGTAAAACAGTTATAAAAACAGCACATGTATTCTCAGTCCCAAAATATATATTTCAAAAGCATTTAAAAGGGGATTAATGAAACTCACCTAATGTATTTTGTAGTAAAAATACATATGACTATATTGAACAATGCAGGGTTGGCCTCAGATTCACGAACCTATATCATTTGTATATATATTAAAACATATAATCATAATTGAACAAGTTTGTTTATTATGTTTTTTAATTTATATATTATGTATGTTTAATTTGTATATATATTCATAACGGTTAATATTTATATAGTTATATATTTTGTTTTTAATATATATTCATTTATATATATAAATATAAATTTTGTTACGTTATACGTATTAAGTATTTTATATATATTTTATCTGTTTCTTAAATTAGTAATTATAATAATACCAAAATAATATTAGTAGTGGATAAAAAATACTAATAGTGATAATAATATTAATGATTCTAATAATAGTATTATTAATGTTAGTTTTAATAATATATCTTATAATAGTGATAATATCCATAATCTTCTTATAAAATGGAAAGTTTATTACTAATGATAATAAAAATAGTAATTTTTATAGTTACTCAATACCTAATAATAATATTTATTCATGTGATAATAATAATAATAATCTTTATAACATTAATAATAACAATAATAATAACACTAACAATCATGACAATAATAATAATAATAATAATAATAATAATAATAATAATAATAATAATAATAATAATAATAATAATAATAATATTAATATTAATAATAATAATAATAATAATAATAATAATAATAATAATAATAAAAATAATAATAAGAAAAGTAATTGTGTATACCCTCAAAGTTTTGTCTAAAAAGAAAGCTCCAGATGGGACTCGAACACACAACCTCTCGCTCCCCAACAACTCCCTTAACCATCTACTTTGATCAGTTTTTCTGTCTTAACTCCCGAATTATATTTATTTAATCAATATTTCGATTTCTTCTTTAACTAACAGCCCAACATCACTCATCATTTGGCCCAACAGGGGAGGGCAGCCCAACATCAACTCTCGGCCCAAATACCTAAACAAGTTTCATGGCCCTAAGACATTTTATAAACATGGTGACCCAACAACCATTCGGCCCAACAGTGTTTAATCACGGCCCAACTATGCCTAATCGATCCAATACTCATTAGGCTCCATATACAACACCCTTAATAGCCCAACAATAAAAAGAAATAATTAATTTGCAGCAGCCTTGGTTCGAACTCAAGACCTTTTGTTTAAAGGCTAATACTCCAAACCACTCTTCTATCCTTTTCTTTCTGTTTTAATCTCAGATTACATCTATATAACCTCTCGATGGTTCGCAAGTCTTGACCCCAAAATTATATTAAGTTCGCTAAATAAAAGGAATCCGAATAGTCACTATCATCATCATCTTTACAGCTCATAATAACATTATAAGAGTATATCATTATCATAACTATACCTTTTCATCATGTTCCTTTTATTTTACTAGAAGAAACATAATTTGTTGCAGGATCCATCGAAGCACATCACGATCAAAATTACCATCATTGGATCATCAACATCATTCTTCGTGCGGTAGTGGTAATAATCAAATGAAACAAATACATGTGATAATAGCAGTAGCCTAAACAATATCATCAATCGTTATCATCATCAACATCACACTCGCTACAATGTCGTCACCCTCATCATTCTTTTTATTCAATTGTTCACTGATTGCCTTCTTCTTTGCTTAACCAAAACAGAAAAAAAAAATACTATCACAGCAACCTATATTGCTGGGTTGATTGTCATCGTGATCGAAACAAAAAATATATATATATATAAATAATCATCGCCTGTGAAGCAACCATGGCAACGATGGTGTTGTTTACGATTGGAAAACAGAAATTGGAGCAACTCTATGGTGTTGTGGTTTGGTTCTTGACTGAAGCAGAATTAAAGTAGTCGTTATAGTAGGTGGAAAGGAAGCATGAATTAAAAGAGAGAGAGAGAGAAGAGAAATTGAGAGAGAAGGAAAGAGGGTGGAAGGTGGTGGGTTCAAAGTGGTTTACGGTTATTTGTGATGATCCTTGTAGTTGAACCGAAAATGAATGGAACAGAAAAATGAAGTTGGTGATTGAATAATTGTGGGTTTGGTATTGGTGATTGATGTAGGTTTTCAATGGTGACCAATGGGTTGTTTTAAGATGATGGTTGCGATGATTGTGGTGTTGATATGATGGTTCGTGTTTTGAAAGGAAACAGATATAGTAACAGTAGTAGCGGCGGTGGAGGTGATAACCGTGAGATGGTGAGGAAGTGGCGAACTAAGTAGTTGATGGTTGTAAGGAGGCGGTGTCTTTGTGGGTTCACGTAGAGGAGAGGGAGTAAGAGTGGTGGATCACGATGGTTTAGAGAAGAAGAAGGGAAGTTAAGTGTTTGTGTATGTGTATGTGTGAGTTGCAAAGTGGGTGAGCATATATCATATACACATGCTTATAAAAAGAAATATTTGATATGTATATCTGTAAAGATTCGGTGGTTGAGAATAAAACCAAATGCAAAAGTACACCCACTTACAAATAATTAAATCACAAGTGAAAGAATGAAACTTTAAAAAAAAATGTGTAAGATTCAATTAACATGTGTCTACACAGTAAAGCCATCGGACATTTGTCCATTTCCAATCGACATAGGATATTATTTTGTACTCTGTTGATAGCTAGTGACAAATAAAAGTCTTCGGATAAATTTCAAATTTTTAAATTAACTATATTTATTTATTTTAATTATTATGGTATAAAATTCAGTCATTAATTTAATAAATAAAATTTACATCATCTGTCCTTCTCATTTAAGGGTAAAATATAAAAAGTGTTAAAATTAAATAATTAGATCCTAAATATACTTTTAATAAGCCTATAACTTATATAACTCATTTTTGAATCATCTTTTATTTTAAAAATTACATAAGTTCGAATTTTACTTGCTTATTATTAATCGGAACATCAAACGAGTATTACAAGCATTTAATATTTATTTTTAATATACTTTATTTATATATAGATTTATATTTTTAATAATAATTATTATAATATCCTATCTTTATTTTATTAATTTTTTTTATAGTAACATATAATACTTCCAATTATATTTTGAATTATAATTTATTTATATATACATACCCATATATCTATTAACAATTAATTGTTCGTGAATCATCGAGAACAGTCGAAGGTTAATTGAATATATGAAACAGTTCTAAATTATTGAGACTCAACCTAAAAAACTTTGCTTATCGTACTGAAATCATATAAAGATTAAGTTTAAATTTAGTCAGAAATTCCCGGGTCGTCACAGTACCTACCCGTTAAAGAAATTTCGTCCCGAAATTTGAGTGAGGTCGTCATGGATAACAATTAGAATGTTTTCCTGACGAATATGAGTTGATAAATAGAGTTTTTTCATTATTGAATAATATAGATAAAACGACTCGATTATGTGAAGCGTACGAGTGAAGCTATCACTAAATAGTGAAATGAAAATGACAATTTTCATCATAACATTTGACTAGTCTTGGTTGAATTCCGGAATTCAAGGGATTTAAAGAAAATCTTCAAAATTTAAAAGATTTGATTTTTCGGCGAATAAGGATATGAAGATCTCTATAAATAAATACGGTGATCTGCTTCGATTACTCTGTCTGATATTTCCATTATAAATTAAGCTCTTTCGTTCCATTATTCTTACCATTCCTATATTTTCTTTCTTAGTTCATACATCCAAAAGATTGTGAAAATGCTTAGTCCAGTTCTAATCCTTGATATTTTTCTAATTATCATTTATGTCTTCCTTCTTTTCAATCTTCCACCAGAATAATCTGTTTACTTCTACTATTACCTTGGGGTGATACTATTCTTAATTATATCATGTCTTTATATTGTTGTTCGTATTAATATCCACAGTTTGTAACCTCCGTGTTGTTATTGGGCTTTATATTTTCTCTTATATTTTAGAGCTTTGTCCCTTCGTTTCTTCTTCTTGCGATTAAACACCGCTTATAATGGTTCAGAATTCGTAGATATAAACTTTGAAATGAACATTGTTAATGTTCTAAGAAGGAAATCGTAATGGCACGATTTGATTTGTCAAATTACCAGAATCACTGAGAATAGAACTATCAAGAATATATTTTCTCGATATGTTCGGAGGTGAAGTAGAATGAACGAGTCGTGTAACATGGCTCATGATGACGTTATAATCTGTGAATCATCACGTTCCATTAGAAACTCAGCATGACTTACTGTAATATAATCACGTTGATCAAGTGTCATTATATTATACTAACTCATGCATCAGTTCCCAACATTACTTCAATAACATTCATATTTTAAGCTTGAAAGTTTACAGAATATAGAAACTAACAGTTTCTATATGATGTAACACTGATAGCACGAAGAGATAAATGATTTCAGATAAGATTAGTTATAAAAATATATTTAGAAATATCGAGGATATTTATAATGAAAGATACGATAATATCTTTGAATATCTAAGATCAGAGGATGATAGAAACTATTGTCTGCAAGGTTTTAGAGTAAGGAGCAAGCTATTCACTAAAGTCTTTAGCAGACATTGAATCATTTAGATTCTTTGAAGTCAAACTTATTCTTTGTGATTTGTCCACGGCTTTCTTCATAGTTTCACATACTCTGCTTTTCCGTACTAAATTTTCTATTGAATGTTTCCAACATAATGATACACAGGAAGCACGAAGAGGTATATAATTTCGGACAAGAATATTTATGAAAATATCCTCAGAAATATCGAAGATATTTATGATGATATTTTGGAATTACTAAGTTCGAAGGTTGATGAAAATTATTTTTTTTTGTTGCAAGATTTTAACATGACTTCGGAGCAAGATATTCTCTAAAGATTTCATCAGAAACAGAATCATCAGGATTCTTTATGTACAAATTTAGTCCTTGTGATTTGTCGAGGGTTTCCTTCATGGTTAGCTCAATCCGTTTTCCAGTTCCAACTTTTCTGAGCTTTTCTAACATATTATTCTTTATCATCAAACTTCCGGTGATTAAGGTCGTTTACGGTTGTCTACAGTTTCTGCTGCTTCATTCAGCTTTTTCAACATTCAGAGTATTAATTCGCAGACTGGGTGCTTTTTTCAGAATTTCAGAATGAAAGATCATAGTTCTAAGAGATAAATGTTATATGTATACATATAACTGTTGATGTAGAAACGTTGCGAGATTTAAAATACTGATTTGCTGATTCCCGGTAAGGCAATTCTTGTTACAAAACGAGGATGAGTATATGATAGGGTATTTATGAATAAATATAGTGATTTATCTAAGTGACTTACGCCAAAGAGTAGTGAAGTTACTGGTACGTTTACTGTTAATGTGGTGGGATATAAACAGTTCCCCGGTAACGAAGGCGAAAAGACAACGTATGTATCAAGGTTATAATAAAGTTGTTTCAAACGAAAAGTCGAAGTTGACTTGCTGGAGCTGTGACAAAATTGGCTATTTTGAAGAAGAACTGCAAAGTTATTTTTGGGTAATAATAACACTAAAGAAATTAGCACAGTTATGTGTTAAACGTTTACTCAGTTTCCGAGAGTTTTTCAAGTGCATTACTATATGCATCAATCTTTTCTTCCGTAGATGAAGTGCGGTTGGTTCATCCTATCGATTGAGGCGTTTTCAAGAATCATGAAAGGTTTGAACGCAGATTATAATCGTCAAGATACAAATGAGGTTTAAGGTGAAATCAAGTGGCAAACTTGAAGACTTGTTTAGTTTCATATGTTATAATCAATATTTTTAATTTATTTTAATTGTTTAATGTTATTAGTCCACAGTCGATAGTCCACAGTTGACAGTCCAATAATTCATATATATAGTCTAATATATAATATTCGAATTAATTAATACGTGTCGTGACCCGTATACGTCTCAGACTCGATCACAACTCAAAGTATATATATTATTTGAGAATCAACCTCAACCCTGTATAGAGAACTCGATCATTACTGCATATAGAGTGTCTATGGTGATCCCCAAATAATATATATAGATGCGTCGATATGATATGTCAAAACCTTGTATACGTGTCCCGATATTTAAAGTGCGTAAAATAAATACAGAATTTAAATGACGATAAATAAAATGCGTAAAGTAAATAACAGAAATTAAATGACGATAAATAAAATTGCGATAATTAAATTGCGATAAAATAAATTGCGATAAATAAATTGTGATAATTAAAATGTAATAATGAATTAACAGTTAGCTAGGAACAGTTAGCTAGGATTTTGTCAGCGTGAATTCTTAAAAAAATTTCTCATAGTTAATTTGTTTGTTTCTACTAAATTTTATTTTTGTCCAATGTTTTCTTCATTATGCCACTTGTTGGATTCTGATAGATCAAAATTCAAGTATGAAATTGAATGAAAATGGTTATTCTGTGGTGAACGGATACGTATATCGGTGGATGTAAGTAGAATAGTAAATGACTGTTGAATCAGATTTGAAGAACGTGCAATGTAACTTATTAATGTGAAATTAAAATAGTCCTCGGGTATTACCTACCCGTTAAAGTATTTTCACCATTAACAGTTTGTACAAGAGAATTTTTAATTACAATCTTTATGAAAACATATATACATATATATTTTCTTCAGATGTATTCATGGATTTAATGAGTTAATATGATATTAAACTCATTTGATTTTTGGTTGGAACTAGAATAAATAATCTCTAAAACTTTAGAGATTACATATTCGTCATGTCGAACGAAGATAAATGAGGTAGAATGATACGTAGAACGAAGATCATACTCAAAGTACATATGATGATACTGAAGCATGGATTGTTGATGGTACTGGTGCTGTTATTGATTGTACTGTTGGTGCCGGTGATGTTGCTGAAGCTGGTACATTTTACACCATATTCTCCGAATTGATTATTCGAGAGCGAAGTTCGTTGACTTATTACTCCAGGATGATTGTCGGTCGGAACGAACGGATGAATAAGGTTCAGAATTGTGGATAGAATATGATCTTGTCGAGTTACCCTGGAAATGGGACTGAAAATGGTGTCTCGAACAGGTTCGCCGGTAAATGCTTCAGGTTCATTGTCAAGAGGTGAATTCCGTTGGTGGAAGGGATTGCCTTCTGCGTGTTTCCATTAATTAAGTCAACTACGAACCCATCAGATGAATTGATAATGGCTGATTGGTTGATTCATGCCGATGACGCTGTTTTCGGAGTTTAGGTGAACATCTATGTCGGAATAGCTGGCGAAATAACTATCGGAATAGCTATCGGAATCTGAGGGACTCGAACTGGTTGCAGGATTCACCTCGTACGATCAGATGAAGGATTTTTGATAAGAAATAGATTATAGGATGTAGATTAGTACCCTGCAATACATAATTTACATATGCATATATAATACTAAAACCCCATAAGTTATGGAGGAATCTACGGAAGTTGTCAGGCAAAGTTATAGTAACAGATACGCTAAGATATGAAGTAGCAGATACGCTAAGATATGAATTTTGTCTATACACTATTCATGCAGTCAATACAGTAAAACGTGTCTAGACTAAGAATGATAAGTAAGTGATTCTCTAAGAATGATAAGCAGGTAATTTCCTAAGGATGATAAGCAGATGATTTCCGAGTAGAAATGATAAGCAAAACTTTTGACACGCAGACACGGTCGAAGTCCAGACTCATTAATGTATCTAAACAACTATCAGTTAGACACACTAATGCAAGACCTAGTTCGCTAAGACCACCGCTCTGATACCAACTCAAAGGACCCATCCCAATCCATCCGGACGAAGTCTATATTGATTATAAATGATTCACAATAGTTGATTACATCGCGAGGTACTTGACCTCTATATGATACATTTTACAAACATTGCATTCATTTTTGAAAAGACAATCTTTCATTTCATCGAAAGTTGACGGTATGCATACCATTTCATAATGACGAAAGGAGTAACGAATTATGATAACAAGTAGTACGCAACCGTAGTGATAAGTAGTAATGACGATACTCACCTAGAGTAGTGATGGTAGTAACAAGAAGTGGTAGATAGTAAGGAACACCGGTGCGACACCGATAGTAAGTTGAAACGGTGGCGAATAACAATCTGGGAGACAGAGTTCCCGAACAAGTGTGACTAATGAAGTCATCGTCATCCTTATGCGTATGAATCTCGAATTTACGTGTGTTACCAGAAATGGCAGAGTACGAGTTCGTATGATGAAAACTTGGTACCATTAAGAATTTTGCCTAAGAATGATTCAAGTATAATGCACAAGTAGTCAAGTAAGTGCTATCTATAGCAAATGTATGTCAGAATGCAATGGCTAACCATCCGGTTGTAGTCTAGATTCACTAATGCGTCCTAACGACTCTGTCAGACACACTAATGCATATCCTAGTTCCCTACAACCAACGCTCTGATACCATCTGTAACGACCCGACAAAATCGTCATTGACGGCGTCATTAACTTAGGTCCTGTTACGTGGCCATAGTCCCTAAATGAGACACGTTTGACCAAAATTATGTCGCATTCATTTGAAACGTGTAAGACTTACAAAGTTTAGTTTACCAAACGGTTCGACAACAAGTTAAGTTTACAAAAGTATAAAGTATAATGGAGATAAGTTGCGACATAATAAGTTGAAAATCACGGTTGCTATAAATAGCGTAAATATGTATGTAAACATTTGTTTGAATCCAAAGGTGCTATCACTAGCGTATGCATGTATGCTTGACTCTAAGCAAGTAATCAAAGTGTATGCATGTATGTTTGACCCCAAGCAAGTATGAGTGTACACGGAAGCATGTATCAAATAGCCAATCATGAACCTGAGAAACAAATAGAAAACTGTCAACAAAAAACGTTGGTGAAATCATAGGTGTTTGTAAACGTTGTTTTTGAACCACAAGATTTTGTATAGTTGATTATTCAAATCGTTTGCATTCCAAAAGTTGTTATTTGTATCGCGAGCACCCAATTATCAAACTTAACTGTTTTGTACTCTGTTACGTAGTGTTAGAACGTACACTATACTCGAAAATATATTTTATCCGCTAACGGTAGCGAACCGTCCGAATGAGGCTCGTCAAGCCCATGTGATCACATAATATAAGTTCACGTTTACACCCTGCAAGTGTAACTAATGATAATTGAATTGAGGCTTTTTGTTCTAACTCGCACGTGGAATGTTTGTTTTCGTAATTATGTTCAAAGTATAAAGTATGTAGTATAAAACTGTATATGTTTCTCATCACATGATTTAAAAGTATAAAAGTTGTTGAAAAGATGGGACTATGATCTCACCTCGAGCGCACGAGTATAAATGTAATTCACAAAGTAAACATGTGCATGAAAGTTGTTTAGCCTTGACCTAAATAAGTAAGTTGTATCAATTAACCGGTCACGACACAAGGTCAGGCGAAATGTGTTCAATTAGTCCTATGGCTCGTTACGACTCGATTATGTAGCATGTGAATCACGTTGTCAAGTTTCATGCAAGATATAAGTGTGAACGAAAGGTTATAACGTTTAAACAAAGTATTGGTTATGTTTGAATAAAAGTCAACTTTTGGTCCAAGTCAAAGTCAACGAAAAAGTCAACACGTTCGGGTCTGGCCCCGAACTATTTTTTTGAGGTTTTTAATCATATATAAGCATGTTAGAACAAGTTACATGTGAATCGGAGGTGCGTAGCATAGTTAGAATTAAATGGTAAACATCCAACCAAATCAGAACCTGGTAGTTCATCTGGATGGCGTCCAGATTGGCTGGACGGCGTCCAGATATGAAGGCCTGGATGGCGTCCAAGAATCTGGATGGCGTCTAGATTAGTGCCCAGGTCCTGTTTTGCTGAAAACACATAAGTGCACGAACCAAACTTCAAACAAACACAAATTGTGAACCGAAAACACTTAAAACATGTATCTTATATCGTTGGAAAGGTATTTTGACGAGGAATACAACTAATCACATATCATTAAACAATTACATCATTTAAATGACCAAATCCTCGTCGAATGATCGTTAAAAGTTCATCATTGAAGTTTCAAGTTCTTAAAACGCATTTTATGATTCGGGAAATCCAATTTACACATACGATATGCCGTTTCGAAGGTAATTAAACATACATTACAACTAAAAACTTTCTAACAACATCTTATGGCATTCAAGACATCAAAAGTTCATTTTAAAGCTATCAAACCCTAACCAAGAATCACAAAATCAATAATCATGTTAGTGAAGTTTTCCAAGTCAACCTACACATCAAATTGAAGCTAATGATGCTAGTAACACATTTAATGCATGAACTTTAACATTTAAACAACATTTAATCATCCAAAATCAAAGATTAAGCACACCCATTTCAAGTGTTCATGCTAGATACTCAAAACAACAAATCGAGCAAACCAAAAACATATTCATGTTAGACTTGAGCCATAGACACTAATTAACACCATTTCTAGTCAAAAACACTAAGAACATGAAATCTAGAGTTTTAGAAATGTTATCCAAATGAGATGATTACGAATATGTAATTTGTTTTGTAACAAGCTTCCTAGATTCGAAATGGATGATGAATTAGTGAAGTTGGGTGAAGATGGTGTTCTTGAACTAGAGAGGATAAAGAGATGAGGAGGTGAATATGAAAATGAATGAGTGGTGATAAGTGGGTTGACTAGTTGACCTAGTCAACTAGTTTGCCCACTTGGCAACTTCGGTCCCTCGTGTTTGAAAGCGGGTACGTGAATTAACCAAACGAATATTTTAAAAACGCTAGAGTAACCGAGAGATGTTAAATCAAATAACGGAAATATTAAGAACGTTAGTTAATGAAAGATACGAATTTAGATAACAAAAGATATCATCTAAAAAAAAAGACGGTGTTAAAAATAAATTTAACGAAAAAATGCGGGATGTTACAAACACTTGATCTTTATCATCACAACAAACACAAAAAGGTTTCAAGTAAGTGAGATCTACAATAATAACTTAGATCTCAAGTATTAAGAAAACCCTAAGCTAGAAAGCTTGGATCTTTACAAGATTAATGAGACCATAAGCTAGAAAGCTAAGATCTAATGAAAGTAATGAGACCATATGTAACGACCCTGGAATTTCCAACGTTTATTTATTAATAATTATTATTATTCATACGTGTGATTAAACGGATGTACGTTATTACATTTACATGTTGCCATGATTGCCCGAACTTGACTTTAATTGCCCGAATCGTCTTTGTGACACACGAAACTTGCACGAATAATATTTTCGAGTATTATTTACATTCATGATTAATTTTATTAATCATTTTAATTAACTATGGTTATTAGTTAGTTACTTGGGCTTTTAATTGGATTAACTTGTTATTATTGGAACTTGGGCTTGTTTTAAGTTAATGGACTCATGAATTAAGACTTGTAAGCCCACCCTACCTTTAAGTGGGCTTAGTTAGCCCACTCTTTCAAAGTGTAAGTATCAATTAAATGGTAACTAGTTAGTTATATCATTTGGAATCTAGTTATCACTTAATCCCCATGCAAACACATCTTATATCCAACTTTTAACACCTTTGCATACAAGTGACTTGTGGATTTTGGCCTCCTTCCTCCCCCCCACACTTTGGCCGACGGTTTTGGCATCTAGGAGGAGTTCAAATTATTTTTTTTTACTTACTTCATTCACTTGTATTCATCATTCATTTTCACACACATTCTTATTTACATTTTCCTTTCAACTTTTTCTCTCAACTTTCTCTTCATTCTTGTAAGTTACAAGTTTCTTTCTCCCTTCTTTTTCTTTGTAAAACCGAATAATATACACCCACAATCATCATCATCTTTTGTTAGTTGCTTGATTGGTTACTTGTCTTTGTTGTTGTTTAGTTATTTACTTGTTATTACTTACTTACTTTCATGTTACAAGAATAAACTTACTAGTTTGATTCTTCATCTTTATCTTGTTATAACAAGAATTACAAGAACATAATCTATCTAGTTATGTTCTACCTTATTTGTTTCAAAAGATTATAAAGTTCATGGTTGAAAGACATACTTGAAGCTCATGAAGTAAACTTTAAAGTTTACTTTCTAAAGATCAAACTTTGGTTTGAATCTTTAAAGTATGAACAACGATGAATAATTTACTTGTTTACTTAGTTTACTACTTCATTCTTGCACTTTAATTTCATGATTTATGTTATTGTTGGTCAAATGTTACAAGTTAACTTTGATCTCATTAATCTTGAACTTAAAGTTAACTGTAAAGTTCAAGAACATATGAAGGAAACTTTTTAATTATAACTTTGTATACTTATGCTTGATCTAGACTTTTGAGTCTTGGATCTTCAAGATCTAACTAAGAACTATGTTCTACATTTTAAGATCTTGATTTCATAAGTTCATTTTCAAGTTTGTAACTTACTATTAGTCTTATAGTTCATGTAAGTATCAAACCTAAGACTTTGATGTAACTTTGGTTCATCAAACTACATGCAACTCTTAAGTGAGTTGTGCTTCATGTCTTAGACTTGCACTAGAGTTATGATGGTCAAGACTTGGTTAAGATGATGTAGATACATCAATAAGTTGTACACTTGAAACTATATGCATCAAGGATGAGAACCATGATGAACATCAAGCACCAAGACCACTAGAACCCTTTTAAACTTACTGTTTCTGTCCAAAAGCTACTGATCTGATGTTTCTACAACATAACAGTAGACCTGGGATGTTCTAACCTTGATTTTTAGATATAACTTTTCGAGTAGATAACTTTTCATATAGGACTCGTCTTAATCCGAGTTACGGTTTAGGATTTATGGCCCTTCGATCGTCACTATGTCCTTTAACGTTGTGCAGAAATTTCTGACCTACTCGTACTTAGACCGTCGCCACGGTCAAACGAATACGAGTTTGCTTCTGGAATTTTTACCACACTTAAGGGACTCATAGACGGAGCCATGGCCACTAGTCTCACCTTAATTCAGTAAGGGTAGAGGCCGTGGTGACTGACTGAAGTCAGACTTTGTTTTAAACTACTTTCATAAACGAAACCTACTTTACTCCTTTTGTTTAACGATGAATGATGATGAACCTTAAGACCTTAATTACATACTTTTAAACCTATTAAGACAAATTACTAACTTAGTACTATTTGCCTTAGGCTGAGGGCCTTCAGACCGATTACTTGCACACCTTTTCCGAACCGACTTTACGACTACATTATCATTGTGAGTTATAGCATTCCCTTTTTACTTTAACTTATTTTGGGAACTGAGAATACATGCGGATTTTATGTTTTACATACTAGGCACGAGTACTTAAACTTTATATATGTGTGGGTTATATAACGGCAGAAACATTCCCTTTAGCTCGGTAACGTTTAATCATCGGTTTTTGAACCGTGAACGCAAATCTTAGATATGGATCCATAGGGTTTGACATCCCCACTCGGGCTAGTAGCGCTAGCATTTAACGAGTGTTTAATACTTCGTAGACATACGCACTTTCCAAGTGTACTTTTAGGGGGTATAAACGTTAAGTTAGTTACCAAGTGCCCATGGTTAACATATACTTTATCATACTGTTTTGAAACGCTCTTTGTAACACTGAAATCTCGTGGCCTACCTTACTTACTGTTATACTTAACCTATAGCTCACCAACCTTTGTGTTGACGTTTTTAAGCATGTTTTTCTCAGGTGCTTGAGGTTAGCTTCCGCTGTGTACTAGTCGTGCTATAGACACCCGCTGCTTAGAGTTGTCATCGCATGAACTACTTTATTTTGCATTCAAACATTCGTACTTTTGAACTATGACTTGTAACGACCATTGTGGTCACATACACTTATTATTTGCTTCTACTTAGTGAAGCATGCTTTTGAAATGTAAAACATTTGATGTCTGTTATGACATCACCTTTTTATCGTGAATGCAACTTCTTTAATTAAAGCATATAGTACTTGACCTTGTAATGATTGTTGTTGATGATTCGTACACGATGGTTTTGTACGGGGCATCACATATGGTATCAGAGCCAGGCCCCGGACCAAACGTGCACAGCGAGGACACTATGTCCCATTAGGGGGAGGATTGTAACATCCGTGTTACATCCGTCCCACATCGGTTGGAGAGGGGAACGAAGCATGCCTTATAAGGGTGTGGAGACCTTTCCTAGCATGACGCGTTTTGGGACCACAAGTGCAGCAGATCTCATGAGAACTCTGCAGTTAAGCGTGCTCAGGCGAGAGCACTACCAGGATGGGTAACCTCCTGGGAAAGTGCTCGTCGTGTGTGGTTGCCAAGAAAAATCCGTGCGCCTACGGGCAAAGCGGACAATATCATGCTACGGGGAACGTTTACCTGGGATGTTACAGATGGTATCAGAGCATTGGTTGTAGGGAATTAGGTTGCATTAGTGAGTCTAAGACTGACCCGAGTAGGATTCACTAATAGGACTAATCTACAACTTGCTAGTTTACTTGTTTCCGCTGAATTTGCTGCATGCTACTGCTTACTTTTTCCGCTATATGCCGTATGCTACTACATGATTTCACTACTGCATGATGCTACTTGCTTTCGATTGCATGCTACTTTCATACGAATTACTGTTATTGCCATGCTAGTTACCGTTATACATGATTTAAACTGTTGGCCTATTATTTGCTTGCTTTATAACATACTGACATGGAAAATTAATTTTTCCTTGTTCAGATGTCGGATGTTCCACCTGCTGGCATTTCGGGCAGTACAGACTCAGACCTCGTCGCCCTACCTACTGCTACACCTGCTGCTGCTACTGCCGATACACAGGCCCCGACACCCACTAGTGATCCCGACGCTTCCACTTCCGGAGCTGGTACTAGTGCACCTGCCCCAGTGCCTGCTCCCAGACCCTCGAGGTCACAGCCCCGCATTGGTGGTATTGAGATCCCCGCGGAGTTCGGGGAAGGGCCGTTTCGTAACCACATGCGCACGCCTTGCCGACGCACTCCTGACGGACGTTTATTCGTGATTCCGCCAGGCAGATACAGACAGATGTTGGCCGCCTTCGGACGCTTCGGATTACCAGCTCAGCCACCAGTGTCACCACCACATGATTCGGATGACTCATCATCCGCTGATTCTTCATCATCAGACGACTCCAGTGATGATGAGGATGCTGCTGATAGACCTATTCAGGCACCCTTCACCCCGCCGAAGAAGCGGTACCGTTTCGACAGCACCGTCATTCCAGGGGTGAATGGAGGTCGTGCTTTTACTGACGCATTTGGCCATCGTCGTAGGGTTACTGCTCGTAAACGAGTTGTGCCATACCCTGCCGACCCACAGATACGTAAGGTTCCTCGTTACGTATTGACTATTCCTGGAACCGTACCACCTAGATTTAGATACGGACCACTTACATCTAGGGACGTACCGTCTACATCCGGAGCTGGACCATCTACATCAGCACCACCGACACCACCCGCACCACCTGCCCCACCTGCACCACCTGCCCCACCAGCTCCCTCTAACGAGGAACTGATGAGGGAGATTGAGACTCTCCGAGCTCGAGTCACTGAGCTCGAGGAGCAGTTGGCTCGAGGAGCAGTTCACCCGCCTTCATCGTAGGACCTTGTATTTAGATTTCATGATGTAATCTAGATATAGTTTCATGTATTTCATATGTATTGTACGAACTTATTCAGATGTATGAAACTTGTTATTATTAATGAATGGAAATTTGCGTTATTTAATTCTTGCACGATGTTCTATTTACATTGCTGTACGATGATTCTGTGGTATTTGTACCTAGATGCATTATTTAATAACATGTGATGTTTTGATTCCATGTTGGTCACTATACACTGTATTATTACTACTTGCATACTGGATTTTGACTTGAGTCAAAATTTTTGTTTAGAATACCATGGCTAACGGAAGATCCACACCTACCGCCGCCCAGATTGAGGACATAATCAACGAACGGGTCGCTGCAGACCTAGCAGAAAGAAATCTCGAAGCTCCACCGCCACCACCACCGGTTATTCCACCCGTTCGAAATGGGTGTACATACAAGGAATTCCAGAGCTGCAAACCGCATAACTTCAGCGGCACCGAGGGACCAGTTGGTCTCACCAGATGGTTCGAGAAACTTGAATCAGTATTCCGAGTTAGCAACTGTTCGGAGGACAATAAGACCAAGTTTGCATCTTGCACGCTATCTGACGGTGCGCTAACGTAGTGGAACACGTTAGCTCAAGCGAAAGGTATTGATGAGGCATATGCTACGCCATGGGAGGAATTCAAGGCAGCTATGATTGATGAGTATTGTCCGAGAACCAAAATCCAGAAGATGGAAATCGAATTTATGCAGTTAAAGGCCGTAGGGAATGACCTTAATAGTTATAATCGTAGGTTTTTGGAGTTGGCTCTTATGTGTCCGACCATGGTCACCCCCGAATTCAAGCGCATGGAGAAATACTTCTCGGGACTCCCTAAGTCCATCAAAGGAAATGTCACCTCATCCAAACCACCGAATGTTCCCGAAGCAATGCGCATGGCGCATACTCTCATGAATCAGATTCTTATTGATGAGCCGGAGAAGGCTAAGTTTGAAGCTGGTAGTAGCGAAAAGAGGAAATGGGACAACAACCACAATAACCCCAACAACAACAACAACAACAACAACAACAACAACAACAACAACAACAACAACAACAATAACAGGGGGAGAAACTACGATCAGACCCCTGCCAAGAGGCACAACAACGGTGGAAACCCCAACCCCAACAACAACACCAACTCCAACCCTAACTACAAAGGAACCTTACCACAATGCAAGAGGTGTTACAAGCACCATACTGGATATTGCAATGTTGTCTGTGAGAAGTGTCAATGGGCTGGGCATATCGGGAAAGACTGCAAGGTCACCACTTTGAATGGAAAGCCGAACACCAATGGACCGAAGAAGTGCTACGAATGCGGACAGACGGGCCATTTCAGAAATGCGTGCCCAAACAAGCGAAAAGACGATAGACCACCCCGCGCTAGAGCTTTCAATGTTAATGCAAGGGATGCACGCGATAACCCCGACTTGGTGACAGGTATATTCAAAATCAACAATCTTTTTGCTTCTGTCTTGTTTGATACTGGTGCGGATAGAAGTTATGTATGTAGACATTTTTGCGATAAGATTAATTGGTCATTAGTCCCGTTAAAAGAAAGTATGCTTGTTGAGGTCGCAAATGGAAAACTTGAAAAAGTTAACCATATTAGTCGTGGAGCTATTATCAACATAGCTGGTGCAGATTTCGAAATTGATTTGATACCTATCAAACTGGGAAGCTTTGACGTGATCATTGGTATGGATTGGTTGAGCAAGATAAAGGCCGATATTATCTGTGGAGATAAAGCACTTCGCATACCACAAGGAGCTGGCGAACCACTGGTTATCTATGGAGAGAGATGTACCTCGAAGTTGAACCTCATTAGTTGCGTGGAAGCGCAAAAGATCATGAGGAAGGGACGTTTTGCTGTCCTAGCACATGTGAAAGCGGTAGAAACTGAGGAGAAGAGTGTAAACGACGTTCGAATTGTGAACGAATTTTCCGATGTCTTCCCAGAGGAATTACCTGGATTGCCGCCGCAGAGAGCAGTAGAGTTTCAGATTGATTTAGTGCCAGGAGCTACACCTGTAGCTCGCGCACCTTATAGACTCGCACCTTCCGAGATGCAAGAATTACAGAGTCAACTACAAGAGCTGTTAGACCGAGGATTTATTCAACCAAGCTTCTCGCCTTGGGGCGCACCTATGTTGTTTGTGAAGAAGAAGGATGGATCCTTCCGTATGTGTATCGACTACCGTGAACTCAATAAATTGACTATCAAGAATCGGTATCCTCTTCCACGAATTGACGATCTTTTTGATCAACTACAAGGATCGAGCGTTTATTCAAAGATCGATTTGCGATCCGGATATCACCAGCTGAGGGTGAAGGAAAGTGACGTGATGAAAACTGCATTCAGGACCCGTTATGGTCATTATGAGTTTCTCGTGATGCCATTCGGTTTGACAAATGCACCTACCGTGTTCATGGACCTCATGAATCGTGTCTGCAAGCCTTACTTGGACAAGTTTGTTATCGTCTTCATAGATGATATCCTCATCTACTCAAAGAGCGAAGAAGAACATGAACAACACCTCCGATTAGTGCTTGAACTCTTAAGACAAGAGCAACTTTACGCCAAATTCTCCAAGTGTGAATTTTGGTTGAAGGAAGTACAATTTTTGGGTCATGTTGTAAGCGACCAGGGTATCAAAGTTGATCCCACCAAGATTGAAGCCATCAGCAAGTGGGAGACCCCCACTACTCCGACGCATATTTGCCAATTCCTAGGTCTCGCCGGTTATTACCGAAGATTCATCGAAGGATTTTCTCTGATTGCGCGTCCTTTGACCGCACTGACTCACAAGGGCAAGAAGTTCATTTGGGAACCCGCACACGAATCAGCATTTCAAACTTTGAAGAAGAAGTTAACCACTGCACCTATCCTATCACTTCCTGAAGGCAGTGACGACTTTGTTGTTTATTGTGATGCATCGAAGAATGGTTTTGGTTGTGTACTGATGCAACAATCAAAGGTTATTACCTATGCTCCCGCCAATTGAAGATTCACGAGCGGAACTACACTACACATGATCTTGAACTTGGAGCCGTTATCTTTGCGCTTAAATTGTGGAGACACTATTTGTATGGAACTAAGAGCACTATCTTCACCGATCACAAGAGTCTCCAGCACATCTTTGATCAGAAGCAACTGAATATGAGACAACGTCGATGGATTGAGAAGCTCAACAACTACGATTGTGAACTCCGTTATCACCCTGGCAAGGCCAATGTTGTAGCTGACGCTTTAAGCCGAAAGGAGAGGACGGCACCTCTTCGTGTTAGGGCTCTGAACATCACCATCCATTCGAACCTCAACAGCCATATCAGAGTAGCCCAAGTTGAGGCTCTCAAGGAGGAGAATATATCTCACGAACATTTGTACATACTTGTCTCTCGATTCGTGGTTAGGGAGTCTGGACTCCGATGTTATGCCGGAAGAATTTGGGTACCTCTTTATGGAGATCTACGGAACCTTATACTTGATGAAGCACACAAATCGAGATATTCAATTCATCCTGGAGCGGGAAAAATGTACCACGACCTTAAAGAACAGTATTGGTGGCCGAATCTTAAGAAGGACGTTGTGACTTATGTTGGTAAGTGTTTGACTTGCTCGAAGGTTAAAGCCGAGCATCAGAGACCTTTTGGTTTACTTCAACAACCAAAAATCCCACAATGGAAGTGGGAACGGATAACAATGGATTTCATCACCAAGCTACCAAAGACGGTGGGCGGATACGATACTATTTGGGTTATTGTTGACCGCCTTACCAAATCTGCACACTTTCTAGCGATGAAGGAAACTGATACAATGGAGAGACTTGCTCAGTTATACATCAAAGAGGTTGTATCTCGTCATGGTGTACCTTTATCGATCATCTCAGATCGTGATCCCCATTTTGCTTCTAGATTTTGGCGTTCTTTGCAAGAAGCCATGGGAACTCGTCTCGACATGAGCACTGCTTATCATCCCCAGACTGACGGGCAAAGTGAACGAACGATTCAGACCTTGGAGGACATGCTGCGTGCATGTGTCATTGATTTTGGAAAGGCCTGGGAAAGACATTTGCCACTCGCCAAATTCTCGTACAACAACAGTTACCACTCGAGCATTAATGTTGCACCTTTTGAAGCATTGTATGGCCGTAAGTGCCGATCTCCTATTTGTTGGGCCGAAGTAGGCGAAAAGCAAATCACCGGACCCGAGGTAGTCCACGAAACCACAGAGAAGATTGCTCAGATTCAAGCTAGACTTAAGACTACCCGCGATCGCCAAAAGAGTTATGCTGATCTTAAACGTAAAGACTTTGAATTCAACGTTAGTGATCGTGTTATGTTGAAGGTTGCACCTTGGAAAGGTGTGATCCGTTTCAGAAAACGTGGAAAGTTAAACCCACGATACATTGGTCCTTTTGAAATCTTGGAACGTGTTGGACCCGTTGCATACCGTTTGGATATACCAGCACAATTGAGCTCAGTTCATCCTACCTTCCACGTGTCAAACTTGAAGAAGTGTCTTGCTGCACCAGAACTTATCATACCACTGGAAGAACTTACAATTGATGACAAACTCCACTTTGTGGAGGAACCTATTGAAATTATGGATCGTGAGATCAAAACTTTGAAACGCAACAAGATTCCGATCGTCCGAGTATGATGGAATGCCAAACGAGGACCTGAGTTTACTTGGGAGCGTGAGGATCAAATGATGCGGAAGTATCCTCACCTTTTCTCGACTCCTCCATCTACCTCAGCTTAAATTTCGGGACGAAATTTTCTTTAACAGGTGGGTAATGTAACGACCCTGGAATTTCCAACGTTTATTTATTAATAATTATTATTATTCATACGTGTGATTAAACGGATGTACGTTATTATATTTACATGTTGCCATGATTGCCCGAACTTGACTTTAATTGCCCGAATCGTCTTTGTGACACACGAAACTTGCACGAATAATATTTTCGAGTATTATTTACATTCATGATTAATTTTATTAATCATTTTAATTAACTATGGTGATGGTGATTAGTTAGTTACTTGGGCTTTTAATTGGATTAACTTGTTATTATTGGAACTTGGGCTTGTTTTAAGTTAATGGACTCATGAATTAAGACTTGTAAGCCCACCCTACCTTTAAGTGGGCTTAGTTAGCCCACTCTTTCAAAGTGTAAGTATCAATTAAATGGTAACTAGTTAGTTATATCATTTGGAATCTAGTTATCACTTAATCCCCATGCAAACACATCTTATATCCAACTTTTAACACCTTTGCATACAAGTGACTTGTGGATTTTGGCCTCCTTCCCCCCCCCACACTTTGGCCGATGGTTTTGGCATCTAGGAGGAGTTCAAATTATTATTTTTTACTTACTTCATTCACTTGTATTCATCATTCATTTTCACACACATTCTTATTTACATTTTCCTTTCAACTTTTTCTCTCAACTTTCTCTTCATTCTTGTAAGTTACAAGTTTCTTTCTCCCTTCTTTTTCTTTGTAAAACCGAATACTATACACCCACAATCATCATCATCTTTTGTAAGTTGCTTGATTGGTCACTTGTCTTTGTTGTTGTTTAGTTATTTACTTGTTATTACTTACTTACTTTCATGTTACAAGAATAAACTTACTAGTTTGATTCTTCATCTTTATCTTGTTATAACAAGAACAACAAGAACATAATCTATCTAGTTATGTTCTACCTTATTTGTTTCAAAAGATTATAAAGTTCATGGTTAAAAGACATACTTGAAGCTCATGAAGTAAACTTTAAAGTTTACTTTCTAAAGATCAAACTTTGGTTTGAATCTTTAAAGTATGAACAACCATGAATAATTTACTTGTTTACTTAGTTTACTACTTCATTCTTGCACTTTAATTTCATGATTTATGTTATTGTTGGTCAAATGTTACAAGTTAACTTTGATCTCATTAATCTTGAACTTAAAGTTAACTTTAAAGTTCAAGAACATATGAAGGAAACTTTTTAATTATAACTTTATATACTTATGCTTGATCTAGACTTTTGAGTCTTGGATCTTCAAGATCTAACTAAGAACTATGTTCTACATTTTAAGATCTTGATTTCATAAGTTCATTTTCAAGTTTGTAACTTACTATTAGTCTTATAGTTCATGTAAGTGTCAAACCTAAGACTTTGATGTAACTTTGGTTCATCAAACTACATGCAACTCTTAAGTGAGTTGTGCTTCATGTCTTAGACTTGCACTAGAGTTATGATGGTCAAGACTTGGTTAAGATGATGTAGATACATCAATAAGTTGTACACTTGAAGCTATATGCATCAAGGATGAGAACCATGATGAACATCAAGCACCAAGACCACCGGAACCCTTTTAAACTCACTGTTTCTGTCCAAAAGCTACTGATCTGATGTTTCTGTAACATACCAGTAGACCTGGGCTGTTATAACCTTTATTTTTAGATAGAACTTTTCTAGTAGATAACTTTTCATATAGGACTCGTCTTAATCCGAGTTACGGTTTAGGATTTATGGCCCTCCGATCGTCACTATGTCCTTTAACGTTGTGCAGAAATTTCTGACCTACTCGCACTTAGACCATCGCCACGGTCAAACAAAGACGAGTTTGCTTCTGGAATTTTTACCACACTTAAGGGACTCATAGACGGAGCCATGGCCACTGGTCTCACCTTAATTCAGTAAGGGTAGAGGCCGTGGTGACTGACTGAAATCAGACTTTGTTTTAAACTACTTTCATAAACGAAACCTACTTTACGCCTTTTGTTTAATGATGAATGATGATGACCCTTAAGACCTTAATTACATACTTATAAACCTATTAATATGAATTACTGACTTAGTACTATTTGCCTTAGGTTGAGGACCTTCGGCCCGATTACTTGCACACCTTTTCCGAACCGACTTTACGACTACATTATCATTGTGAGTTATAGCATTCCCTTTTTACTTTAACTTATTTTGGGAACTGAGAATACATGCGGATTTTATGTTTTACATACTAGGCACGAGTACTTAAACTTTATATATGTGTGGGTTATATAACGGCAGAAACATTCCCTTTAGCTCGGTAACGTTTAATCATCGGTTTTTGAACCGTGAACGAGAATCTTAGATATGGATCCATAGGGTTTGACATCCCCACTCAGGCTAGTAGCGCTAGCATTTAATGAGTGTTTAATACTTCATAGACATACGCACTTGCCAAGTGTACTTTCAGGGGGTATAAACGTTAAGTTAGTTACCAAGTGCCCACGGTTAACATATACTTTATCATACTGTTTGAAACGCTCTTTGTAGCACTGAAATCTCGTGGCCTACCTTACTTACTGTTATACTTAAACTATAGCTCACCAACCTTTGTGTTGACGTTTTTAAGCATGTTTTTCTCAGGTGCTTGAGGTTAGCTTCCGCTGTGTACTAGTCGTGCTATAGACACCCGCTGCTTAGAGTTTTCATCGCATGAACTACTTTATTTTGCATTCAAACATTCGTACTTTTGAACTATGACTTGTAACGACCATTGTGGTTACATACACTTATTATTTGCTTCTACTTAGTGAAGCATGCTTTTGAAATGTAAAACATTTGATGTCGGTTATGACATCACCTTTTTATCGTGAATGCAACTTCTTTAATTAAAGCATATAGTACTTGACCTTGTAATGATCCTGTTGTTGATGATTCGTACACGATGGTTTTGTACGGGGCATCACACCATAAGCTAAAAAGCTAAGATCTTTAACAAAATAATGAAACCCTAAGCTAGAAAGCTTAGATCTTTAATGTTCTTGAAGATCCTTAAAGCAAAAGACTAGATCTTCAAGATACATGAAGATCATAAACACAAGTTTTGATCTTTATAACAAAATAAAGAAATTATAAGCTAGAAAACCTAGATCTAACAAGTAAATGAAGATTCAAAGCTAGAAAGCTTGAATCTTTCATGTTCTTGAAGGATTCAAACCCAAGTTTGAATCTACAAGATATAACAAGATCAAAAGCTAAAAAGCTTGATCCTTTAAATGATGATGATGATGTCATGAATATGAAGAAGAGAAGAAGAAGAAAATTTAATACTTACACTTTTTAGTGTGAGAAAGGCTAGAGAGACAATAAGAGACTAAGTGTGTGTAAATTGTGAGTGTGATCAAGTGTAAAATGGAATGAAATTGCTTGGTATTTATAGGGGTGGGGGAGGCCTCATGGCCGTAGCTTTTGCGGACAAGGGAGGGGACAACTTTTGCTTTTTGGTTAATGGTTGTCTAAAGTTGATGCTTATGTTGGGATCCCATGCAACAATTGTGATTATGGTTAACAAAAATGCTAGTATGTTCCCTTTAATAAATGGGCATTTGTCTTTCATTATTATGGGTCGCTATGTAACGATCCTGGATTTTCCAACGTATATTTATTAATATTTATTATTAATGCTTGCGTTTTAATAAATGTATTTTTATACATTTACTTGTTGGTGTATTTGACTTTACATGGCCCGACTTGTCTTTGTGACACACGTACTTTTCTCGAATAATATTTAGAATATTATTTACATTCATGATTAATTATTATTAATTATTTTTAACTAACTAATGCAAGTAGTTAATTACTTGGGCTTTATTTATTTAATTGTTGCATACTTACATGGACTCATGTTAATGGACTTGGAAGCCCACCCTACTTTTCTTAATGGACTATTAGGAGCCTAACATTATGCTAATGACTTATTAAGGCTTAAACATTGATTAATTAAGTTAAGTATGAAGAGACTTGTCACAAGCATGCTAGCACCAAGCTCCCATGCATTTAACTTTATTACCATTCTAAGCTTTCACCATCACCCATGCATGAAAGAAGCAAGTTGACCCTTCCCCTTTGAGCCCCTTGTCCGACGGTTTGTATGGGGAGAAAGGGAGATCCATTTTCATTTTTATTTGTTACTTTTTAACTAGTTTCTACCTCACTCTTCACACACATACTTGCATCACTTCTCTTACTACACTTTTCTCTCATTTTTCTCTTTACTTTGTAAGTAACAAATTTCTTTTTTCTTTCTTTTTCTTCCATTAAAACCGCTACCATCATCAATATACTTGTTCTTTGTTTGTTGTTTACTTACTTGTTGTTTGTTGTTGTTAAAGATCAAGTTACCTAGCTTGTATCTTCATGTAATCTTGGTTACTTCCATCTTTTGTTTGATGAAGAACCAAGGACAAGAATCTAAACTTATTAGTTTATGGTTCTACACTTAAATGTTATAAGATTTAAAGTTCAAGTTTCATAATCATACTTGTGTTCATGTTTTGTAGACTTAAATCCTAAGATCCAAACTTTGATTTGAATCTCCTTAAGTATGAAACAAACATGAACATAATATTTGTAACTTTAGTTTATTTCTTTCTTTTGTAAGTACTTTAAAG
Source organism: Rutidosis leptorrhynchoides (assembly GCF_046630445.1). NCBI lineage: Eukaryota > Viridiplantae > Streptophyta > Magnoliopsida > Asterales > Asteraceae > Rutidosis > Rutidosis leptorrhynchoides. The sequence goes on along the minus strand of NC_092333.1, from coordinate 350,620,642 downwards.
TTGTGATGTTGTTAATTTGGTCAAGTATTACTAGTTAATCTTGATCTCATATTTCTTGAAACTAAAGTTAACTTTATAAGTTCAAGAACATGGAAGTATAACTTTCTAGTTATAACTTCATATACTTATGTTAGATCTAAGTTTATATAACTTATAGTCTTCTAATTTTGTTGTAAATAAGAGCTTATAAGCTTACATACATTTTACAAGATGAAAATCTAAGTTTCATAACTTATGATTTCATTAAAGTGAAGATCCAAGTTCTATAACTTAGGATCTAACTTAAGAACACTAGATCTAGACTTTCTAGTCTAGGATCTTTAAGATCTAGTTAAGATCCAAGTTCTACAACTTAAGATCTTGTTTATTTAGTTACTTTCAAGTTTGTAGCTTAATATTACTATTAGAACTCATGTATGTGTCGGATCTAAGATCTTGATGTAACTTTGGTTCATCAAACTACTTACAACCCTTAATTGAGTTGAGCTACATATCTTAGACTTACACTAGTGTTATGATAGTCAAAACTTGGTAAATATGATGCAAACACATCAACGAGTTGTACATTTGAAGCTATACGCATCAAGGATGAGAACCGTGATGAGCATCAAGCACCAAGAACCCACTGGAACACCTTACTTACTGTTTTTGGAACTGATCAGTAACCTGGGCTACTGGGAAAGTTAATTTCTATCTAGTTCAGTTCGAGTAGATGATTTTCCGTTTAGACATCGTCTTAATCCGAGTTACAGTTTAGGATTTATGGCCATCCGAAAGTCACTACACCCTTTTAACGTTGTGCTGAAATTTTTGACCTACTCGCACTTAAACCGTTGCCACGGTCAAATAAGACGAGTTTGGTTCTGGAAATTGGTCAGCCTCTAGGGGACTCATATACGGAGACATTCCCACTGGTCTCACCTCATTCAGTTTGTATAGAGGTCATGGAGACTGAACGAAGTCAGCCTTTATTTCAAACTCTATTCTTGATTGAAAATTACTTTACACTTTTTTGTTTGATGATGAATGATGATGATACTTAAGACCTAATTTACATACTTTTAAACCTTTGGGAACGATTTACTAACTTAGTAACTTTTGACTTAGGTTGAGGACCTTTCGGACCAACCACTTGCTTACTATTCCCGTGTATCGACTTTTACTACTTTCCACTGTTAGTTATAGCATCCCTTTTTACTTTAACTATTTTGGGACTGAGAATACAAGCGCATTTTACATTTTACATACTAGGCACGAGTACTTAAACTTTATATATGTGTGGGTTATACAATGGCATAAACTTTCCCCTTAGCTCGGTAACGTTTAGTCATTGGTCTTTGAACCGGTGAATGCGAATCTTAGATATGGATCCATAGGGTTTGACATCCCCACTCGGGATAGTAGCGTTAGCATTTAACGGGTGTTTAATACTTCGTAAACTTACGCACTCGCCAAGTGTACTTTTAGGAGGTGTTATTTATGTCAAGTTAGTTACAAAGTGCCCACGATTATACATATACTTTTCATACTGTTTTAAAACACTGAAATCTCGTGGCCTACCTTACATTACTGTTATACTGAAACTATATGTCACCAACCTTTGTGTTGACGTTTTTAAGCATGTTTTTCTCAGGTGCTTAAGGTTTGATTGCTTCCGCTGTAGTTGCCATGCTTTGTAGACTCCCGCTGCGCTTATTAGAGATGTCTTATCATGAAAAGTTTATTTTGCATTCAAACTATGTTACTTTTGAAACACTGAATTTGTAATGACCATTGGGTCATGTACTATTATTATTGCCTTCTATTCGTAGAGGCACACTATCGTATGTTAAACATTTGGCGTTGGTTATGACATCACCGTTTCTTATGAATGCAAACTTATTTTAAAACAGCATATAGTGTTTGACCTTGTAATGATCCTGTTATTGATGATCCATACACGTTGATTTTGTACGGGGCATCACATTTGGTATCAGAGCATTGGTTGTAGGGAATTAGGTTGCATTAGTGAGTCTAGACCGGACCGAGTAGGATTCACTAATAGGACTAATCTACAACTTGCTAGTTTACTTGTTTCTGCAGAACTTGCTTCATGCTGCTGCTTACTTTTACTGCTATATGCCGTATACTGTTACTTGCTTTCACTACTGCATGCTATTATCTGCTTTCGATTGCATGATACTTGTCATTATTGCCATGCTATTTACTGCTATAGATGATCTAGACTGTCGTAGTTACTTTGCCTAATACGTGCTTGCTTTATGACTTACTGACATGGAAAAAGTTATTTTTCCTTGTTCAGATGTCGGATATCCCGCCCGTTATCATTTTGGAGATCGACTCAGATTCATCCGCCACCTCGCCTGCTACTGCTGCCGACACACAGATCCCGTCCACTTTACCCTCCAGCGACTGTGGCGCTTCGTCCTCTGGAGACAGTAGCCATGCACCCGACCCAGTGATCATCTCAGACGGACATGAGGATCTACCGGAGATTCCAGATCCACTCATCCCAGGACCCTCGGAGCCACAGCACCATTCCGGTGGTGCTGTGATTCCTGGGGAATATGGGGACGTTCTTTTCCGGAATGAGTATGGTCATTGGGCTAGACGCCTTCCTGATGGACGTGTCGTGCCTATTCCACCCTGCAGATACCGACTGATGACTACCGGCCGAGCACATCCACCTTTCGATGATTCCGACGACTCGTCATCTGACGATTCCAGTGACGAGGATTCCGACGAGGACCCTGAGGAGGCACCCGTGCAGCCACCCTCTACACCGCCAAAGAAGCGGTATCGTTTTGACGGTACTGTTATTCCAGGGGTTAACGGAGGTAGGTCATTCGTTAACGCACATGGACTGAAGGTTAGAGTTACCGCCCGTAAGTGGCTTGTGCCGTATCCTACTGATCCATTCATATGTAAGGCTCCCCATTATGCAGTATCTACTTCTGGTGCTGGACCGTCTGCACCACCAGCTCCACCAGCATCATCTGCACCACCTGGACCATCAGCACCGCCTACTCCACCAGCCTCTCCCTCTGTCGAGGAACTGATGAGGGAGGTGGATACCCTCCGTTCTCAGGTAACTGAGCTCGAGGACCAGGTGTCCCACATGATGGACATCCTTTACCCACCGTCACCATAGGGCTTTTGTATTAGGTTTCTTTATGTAATCCCGTTTGTAGTTTCATGTTTCACTCATGTATTGTACGAATCTTATGCGAATGTATGCAACTTTTTATTAATGAATGGAACTTAGTATTGTTTAATTTTTATACGGTGTTCTATTTACATTACTGTATGATGACTTTGTGGTATCTGTATATAGTTGCATTACTTAATTAACATGTGTTGTGTTAAATCCATGTTGGTTACCATATACTGTATTATTATTATTTGAATGACTGAATTTTGACTTGAGTCAAAATTTTTGTTTAGAAGATCAATGGCCAACGGAAGATCAACGCCCACAGTAGCACGGATCGAAGAAATGATAGCCAAACGGGTAGCCGCAGGTATAGCGGAAATGAACCCCCAAGCTCCACCAGTTATCCAGCACAATCATAACGGGTGCACATACAAGGAATTCCAAAGCTGCAAGCCCCACAACTTCAGTGGTACTGAGGGGCCGGTTGGACTTACTAGGTGGTTTAAGAAACTAGAAGCTGTGTTCCGTGTAAGAAACTGCTCAGAGATGAACAAAATTAAGTATGACTCCTGTTCACTGTCGGACGGCGCGTTAACCTGGTGGAACACACTTGCTCAGGCCAAGGGTATTGACGAGGCCTATGCTACACCGTAGGAAGAATTTAAGGGGGCTATGATCGAAGAGTACTACCCCAGAACGGAGATACAGAAGATGGAAACTGAGTTTTGGGACTAAAAGTGGTAGGAAACGATCTTGATAGTTATAACCGAAGGTATCTGGAATTAGCTCTGATGTGTCCTACGATGGTCACCCCCGAATTTAAGCAAATGGAACGGTATTTTTGGGGACTCCCCAAGTCCATTCAGGGAAATGTCACCTTTTTAAAGCCAGCTGATGTCCCGGAAGCTATGCGCATGGCGCATACCCTAATGAACCAAATCACCAGCCAAGAACCAGAAAAGGCTAAATCCGAATCGGGTAGTAGCGAGAAGCGTAAGTGGGACAACAACAAGGGAAGGGTCTATGATCAAAACTCGGCAAAGATACATGAAGGTTTCAAGAGAAATAACCCCAACCCGAACACTAGCTCGAACTGTAACTACAAGGGTAGTCTGCCGCAGTGCAAGAGATGCTACAAGCATCACACCGAGTACTGCAACGTGGTCCGTGAAAAATGTAAAAGGACTGGTCATATTGGTAAAGATTGCAAGATCACCACCCTGAATGTGAAGACAAATCCTACTAGACCGAGAAAGTGTTATGAGTGTAGACAACCGGGCCACTTCAAAAATGAGTATCCCAACAAGAGAAAGGACGGCGGACAACCGCGTAGCAGAGCTTTCAACGTAAATGCAAGGGATGCTCGTGAGAACCCTGACTTGGTGACATGTATATTCACTATCAACAATCTATTAGCTTCTGTCCTATTTGATACTGGTGCCGATAGGAGTTATGTATGTAGACACTTTTGCTCTAAGATAAATTGGTCGTTAGTTCCTTTAAAGGAGAGTATGCTTGTAGAGGTAGCCAATGGAAAACTTGAGAAAGTTGACCAAATTAGCCGAGGAGCTATTATCAACATAGCTGGTGTGGATTTCGAGATTAACTTGATACCTATTAAATTGGGAAGCTTTGATGTAATTGTCGGTATGGACTGGTTGACCAAGATAAGGGCCGACATTATATGTGGAGATAAAGCTCTTCGTATACCACACGGAGATGGTGATCCACTAATTATTTACAAAGAGAGATATAGCTCGAAACTGAATCTCATTAGTTGCATGAAAGCGCAAAAGATCATGAAGAAAGGACATCTTGCTGTTCTAGCACATGTGAAAACATTAGAAACCGAAGTGAAGAGCGTGGATGATGTAAGAATTGTGAACGAATTTTCTGATGTCTTTCCGGAAGAATTGCCTGGATTACCACCACCGAGAGCAGTGGAGTTTCAGATTGATTTAATGCCAGGGGCTACATCCGTAGCTCGCGCACCTTATCGACTCGCACCTTCCGAAATGCAAGAGTTGCAGAGCCAATTGCAAGAACTGCTAGACCGTGGATTTATCCAACCAAGTTTCTCGACTTGGGGTGCACCTGTTTTATTTGTAAAGAAGAAGGACGGATCATTCCGAATGTGTATCGACTACCGTGAACTCAACAAATTGACGATCAAGAATTGGTATCCTCTTCCCCGAATTGACGATCTTTTTGATCAACTACAAGGATCGATCGTTTACTCTATGATCAATTTGCGATCTGGTTATCACCAGTTGAGGGTGAAAGAGAGCGATGTGATGAAGACTGCATTCAGGACCCGTTATGGTCATTATGAGTTTCTCGTGATGCCATTCAGTTTAACCAACGCACCTGCCGTATTCATAGACCTCATGAATCATGTATGCAAGCCATACCTGGATAAGTTCGTTATCGTCTTCATGGATGATATCCTCATCTACTCCAAAAGCGAAGAAGAACATGTGCAACATCTTCATCTAGTTTTGGAACTCTTGAGACAAGAGCAACTTTATGCAAAATTCTCCAAGTGTGAGTTTTGGTTGAAGGAAGTCCAATTTTTGGGTCATGTTGTAAGTGATCAAGGTATCAAAGTTGATCCCGCAAAGATTGAAGCTATCAGCAAGTGGGAAACCCCCACTACTCCGACTCACATTCGCCAATTTTTAGGCCTCGCCGGTTACTACCGAAGATTTATTGAAGGTTTCTCTCTGATTGCGCGTCCTTTGACCAAGCTGACTCACAAAGGGAAGAAGTTCATTTAGGAACCCGAACATGAATCAGCATTTCAAACCTTAGAAAAGAAGTTAACCACCGCACCTATCTTATCACTTCCTGAAGGTAGTAGCGATTTCGTTGGTTATTGTGATGCTTTGAAAAGTGGTTTTGGTTGTGTACTGATGCAACGCACAAAGGTTATCTCTTACGCCTCCCGACAACTAAAGATTCACGAGCGAAATTACACTACTCACGATCTCGAGCTTGGAGCCGTTGTCTTTGCATTAAAGCTGTGGAGACACTATCTTTATGGAAATAAGAGCACTATTTTCACCGATCATAAAAGCCTCCAACACATCTTTGATCAGATGCAACTAAATATGAGAAAGCGTCGATGGATCGAGATGCTGAACGACTATGATTATGAACTTCGTTATCACCCTGGAAAGGCAAATTTTGTAGCTGACGCTTTGAGCTGAAAGGAGAGGATGGCACCTCGTGTTCGGGCACTGAACATCACCATTCATTCGAACCTCAATAGCCAGATCCGAGCAGCCCAAGATGAGGCTCTCAAGGAGGAGAATATATCTCATGAATACTTGAAAATTCTCGTCTCTCGATTCGAGGTTAAGGAAACTGGACTCTGATGCTATGCATGAAGCATTTGGGTACCTCGTTATGGAGACCTACGAAGCCTTATATTAGATGAAGCCCACAAGTCGAGATATTCAATTCATCCAGGAGCCGGTAAAATGTACCACGATCTTAAGGAACAGTACTGGTGGCCTAATCTTAAGAAGGACGTTGCAACTTATGTTGGGAAGTGTTTGACTTGCTCGAAAGTTAAGGTCGAACATCAGAAGCCTTCTGGGTTACTTCAACAATCGGAAATCCCGCAATGGAAGTGGGAAAGGATAATAATAGATTTCATTACGAAGTTACCAAAGACGGTGGACGGATACGATACCATCTGGGTTATCGTTGATCGTCTTACCAAATCTGCACACTTTTTAGCCATGAAGGAAACGGATATGATGGAAAGACTCGCTCAACTATACATAAAAGAGGTTGTATCTCGTCATGGTGTGCCCTTATCGATCATCTCAGATCGCGATCCCCATTTTGCTTCCAGATTTGGCGTTCTTTGCAAGAAGCCTTGGGGACTTGTCTCGACATGAGTACTACGTATCACCCGCAGACTGACGGACAAAGCGAACGCATGATTCAGAATTTGGAAGACATGTTGCGTGCATGTGTCATTGATTTCGGAAAGGCTTGGGAAAGGCATTTGCTGCTAGCCGAATTCTCTTACAACAACATTTATCATTCGAGTATTAATGCCGCAACTTTTGAAGCATTGTATGGCCGCAAGTGCTGATCTCCTATTTGTTGGGCTGAAGTAGGCGAAACGCAAATCACCGGACCTGAGATAGTCCATGAAACAACTGAGAAGATTGTCCAAATTCAAGCGAGACTCAAGACGGCCCGTGATTGCCAAAAGAGTTATGCAGACCTTAAACGTAAGGACTTCGAATTCAACGTAGGTGACCTTGTAATGTTGAAGGTCGCACCTTGGAAAGGTGTAATTCGTTTTGAAAAACATGGGAAGCTCAACCCGCAATACATTGGTCCTTTTGAAATCTTGGAGCGTGTTGGACCCGTTGCTTACCGTTTGGATCTTCCAACTCAATTGAACTCAGTTCATCCTACCTTTCATGTATCAAATTTGAAGAAGTGTCTTGCTGAACCGAAACACGTCATACCATTGGAGGAACTTACAATTGATGACAAACTCCACTTCGTGGAAGAGCCTGTCGAAATTATGGACCGTGAGGTCAAAACTTTGAAACACAACAAGATTCCGATCGTTCGAGTATGATGGAATGCCAAACGAGGACCTGAGTTTACCTGGGAACGAGAGGATCAAATGATGCAGAAGTATCCTCACCTTTTCCCAACTCCTCCATCTACCTCAGCTTAAAATTTCGGGACGAAATTTTCTTTAACAGGTGGGTAATGTAACGACCCTGGATTTTCCAACGTATATTTATTAATATTTATTATTAATGCTTGCGTTTTAATAAATGTATTTTTATACATTTACTTGTTGCCGTATTTGACTTTACATGGCCCGACTTATCTTTGTGACACACGTACTTTTCTCGAATAATATTTAGAATATTATTTACATTCATGATTAATTATTATTAATCATTTTTAATTAACTAATGCAAGTAGTTAATTACTTGGGCTTTATTAATTTAATTGTTGCATACTTACATGGACTCATGTTAATGGACTTGGAAGCCCACCCTACTTTTCTTAATGGACTATTAGGAGCCTAACATTATGCTAATGACTTATTAAGGCTTAAACATAGATTAATTAAGTTAAGTATGAAGAGACTTGTCACAAGCATGCTAGCACCAAGCTCCCATGCATTTAACTTTATTACCATTCTAAGCTTTCACCATCACCCATGCATGAAAGAAGCAAATTGACCCTTCCCCTTTGAGCCCCTTGGCCGACGGTTTATATGGGGAGAAAGGGAGATCCATTTTCATTTTTATTTGCTACTTATTAACTAGTTTCTACCTCACTCTTCACACACATACTTGCACCACTTCTCTTACTACACTTTTCTCTCATTTTTCTATCTACTTTGTAAGTAACAAATTTCTTTTTTCTTTCTTTTTCTTCCATTAAAACCGCTACCATCATCATCAATATACTTGTTCTTTGTTTGTTGTTTACTTACTTGTTGTTTGTTGTTGTTAAAGATCAAGTTACCTAGCTTGTATCTTCATGTAATCTTGGTTACTTCCATCTTTTGTTTGATGAAGAACCAAGAACAAGAATCTAAACTTGTTAGTTTATGGTTCTACACTTAAATGTTATAAGATTTAAAGTTCAAGTTTCATAATCATACTTGTGTTCATGTTTTGTGGACTTAAATCCTAAGATCCAAACTTTGATTTGAATCTTCTTAAGTATGAAACAAACATGAACAAAATATTTGTAACTTTAGTTTATTTCTTTCTTTTGTAAGTACTTTAAAGTTGTAATGTTGTTAATTTGGTCAAGTATTACTAGTTAATCTTGATCTCATATTTCTTGAAACTAAATGTTAACTTTATAAGTTCAAAAACATGGAGGTATAACTTTCTAGTTATAACTTCATATACTTATGTTGGATCTAAGTTTATATAACTTATGGTCTTCTAATTTTGTTGTAAATAAGAGCTTATAAGCTTACATACATTTTACAAGATGAAAATCTAAGTTTCATAACTTATGGTTTCATTAAAGTGAAGATCCAAGTTCTATAACTTAGGATCTAACTTAAGAACACTAGATCTAGACTTTTTAGTCTAGGATCTTTAAGATCTAGCTAAGATCTAGCTAAGATCTAAGTTCTACAACTTAAGATCTTGTTTATTTAGTTACTTTCAAGTTTGCAGCTTAATATTACTATTAGAACTCATGTATGTGTCGGATCTAAGATCTTGATGTAACTTTGGTTCATCAAACTACTTACAATCCTTAATTGAGTTGTGCTACATATCTTAGACTTACACTAGTGTTATGATGGTCAAAACTTGGTAAAGTTGATGCAAACACATCAACGAGTTGTACACTTGAAGCTATACGCATCAAGGATGAGAACCGTGATGAGCATCAAGCACCAAGAACCCACCAGAACACCTTACTTACTGTTTTTTGGAACTGATCAATAACCTGGGTGTAATGACCCGCACTTTTTCGATCGTTCTATACTTATAAGATTAATATTTACATAAATTAAACCTTACCAACATGATAAGCAATCCAAATTGTTGAGATTTATGTTTTCGAAAAGAGTTTTACACAACGTTTGACCGTCTAGTTTGACCGATGATATCACGAACTATATAATATATGATAATTATACGTTTGTGTATATATATGTATATATACATACTTAACATGATCTAAGGATGTTTTAATACCTCATTTTGTATTAATAACAATAAGTTATAAGTATATTTTGAAACTACTAACTTAAGTTTTCAAAACGATAACCATACGTAACGTTATTTGACATAAATACTTATGACCTATAATGTTTATACATATATCGTATAAGTAATGTATTTAATCACTTTTTAAGGACTTAAATACATAAAACAATATAAGTGTATTTACAAAAGATAGTTATATTTGAATCCTCGTTCCGTTTTCTCAAGATTTCTATACGTATATCAAGGGTATATGTACCCGTATCATACCCAGCTTCTATACGTATTTACTATTGGTATATACACATCAAATCAACATCTAAATCAGCCATATTACTGCCCTACAAGAGAGGTAACCTTGATTGGATGCTAGCATGGAAAATTTCACAAGATTACAACATAAAAATCTTGTTTTGTCCCCCCCCCCATTCACGAAATTTTAACCTTATATACCCCATCCATTTTTCAATTTTTACTACATCATTTCTCTAGCTAGGAAAACACACTTACAAGCCTCATGCATCCCTAAGAAATCCAGCAAAAATCCTCTCAAGAATCACCTTAATAACCACCATATCAAGATCAAACAAAAACACTACAAAATACTACTTTCATTTCAAGTTTATGTCCTAAGTTGCTTCCAATCTTCAATCCAACTCCACCACTCTTTGGTTCTAGGATTTTTCTTATTTCTTACAGCAATCTTGTCCAAGTAACTTGAGGTAGTAACTTTGTTCATAACCTTATTCGATTCATATATATATAGCTATCTTATTTTGTGGTATAAAATTTTAACAACAAGAACATAGTTTGAATGTTTTCAAACTTGTTTGCAAACTAAATAGATCCTTCTAACTTAAATTTTAAAATACTTCAAGACCTGTAATATATCTTAAATATATGCTAATTTAACAAGGTTTAACTTGGTTTTTCAAAGAACACCTTAAAAACTGTTTTTACGACGTCGGAGTGTAACCGGGGGCTGTTTTGGGTTGGATAATTAAAAACCATCTTAAACTTTGAATTGGAGGTTTATTTTCTGGAAAAATGATTTTTACTATGAATATGTTAACGCATAAAAATTTTATGATTTAACTCAAAGTATAAGTATTTTTAGAAAAATAATCATTTAAGGTTGTTTACATGATGGAAAATGATTAACTTCATAAGTTTCACCAAAGTTTGACCTATGACCTGTGATTTCGAATACAAACTAAGGTATTTACAGTTCATATTCTTAAAGAGGGACTCGATCCAAGGAAGTGGCAAGTTGAACCAACGAAAACGGAGTTGTAACGAAGAAACTATGACCAAAACGAAATCGGATATCCAAGACTAGTTTAGCTACGTGATTAATTGGAAAAAAATTAAATAAACCACATCCTTCTAAAATAACATGATATTTTATATATATGTACTCATAATTTAATTTTATATGGTTCAGGATCACCCGTAAACAATACGAGAAGATTAATCATAAGATCCCATGATTGTACGCAACACGTCATTTGACAACACCGGTACTTTATGTACGCAACACGTCATTTGACAACACCGGTACCGTGGGTCAAGATTAATCTCGACCAATACATATACGATGGGGGTTTTATTTATTTCATTGGGGGTTTATTAAACATCTAAATATGAACCATTAAAATTGAATTACTAACTACGGACTAAGAAATTATTAAAACTATTAAAAGTATAATAAGTATATATATGTGACGATTGTTTAAAATGGAAATATATTGATAAACTATATATGGATAGGTTCGTGATATCAATCGGAGACCAAGTCAAAATTACATATCTTCAAGACGAAAGTGAGTATATAGTCCCACTTTTAAACTCTAAATATTTCGGGATGAGAATACATGTATTTTATGTTTTACGTTATGGACACAAGTAACTGAAAAATATATTCTACGTTGAGTTGTACCACTGGCATACTTCCCTGTAGCTTGGTAACTGTTATTTACAGCGGTATTGTAAACGCGAATCCTGTTGATAGATCTATCGGGCCTGACAACCCCAACCGGACTGGACGACCAGTATTCAACGGTTGCACAGTACTTCGTTTTGTGACTACACTTGGTACGGTGTAGTAAGATTTCATAATAAAGGGAATATGCGACGTGATTAAATGTTAAGTATGGTTACCAAGTGCTCAACCACTTAGAATATTTTTATTAAAATATTTACATATGAAATCTTGTGGTCTATATTTATACCGCTGCCGGCATTAAACCTATATCTCACCAACTTTATGTTGACATTTTAAACATGTCTATTCTCAGGTGATAACTAAAAGCTTCCGCTGCAACATGTTGAATTTAAGCAAGATCTTGAGTATGCATATTTGTGTCAAAAATAAAACTGCATATCCGAGGAATTGTAATGTAAAATATGCTAGAAATCGTATTGTTATCATCACATGTAAAGTTTGTAAGTCTAAGATTATCGCTAAACGATAATCATCTTTATATTGTCTAAAGCTTGTATTATTATAAGAGTTATGGTTTGTAATGTAAAATAAATGCAGTTGTTCTTTTAAAAATGTCGCATATAGAGGTCAATACCTCGCAATGAAATCATACGTTATCTAACTCGTTCTTATGGTTAAGGACGGGTTATGACATGTGGTATCAGAGCGGTGGTCTTAGCGAACCAGGTTTGCATTAGTGTGTCTAACCGAGAAGTCGTTAGGATACATTAGTAAGTCTGGACTTTGACCGGGTTTGATTTAAAAACCGTTGCTTATCATTGTTGGTTAAAATTTATATGTAAATATTATGTAGTACTAATGGGTTAGTTGTTGTGTGATAGATGTCGGGCTCAAAACTTGTCATCACGTTCAGCGACTCCGAACCAGAATCTTCAGATGGTGTTCCAGTCATTAACCTATCCGATGACGAAAATAATATCTTTGGGGAAGACTCACAAATTCCGGATGAACCGACTATAGAGAACCCGGAAAGTGAACCCGAGGAGGAAAGTGAACCCGAGGAGGAAAGTGAACCCGAGGAGGAAAGTGAACCCGAGGAGGAAAGTGAACCCGAGGAAGAAATACAGGAAATTACAAAAGACGAGTTCGAACTAGGAAAGAAACGAAAGGCTAATGAATTAGAAAATTCAAATCCCGAGTTTAGTAAGGATGATGTGGCACCAACTTCACTAGACACTACCACCCCTATTCCCGCTATTCCTATTCGTTCTATCCCGGCATCCAGTTCTTCAGTCCCATAGCCAAAATATAGGCAGACAGCTAGGATAAGCGTTAGGCGATTCATTGAACCTAAACGTCTTAGAAAATAGACCAAACGATGCGCTGCCGTATTAAACCATGGGATCATATAATGTTTTGTATAATATTATTAGTGTGGTTTGCTTAATGTTCGATGTAAGATAAGCATATGTAAAATAGTGAAGTGTGAAATGCAATAATTTTCCATGGTTAAGTATTATTTAGATGGTAGTAATTGATTCTGTACTAAGCTATTAAGTATGGACATTAACGGGTAGGTACTACCCTAGATATAATTATAAAACGCTAATAAGAAGAAAAGGCTTTTATAATAATACCTGGTTCATATTATTAATAAGCTATAATGTACTGTAAATATACACTACATCTATAATATTCCATGTGAATAATTATTTTCTTTTCATTCTTATAGAAGAATATGGCGCGATTGAACCGAATGACGGAACAAGAAATCCAGGAACTCATCAATCAGCGAGTGAACGACAGAATGTTATGGGTCGAGGCTGCAAGAGGTGCTGCAGTTAACCCAAATCCTCGTGTGGGGTGCACTTACAAAACTTTTCAAGCTTGCAAGCCCTCATCATTCAGTGGAACAGAAGGACCGATCGGTTTAACCCGGTGGATAGAAAATATGGAGACTGTGTTTAAAATAAGTGGTTGTGTTGAAAAGGACATGACCAAGTATGCATCGTGCACTTTACAAGATAGTGCACTCACGTGGTGGAAAAATTATGTGAAGGCTGTAGGAGGAGATGTAGCTTATGATACTCCTTGGGAAGAATTCAAAACAATGTTAATCAACGAGTATTGTCCAAGGAACGAGGTTAGAAAGTTGGAAGATGAATTACGAAGCCTGAAGGTTGTTGGTACTGAAATCACCAACTACAATCAGCGATTCATGGAATTAGTTTTGCTATGTCCTGAATTGGTTCCAACCGAAGAACGGAAGATTGAAATGTACAAAGATGGTTTGCCCAAAAAGGTCAAGGCAAACGTTACAGCATCGAAACCTAAGACAATTCATGAAGCTATAACAATGGCAAACGAGCTAATGGATCAGGTCATCATGGATAAGAAAGCATCCAATACTGATGTGAAGGTATCATGTAACAAAAGAAAGTGGAATGGAAATTATGATCGGGGTAACCAACAACAATCTTTTAAGAAACAAGAAATCACGCAAGGTGCGGGTAGTGGTTTAAGCTTTGGTTACAAAGGACAAAATCCTTTATGTAACCGATGCCACAAACATCACTCTGGCTACTGTAATGTGGTATGCAACAAATGTAATCGAAAGGGTCATCTTGCTGAAGATTGTAGGGCTCTCGTTACAAATACAAATGGTACCAAGACTCCTGCCACCAATGCAAATAGAACTGCTTTGGCTACCATTACTTGTTATGGGTGTGGAAAACAAGGTCACTATAAGAGCCAGTGTCCGAATCCAAAGAAGAATAATGGATCTGCACGTGGAAGAGCATTTGTTATTAATGCTAGAGAGGCGTGTGAAGACCCGGAGCTTGTTACGGGTACGTTTACCATTAATAACTTATCCGCATCTATTATATTTGATACTGGTGCCGATAGAAGTTATGTGAGTAGAGGCTTTTACGCTAAATTGAATTGTTCATCATTACCTTTAGATGCTAAGTACATGATTGAGTTAGCTAATGGTAAACTAATTAAAGCCGATAAAATTTGCCGTGATTGTAAAATAAATTTAGCCGGAGAAACATTTAAGATTGATTTGATACCCGTAGAATTAGGAAGTTTTGATGTAATAGTCGGCATGGACTGGATGTCCAAAATAGGAGCTGAAGTTGTGTGCGCCAAGAAGGCAATTCGCATTCCTCGTAAAGATAAAACGCCAGTAATGATTTATGGAGAGAAGGGTAACTCAAAGCTAAAACTCATTAGTTATTTGAAAGCTCAAAAGTGCTTGAAGAAAGGATGCTATGCTATCTTAGCACATGTTAATAAAGTCGAAAAGAAAGAAAAAGAGAAGTGCATCAATGACGTGCCTGTGGCAAGAGATTTTCCTGAAGTACTTCCGGAAGAGTTGCCGGGATTACCTCCATTTAGATCTGTAGAATTTCAAATAGATTTAGTACCAGGAGCTGCACCAGTGGCTCGTGCTCCATATAGACTTGCACCGTCCGAGTTAAAAGAACTTCAGAGTCAGTTAAAAGAATTACTGGATCGTGGATTCATACGACCAAGTACTTCACCGTGGGGAGCTCCAATTTTATTCGTCAAGAAGAAAGACGGATCTTTCCGAATGTGTATAGATTATCGTGAATTAAATAAGTTAACTATCAAGAATCGGTATCCACTACCGAGAATTGACGACTTATTTGATCAACTCCAAGGATCATGTGTGTACTCGAAAATTGACCTAAGATCGGGCTATCATCAATTACGTGTCAAAGAAGAAGATATACCGAAAACTGCTTTTCGGACACGCTACGGTCATTACGAATTTTTGGTCATGCCGTTTGGATTGACGAATGCGCCAGCTGTATTCATGGACCTCATGAATCGAGTTTGTAGTCCATATCTAGATAAGTTTGTTATCGTTTTCATTGATGATATTCTTATCTATTCCAAGAGTGAGCAAGAGCATGAGCAGCATTTTAGGTTGATATTAGAGTTGTTGAGAAAAGAACAGCTATATGCTAAATTTTCTAAATGTGCTTTCTGGTTGAAAGAAGTGCAATTTCTTGGCCACGTTGTTAGTAGCAAAGGAATTCAGGTTGATCCAGCAAAAATTGAAGCCATTGAAAAATGGGAGACTCCTAAGACACCAATGCAGATACGCCAATTTTTGGGTTTAGCCGGTTATTATAGAAGGTTTATTCAAGATTTTTCCCGAATAGCTAAGCCGTTGACAGCGTTAACGCAAAAAGGGAAGAAATATGAATGGACTACTGAGCAGGAGAGTGCATTTCAATTACTGAAAAAGAAGTTGACTACGGCGCCTATTTTATCGTTACCAGAAGGGAACGATGATTTTGAAATATATTGTGACGCTTCGCGACAAGGTTTTGGTTGCGTTCTTATGCAACGGAAGAAAGTTATTGCATACGCATCCCGACAATTAAAGATTCACGAGCAGAATTATACGACGCATGATCTAGAATTGGGAGCAGTCGTGTTTGCATTGAAGATATGGAGACACTACTTGTATGGGGTTTAATGCACTGTGTTTACTGATCATAAAAGCCTTCAACATATTTTCGATCAAAAACAGCTGAACATGAGGCAACGTAGGTGGGTTGAGTTAATAAATGACTATGATTGTGAAATTCGTTATCATCCCGGGAAAGCGAACGTGGTGGCCGACGCTCTAAGCAGAAAGGAACGAGAACCAATTCGAGTACGAGCGATGAACATAAAAATTCGCATGAATCTCAACTCACAAATCAAAGAAGTTCAACGAGAAGCACTTACTAAAGAAAATATAGGAAATGAAATAATGAAGAAGTATGAGAAGCAACTCGTTATACGGGAAGATGGAATTCGATATTTTGCAAACCGTATTTGGGTACCGAAGTTGGGTGGATTAAGGAAGTTAATATTGAATGAGGCACATAAGACAAGATACTCGATACATCCTGGAGTTGGAAAGATGTACCAAGATCTTAAGACACATTATTGGTGGCCTAATTTAAAGACAGACGTTGCAACATATGTTGGGGAATGTTTAACTTGTTCCAAAGTCAAAGCTGAACACCAGAAGCCGTCAGGGTTACTTCAACAACCAAAAATCCCAGAATGGAAATGGGATGGTATTACCATGGATTTCATCACGAAGTTACCAAAGACTGCCTGGGGATACGACACCATTTGGGTGATTGTTGATCGTCTCACCAAGTCTGCACATTTCTTGCCTATAAAGGAAACGGATAGAATGAAGAAACTATTACGATTGTATATAAAGGAAGTTGTTTCAAGGCATGGAATACCTATTTCCATTATATCCGATCGTGATAGTAGATTTACATCAAAGTTCTGGCAATCACTACAGGAGGCCCTAGGAACTCGTTTGGATATGAGTACCGCGTATCATCCGCAAACCGACGGGCAGAGTGAAAGAACGATTCAGACTCTTGAAGACATGCTCAGGGCATGTGTGATCGATTTTGGAAACGGATGGGATAAATATCTACCATTAGCAGAATTCTCGTATAATAATAGTTATCATGCGAGCATTAAAGCTGCGCCATTCGAAGCATTGTACGGAAGGAAGTGTAGATCTCCTATTTGTTGGAATGAAGTAGGAGATCGACAATTAACTGGTCCCGAGATCATACACGAAACGACTGAGAAGATAGTACAAATCAAGGAGAGATTGAAAACAGCCCGTAGTCGCCAAAAGAGCTACGCCGATGTTCGAAGGAAACCATTAGAGTTTTAGATCGGTGACATGGTTATGTTAAAGGTGTCACCATGGAAAGGTGCAATACGTTTTGGAAAAAGGGGTAAACTAAACCCAAGATATGTAGGCCCGTTCAAGATTATCGAACGCATTGGACCGGTAGCTTATCGACTCGAGTTACCGCAACAACTCGCCGGAGTACATAATACCTTTCACGTCTCAAACCTTAAGAAGTGTCTTGCAAAGGAAGATTTCACCATTCCTCTTGAAGAAATCCATGTCGACGAGAAACTACAATTCATAGAAGAACCAATCGAGATCATGGACCGTGAAGTTAAACGGCTCAAGCAGAGCAACATACCGATCGTTAAAGTTCGTTGGAATGCTCGAAGGGGTCCCGAGTTTACTTGGGAGCGAGAGGATCAAATGAAACAAAAATACCCGCATTTGTTTCCCGATGACGCAAAATAGGTACGATTTTAAAATTTCGGGACGAAATTTATTTAACGGGTAGGTACTGTAATGACCCGCACTTTTTCGATCGTTCTATACTTATAAGATTAATATTTACATAAATTAAACCTTACCAACATGATAAGCAATCCAAATTGTTGAGATTTATGTTTTCGAAAAGAGTTTTACACAACGTTTGACCGTCTAGTTTGACCGATGATATCACGAACTATATAATATATGATAATTATACGTTTGTGTATATATATGTATATATACATACTTAACATGATCTAAGGATGTTTTAATACCTCATTTTGTATTAATAACAATAAGTTATAAGTATATTTTGAAACTACTAACTTAAGTTTTCAAAACGATAACCATACGTAACGTTATTTGACATAAATACTTATGACCTATAATGTTTATACATATATCGTATAAGTAATGTATTTAATCACTTTTTAAGGACTTAAATACATAAAACAATATAAGTGTATTTACAAAAGATAGTTATATTTGAATCCTCGTTCCGTTTTCTCAAGATTTCTATACGTATATCAAGGGTATATGTACCCGTATCATACCCAGCTTCTATACGTATTTACTATTGGTATATACACATCAAATCAACATATAAATCAGCCATATTACTGCCCTACAAGAGAGGTAACCTTGATTGGATGCTAGCATGGAAAATTTCACAAGATTACAACATAAAAATCTTGTTTTGTCCCCCCCCCCCATTCACGAAATTTTAACCTTATATACCCCATCCATTTTTCAATTTTTACTACATCATTTCTCTAGCTAGGAAAACACACTTACAAGCCTCATGCATCCCTAAGAAATCCAGCAAAAATCCTCTCAAGAATCACCTTAATAACCACCATATCAAGATCAAACAAAAACACTACAAAATACTACTTTCATTTCAAGTTTATGTCCTAAGTTGCTTCCAATCTTCAATCCAACTCCACCACTCTTTGGTTCTAGGATTTTTCTTATTTCTTACAGCAATCTTGTCCAAGTAACTTGAGGTAGTAACTTTGTTCATAACCTTATTCGATTCATATATATATAGCTATCTTATTTTGTGGTATAAAATTTTAACAACAAGAACATAGTTTGAATGTTTTCAAACTTGTTTGCAAACTAAATAGATCCTTCTAACTTAAATTTTAAAATACTTCAAGACCTGTAATATATCTTAAATATATGCTAATTTAACAAGGTTTAACTTGGTTTTTCAAAGAACACCTTAAAAACTGTTTTTACGACGTCGGAGTGTAACCGGGGGCTGTTTTGGGTTGGATAATTAAAAACCATCTTAAACTTTGAATTGGAGGTTTATTTTCTGGAAAAATGATTTTTACTATGAATATGTTAACGCATAAAAATTTTATGATTTAACTCAAAGTATAAGTATTTTTAGAAAAATAATCATTTAAGGTTGTTTACATGATGGAAAATGATTAACTTCATAAGTTTCACCAAAGTTTGACCTATGACCTGTGATTTCGAATACAAACTAAGGTATTTACAGTTCATATTCTTAAAGAGGGACTCGATCCAAGGAAGTGGCAAGTTGAACCAACGAAAACGGAGTTGTAACGAAGAAACTATGACCAAAACGAAATCGGATATCCAAGACTAGTTTAGCTACGTGATTAATTGGAAAAAAATTAAATAAACCACATCCTTCTAAAATAACATGATATTTTATATATATGTACTCATAATTTAATTTTATATGGTTCAGGATCACCCGTAAACAATACGAGAAGATTAATCATAAGATCCCATGATTGTACGCAACACGTCATTTGACAACACCGGTACTTTATGTACGCAACACGTCATTTGACAACACCGGTACCGTGGGTCAAGATTAATCTCGACCAATACATATACGATGGGGGTTTTATTTATTTCATTGGGGGTTTATTAAACATCTAAATATGAACCATTAAAATTGAATTACTAACTACGGACTAAGAAATTATTAAAACTATTAAAAGTATAATAAGTATATATATGTGACGATTGTTTAAAATGGAAATATATTGATAAACTATATATGGATAGGTTCGTGATATCAATCGGAGACCAAGTCAAAATTACATATCTTCAAGACGAAAGTGAGTATATAGTCCCACTTTTAAACTCTAAATATTTCAGGATGAGAATACATGTATTTTATGTTTTACGTTATGGACACAAGTAACTGAAAAATATATTCTACGTTGAGTTGTACCACTGGCATACTTCCCTGTAGCTTGGTAACTGTTATTTACAGCGGTATTGTAAACGCGAATCCTGTTGATAGATCTATCGGGCCTGACAACCCCAACCGGACTGGACGACCAGTATTCAACGGTTGCACAGTACTTCGTTTTGTGACTACACTTGGTACGGTGTAGTAAGATTTCATAATAAAGGGAATATGCGACGTGATTAAATGTTAAGTATGGTTACCAAGTGCTCAACCACTTAGAATATTTTTATTAAAATATTTACATATGAAATCTTGTGGTCTATATTTATACCGCTGCCGGCATTAAACCTATATCTCACCAACTTTATGTTGACATTTTAAACATGTCTATTCTCAGGTGATAACTAAAAGCTTCCGCTGCAACATGTTGAATTTAAGCAAGATCTTGAGTATGCATATTTGTGTCAAAAATAAAACTGCATATCCGAGGAATTGTAATGTAAAATATGCTAGAAATCGTATTGTTATCATCACATGTAAAGTTTGTAAGTCTAAGATTATCGCTAAACGATAATCATCTTTATATTGTCTAAAGCTTGTATTATTATAAGAGTTATGGTTTGTAATGTAAAATAAATGCAGTTGTTCTTTTAAAAATGTCGCATATAGAGGTCAATACCTCGCAATGAAATCATACGTTATCTAACTCGTTCTTATGGTTAAGGACGGGTTATGACACTGGGCTACTGGGAAAGTTAATTTCCAGCTATTTTGGTTCGAGTAAATGATTTTCCGTTTAGACCTCGTCTTAATCCGAGTTACGGTTTAGGATTTATGGCCATCCGAAAGTCACTACACCCTTTTAACGTTGTGCTGAAATTTATGACCTACTCGTACTTAAACCGTCGCCACGGTCAAACAAAGATGAGTTTGGTTCTGGAAATTGGTCAGCCTCTAGGGGACTCATATACGGAGCCATGGCCACTGGTCTCATCTCATTTCAGTTTGTATAGAGGTCGTGGTGACTGAACAAAGTCAGCCTTTATTTCAAACTCTATTCTTGATTGAAACTTACTTTACACTTTTTTGTTTGATGATGAATGATGATGATACTTAAGACCTAATTTACATACTTTTAAACCTTTGGGAACGATTTACTGACTTAGTAACTTTTGACTTAGGTTGAGGACCTTTCGGACCAACCACTTGCTTACTATTCCCGCGTATCGACTTTTACTACTTTCCACTGTGAGTTATAGCATCCCTTTTTACTTTAACCATTTTGGGACTGAGAATACATGCGCATTTTACGTTTTACATACTAGGCACGAGTACTTAAACTTTATATATGTGTGGGTTATACAACGGCATAAACTTTCCCCTTAGCTCGGTAACGTTTAGTCATTGGTCTTTGAACCGGTGAACGCGAATCTTAGATATGGATCCATAGGGTTTGACATCCCCACTCGGGCTAGTAGCGCTAGCATTTAATGGGTGTTTAATACTTCGTAAACTTACGCACTCGCCAAGTGTACTTTTAGGGGGTGTTATTTACGTTAAGTTAGTTACAAAGTGTCCACGGTTATACATATACTTTTCATACTGTTTTGAAACACTGAAATCTCGTGGCCTACCTTACATTACTGTTATACTTAAACTATAGCTCACCAACCTTTGTGTTGACGTTTTTAAGCATGTTTTTCTCAGGTGCTTAAGGTTTGATTGCTTCCGCTGTAGTTGCCATGCTTTGTTGACTCCCGCTGCGCTTATTAGAGATGTCTTCGCATGAAACATTTATTTTGCATTCAAACTATGTTACTTTTGAAACAATGAATTTGTAACGACCATTGGGTCACGTACTATTATTATCGCCTTCTATTCGTAGAGGCACACTATCGTATGTTAAACATTTGGCGTTGGTTATGACGTCACCTTTTCTTATGAATGCAAACTTATTTTAAAACAGCATATAGTGTTTGACCTTGTAATGATCCTGTTGTTGATGATATTTACACGTTGATTTTGTACGGGGCATCACACACTACCTTATTAAAATCGGGCTAATTAAATAGTCCATTAGCTAGTGTAGGGTGGGCTAAAGTCCAACAAGGTAGAAAGTCCAACAAGACTAACTAGTGTGCTCTAGTAAATTACTAAGCGTAATTAAGCATCCAAAAACCCCAGTAATTATTATTATAAAATAAAAATTTGTATTTCGTAGTCATAATATTCCGATTATTACCAAAGTTAAACGTGTACCAAGTACATAGCTCGTTTCAAACGTCAAATGACACCAACGGTCGTAAAAGCTTTCAGGGATCAAGTAAGTGATTACACACTTAATAGCACGTTGTAAGATATTAGCTAAAGTACTTTAATCATTAAATAAGATCCCAGAGCATAAACTAGCTCAGTACGCACATATACGCAGTTTCGTGAAAGCACAAAGCACAAAAGTAAGTCGAAAAAGCAGGGTCGTTACATTACCCACCTGTTAAAGAAAATTTTGTCCCGAAATTTTGAGGAGTGACCAACAATGGTAGCGTATTTGACTAAGAAGAAGCGTATCAAAGTTCCGTGAGACTCGTGGGCTCAGAAGTGAGTTATTTACCTTGAAAGGTACTTGGACGTATAAAAGTAAGAATAGGTATATGAAATTAATTAAGTCTCTTGTCCTAAGAGATCAAAAAATTTATTTCGTTTCTTGCTAACACGAACATGTCATCCGAAATATATACCCACAAAAGGAAAGATGATGTTTTTAGCCCTACAGGCATCTTCAGTAAGCTGGATGTATGAAATACATCATGAATATTACTAAGCTCATCTAAAACATCGAGCGCTTACGTCGCAATGCAAAGCTGACAGGTAGGATGGAAAACATGGTGATCTCAACCATGCGATTTGATGTCTAGATAGTTCTAGCCACGGATTTTACTAACCTCTTGATTTCGGGAGGAGACCATAGGCATAAAGAACCCGATATTTAAGAAACGTTTCATTTGAATAAATGAATTAAAATTTTTAGTTGAAAGTGACTAATCAGACTTACATGCAATGCAAGCCATAACTATTTATAGCGTCTTTAGGACGGTCTGAACGAAAAATGAAGGATATCACCCAGTTTTCCATGATGCATGTGATCTTATCCTTGAATGAAAGCACAGTTCCATAATGTAACTTTATCCTTTCAGTTACATGTTGAAGTTAGGGTTAACATTAACTAGAGCAACATATAGTTGCAACCAACGAAGGAAGGAATGTGTAGAGTAACCACATCAGTGTAATAGACGTCTTAAGTAGTCCCCTTCCAAGAGGATAACAAGTTTCATAGATTCTCAAAGTATCTTATATTACATTTCTGAAAGAAAATCGCACGAAAGGTGTGATCTTTGAATGAGAGTGAACTCTTCGAGCGGTTCGTTCTGAATTTATCCTTATACTTAAGGGGATGCGATGATGAGAAGATACATGAACTCTTGGTCCTAAAGAATGGTTTACTCCGAGTGAAAATAATCCTAAAAGTGATTTCTTGTATCTCAATATACTGATTCATAGAGATGATGTTTACGAGGGTGTTACAATTAGTCGTGAAACATTGAGAGTAGAAACCCGCCTAGTGCCTTTCCTACGATAGGGTGACCACCGAGTGTACCCCAGAAAACTGATTTATCGGCCCGCGTTTTTGCCATGTCTAACCTTAAAGGAACATTTTATGAGCACAAAGACTTACTAATAAATTTTATAAAACTGTCATCCAAAGTGGCTCAAGAGTTTTTAACAAAGATCTTAATGATAAGCTTCATCCCTATCGGAGGACGAGAAGAAGTGTGGTCCATACATGGTGTAGTCTAATACGAAAAAACCTTTAATAAAATCAACCAAGGAAGTTTTGAAAAACCTTTAAACGTTTGATGTGACAACATAAACTGAACAAAGTTCCTAGTAAATTTAGAAGTATGTACAACGTGTACTATTTTGCACAAAACTATTTGACTTAAGTTAAACAACTCAATAAAGGAGTGATTTTTAAATAATTTTGGAGGTATAACTTGGTATGTACTAACCAAAATAAGTAAAGGTAAATTTATTAACTTAATTATATACATACATATATGATTTTATAAATCGCATAAGTGACAGGAAAATTTTATTATTTTCATTTGTCCATAAATCTCGTGAGGACCGCACAAATAAACAACGTGCAAAATTTTTGATAAACATAGTTTTTCATATTTCAAAGGTTACGAGTTGAAAAAGATTTAGTGAAAAATCTTTGAATCATCGGGTGACATGCCACTGGGTAATGAAAACTTAATGAATTAAATGTAGTTTTGATAATTTTTCAGGACATAAGTCTTTGGGCCAAAAATGTTCACGTGTGAAGCCGTTGCTAAAAAGTGAGGTATGAAGGATGGAGCATGAGGACGAGAAGTTAATCGCTTCTTGACTTTGCAAAATGCCAAACAGGTTATGACTAATATTAAAGTCGGAATACTGATGGTGTTAGTATCACTAAATGAGAATCCCTTGGAATAAGTCAGGACTTAGAGTTAGGTAAGAAAGAGCATCGTTCCGACCGGTGTGACAAATAAGATCCCTGGGGTAACGCAAAAATTTTGAATGGTTTAAGTGTTAGTGGATGCCCAAAGGCTCTGCATGGCGTGGTAGCAAGTGCCTTCATCACATACACACACATGAATCTCTCAATTTCGATGGTTGTAAGTCATCATGATGACTTGGATACGAATAACGCGAAAAATTTTATGTAACAAGCAACGAAAATTTTATAGAAATCGTTTAAGGTGACAATGTAAGAAAAGAAATGAAGTTCTTAGCAAACTAGGGTTATGTACAACACGTACCATTCAAGGTAAAATATTTTTTGAATAAAAGATTTGATTTGTGAAAGTGAAAGTAAAATTTCATATGTATTAGTCAAAAAGAAGTAATTATTTACTTTATTTTATATAACGTATACGATTTAAAAAATTTTCACGAATGGCAAATAAAATAAATTTATTTTTATTAAGCTTTAAGAGGATCGCACAGTAAAATAGTGTAAGTAAAATTTTGGCAAACAAAATTTTCATATTTCGGAGGTTACAAGTTGGAAAAATATTGATGAGAATCGAGTAAAAGACTTTTGAAACTTTCGGTTGATATTTGAGCAAAAATGTTACGAGGTAATGAAAACTATTGAATTTAAATGTGGTTGATGACTATTAGTAGGGCATAAGTCCTTTGACCAAAAATGCTTAAGTGTGAAGTTGTAGCTTATAAGTGAGATACGAATGGGAGAGTATGAGGATGAGAATTAACCACCCATTGATTTTGGAAAAATTTTGAACTGGTATGATTAATGTAACGACCCGAATTTTTTCCAATCGGTTTATACTTATGAGATTAATATTTACATAAATTAAACCTTACCAACATGATAAGCAATCCAAATTGTTGAGACTTGTGTTTTTGAAAAGAGTTTTACACAACGTTTGACCGTCCAATTTGACCGATGATATCACGAACTATATAACATACGATAATTATACGTTTGTGTATATATATGTATTTATATATATTTAACATGATCTAAGGATGGTTTAACATCTCATTGTGTACTAATGACAATGAGTTATAAGTATATTTTGAAACTACTAACTTAAGTTTTCAAAACGATAACTATACGTAACATTCTTTGATATATATACTTATAACCTATAATGCTTATACATGTATCGTATATATAATGTATTTAATCACTTTTTAAGGACTTAAATACATAAAACAATATAAGTATATTCACAAAATATAGCTATATTTGAATTCTCATTCCGTTTCCTCAAGATTTCTATACGTATATCTAGGGTATATGTACCCGTATCATACCCAGCTTCTATACGTATTTACTATTGGTATATACACATCAAATCAACATCCTAATCAACATTATTACTGCCCTAGATATGAGGTAACTAGGATTTGTCAAGTAGCATGAATTATTAGTAAGAAAACAAAATTAGGAATCCTTTTCTTTCTTTATAAACTAAAAATGTTTTTATGAATGAACACCATTTCTTCACTCCATTTTGTCATACCTACACCCTCATTTCTCTCTCAAAATACTCCTAACTTCATACTTGATCATCTCCAAGCATTTTCCCCATCATTTAGCTTCAATTACAAGCCTTAAACACCATAAGAAAACTCTTTCAAGAACATATCAAAATACCACCCATTTGAAGAAGTATACTTCCAACCTTTTGATCTAACTCCACCACTCTTTGATTCCAAGATTTTTTCTTATCTCTTACAGTTACTTTGTCCAAGTAACTTGAGGTAGTAACCTTGTTCATAATCTTGTTCGATTCATAATTATATAGCTATCTTATTTTATGTTGTAAAATTTTAACAACAAGAACATAGTTTGAATGATTTCAAACTTGTTTGCAAACTAAATAGATCCTTCTAACTTAACTTTTAAAACACTTCAAGACCTGTAATATATCATAATGATATGCTAACTTAACAACATATAACTTGGTTTTACAAAGAACACCTTAAAAACTGAATCTACGTCGTCGGAGTGCAACCGGGGGCTGTTTTGGGTTGGATAATTAAATACCATCTTGAACTTTGAATTGGAAGTTCATGTTCTGGAAAAATGATATTTCTTATGAATATGTTAACACATAAAAATTTAATGGTTTAACTCAAAGTGTAAGTATCTTTAGAAAAATGATCATTAAATGTTGTTTTTATGATGGAAAATGATCACTTTCATAAGTTTCACCAAAGTTTGACCTATAATCTGTGATTTCGAATACAAACTAAGGTATTTTCAGTTCATATTCTTAAAATTTGACTCGGTCCAAGGAAGTGGCAAGTTGAACCAACAAAAACGGAGTTGTAATGAAGAAACTACGACTAAAACAAGATTGGGTATCCGAAGCTAGTTTAGCTACGAAAATATTTGGAGATAAAGTAAATTAATCATATCTTTTCTAATTAATATGATATTTTATATATAATTACTTATGATTTGATTTTATATATTTCAGGACCACCCGTAAACAACACGAGAAGACTAATCATAAGACCTCATGATTGTACGCAACAAGTCATTTGACAACACGGTACTTTATGTACGCAACACGTCATTTGACAACATGGTACCATGGGTCGAGATTAATTTTGATCAATACGAATACGATGGGGTCTTTATTTATTTTATTGAGAAACTAATTGTGGACCATTGATGTTATGCGAGGTGTATATGAAATAGTATTAATTTAAATACGAAATACGACGAAATATTACACAAGTTTTAATTATTTATTTACAAAATGGATATACCTAAACCTTGCTACAACACTATAGGCAGTGTACCTAATCGTAGAGTAGTATAGTTTTTAGTAAGTCCGGTTCGTTTCACAGGGAGACGGTTACACTATATTTTTATATAATTAAATTTGTACAAAAATATATAAATATATATATATATACATATAATAATATATAAAAGGGGGGTTTACCGTTTAATGACCGGTTTATCGATTTTATATTTTAAGCGAAGCGTAAAGTAAATTTAATTAACAAAATAAAATAAATAACAAAAAATATAAATGACGAATAATTAAAGGTGCGATGAAATATAAAATAAAATAATTATGCTTATTTAAAATTCCGTAATCATGATGTTTGATGTGTTAATTTTAGTTTTATGCCCATGGGTTAATTGTCCTTTGTCCTGGATTATTTAATATGTCTGTCTGGTTTTTATCCATAACAGTCCATCAGTCATAAATACAAAGTGCGAGTGTCCTCGTCAAATTATCCTTATACCCGAAGTCAAATATTCCAACTAATTGGGGACTTAAACTGTAACAATGTTTTAATACTTTGTTTAATAATTACACCAGGTTATAGACTGCGTGTAACCCAAGGTTTTAATACTTTGTTATCAATTATGCCAAGTGTCCTTGTACATAATTTCACCCTTGTTTTAATAATTCTAGTGACTATTAATCCATTCCCGTGTCCGGTTAAATGAACTATTATTCGTACATATAAATTCCCAGCCCATCGTGTCCGATCGAGTGTATTGTAAGACCCGAATATTTATTTTGTATACTTGTTTATTAAAGGCATATGAGATCGGGCTTCGTTGAATACTTATATATATTAAAATTGGAAAAGAGCTGAATCTGTCAATCTGCGCGCCGCGCAAAGCGGCCGCGCGCCGCGCAAACGCGCTGACAGAACCTATCTTGTTTTATTTATTTTAAATGAAGGGTATTTGGGTAATTTCACATGGGGCTGGATTTGTGGGCATTATCAGTTGGTTTAGATCCAACTTTGGATCATTTCACATCCATTCATCATCCTCATCCATTCTTAGAGAGAGAGGGAGGTTTAGAGAGAGATTGGAGGTTTTGGTGAAGAAGAAGCTCGAATCGTTCAAAGTCTCGGGTTTTAAAGTTGTTCCTTTCGTTCTCGGCTACGCGGTGATAGTATTGGTAAGCTCAAACTCCGAATTTCATCTATTTAATTTGATATTCAAGTTAGGGTTTTGAGTTAATTTGTTGTAATACCCTTTTAGGTGATGAAATGGGTTTAGTGATGCTAGTAATCGGGTTTATTGTTAATTGTTGGTGGATTTTGGGTTGGTGAACAAATTGGCCATGTTTAGAACTTGAAATTTAGTTTAATCACTTTAGTTAGCGATTATGGAAGTATTGGAACCCATTGGAGGTTGTTTGGTTGACTAACTTTGACTTTGGGTCAAATTAGGGTTTGGTGGTGACTATGACCCGATTGGCGATTTAATGAGGTTTATAAACTTAAAATGGATTAAGTTGAAGTATAGAACCGAGTTAAATGTGTTTTGGTGTCAAAACTTGTAAAGGATGAGATTTTGACCTTTATGGGTCAAAATTAGGGTTTAAGTGTCAAAATGGGTATGACACGTGTTTGGCACTTGTGTTCGGGTTTAATTGGCATATTAGGACCATTCTCACTTGTGTTAGTGATTATTGGTTAGTTTGGGTACGGTTTGTGCTTGGAAGTGCATTTGGGTCGAAATGGCACTAAGTGACGAATTGGGTTAATTTGTGAATCCAATCTAATTGTGTTGTGGTATTTGTGATAATGGAATAGGTATTTTCCATCGGCGAGTTGCGGTTTACTTGGAAGCTTTCTTCAAGACTTCAAGGTGAGTGATAATATCCTATATGCATATGTATGTGTAGGATGGGTGCGGGTCTGGTGAAGTGATTCTCGGTTATAGAGCCCACTTCACATATAGGTGGATTTGAAGGACTTGTGTATGAGTCCAATTGGCACGTTTGTGCGTCTTGGTTGACCATCTTTGGCGAAGTACACGTTTGTGTGCACGTTATCACACTTGGTTGTGATTTGGTTGTTATAACCCTAATGGCGAAGGGTTGATATGGTTGTGTGGTGGATTTTATAATCCCGTGACCGTGGGTTTTAGTATTGTGAAATGAATCTCGGGTAGTGCGGATTCATGGTGACTCGGGTTGTTCGGTCACCTTATTTGAGGTAGTGAATCTCGGGTAGTGCGGATTCACGATGACTCGGGTTGTTCGGTCATCTTATGGTTGAGAAGTGAATTTCGGGTTGTGCGAATTCACAAGGCTCGGGTTGTTCGGCCAATGTTCGTGTGATTGAGGTTAAGGGGTTAACCTTGTGTATTATTATTATTGTATTATATTAATGTGTTGTTGTGTTGTAGCTAACCCTCCGGGTGTAGCTATTTGGCGATGTTTACTTTGTCGTTGGCGGACTATCATTTGTGTTGTATCATTAGCTCGTTGCTTAGATCGTACGGTATGCTTAGTGTAGATGCTTTATACTTGGATGCTTCGGTATGCGGTATTTGTTTTGTGTGGCGTATTCATTTTATACATATATATGTATGTAGTATGTTATCATTCACTAAGCATTAGCTTACCCTCTCGTTATTGACTCTTTTTATAGATACGATGCGGACGGTGGCTCGGGTAAGCGCGAGGACTAGAAGACTTGCATAGTTGCTTTAGTGACTTGCTTTTGGATCGTTTAGGATTGGGTAGTGTATCCCCAATCGCCATGCTCGGCTTTGTTTGTATTAAAAGTCTTTTGGTCAAATGTTGTATTTCGGTACTTAAGGTGGCAAAATGGGTCAATGTGGGACCCACTTCGTAAACTTAATTTTATTAATTAAACGTGCTAGTTTTATATATATGAATTCATGGTTAAAAGCGTTTTGGCTAAAGATATCGGGAACGGGTCAAACATTTTGGCATTTTAAGTAAAACGGGACAGCGGGCTGCCAGACAGGTTCTGCGCGCCGCGCAACCTGTTGGCGCGCCGCGCAACTGGGTCAGTCAGCAAATTTTTTTTTTTGTTGTAAAATTTAACGGGAATTGTCGTGGTTTGGTTTGGGTTGTTACAAGTGGTATCAGAGCATGGTCTAAGGGATTTAGGTGACTTGAGATAGGTGCCTAGACTTAGACTTTTGTGTGTGCTTAATTTGTTGCGGGACTTGTAGGATTACGGGTCGGAATGGGTTTAGTTAGTGCCTTGTTTATAGGTTGACTAACGTTTATATTAGTAATGCGGATATTATTAATATGCTCTTGTGTTGTGATAGTAATTCTCGCGTGTGTTTGTACCGCGTAGAATTTTGGTTGTGTTTGTTTATATCATCGAGCGAGGCGGTCGTTGTACTAACAAGTCGATGCGGCGTGTGTGCGTAATAAGAACTTGCAGACCTTATTACGGGTGCAAATCGTGTCTAACAAGTGATGTACGACGAGTGTTTAGCAAGATGGGGTGGTGTTGTGCGTGTCGTTTTATACGTGCGTGGACTAATCGTTTTGCATTCTTTAGAATGACGACGCGAAACGAGACCGAGACGAATGACACGGAATTTAACGCTAGAGTTACGGCCGCCGTTGCGGAGCAAATGAGAGCGTTTCGAGAAGAAATGGATGGGAAGTATTCCGAATTCCAAAATAGGGGTGAAATGGAGCGTTGTCTTAAGAGCTTCATGAGGACTAGACCCCCGATGTATGATGGGAAACCGGATCCTTTGGTGAGTACGACTTGGGTTTCGGATGTCGAAGGGTGTTTTCGTACTATGGAATGCCCTTCCGAGAAAAAGACGAGAGTCGCTACTAGTTTGTTGCGGGGTAGGGCGAAGGATTGGTTGGATGGCAAGATTGATCTTGTCGGTGGTGAAACGTTTATGACGTTATCGTGGGGCGAATTTAAGGAGGAATTCTTCGAGGAGTTCCGAACTTCAGCCGATTTATCGGAATTGCGTTGTGAGTTGCGAAATTTGCAACAGGGTTCTATGGACTTGAATACTTTAAAGACGACTTTTATGTCGAAGGCTCGTTTTTGCCCGGAATATTTGGGGAATGATCGTTTGTTGATGGAGGATTTCTATCGAACCTTGAATGATGACTTGAAAGGTAAGATTAGCCGGGGCTACGCGAAATCGTTTGCAGAATTATTTGCGGTGGCTAGAGGTTTCGAGTCTTATACGCGATCGAAAAAGGGCGAACCTTCAAGTGAGGGAAGGGTTGTTTCTTATGGTGCTCCGAGTAAGAGGACTAAGGGTCCGAGTGCGAGTACGAGTAAAGTGGTAAAGGGCGCGGTGGAATCTCGTGCGCCTAGATGTTTCAATTGTGGCGTTAGGGGTCACAAGTTGTGGGAATGCACGATGCCGAGAAGTGAAGGCGGAATGTGCTACTATTGTCATAAAGAGGGACATCGCAAGCCGGATTGTCCCGAGTTGGTGGCGGCGAATGCCGCAAGGAGACGTTGAGGTACGTTTCGTTTTGATAAATATGTCTTTGAATATTTATTTATGTGGCATTTATGTTCGGACTTGTTAATTGCATAGTGATTTGCATGTTATGGTTCAGGGTGACGTTCCTAACGGAAGTACCCTATGGTGATGTTTGGTTGTTGGACGAAGGGCGTAAGACTTGGTGTAACCAAGCATTCCTTAGTATTTGGGGAATGTTACTACCAAGCCACGGAAATGGTTTTGGTGTTCGATTGTTTAGCGCGTGTTCGCTTTTGGTGTTGAAGTGATGAACCATGAGGTTCGTCGGGTGATTGGAACCTTTGAGGCCGAGTGTTTAAAATCTCGATGTGTGTTGGTAATGGAGTCTTTATGACGCGACATTAGGTGCCTCTTTTATACCTACTAGCGTGGTGTCGACTCCGATTGTGTTGTGGTTACATTGTACTTAGGGTACCGGGAGAAACCCGTAGGTACATGAGTGACTAGGTGAAACTTGACAAACTAAAGCAATTGGATAATTGCGAGGGTATGGTTTGTGTAATCGTGGTACACTTTTCGTTCGAAGTGTTTAAGGATTGATTGAAATCCTTCGTGTGCTCAAGGTTAGAGCAAGGTGTGGTGATGGGTCGTGTGTACCCAATTGTTGGTAAAGTCTACCTTTGGTAGCATCGTACGGGTGTACGAGTTGTGATATAGGAACGTGTTTCCAAGTGGGGGAGTCGCACTCCTGCGCGAGGAAAGTGTTAGTGTGATATTTCGGATGATGATTTTGGTAGATCTGGAATTTTTACCGAGACCTAGTTTTGGGTCGATTCGTGGTAGAGTGCGATTTCGAATAAATTGTACTTATGGTTTGGATTGGAATCCCACCGAGGCGGTAATGTGGTAAATCTCGTTGAGAGATAATGGACGTGTTTGGTGAGCAAGGTGAAATCCTTCGGTTAAGGAAGGTGTGTGTCGGGTTCTCTTTTGGAGAATTCTTGTTCGGTACCTATGTTTGATATAGGTGGTTCTTGCTCGATTATGGTATGTAGTTGATGAAGCATGACCTTCGGGGTCCGCTGACTTCATCGTGGTATTGATGATTAATGAAGCATGACTTTCGGGGTCCGCTGACTTCATTATAGTATGGTTGCGTGATGGAGCATGATCTTTAGGGTCCGCTGACTTCATCATGGGAGTACGTGATTGATGGAGCATGATCTTTAGGGTCCGCTGACTTCGTCATGAGCGTGGTGTTGAGATCGGTGAAGCATGATCTTCGGGTCCGCTGACTTCATCCGGTATTGAGATCGGTGAAGCATGATCTTCGGGTCCGCTGACTTCATCCGATAATGAGATTGGTGGAGCATGACCTTCGGGGTCCGCTGACTTCATCAAGAGGGTTGTGTTGTGGGACGTGAATATCGGGTTGTTCGTATTCACAATATTTCGGGTAGTACGAATGTCCCTGTTGGTTGGGCTCATAGTTTGAGGTAGTGAATGTCGGGTAGTTCGGATTCACTAAGGTTCGGGTTGTACGGCCATCCTCGGTTATACTATGTGGTGGTAGTAGTGAATATCGGTTTGCGCGTATTCACGATGACTCGGGTTGTGCGGTCATTTCGTTGTGAGATATATGGATTGGGTTGGTGGATTTCGGGTTGTGCGAATTCACTAAGGTTCGGGTTGTTTCGACCATCCTCCATATGTGTTTTGGCTCGGGTTGTTTCGGCCATGTTGAGTTGTAATCTATTGGTTGTTTGATACACCAATGGTGGGGTCGTAAGGACCATGTTGTGGGAACTATCGGTCGTTTTATGCGTCGATGGTGGGGTCGTGAGGACCACGTGGTATGATTAGTGATGCGATAGCCGTGTTTCGCTCACATGTTTGTTACGGGTGTGACGATGGACGATTTCGTACACCTTGGGATTTGTGTTCCCGTAGCCGCTTTGGGCGCTATCGGTTTCTAACCGTGGATTGTGTTGTTACGGTAGTTGCGTATTGGTCGTATTGCGCACTACAAGGGATGTTTAATGATTAGGTGATATCCGTAAGGATTCGTTTGGTTCGGTTTCATCGTTTCGGGTTGTTGACCTTAGGTTGAGACTTGGTTGCTTTTAGCGTTGTACTCGGTAATAGTACGCTAAGGGAGTTATATCTCGGTACGAGATTGGTTGAGTTTTCCCGATGTTAGGGAAGGGGCATGGTTGTAGTGCTCGGATTGTGGTTTTGATAAATCGCGGGTGACGATTTAGTTGTGGAAGGCGATTCGTTGGGAAAAAAATTGCTTAGGAAAGTCGGATTGGACTTATGTTGAGGACCGTAAAGTGGAGTCCGTTTGGTCAAGTGATGAGGATCACGAGGACGTGATCGAGTTTAAGTGGGGGAGAGTTGTAAGACCCGAATATTTATTTTGTATACTTGTTTATTAAAGGCATATGAGATCGGGCTTCGTTGAATACTTATATATATTAAAATTGGAAAAGAGCTGAATCTGTCAATCTGCGCGCCGCGCAAAGCGGCCGCGCGCCGCGCAAACGCGCTGACAGAACCTATCTTGTTTTATTTATTTTAAATGAAGGGTATTTGGGTAATTTCACATGGGGCCGGATTTGTGGGCATTATCAGTTGGTTTAGATCCAACTTTGGATCATTTCACATCCATTCATCATCCTCATCCATTCTTAGAGAGAGAGGGAGGTTTAGAGAGAGATTGGAGGTTTTGGTGAAGAAGAAGCTCGAATCGTTCAAAGTCTCGGGTTTTAAAGTTGTTCCTTTCGTTCTCGGCTACGCGGTGATAGTATTGGTAAGCTCAAACTCCGAATTTCATCTATTTAATTTGATATTCAAGTTAGGGTTTTGAGTTAATTTGTTGTAATACCCTTTTAGGTGATGAAATGGGTTTAGTGATGCTAGTAATCGGGTTTATTGTTAATTGTTGGTGGATTTTGGGTTGGTGAACAAATTGGCCATGTTTAGAACTTGAAATTTAGTTTAATCACTTTAGTTAGCGATTATGGAAGTATTGGAACCCATTGGAGGTTGTTTGGTTGACTAACTTTGACTTTGGGTCAAATTAGGGTTTGGTGGTGACTATGACCCGATTGGCGATTTAATGAGGTTTATAAACTTAAAATGGATTAAGTTGAAGTATAGAACCGAGTTAAATGTGTTTTGGTGTCAAAACTTGTAAAGGATGAGATTTTGACCTTTATGGGTCAAAATTAGGGTTTAAGTGTCAAAATGGGTATGACACGTGTTTGGCACTTGTGTTCGGGTTTAATTGGCATATTAGGACCATTCTCACTTGTGTTAGTGATTATTGGTTAGTTTGGGTACGGTTTGTGCTTGGAAGTGCATTTGGGTCGAAATGGCACTAAGTGACGAATTGGGTTAATTTGTGAATCCAATCTAATTGTTTTGTGGTATTTGTGATAATGGAATAGGTATTTTCCATCGGCGAGTTGTGGTTTACTTGGAAGCTTTCTTCAAGACTTCAAGGTGAGTGATAATATCCTATATGCATATGTATGTGTAGGATGGGTGCGGGTCGGGTGAAGTGATTCTCGGTTATAGAGCCCACTTCACATATAGGTGGATTTGAAGGACTTGTGTATGAGTCCAATTGGCACGTTTGTGCGTCTTGGTTGACCATATTTGGCGAAGTACACGTTTGTGTGCACGTTATCACACTTGGTTGTGATTTGGTTGTTATAACCCTAATGGCGAAGGGTTGATATGGTTGTGTGGTGGATTTTATAATCCCGTGACCGTGGGTTTTAGTATTGTGAAATGAATCTCGGGTAGTGCGGATTCATGGTGACTCGGGTTGTTCGGTCACCTTATTTGAGGTAGTGAATCTCGGGTAGTGCGGATTCACGATGACTCGGGTTGTTCGGTCATCTTATGGTTGAGAAGTGAATTTCGGGTTGTGCGAATTCACAAGGCTCGGGTTGTTCGGCCAATGTTCGTGTGATTGAGGTTAAGGGGTTAACCTTGTGTATTATTATTATTGTATTATATTAATGTGTTGTTGTGTTGTAGCTAACCCTCCGGGTGTAGCTATTTGGCGATGTTTACTTTGTCGTTGGCGGACTATCTTTTGTGTTGTATCATTAGCTCGTTGCTTAGATCGTACGGTATGCTTAGTGTAGATGCTTTATACTTGGATGCTTCGGTATGCGGTATTTGTTTTGTGTGGCGTATTCATTTTATACATATATATGTATGTAGTATGTTATCATTCACTAAGCATTAGCTTACCCTCTCGTTGTTGACTCTTTTTATAGATACGATGCGGACGGTGGCTCGGGTAAGCGCGAGGACTAGAAGACTTGCATAGTTGCTTTAGTGACTTGCTTTTGGATCGTTTAGGATTGGGTAGTGTATCCCCAATCGCCATGCTCGGCTTTGTTTGTATTAAAAGTCTTTTGGTCAAATGTTGTATTTCGGTACTTAAGGTGGCAAAATAGGTCAATGTGGGACCCACTTCGTAAACTTAATTTTATTAATTAAACGTGCTAGTTTTATATATATGAATTCATGGTTAAAAGCGTTTTGGCTAAAGATATCGGGAACGGGTCAAACATTTTGGCATTTTAAGTAAAACGGGACAGCGGGCTGCCAGACAGGTTCTGCGCGCCGCGCAACTGGGTCAGTCAGCAATTTTTTTTTTTTTTGTTGTAAAATTTAACGGGAATTGTCGTGGTTTGGTTTGGGTTGTTACATGTATATGGTTATTTATAGGGACGTCCAATTTTAAATCTTTATATTAAAATTAACAAACTATCATTTAGTTAAACAAATATAAAGCCCATTAATAGCCCATAGTCTAATTTCCACAAGTGTCGTTCTTTTGTCCAAACCCCAATTATGGTACAAAGCCCAATTACCCCGTCTTTAATATTTAGTCCAACATCATGATTACTTTGGCTCAAATAAACATAATAATAACTTAAGTACGAGACATTAATTTAAAAAGGAGAACATAACTTACATTGAGTATTTATCGCGTAGTGTTACACGGACAGAATTTCGACTTCAAAAACCCGTAAAATAACCTTTACATAACCCGAACTAATCTAATATAAAACTACCCTATATATATATATATATATATATATATATATATATATATATATATATATATATATATATATATATATATATATTATTATATCTTACAGAGTATTATTATTATTGTGTAAAAATATCGACAGAATGCTCGAGCTTTTATAGGCCATTTCTGAATTTTGCAGCTCCGCGAGTCGCGGCATTTTAAGCCTTCAAACTCCGCGAGTCGCGGAGTTTGATTTTCCAGCTCACATCATTTTGGATCTTTGCTTGTCGACGTTATTAAATAATAATATAATATATATATAATTTTTAAGAATTATTTATATATTATATTTTATTTATGTGCATAGTTGACTTGTAATTTTTGCACCGTTGCGTCGCGCGTTGAGAGTTGACTCATGTCCTGGTTCCGAATTTTTGAACGTCCTTGCGTACTATTTTATATCGTGTACTTTGCGTTTTGTAACTTGTACTCTTGTAATTTTTAGACGTTTCTCATCATTAAATTGAACCACTTGGATTGTATCTTGTACATTTGAGCTTTTTGGACGTTTTTGTCTTTAAATCTTTGTTTTCGCCTTTTGTCTTCGCACTTATTTATTTAAACGAATATTACTTGAAAATAGAACAATTGCAACTGAAAACTTTACATATCGGAAGGATATTGCTACTAAATATATGTTCATTTGGAGCACTATCAAATATCCCCACACTTGAACGTTGCTTGTCCTCAAGCAATACATAACTTGAAATAATATAATACATCACACGAATCACTTCTTTATTCTTCACACTTTGTACATCAGTGATTTTGATATGGCGGTATGAACAATGGTAGTAAAGATGTGGTTTACAGTCCCACATGACTATGAAAATTTAGATCCTTAAGGAAATTGGATTTTTATGAAAACATGTGATCTTTTGAAAATTTATTCTAGCTTTTACCCTAGATAAGTTTTCCGGAATAACCCTTCACCGGTGTTTGCAAAATGTTTTTGTGGGTTTTGTGGGTTTCAGATTTGAAAATTTTGGCTCAAAACTTATGGTTTTGTGTCACCCACTTGGTAACCTTGTATTAGGAAAGCAACACGTCCAGTATACTTGCTCCGTATATTACCTTTCGGTAAACTACCGTCCGGTTGTAAAGGAAAGCGTTGAACAAGCAACTGTTAAGGCAATGTCCCCTGACATGCTTTTAATTATGGTCTATAACGTGTCGGACGCAATTACTATCCTTTGTAGGAGCAATAGTAAAGCTCACCCTTATAATTTTTCAGTCTGGCACAAGGTCCTGTCTTCGACCATGCTATGCAACCACCGTTCTTACGGTTGACACCCGATTTGGTTCAGGTGACCTAATGAATTCCAGGTGAATTCCTAGGATTTTACGTTCAATGGTAATGAACGCATTGAAAATAGGTTTTCAGAAAACAAATCGGTTTGTAATTTTGATCAAAATATTTTCTCGTTCAAGCTCGAGTTTATATATCATCGAATTCCATGATTTTGTAATTCTCAATCTTTAAGGTCAATCTCAAGGATTGAGTAATATCAGGCTTAAAAGCTGATTTTTAATCTTTAAGGAGATTATCCTTTCTGGGGGTCTGATTCATTAGTCTTATCAAGCTAATTTGCACGGCGCCCTCCCCATTTTATGAGACAGATCCTCTCATGGTTAGGATAAGTCTGACCACTTGGCAACCCTGTTTGATGCTGAGGTCCGTGGATTTCCTGCTGATTTTAGTGATGACTTTTCTAGATTTTTCATCAACCTACAGCTGGTCTGGACGACAACTTCCTGACCTAAATCAAGAAGCGCGTGTCTTTTTTGGAAGACTTTACTTCCTTTTAATGATGGAATTGATTCATCGTGTAGATCCATCTTTTCTTTCAAATATATTACAGTAAATCGGGTAAAACTGATTAAAATCGTCCAAAACAAAAGTACCTGCAATAACTTTACAGAAACATGTGATAGATAGTTTTTAATTGAATAACTTGGTACATTCTCCCCACACTTAGTTTCTTTCTTTGCCTTTTTATTCTCCTTTATTCCATTTTAAATGAATTCAATCGTTTTAGGGTGTTTCTCAATTTATGTCCTTTCCGAGGTAACGATAATTTCGGTATTAACACCTAATTTTCATCGTTCATAAATATGTATAAACATGATTTTGAATTCATTTATTTGAAAATTTTTAAATTTTTCACAAAATTTGGCAAATAAACTAAGTGCAAACCCGAGAGAATTTATAACCTTTCCCCACACTTGAGATCATGCAATGCCCTCATTTGCATGAAATCAGACTATAATTATAAATTCACGAGGGTGATAAGTGTAGAAAAGTGATTAAAAATACCCAGTTTGTAATTACAAAGCTCGTCGAATGATAGATGGCGCGCCTCATCGTTCATTCCTTCTTGTTTTATCACACATGTTTCTCTTCAAAAACGGTTGCTTTTCTGGACTGTTTGCTAATTTTTGAAAATGCATCTTTTACCCTAATAGTGCATTTTTATTAACTAGTTATGCACTAACCCGAACCCCTAATTTAACGTTAAGTGGGGTTAGACTTCCCCACACTTAGCTGGCGACATGTGAAGTCGGTAGAATAAGTTCCACGAATTAGAATAGTGAGCCAGTTATTTACATCTCGGGTGGTGTATAATATATCAATGGGTTTAAAGTTTAGACTCTCCCGATCGTCACTACTTAATTCTTTTTTAAGTGTAGCTTTTAGTAAATGGATATGTAAAAATATATTAAGTGTATTAACAATGAAATACATATGTAAAAATAAGACTACTAACTTAATGATTTCGAAACGAGACATATATGTAACGATTATCATTGTAACGACATTTAACTGTATATATATCATACTAAGATATATTATATATCATAATATCATGATAATATAACAATTTAACATCTCATTTGTTATAATAAACAATGGGTTAACAACATTCAACAAGATCGTTAACCTAAAGGTTTCAAAACAACATTTACATGTAACGACTAATGATGACTTAACGACTCAGTTAAAATGTATATAGATGTAGTGTTTTAATATGTATTCATACACTTTTGAAAGACTTCAAGACACTTATCAAAATACTTCTACTTAACAAAAATGCTTACAATTACATCCTCGTTCAGTTTCATCAACAATTCTACTCGTATGCACCCGTATTCGTACTCGTACAATACACAACTTTTAGATGTATGTACTATTGGTATATACACTCCAATGATCAGCTCTTAGCAGCCCATGTGAGTCACCTAAAACATGTCAGAACCATCATTTGGCAACTAGCATGAAATATCTCATAAAATTACAAAAATATGAGTAATCATTCATGACTTATTTACATGAAAACAAAATTACATATCCTTTATATCTAATCCATACACCAACGACCAAAAACACCTACAAACACTTTCATTCTTCAATTTTCTTCATCTAATTGATCTCTCTCAAGTTCTATCTTCAAGTTCTAAGTGGTCTTCTTAATTTTCAAAAGTTCTAGTTTCATAAAATCAAGAATACTTCCAAGATTGCAAGTTTACTTCCAAGTTTTCTAAATCCATTCCAAGTAATCATCCAAGATCAAGAAACCTTTGTTACTTACAGTAGGTTATCTTTCTAATACAAGGAAATAATCATATTCAAACTTTAATTCAATTTCTATAACTATAACAATCTTATTTCGAGTGGAAATCTTACTTGAAATTGTTTTCGTGTCATGATTCTGCTTCAAGAACTTTCAAGCCATCCAAGGATCCTTTGAAGCTAGATCTATTTTTCTCATTTCCAGTAGGTTTATCCAAGGAACTTGAGGTAGTAATGATGTTCATAACATCATTCGATTCATACATATAAAGCTATCTTATTCGAAGGTTTAAACTTGTAATCACTAGAACATAGTTTAGTTAATTCTAAACTTGTTTGCAAATAAAAGTTAATCCTTCTAACTTGACTTTTAAAATCAACTAAACACATGTTCTATATCTATATGATATGCTAACTTAATGATTTAAAACCTGAAAACACGAAAAACACCGTAAAACCGGATTTACGCCGTCGTAGTAACACCGCGGGCTGTTTTGGGTTAGTTAATTAAAAACTATGATAAACTTTGATTTAAAAGTTGTTATTATGAGAAAATAATTTTTATTATGAACATGAAACTATATCCAAAAATTATGGTTAAACTCAAAGTGGAAGTATGTTTTCTAAAATGGTCATCTAGACGTCGTTCTTTCGACTGAAATGACTACCTTTACAAAAACGACTTGTAACTTATTTTTCCGACTATAAACCTATACTTTTTCTGTTTAGATTCATAAAATAGAGTTCAATATGAAACCATAGCAATTTGATTCACTCAAAACGGATTTAAAATGAAGAAGTTATGGGTAAAACAAGATTGGATAATTTTTCTCATTTTAGCTACGTGAAAATTGGTAACAAATCTATTCCAACCATAACTTAATCAACTTGTATTGTATATTATGTAATCTTGAGATACCATAGACACGTATACAATGTTTCGACCTATCATGTCGACACATCTATATATATTTCAGAACAACCATAGACACTCTATATGTGAATGTTGGAGTTAGCTATACAGGGTTGAGGTTGATTCCAAAATATATATAGTTTGAGTTGTGATCAATACTGAGATACGTATACACTGGGTCGTGGATTGATTCAAGATAATATTTATCAATTTATTTCTGTACATCTAACTGTGGACAACTAGTTGTAGGTTACTAACGAGGACAGCTGACTTAATTAACTTAAAACATCAAAATATATTAAAAGTGTTGTAAATATATTTTGAACATACTTTGATATATATGTATATATTGTTATAGGTTCGTGAATCAACCAGTTGCCAAGTCTTACTTCCCGACGAAGTAAAAATCTGTGAAAGTGAGTTATAGTCCCACTTTTAAAATCTAATATTTTTGGGATGAGAATACATGCAGGTTTTATAAATGATTTACAAAATAGACACAAGTACGTGAAACTACATTCTATGGTTGAATTATCGAAATCGAATATACCCCTTTTTATTAAGTCTGGTAATCTAAGAATTAGGGAACATACACCCTAATTGACGCGAATCCTAAAGATAGATCTATTGGGCCTAACAAACCCCATCCAAAGTACCGGATACTTTAGTACTTCGAAATTTATATCATATCCGAAGGGTGTCCCGGAATGATGGGGATATTCTTATATATGCATCTTGTTAATGTCGGTTACCAGGTGTTCACCATATGAATGATTTTTATCTCTATGTATGGGATGTGTATTGAAATATGAAATCTTGTGGTCTATTGTTACGATTTGATATATATAGGTTAAACCTATAACTCACCAACATTTTTGTTGACGTTTAAAGCATGTTTATTCTCAGGTGAATACTAAGAGCTTCCGCTGTTGCATACTAAAATAAGGACAAGATTTGGAGTCCATGTTTGTATGATATTGTGTAAAAACTGCATTCAAGAAACTGATTTCGATGTAACATATTTGTATTGTAAACCATTATGTAATGGTCGTGTGTAAACAGGATATTTTAGATTATCATTTAATCTATGTAAAGCTTTTTAAACCTTTATTTATGAAATAAAGGTTATGGTTTGTTTTAAAAATGAATGCAGTCTTTGAAAAATGTCTCATATAGAGGTCAAAACCTCGCAACGAAATCAATTAATATGGAACGTTTTTAATCAATAAGAACGGGACATTTCAGTTGGTATCCGAGCGTTGGTCTTAGAGAACCAGAAAATTTGCATTAGTGTGTCTTATCGAGTTTGTTAGGATGCATTAGTGAGTCTGGACTTCGACCGTGTTTTCTTTAAAAATGATTGCTTAACATTTTTGTTGGAAACTATATATTATTAACATGTATATATTATGTGATATATTAATCTCTTAACATGTTTGATATTGTGTGATAGATGTCTACCTCTAGCACAAATCCCATTGACTCACCTAATAATAACGAAGACTCGAATATATATTGGACTGATTCACAAGTTCCCGAAGAAGAACCGGAAGAAGAATCAGAACCGGAAGAAGAATCAGAACCGGAAGAGGAGGAACCGGAGGAGGAAATAGAACCGGTGGGGGAAATAATAAAACGGTTAAGTAAAAGAAAATCCTCAACCAACCGACCAAGGTTAATTATGGTCAATGGTGTTTCCGCCAAGGAAGCAAAATATTGGGAGGATTACCAATTCTCCGATGAATCGGATTCCGACGAGAATTCCGATGATGTTATAGAAATTACCCCAACTGAATTTAAAAAGGCAAAAGAAAATAATAAGGGAAGGGCATAAAAATAGGAAAATCTAATTCCAACCCCGACGAACTTTATACGTATCGTCAACCCCCGAAGCCCTTAAGTTGTAACAATGACCCGGGAACCTCTAAACCACCAGGTTTTTCTAAACCGTTGTGGAAAACGACAGCTCGTATTAGGGGAACATCATATATCCCTAGAAACTTGGCAAAACGAACCAAAACCGAAGAAGAAGAAACGAGCGAGTCAGAATAAGATAGTTGTATTCGTGTGGTGTAATATATGTAATATAGTGTGCTTATGCTTTATGATATATGTAAAAATTGCTTGTATTAATAAGTATTTTTTTTATGAATCTAACTCTTGTCTATTTTACAGTATAAAAACACAAAATGGATAGACAACCCAATATTTTAAGAGACCTACCCGGAGACATGATTGATGAAATCTTGTCTAGAGTCGGTCAGAATTCTTCGGCACAACT
Organism: Rutidosis leptorrhynchoides; assembly: GCF_046630445.1. Lineage (NCBI taxonomy): Eukaryota > Viridiplantae > Streptophyta > Magnoliopsida > Asterales > Asteraceae > Rutidosis > Rutidosis leptorrhynchoides. The sequence continues at coordinate 350,576,750 of NC_092333.1, read as the reverse complement.
ATTTACGGTGAAATCAGTTTGTAAGACATTCGAAGAACGTTCCAAGAATGTCTTGGTTTATAAGAGACTTTTGTTTGAAAGATGGGGGATATCACATTGGGAAACCCATAAGTTACGATGTGTTTACTTTGACGCATATATTGCGGGGAACCCAAATGCTATTTTACGCAACGGGTTAAGAAATTATGTTGACTCAATGTATCCGAATATAGGACTTCATGATTTAGAAAAAGCGGCTAACATGCAACATAAAGAAGCATGCTATGCTTACGGGTTAGTAATGTTCGCTTCTCACAAAAGTGAGAAAAAGAACATCGGGCTACAACTATTAAACAAAACGTTCCCACAAGTGACGGAGTCGGTAATTGGGGTAAGAAATGAGGTTTTTAGGTTATTACGAGACTGTTGGTCATTACGTAACCCTCGTCCCTTTGACGACATTACAACACGCTGTCTTATCAACGGCCATAACGGTTATGTTCCACAAGACCAAGGATGGGAAGTAGTCCTAGTAAAACCAGAATGCATGACTTGTTTCTGGACGTATGAATTACGTGTCTTTATTGCCTTTGCTGAACGACTTGTGTACTAGCTAGAATTATCTTGACAACTATCTTGTATCAAAGTTATTGTGTGCTATATTTCATGATTTATGTTATATAAGCGGTATTGTAAGTTTGTAAAATATTGTATAAAAGTTTGAATGCGAAATATTATTATAATCAGTTTTTCATATAGAATTGTAGTAGTTGAATTGTATATTAGCTACTAAGTATGAACTTAACGGGTAGGTACTACCCAAATTTAAACTTATAAAACGCTAATATGAAGAAAAAGCTTTTATAAATGAGTTCATATTATGCTACAAAATACTATTAACTACTCTTAATATTCTGTATGATTAACTTGTTCCATTTGACTATTTTGAAGGAAATGGCACCGACTACTCGACACACCGTGAATATGAATGAAGAGGAATTCTGTACTTTTCTAGCTTCAAACATAGCCGCAGTACAGGCTGCGCTACATACCAACAATAACCTTGGATCTAGCAGTACAGGAAATCATGTAGGATGCACCTACAAAGAATTCACTGCCTGCAAATCTTTGGAATTTTATGGAACCGAAGGACCGATCGGATTGAAACGGTGGACCGAGAAGGTCGAATCGGTGTTTGCCATAAGTAAGTGTACTGAAGAGGACAAAGTGAAGTACGCTACGCATACCTTCACAGGTTCTACGTTAACATGGTGGAATACCTACCTAGAGCAAGTGGGACAAGATGATGCGTACGCACTACCGTGGTCAGCATTCAAGCACTTGATGAACGAGAAGTACCGTCCCAGAACCAAGGTCAATAAGCTCAAGACAGAACTTAGAGGGTTACGAACCCAAGGATTTGATATTACCACGTACGAAAGACGATTCACAGAATTGTGCCTATTGTGTCCGGGAGCATTCGAAGATGAGGAAGAGAAGATCGACGCGTTTGTGAAAGGATTACCGGAAAGAATCCAAGAAGATATAAGTTCACACGAGCCCGCCTCCATACAACAGGCATGTAGAATGGCTCACAAACTAGTGAACCAGATTGAGGAAAGAATTAAAGAACAGACGGCTAAAGAGGCCAATGTGAAGCAAGTCAAAAGAAAGTGGGAGGAAAACGTTGATAAGAATCACCAATACAACAACAACAGCAATTACAACAATAATCGCAACAATTATCCCAACAATCGCAACATCAATCGCAACTACAACAAACAGCCCAACAACAACAACAACAACAACAACAACAACAACAACAACAACAACTACAACAATCATCCCAATAACAATAACAACCGCAACAACAACAACAATCAGAAGCAGCTATGCCAAAGGTGTGAAACGTATCACTCGGGGTTCTGCACCAAATTTTGCAACAAGTGTAAAAGAAATGGTCATAGCGCGGCGAAGTGTGAGGTCTACGGACCAGGGGTTAACAGAACGAAAGGAACAAATGATGTCGGAACGAGTAATGGCGGAGCAAGTAGTGTCGGAGCAAGTTATGCCAATGTAGTTTGTTATAAATGTGGAAAACCGGGCCACATTATTAGAAATTGCCCGAACCAGGAGAACACGAATGGACAAGGCGTCGGAAGAGTTTTCAATATTAATATGGCAGAGGCATAGGAAGACCCGGAGCTTGTTACGGGTACGTTTCTTATTGACAATAAATCTGCTTACGTTTTATTTGATTCGGGTGCGGATAGAAGCTATATGAGTAGAGTTTTTTGTGCTAAATTAAGTTGTCCATTGACGCCATTGGATAGTAAATTTTTACTCGAATTAGCAAATGGTAAATTAATTTCAGCAGATAATATATGTCGGAATCAAGAAATTAAACTGGTTAGCGAAACATTTAAGATTGACTTGATACCAGTAAAGTTAGGGAGTTTTGATGTGATAATTGGTATGGACTGGTTGAAAGAAGTGAAAGCAGAGATCGTTTGTTACAAAAATGCAATTCGCATTATACGAGAAAAAGGAAAACCATTAATGGTGTACGGAGAAAAGGGCAACACAAAGCTACATCTTATTAGTAATTTGAAGGCACAAAAACTAATAAGAAAAGGTTGCTATGCTGTTCTAGCACACGTCGAGAAAGTACAAACTGAAGAAAAGAGCATCAATGATGTTCCCATCGCAAAAGAATTTCCCGATGTATTTTCGAAAGAATTACCGGGATTACCCCCTCATCGATCCGTTGAATTTCAAATAGATCTTGTACCAGGAGCTGCACCAATAGCTCGTGCTCCTTACAGACTCCCACCCAACGAGATAAAAGAACTGCAAAGCCAATTACAAGAACTTTTAGAGCGTGGTTTCATTCGACCAAGCACATCATCGGGGGGAGCTCCTGTTTTGTTTGTCAAGAAGAAAGATGGTACATTCAGGTTGTGTATCGACTACTGAGAGTTGAACAAACTTACCATCAAGAACCGCTACCCACTACCGAGAATCGACGACTTATTTGATCAACTACAAGGCTCGTCTGTTTATTCAAAGATTGACTTACGTTCCGGGTATCATCAAATGCGGGTGAAAGAAGATGATATTCCAAAGACTGCTTTCAGAACACGTTACGGTCATTACGAGTTTATGGTCATGCCGTTTGGTTTAACTAATGCACCAGCTGTGTTCATGGACCTTATGAACCCAGTGTGTGGACCATACCTTGACAAATTTGTCATTGTTTTCATTGATGACATACTTATTTACTCAAAGAATGACCAAGAACACGGTGAACATTTGAGAAAGGTGTTAGAAGTATTGAGGAAGGAAGAATTGTACGCTAAATTTTCAAAGTGTGCATTTTGGTTGGAAGAAGTTCAATTCCTCGGTCACATAGTGAACAAAAAAAAGGTATTAAGGTGGATCCGGCAAAGATAGAAACTGTTGAAAAGTGGGAAACCCCGAAAACTCCGAAACACATACGCCAGTTTTTAGGACTAGCTGGTTACTACAGAAGGTTCATCCAAGACTTTTCCAGAATAGCAAAACCCTTGACTGCATTAACGCATAAAGGGAAGAAATTTGAATGGAAGGATGAACAAGAGAAAGCGTTTCAGTTATTGAAGAAAACGCTAACTACGACACCAATATTGTCATTGCCTGAAGGGAATGATGATTTTGTGATTTATTATGACGCATCACAGCAAGGTCTCGGTTGTGTATTAATGCAACGAATGAAGGTGATTGCTTATGCGTCTAGACAATTGAAGATTCACGAGCAAAATTATACGACGCATGATTTGGAATTAGGCGCGGTTGTTTTTGCATTAAAGACTTGGAGGCACTACTTATATGGGGTCAAAAGTATTATATATACCGACCACAAAAGTCTTCAACACATATTTAATCAGAAACAACTGAATATGAGGCAGCGTAGGTGGATTGAATTGTTGAATGATTACGACTTTGAGATTCGTTACCACCCGGGGAAGGCAAATGTGGTAGCCGACGCCTTGAGCAGGAAGGACAGAGAACCCATTCGAGTAAAATCTATGAATATAATGATTCACAATAACCTTACTACTCAAATAAAGGAGGCGCAACAAGGAGTTTTAAAAGAGGGAAATTTAAAGGATGAAATACCCAAAGGATCGGAGAAGCATCTTAATATTCGGGAAGACGGAACCCGGTATAGGGCTGAAAGGATTTGGGTACCAAAATTTGGAGATATGAGAGAAATGGTACTTAGAGAAGCTCATAAAACCAGATACTCAATACATCCTGGAACGGGGAAGGTGTACAAGGATCTCAAGAAACATTTTTGGTGGCCGGGTATGAAAGCCGATGTTGCTAAATACATAGGAGAATGTTTGACGTGTTCTAAGGTCAAAGATGAGCATCAGAAACCATCAGGTCTACTTCAACAACCCGAAATCCCGGAATGAAAATGGGAAAACATTACCATGGATTTCATCACTAAATTGCCAAGGACTGCAAGTGGTTTTGATACTATTTGGGTAATAGTTGATCGTCTCACCAAATCAGCACACTTTCTGCCAATAAGAGAAGATGACAAGATGGAGAAGTTAGCACGAATGTATTTGAAGGAAGTCGTCTCCAGACATGGAATACCAATCTCTATTATCTCTGATAGGGATGGTAGATTTATTTCAAGATTTTGGCAGACATTACAGCAAGCATTAGGAACTCATCTAGACATGAGTACTGCCTATCATCCACAAACTGATGGGCAGAGCAAAAGGACGATACAAACGCTTGAAAACATGCTACGAGCATGTGTTATTGATTTCGAAAACAGTTGGGATCGACATCTACCGTTAGCAGAATTTTCCTACAACAACAGCTACCATTCAAGCATTGAGATGGCGCCGTTTGAAGCACTTTATGGTAGAAAGTGCAGGTCTCCAATTTGTTGGAGTGAAGTGGGGGATAGACATATTACGGGTCCGGAGATAATACAAGAAACTACCGAGAAGATCATCCAAATTCAACAACGGTTGAAAACCGCCCAAAGTCGACAAAAGAGCTACGCTGACATTAAAAGAAAAGATATAGAATTTGAAATTGGAGAGATGGTCATGCTTAAAGTTGCACCTTGAAAAGGCGTTGTTCGATTTGGTAAACGAGGGAAATTAAATCCAAGGTATATTGGACCATTCAAGATTATTGATCATGTCGGACCAGTAGCTTACCGACTTGAGTTACCTCAACAACTCACAGGTGTACATAACACTTTCCACGTCTCGAATTTGAAGAAATGTTTTGCTAAAGAAGATCTCACTATTCCGTTAGATGAAATCCAAATCAACGAAAAACTTCAATTTATCGAAGAACCCGTCGAAATAATGGATCGTGAGGTTAAAAGACTTAAGCAAAACAAGATACCAATTGTTAAGGTTCGATGGAATGCTCGTAGAGGACTCGAGTTCACCTGGGAACAAGAAGATCAGATGAAGAAGAAATACCCGCATTTATTTCCAGAAGATACGTCAACACCTCCAACTGCTTAAAATTTCGGGACGAAATTTATTTAACGGGTAGGTACTGTAGTGACCCGAACTTTTCCATGTTTATATATATATATATTAAATGAAATTGTTATTTACATGATTAAGTGATTCCAACATGTTAAGCAATCAAACTTGTTAAGACTTGATTAATTGAAATAGGTTTCATATAGACAATTGACCACCCAAGTTGACCGGTGATTCACGAACGTTAAAACTTGTAAAAACTATACGATGACATATATATGGTTATATATATAGTTAACATGATTTTATTATAAGTATGTATCTCATTAGGTATTTTAACAATGAGTTATATACATAAAAATGAGACTATTAATTTAAGAAACTCGAAAACGATATATATAACGATTATCGTTATAACAACGTCTTACTAGGTACATATGAATCATATTAAGATATTGATATACTTGGTTAATTATGTTAAATGATAAGTAAATATATTATTAAGTGTATTAACAATGAAATACATATGTAAAAATAAGACTACTAACTTAATGATTTCGAAACGAGACATATATGTAACGATTATCGTTGTAACGACATTTAACTGTATATATATCATACTAAGATATATTATATATCATAATATCATGATAATATAATAATTTAACATCTCATTTGTTATAATAAACAATGGGTTAACAACATTCAACAAGATCGTTAACCTAAAGGTTTCAAAACAACATTTACATGTAACGACTAATGATGACTTAACGACTCAGTTAAAATGTATATACATGTAGTGTTTTAATATGTATTCATACACTTTTGAAAGACTTCAAGACACTTTTCAAAATACTTCTACTTAACAAAAATGCTTACAATTACATCCTCATTCAGTTTCATCAACAATTCTACTCGTATGCTCCCGTATTCGTACTCGTACAATACACAGCTTTTAGATGTATGTACTATTGGTATATACACTCCAATGATAAGCTCTTAGCAGTCCATGTGAGTCACCTAACACATGTGGGAACCATCATTTGGCAACTAGCATGAAATATCTCATAAAATTACAAAAATATGAGTAATCATTCATGACTTATTTACATGAAAACAAAATTACATATCCTTTATATCTAATCCATACACCAACGACCAAAAACACCTACAAACACTTTCATTCTTCAATTTTATTCATCTAATTGATCTCTCTCAAGTTCTATCTTCAAGTTCTAAGTGTTCTTCATAAATTCTAAAAGTTCTAGTTTCATAAAATCAAGAATACTTCCAAGATTGCAAGTTTACTTCCAAGTTTTCTAAATCCATTCCAAGTAATCATCCAAGATCAAGAAACCTTTGTTACTTACAGTAGGTTATCTTTCTAATACAAGGTAATAATCATATTCAAACTTTAATTCAATTTCTATAACTATAACAATCTTATTTGGAGTGGAAATCTTACTTGAAATTGTTTTCGTGTCATGATTCTGCTTCAAGAACTTTCAAGCCATCCAAGGATCCTTTGAAGCTAGATCTATTTTTCTCATTTCCAGTAGGTTTATCCAAGGAACTTGAGGTAGTAATGATGTTCATAACATCATTCGATTCATACATATAAAGCTATCTTATTCGAAGGTTTAAACTTGTAATCACTAGAACATAGTTTAGTTAATTCTAAACTTGTTCGCAAATAAAAGTTAATCCTTATAACTTGACTTTTAAAATCAACTAAACACATGTTCTATATCTATATGATATGCTAACTTAATGATTTAAAACCTGGAAACACGAAAAACACCGTAAAACCGGATTTACGCCGTCGTAGTAACACCGCGGGCTGTTTTGGGTTAGTTAATTAAAAACTATGATAAACTTTGATTTAAAAGTTGTTATTCTGAGAAAATGATTTTTATTATGAACATGAAACTATATCCAAAAATTATGGTTAAACTCAAAGTGGAAGTATGTTTTCTAAAATGGTCATCTATACGTCGTTCTTTCGACTGAAATGACTACCTTTACAAAAATGACTTGTAACTTATTTTTCTGACTATAAACCTATACTTTTTCTGTTTAGATTCATAAAATAGAGTTCAATATGAAACCATAGCAATTTTATTCACTCAAAACGGATTTAAAATGAAGAAGTTATGGGTAAAACAAGATTGGATAATTTTTTTCATTTTAGCTACGTGAAAATTGGTAACAAATCTATTCCAACCATAACTTAATCAACTTGTATTGTATATTATGTAATCTTGAGATACCATAGACACGTATATAATGTTTCGACCTATCATGTCGACACATCTATATATATTTCGGAACAACCATAGACACTCTATATGTGAATGTTGGAGTTAGCTATACAGGGTTGAGGTTGATTCCAAAATATATATAGTTTGAGTTGTAATCAATACTGAGATACGTATACACTGGGTCGTGGATTGATTCAAGATAATATTTATCGATTTATTTCTGTACATCTAACTGTGGACAACTAGTTGTAGGTTACTAACGAGGACAGCTGACTTAATAAACTTAAAACATCAAAATTGTAACACCCCAGCTTAACATGACCACAATATTGTCCGCTTTGCCCGCAGGCGCACGGCTTTTTCTTGGCGACCACACACGAGAAGCACTTTCCCAGGAGGTCACCCATCCTGGTAGTGCTCTCGCCCGAGCACGCTTAACTGCAGCGTACTCACACATCTGCTCTGCCTGTGGTCCCAAAACGCGTTGTGTCATTTAAGCGTGAGTATTACCTTATAATCCCATGATCACTCATGTTCGTGGGCAATGTGGGATTTGCCTAGGGTGTTACATTCACCCCCCCTTAGGGACTCATCGTCCTCGATGAGGTTTGCCCCACCACCCCCAACGGCACATGAGTGGCTCTGATACCATTCTGTAACACCCCAGCTTAACATGACCACAATATTGTCCGCTTTGCCCGCAGGCGCACGGCTTTTTCTTGGCGACCACACACGAGAAGCACTTTACCAGGAGGTCACCCATCCTGGTAGTGCTCTCGCCCGAGCACGCTTAACTGCAGCGTACTCACACATCTGCTCTGCCTGTGGTACCAAAACGCGTTGTGTCATTTAAGCGTGAGTATTACCTTATAATCCCATGATCACTCATGTTCGTGGGCAATGTGGGATTTGCCTAGGGTGTTATAAAAATATATTAAAAGTGTTGTAAATATATTTTGAACATACTTTGATATATATGTATATATTGTTATAGGTTCGTGAATCAACCAGTGGCCAAGTCTTACTTCCCGACTAAGTAAAAATCTGTGAAAGTGAGTTATAGTCCCACTTTTAAAATCTAATATTTTTGGGATGAGAATACATGCAGGTTTTATAAATGATTTACAAAATAGACACAAGTACGTGAAACTACATTCTATGGTTGAATTATCGAAATCGAATATACCCCTTTTTATTAAGTCTGGTAATCTAAGAATTAGGGAACAGACACCCTAATTGACGCGAATCCTAAAGATAGATCTATTGGGCCTAACAAACCCCATCCAAAGTACCGGATGCTTTAGTACTTCGAAATTTATATCATATCCGAAGGGTGTCCCGGAATGATGGGGATATTCTTATATATGCATCTTGTTAATGTCGGTTACCAGGTGTTCACCATATTAATGATTTTTATCTCTATGTATGGGATGTGTATTGAAATATAAAATCTTGTGGTCTATTGTTACGATTTGATATATATAGGTTAAACCTATAACTCACCAACATTTTTGTTAACGTTTAAAGCATGTTTATTCTCAGGTGAATACTAAGAGCTTCCGCTGTTGCATACTAAAATAAGGACAAGATTTGGAGTCCATGTTTGTATGATATTGTGTAAAAACTGCATTCAAGAAACTGATTTCGATGTAACATATTTGTATTGTAAACCATTATGTAATGGTCGTGTGTAAACAGGATATTTTAGATTATCATTTAATCTACGTAAAGCTTTTTAAACCTTTATTTATGAAATAAAGGTTATGGTTTGTTTTAAAAATGAATGCAGTCTTTGAAAAACGTCTCAAATAGAGGTCAAAACCTCACAACGAACTCAATTAATATGGAACGTTTTTAATCAATAAGAACGGGACATTTCAGACAATTCCTAACATTTTCTTCCGTTCATTCTCGGGATCAAAGGTTTCACCTCTATTACCCAATTGGGTGAAATTCGAGGTGTCATTATCTATTACAGCTCGTAGTTCATTTCTGGTGGATGACTCATCTATTGAGAATATTGGGTTGGAAGGTTGTGGAATGGTGAATTTCGGGATCAAAGCAAATTCTTCTTCATTAATGGTACTTATTGGTCTCACCATTTTGGTCTCGGGGGTAAAATTTTCAACGTTATCGTTTTCCCAAGAGTACCAATTTGTCACCCTTACTTCTTTTTCATTCATTGATGGATCGATGATTTTGTCGGTAGAGGCTAATGTGTCGATATGTTGTGAAATTGGTAAAACTGAATAAAAAGTATTATCGGGATAGTTGGTGATTTCGGAGCTCTCGAATTCATCAAAATTCGATGATATAAAATTTTCTTGCACAATACTCCTCAGATCAACAGGTGTGTAATCTGATAGGGTTTCAGCTTGCCGATTTACAAACTCTCTCATTTATTCATTTTGAGCATCAAGTTCTTCGAGTTTGATTTTCATATAATCTAAAGAATTTTCAGGCACATAATTTTCCCCGTCTTCTGGTTGTTGAGTTTGGATATATTCTTGTGAATAATCCTAATTAGAATTGTATTCCTCATAATCGTTCCATTCAGGTTCCATGGGTGCATAATTTTCCATAGGAACGTAATAATAACATTCCCATGTTGAGTGATAATCTCCACATATTTCACAACCAGTTATTGTTTCGTCATTCGTGATCCAAGATTGACCGAATGAATTGTCATCAACACCTGTTTGAGAGTATTGATGAAATTGATTTCGGATGTCATAAAGAGTTTCTAAGATATTTTCGAGATTTTTCATAATGCGTTTATTACCAAATTTTAGCTACAATGTGGTGTATTTACTAATTATCCTATTAGTTATAAAATAAAATAAAAAAATTATATAAGTTATCAAATTAATAGACTTTTCTGCTTTTGCCCACGTTTCGAATAGCCAATAGATGCAGCAGGGAGCCAGAACCCTTTAAATCGGAAGCTCACAACTCAGCCACTAACAAATCCAACTATTACTACGAAGCAGAAAATTTGGATGTCTATCAATTTAACCGCTTAAAATAATTTTTCGTTGAAATTTTAAAGAAATTATAGAGAAGAAATAGAGAAAATTCTAAGTCCTAAAAACTAGATCGTCGAGAAATAAGAAAGAAAAAGAATACGCGTCGAAAAACGTCGAAAAATAAAAATAAGAAAGAAAAACGTCGAAACTTAAAAGTCTAAAAATTATATCTAAAAAGTTGCGCCTAAACGTCTAAAGGTAAATGCAATTTTATTCAGAAAACGGCAATTACTTAAAGGCACTAAAATCTATTTAAAACTAAAGCGAAAAACGGCGTCGCAAAATTCCAAAGCGCCTAAATCTTAATCTAAAGAAAAAGCACTTAAGGGATTTTACGGCAAAACCTAAGAATCTATACATATAAAATAACTACGGAAAAACTAAATTTAAAACAAATTGCGAACGAAAAATATACAAAATATTACGATTACACTAAATAAAAGGATACAAATTATAAAAAGTGATAAAATTACTTATTTTTATAAAAAATATTATTTTTATTTTTTTATTTTTATATTTTATAAAAGTATTAATTTTTTTATATATTAAAACTAAATATAATTAATTATAACTAATTAATTTAAAAACTTAAACTAAATAATAATAATAATAATAAAGTAATTAGGGTTAAATAATAATAATAATTAATAATACCCCGTAATTAATGCTTTTTAGGGTTTCTTTGTGGCCTGACAGGGCAGCTCCGCGAGTCGCGATGTCCCGTTCCAGAAAATCTCCGCGAGTCGCGGAGGTTGAAAAACGTTTTTTTTTAATTTTATATTGTTTTTCTAAAAATATATATAAATATATTTATACAAAAATAAATTAAAAATATAGCGTTTCGCCGATTTCTCCGGCAGCGGCTCCAAAAATACTTGATGTTATGCGAGGTGTATATGAAATAGTATTAATTTAAATACGAAATACGACGAAATATTACACAAGTTTTAATTATTTATTTACAAAATGGATATACCTAAACCTTGCTACAACACTATAGGCAGTGTACCTAATCGTAGAGTAATATAGTTTTTAGTAAGTCCGGTTTTTTCCACAGGGAGACGGTTACACTATATTTTTATATAATTACATTTGTACAAAAATATATAAATATATATATATATATATATATATATATATATATATATATATATATATATATATATATATATATATATATAATAATATATAAAAGGAGGGTTTACCGTTTAATGACCGGTTTGTCGATTTTATATTTTAAGCGAAGCGTAAAGTAAATTTAATTAACAAAATAAAATAAATAATAAAAAATATAAATGACGAATAATTAAAGGTGCGATGAAATATAAAATAAAATAATTATGCTTATTTAAACTTCCGTAATCATGATGTTTGATGTGTTGATTTTAGTTTTATGCCCATGGGTTAATTGTCCTTTGTCTTGGATTATTTAATATGTCTGTCTGGTTTTTATCCATAACAGTCCATCAGTCATAAATATAAAGTGAGAGTGTCCTCATCAAATTATCCTTATACCCGAAGTCAAATATTCCAACTAATTGGGGACTTAAACTGTAACAAGGTTTTAATACTTTGTTTAATAATTACACCAGGTTATCGAATGCGTGTAACCCAAGGTTTTAATACTTTGTTATCATTTATGCCAAGTGTCCTTGTACATAATTTCACCGCTGTTTTAATAATTCTAGTGACTATTAATCCATTCCCGTGTCTGGTTAAATGAACTATTATTCGTACATATAAATTCCCAGCCCATCGTGTCCGATCGAGTGTATATGGTTATTTATAGGGACGTCCAATTGTAAATCTTTATATTAAAATTAACAAACTATCATTTAGTTAAACAAATATAAAGCCCATTAATAGCCCATAGTCTAATTTCCACAAGTGTCGTTCTTTTGTCCAAACCCCAATTATGGTATAAAGCCCAATTACCTTGTCTTTAATATTTAGTCCAACATCATGATTACTTTGGCTCAAATAAATATAATAATAACTTAAGTACGAGACATTAATTTAAAAAGGAGAACATAACTTACATTGTGTATTTATCGCGTAGTGTTACACGGACAGAATTTCGACTTCAAAAACCCGTAAAATAACCTTTACATAACCCGAACTAATCTAATATAAAACTACCCTATATATATATATATATATATATTATATATATATATATATATATATTTATTTATTATATCTTACAGAGTATTATTATTATTGTGTAAAAATATCGACAGAATGCTCGAGCTTTTATAGGCCATTTCTGAATTTTGCAGCTCTGTGAGTCGCGGCATTTTAAGCCTTCAAACTCCGCGAGTCGCGGAGTTTGATTTTCCAGCTCACATCATTTTGGATCTTTGCTTGTCGACGTTATTAAATAATAATATAATATATATATAATTTTTAAGAATTATTTATATATTATATTTTATTTATGTGCATAGTTGACTTGTAATTTTTGCACCATTGCGTCGCGCGTTGAGAGTTGACTCATGTCCTGGTTCCAAATTTTCAAACGTCGTTGCGTACTATTTTATATCGTGTACTTTGCATTTTGTAACTTGTACTCTTGTAATTTTTAGACGTTTCTCATCATTAAATTGAACCACTTGGATTGTATCTTGTACATTGGAGCTTTTTGGACGTTTTTGTCTTCAAATCTTCGTTTTCGCCTTTTGTCTTCGCACTTATTTATTTAAACGAATATTACTTGAAAATAGAACAATTGCAACTGAAAACTTTACATATCGGAAGGATATTGCTACTAAATATATGTTGATTTGGAGCACTATCAACCATTAACATCGGACTGCTAACTACGGACTAAGAAAATATTAAAAGTATTATACGTATATATATATATATACATATATATATATATATATATATATATATATATATATATATATATATATATATATATATATATATATATATATATATATAACGATTACTTGAAAAGAAAATATGTTGATATATTATATATATGGTTAGGTTCGTGATATCTATCGGAGACCAAGTCGAGTTAAATACCTTCAAGGCGAAAGTGAGTATATAGTCCCACTTTTGAACTCTAAATATTTTGGGATTAGAATACATGCATTTTATGATTTACGTTATGGACACAAGTGATTAAAAATATATATTCTACATTGAGTTGTACCACTGGCATATTTCCCTGTAACTTGGTAACTACTATTTACATGAGGTATTGTAAACGCGAATCCTGTTGATAGATCTATCGGGCCTGACAACCCCAACCGGACTGGACGACCAGTATTCAACGATTGCATAGTACTTCATTTCTATGACTACATTTGGTACGGTGTAGTAAGATTTCATAATAAAGGGAATATGCGACGTTGATTAAATGTTAAGTATGGTTATCAAGTGCTCAACAACTTAGAATATTTTTATTAAAACGTTTATATATGAAATCTTGTGGTCTATATTTATAACGCTGCCAGCATTAAACCTATATCTCACCAACTTTATGTTGACGTTTTAAGAATGTTTATTCTCAGGTGATAACTAAAAGCTTTCGCTGCAACATGTTGAATTTAAGCAAGATCTTGAGTATGCATATTTGTGTCAAAAATAAAACTGCATATCGGAGAATTTGTAATGTAAAATACGTTGGAAATCGTGTTGTTATCATCACATGTAAAATTTGGAAGGCTAAGATTATCGCTAAATGATAATCATTATTATGTTGTTTAAACCTTGTATTTGTAATAAAAGCTATGGTTTGTATTGTAAAAACGAATGCAGTTTTTGAAAAACGTCGCATATAGAGGTCAATACCTCACGATGAAATCATATGTTATTGTATTCGTCCTTATGGTTAAGGTCGGGTTATGACATGTGGTATCAGAGCGTTGGTCTTAGAGAACCAGAAAATTTGCATTAGTGTGTCTTATCAAGTTTGTTAGGATGCATTAGTGAGTCTGGACTTTGACCGTGTTTGATTTTGAAAACAATTGCTTATCCTTGTTGGTTAAAAATTAATATGTAAATATTATGTGGTACTAACGTGCTAGTTGTTATGTGATAGATGTCTGGCTTAGAACTTGTTATCACATTCAGCGACTTCGAACCAGAATCTTTAGATGGTGTTCCAGTCATTAACCTGTCCGATGATGAAAATGACACCTTTGGGGAAGACTCACAATTTTTGGATGAATCAATTGAAGAGGAACCAGAAAGTGATCCTGAGGAGGAAGAAATACAGGAAGTTACGAAAGACAAGTTCGAAAGAGGAAAGAAACGAAAGGCTACTGAATTGGAAAATCCAAATCCCGAGTTTAGTGAGGATGTTGTGGCACCAACTCCACCAGACACTTCCACCCCTATTCCTGCTATGCCTATTAGTTTTATCCCGGCATCCAGTTCTTCAGCACCTCAGCCAAAATGCAGGGAGACAGTCAAGATAACCTTTAAGCGATTTCTTTGAACACAAACGTTTTGGGTTAAATGATGCGCTGTTGTTTTAAACCATGGGATCATATAACGTTTTGTATAATATTACTAGTGTGGTTTGCTTAATGTTTGATGTAAGATAAGCATATGTAAAATAGTGAAGTGTGAAATGCAATAATTTTGCATGGTTGAGTATTATTTGGATAGTAGTAATTAATTTCTGTACTAAGCTATTAAGTATGAACTTTAACGGGTAGGTACTACCCTAGATATAATTATAAAATGCTAATAAGAAGAAAAGGCTTTTATAATAATAACTGGTTCATATTATTAATAAGCTACGATGTACTGTAAATACATACTACATCTATAATATTCCATGTGAATAATTATTTTTTTCATTCTAATTGAAGATTATGGCGAGATTGAACCGAATGACGGAACAAGAAATCCAGGAACTCATCAATTAGCGAGTGGACGACAGAATGTTATGGGTCGAGGCTGCGAGAGGTGCTGCAGTTAACCCAAATCCTCGTGTGGGATGTACTTACAAAACTTTTCAAGGTTGCAAGCCCTCATCATTCAGTGGAATAGAAGGACCGGTCGGTTTAACCCGGTGGATCGAAAAGATTGAGTATGTGTTTAAAATCAGTGGTTGTATTGATAAGGACATGACCAAGTGTGCATCGTGCACCTTACAAGATAGTGCACTCACGTGGTGAAAAAACTATGTGAAGGCCGTATGAGGAGATGTAGCTTATGATACTCCCTGGGAAGAATTCAAAACAATGCTAATCAATGAGTATTGTCCAAGGAACGAGGTTAGGAAGTTGGAAGCTGAATTACGAAGCTTGAAAGTTGTTGGTACTGAACTCACCAACTACAATCAGCGATTCATGGAATTAGTTTTGCTATGTCCCGAATTGGTACCAACCGAAGAACGGAAGATAGAACTGTACAAAGATGGTTTGCCTAAAAATGTCAAAGCAAATGTTACAGCATCGAAACCCAAGACTATTCACGAAGCCATCACCATGGCAAACGAGTTGATGGACCAGATTATTCTGGATAAGAACACCGATGTCAAGACATCAGAAAACAAAAGAAAGTGGGAAGGTAATCAACAATCCAACAAGAAACAAGAAACCACGCAAGGTGCGGGTAGTGGTTCAAGCTCTGGTTACAAAGGACGAAATGCTTTATGTAACAGATGCCATAAACATCACTCTGGTTATTGTAATGTGGTGTGCGATAATTGTAATCGAAGGGGTCATCTTGCTGAAGATTGTAGGATTCCTGTTACAAATACCAATGGCACCAAGACTCCTGCCACCAATGCAAATAGAACTGCCTTGGCCACTGTTGCTTGTTATGGGTGTGGGAAACAGGGTCATTATAAGAGCCAGTGCCCGAATCCAGAGAAGAATAACGGATCTGCACATGGAAGAGCATTTATTATTAATGCTAGAGAGGCGTATGAAGACCCGGAGCTGGTTACGGGTACGTTTATCATTAATAACTTATCAGCATCTATTATATTTGATACTGGTGCTAGAAGTTACGTGTGTAGAGACTTTTACGCTAAATTGAATTGTTCATCATTACCTCTAGATGCTAAGTACATGATTGAGTTAGCTAATGGTAAACTAATTAAAGCCGATAAAATTTGCCGTGATTGTAAAATAAATTTAACCGGAGAAACATTTAAGATTGATTTGATACCCATAGAATTAGGAAGTTTTGACGTAATTATCGGCATGGACTGGATGTCCAAAGTAGGAGTCGAAGTAGTATGTGCTGAAAAGGCAATTCGCATTCCCCAAAAAGATAACTCAATGATAATGATTTACGGAGATAAAGGTAACCTAAACCTGAATCTCATTAGCTGTTTAAAAGCTCGAAAGTGCTTAGAAAAGGGATGTTATGCCATCCTAGCACATGTAAAGAAAGTTGAAGAAAAGGAGAAGAATATTAATGATGTAAATGTAGTAAGAGACTTTCCCGATGTATTTTCGGAAGAATTACCAGGACTACCTCCTTTCAGGTCTGTAGAATTTCAAATAGATCTTGTACCAGGAGCTGCACCGGTTGCTCGTGCTCCATATAGACTTGCACCATCCGATTTAAAAGAACTTCAGAGTCAGTTAAAAGAATTACTGGACCGAGGATTCATACGACCAAGTACTTCACCGTTTGGAGCTCCAATTTTATTTGTTAAAAAGAAAGATGGATCTTTTAGGATGTGTACAGATTATCGTGAATTAAATAAGTTAACTATGAAGAATCGTTATCCACTACCGAGAATTGATGACTTATTTGATCAACTGCAAGGATCATGTGTGTACTCAAAAATTGACTTAAGATCCGGCTATCATCAACTACGTGTCAAAGAAGAAGATATTTCGAAAACTGCTTTCCGGACACGCTACGGTCATTACAAATTTTTGGTCATGCCATTTGGATTAACGAATGCACCAGCTGTATTCATGGACCTCATGAATCGAGTTTGTAGTCCGTATCTAGATAAGTTTGTTATCATTTTCATTGATGATATTCTCATCTATTCCAAAAATGAGCAAGAGCATGAGCAGCATTTAAGGTTGGTATTAGAATTGTTAAGAAAAGAACAGTTATACGCCAAATTTTCTAAATGTGCATTTTGGTTGAAAGAAGTACAATTTCTTGGTCACGTTGTTAGTAGCAAAGGAATTCAGGTTGATCCAGCTAAAATTGAGGCCATTGAAAAATGGGAGACTCCTAAGACACCAACGCAGATACGCCAATTTTTGGGTTTAGCCAGTTATTATAGAAGGTTTATTCAAGATTTTTCCCGAATAGCTAAACCATTAATAGCGTTAACGCAAAAAGGGAAGAAGTACGAATGGACCTCTGAGCAGGAGAGTGCATTTCAATTACTGAAGAATAAGTTGACTACGGCGCCTATTTTATCGTTACCTGAAGGGAACGATGATTTTGAGATATATTGTGACGCTTCGCGACAAGGTTTTGGTTGCGTCCTTATGCAACGAAAGAAAGTTATTGCATACGCATCCCGACAATTGAAGATTCACGAGCAGAATTATACGACGCATGATTTAGAATTGGGAGCAGTAGTGTTTGCATTGAAGATATGGAGACACTATTTATATGGGGTTAAATGCACTGTGTTTACTGATCATAAAAGACTTCAACATATTTTTGATCAGAAACAGCTGAACATGAGGCAACGTAGGTGGGTCGAGCTGATAAATGACTATGATTGTGAAATTCGCTATCATCCCAGGAAAGCGAACGTGGTGGCTGACGCTTTAAGCAGAAACAAACGGGAACCAATTCGAGTACGAGCAATGAACATAAAAATTCGCATGAATCTCAACTCACAAATCAAAGAGGATCAACGAGAAGCTCTTACTAAAGAAAACATAGGAAATGAAATAATGAAGAAGTATGAGAAGCAACTTGTTATACGGGAAGACGGAATTCGATATTTTACAAACCGTATTTGGGTACCAAAGTTGGGTGGATTAAGGAAGTTGATATTGAACGAGGCACATAAGACAAGATACTCGATACATCCTGGAGTTGGAAAGATGTATCAAGATCTTAAGACGCATTATTGGTGGCCTAATTTAAAGACAGACGTTGCAACATATGTTGGGGAATGTTTAACTTGTTCCAAAGTTAAAGCAGAACACCAGAAGCCGTCAGGGTTACTTCAACAACCAGAAATCCCAGAATGGAAATGGGATGGTATTACCATGGATTTCATCACAAAGTTACCTAAGACTGCCTGGGGTTATGACACCATTTGGGTAATAGTTGATCGTCTCACCAAATCTGCACATTTCTTGCCTATAAAGGAAACGGATAGAATGGAGAAACTATTACGATTATACATAAAGGAGATTGTTTTAAGGCATGGAATACCAATTTCCATTATATCCGATCGTGATAGTAGATTTACATCAAAGTTTTGGCAATCACTACAGGAGGCCCTGGGAACTCGTTTGGATATGAGCACCGCATATCATCCACAAACTGATGGGCAGAGTGAAAGAACAATTCAGACTCTTGAAGACATGCTCAGGGCATGTGTGATCGATTTTGGAAACAGATGGGATAAGTATCTACCATTAGCAGAATTCTCGTATAATAATAGTTATCATGCTAGCATTAAAGCTGCACCATTCGAAGCACTATATGGAAGGAAGTGTAGATCCCCTATCTGTTGGAATGAAGTAGGTGATCGACAATTAACTGGTCCCGAGATCATACATGAAACTACTGAGAAGATAGTACAAATCAGGGAGAGATTGAAAACAGCCCGTAGTCGCCAAAAGAGCTACGCCGATGTCCGAAGGAAACCATTAGAGTTTTAGATCGGTGACATAGTTATGCTAAAGGTGTCACCTTGGAAAGGTGTAATACGTTTTGGAAAAAGAGGTAAACTGAACCCAAGGTATGTAGGCCCGTTCAAGATCATCGAACGCATCGGACCGGTAGCTTATCGACTCGAGTTACCACAACAACTCGCCGGAGTACATAATTCATTTCACGTCTCAAACCTCAAGAAATGTTTTGCAAAGGAAGATCTCACCATTCCTCTTGAAGAAATCCAAGTCGACGAGAAACTACAATTCATAGAAGAACCAGTCGAAATCATGGACCGTGAAGTTAAACAACTCAAGCAGAGCAACATACCAATCGTTAAGGTTCGTTGGAATGCTCGAAGGGGTCCCGAGTTTACTTGGGAACGAGAGGATCAGATGAAATAAAAGTACCCACATTTGTTTCCCGACAACGCAAAATAGGTACAACTTTAAAATTTCGGGACAAAATTTATTTAACGGGTAGGTACTGTAACGACCCGGATTTTTTCCAATCATTTTATACTTATTAGATTAATATTTACATAAATTAAAGCTTACCAACATGATAAGCAATCCAAATTGTTGAGACTTGTGTTTTTGAAAAGAGTTTTACACAACGTTTGACCGTCCAATTTGACCGATGATATCACGAACTATATAACATACGATAATTATACGTTTGTGTATATATATGTATTTATATATATTTAACATGATCTAAGGATGGTTTAACATCTCATTGTGTACTAATGACAATGAGTTATAAGTATATTTTGAAACTACTAACTTAAGTTTTCAAAACGATAACTATACGTAACATTCTTTGATATATATACTTATAACCTATAATGCTTATACATGTATCGTATATATAATGTATTTAATCACTTTTTAAGGACTTAAATACATAAAACACTATAAGTATATTCACAAAAGATAGCTATATTTGAATTCTCATTCTGTTTCCTCAAGATTTCTATACGTATATCTAGGGTATATGTACCCGTATCATACCCAGCTTCTATACGTATTTACTATTGGTATATACACATCAAATCAACATCCTAATCAACATTATTACTGCCCTAGATATGAGGTAACTAGGATTTGTCAAGTAGCATGAATTATTAGTAAGAAAACAAAATTAGGAATCCTTTTCTTTCTTTATAAACTAAAAACGTTTTTATGAATGAACACCATTTCTTCACTCCATTTTCTCATACCTACACCCTCATTTCTCTCTCAAAATACTCCTAACTTCATACTTGATCATCTCTAAGCATTTTCCCCATACTTTAGCTTCAATTACAAGCCTTAAACACCATAAAAAAACTCTTTCAAGAACATATCAAAATAACCACCCATTTGAAGAAGTATACTTCCAACCTTTTGATCTAACTCCACCACTCTTTAATTCCAAGATTTTTTCTTATCTCTTACAATAACTTTGTTCAAGTAACTTGAGATAGAAACCTTGTTCATAATCTTGTTCGATTCATAATTATATAGCTATCTTATTTTATGTTGTAAAATTTTAACAACAAGAACATAGTTTGAATGATTTCAAACTTGTTTGCAAACTAAATAGATCCTTCTAACTTAACTTTTAAAACACTTCAAGACCTGTAATATATCATAATGATATGCTAACTTAACAAGATATAACTTGGTTTTACAAAGAACACCTTAAAAACTGAATCTACGTCGTCGGAGTGCAACCGGGGGCTGTTTTGGGTTGGATAATTAAAAACCATCTTCAACTTTGAATTGGAAGTTCATGTTCTGGAAAAATGATATTTCTTATGAATATGTTAACACATAAAAATTTAATGGTTTAACTCAAAGTGTAAGTATTTCTAGAAAAATGATCATTAAATGTTGTGTTTATGATGGAAAATGATCACTTTCATAAGTTTCACCAAAGTTTGACCTATAACCTATGATTTCGAATACAAACTAAGGTATTTTCAGTTCATATTCTTAAAATTTGACTCGGTCCAAGGAAGTGGCAAGTTGAACCAACAAAAACGGAGTTGTAATGAAGAAACTACGACTAAAACAAGATTGGGTATCCGAAGCTAGTTTAGCTACGAAAATATTTGGAGATAAAGTAAATTAATCATATCTTTTCTAATTAAAATGATATTTTATATATAATTACTTATGATTTGATTTTATATATTTCAGGACCACCCGTAAACAACACGAGAAGATTAATCATAAGACCTCATAATTGTACGCAACACGTCATTTGACAACACGGTACTTTATGTACGCAACACGTCATTTGACAACATGGTACCATGGGTCGAGATTAATTCTGATCAATAAAAATACGATGGGGTCTTTATTTATTTTATTGAGCAACTAATTGTGGACCATTAACATCGGACTGCTAACTACGGACTAAGAAAATATTAAAAGTATTATAAGTATATATATATATATATATATATATATATATATATATGTAACGATTACTTGAAAAGAAAATATGTTGATATATTATATATATGGTTAGGTTCGTGATATCTATCGGAGACCAAGTCGAGTTAAATACCTTCAAGGCGAAAGTGAGTATATAGTCCCACTTTTAAACTCTAAATATTTCGGGATGAGAATACATGCTTTTTATGATTTACGTTATGGACACAAGTGATTAAAAATATATATATTCTACGTTGAGTTGTACCACTGGCATACTTCCTTGTAACTTGGTAACTACTATTTACATGAGGTATTGTAAACGTGAATCCTGTTGATAGATCTATCGGGCCTGACAACCCCAACCGGACTGGACGACCAGTATTCAACGGTTGCACAGTACTTCATTTCGGTGACTACATTTGGTACGGTGTAGTAAGATTTCATAATAAAGGGAATATGCGACGTTGATTAAATGTTAAGTATGGTTATCAAGTGCTCAACAACTTAGAATATTTTTATTAAAACGTTTATATATGAAATCTTGTGGTCTATATTTATAATGCTACCGGCATTAAACCTATATCTCACCAACTTTATGTTGATGTTTTAAGCATGTTTATTCTCAGGTGATAACTAAAAGCTTCCGCTGCAACATGTTGAATTTAAGCAAGATCTTGAGTATGCATATTTGTGTCAAAAATAAAACTGCATATCGGAGAATTTGTAATGTAAAATACGTTGGAAATCGTGTTGTTATCATCACATGTAAAATTTGTAAGGCTAAGATTATCGCTAAACGATAATCATTATTATGTTGTTTAAACCTTGAATTTGTAATAAAAGCTATGGTTTGTATTGTAAAAACGAATGCAGTTTTTGAAAAACGTCGCATATAGAGGTCAATACCTCGCGAGGAAATCATATGTTATTGTATTCGTCCTTATAGTTAAGGTCGGGTTATGACAATTAATATCGAAGTAAGAAGGATGATGGTGTGATTATCATCGAATAAGGAATCTCTCGGAATAAACTAGGATTTAGAGTCGCGTAAGAATGAGTATCAGATAAGATTCTTGGGCAGTCCTTACTATAGAATTTGAATTGCTGAAGTGACAGGATACAATTTCCTTTATGTATCGTTGTGTAAGTTTGTCCATTGCATCGGCTTCTTTCATGGCTAGAAGGTGAGCAGATTTAGTGAGACGGTCAACAATAACCCAGATAGTGTCATAACCGCCTTCCATTTTCGGTAGCTTCGTGATGATATCCATTGTTATTCCTTCCCATTTCCATTGTGGGATTTCGGGTTATTGTCATGCAGCTAATAAGGTTCAGCTTCGGGCTACTTCTCTTCCCGTAAACTATTAATGGTTCACCATTCTCGTTAGGTACACGAATAATCTTCTCACTATAAATAAGTAAATAATTTTTGCTTTCATCCTTGAAAGCCAGTCCGTTCCAACTATTTCATCAAAGCTTCCTAACTTGATGAGTATTAGGTTAGCCCTAAAGTCCATTCCAACTGTTGCATCAAGCTTCCTAACTTGATGGGTGTTAGGTTAATCTTAAGGTTCGTTCCAACTAAATCTTATTGTACTATCGTGAAAAAAAATTCTATCAATCTTCTCAGATAACATCTTCTTGTGCGTAGGTAACTAATCCTTTCCAACTACTACTTTAAAACTTCCAAGTTTTGTTGGCATGAGGTCATCTCCAATGACCCACCTTTTAATTTTAAAGTACTACCTTAAATTATTCCTCTATCTCTGCCAGCTTACCATTAACTTGTCCTATAGAATACTTAACTCTCATGGTTGTTAATGGCTTATCAGTCATAACACTAATGTTCTTAGATGTAAGGTTTCTATCGCTCTAATTTTAAACAACTCCGAGAAAATAAAATGTTGTGACGAAACGTAACCTAACTAAAGTCAGGATCCATGCGAGTCTCCATAGCTGAGATAACGATTGCTCTATCGCAAGTAAGTCCAAAGTTTTTCCTATTTGAGAACTTTTTCCTTAAGTGTCCAGGGTGTCTATATCTATAACAAATTTCCAGGTTATCATCTCTGCAATCAAGGCCCTTCTTGTATAGTATCTGGGCTATGTGGTTATTCCTTCCCTACCTCTAACAGACCATAATGCGTATACTCAAGTGATCCTTACCAAAGTTTTCCCTGGATCACCTCATATTCCTCATGTAGTAACATTGGAACTTCTGCATGATTTACTTCAATATAATCACGCTGGCCTGGCATCATTATATTGTACTAAATTGTACGTTCATTCCAATATCATTCCATATGGTCAACGTAACGTGATCATTTCAAGTTCTACTCGATTTCATCTAACGGTGCTTTATCTATGCTATATCAAAACAAATTCTACATAATTAATTTCACGTTTTCTCGGTGTGGGTGCATAGGTTTCGTTGATCATGCATCAATGCCTAGATGTCCCGAAATTTCTTTAAAATGTTCGGGTTTAAGTAACGTCGTTAGGTTCCTTTCTATAAATTCAATCTGGGTCTCGCGTCGGGTAGCAAGTAGTAATATGATATGTTTTGAGGCGACTCCCAAGTCTTTGGGTATGGTTGAGAATCAGTAGAAGACACTAGGACCTTATGAAAGGAGATTCCTTCCCGACTTCTCCAATGCCTAAGAGTTTTAGGGACCTAAGTCCAGAAGTGTCGTTAGATCGTCGAGTAGTGGTGAAGAATGAAAGAGATAAGTGACGATCATGGAAGCGTACATGATACGGGTCAACTCGTGGAAATTGAACAACCTTCTGATGTTCATACGTCGTACGTGGCTAATTAGAGGGAGCTAGGGTGGTGGGACGAAGTGTGGTTACTCCGACAAATCCCCACATATCTCCTCCTCCGAGATCAACTTTCGCGGGCGTGTAATCCGAGGGGTACTCCTCCTAGATTGCGTGAAGTAATGTTTCGATCTCTGGAACGGTTGAACAGTAGTAACAGGTGGATTACATTACTAGTTCTTAGGGTTAGACGAGTGGGAAAGTAGTTCAGAAAAATGTCTGAACTGGGAAGGAATAGTTCTCCAAGTCGGTACAGCTAATAGCAGACATGTAACAAGAGCGTAATCAGACATAGTAACTACAACAACCTAGATCGTCTATAGCAGTACGTAGCATGGCAATAGTAACAGTATCATACCGAAGTAACATGCTAAAAGCAGATAGTAGCATGCAGTAGCGAGAATAAGCAGCAGCATACAGTAAGTTCACATAGCAGTGAAAGTACGCAGTAGCATGCAACAAGTTCATATAGCAGTAAAAGTAAGCAGTAGCATGCAGTAGTAGTAAGCTGTAACATGTAGTAATATAATACAGTAGCATGCAGTAGTTCCGCAGAAACAGGTAAACAAGCAAGTTGTAGATTAGTCCTATTAGTGAATCCTACTCGCCCTGATCTAGACTCACTAATGCAACCTAATTCCCTACAACCAATGCTCTGATACCAAATGTGACGCCCCGTACAAAACCATCGTGTACGGTTTATCAACAACAGGATCATTACAAGGTCAAACACTATATGCTGTTTGAAAACCGGTTTTGCATTCATAAAAGATAGCGTTTTACAAAAGATAAGGTGCTTCCTACGAATAGAAGCATTAACATAAGTATGTGACCCAAAGGTCGTTACAAAGCCATTGTTTGAAAATAACGTAAGTTACGAATGCAAAATAAAAGTTTCATGATTGAGACATCTCTAAGTAATGCAGCAGAAGTCTAACACAGCAAGTTTGTAACAGCAAGTCTAACACCAAGACAGCAAGTCTAACAGCGAAAGCAACAACGTCTAAGCACCTGAGAAATACACGCTTAAGAAGTCAACACGAATGTTGGTGAGCTATAGTTTATTTGTAATCAGTAATGTAATGTAGACCACGAGATTTTGTATTCAAACAGTATGAAAAGAATATGCTTATCCGTGGGTACCTGGTAACTAACTTAACGTAATAATAATACCCCCTAAAAGTACACTTGGCGAGTGCGTATATTCTCGAAGTATCAAAAACCCGTTAAATGCTAGCGCAACTAGCCCGAGTGGGGATGTCAAACCCTATGGATCCATATCTAATATTCGCGTTCACCAGTTCAAAAACCAATGATTAAACGTTACCGTGCTAAGGGGAATGTTTATGCCGTTATATAACCCACACATAAATAAAGTTTAAGTACTCGTGTCTAGTATGTAAAACATAAAAAGCGCATGTATTCTTAGTCCCAAAAATAGTAAAGTAAAAATGGAAGCTATAACTCACAGTGATAAATGCGGTAAAGTCGATATGCAAAGTATGCAAGTAGTAAGTCGGTCCGAAAGGTCATCAACCTAAGTCAAAGGTCACTAGGTCAGTATGTTGTCCCAAAAGGTTTAAAAGTTCATAAATTAAGTTTAAGTGTGATCATCAACATCATCATTATCATCATCATTCATCAACACTAAGGTAAGTTTAACAAGAATAGAGATCGAAACAAAAGGCTGACTTCGGACTGCTGTTATGACCTCTATTCAAATCGAAAAGACACGTAGTCAGTATCCACGGATCCGTATGTGCGTCCTCTAACCGCTGACCAGTTTTCAGAACCTAACACGTCTTCGTTTGACCGTGGCGACGGTTTAAGTGCGAGTAGGTCAGAAATTTCAGCACAACGTTACAAAGGCGTAATGACTTTTGGAAGGCTATAAATCCTAAACCGTATATCGGATTAAGTCGAGGCCTAAACAAAAAGTCATCTACTCGAAACGAAATATCTGAAAATTAATTTTCAGAAGCCCAGGAGTCTGATCAGACCCAGAAAAACAGCAAACAAGTGCTCCACTAAGATTCTTGGTGCTTGATGCTCATCACGGTTCTCATCCTTGATGCTTGTAAGCTTCAAGTGTACAACTCTTTGATGTTTTAGCATCAATTTGACCAAGGTTCAACCATCAACACACAACTAAGAGTAAAATCTATCATTCTACAAGTTTTGAACATCAAGATTGCCTCTTTATTGCATAAATCTAATAAAGCTTCAACCTTTGTCCATTTTACACAAGTTTATGCATCTCCATCATATGTGATGATGAAGACTTGATCTTTATCATCAAAACAAACACAAAAAGGTTCCAAGTAAGTGATATCTACAATAATAACTTAGATCTCAAGTATTAAGAAAACCCTAAGCTAGAAAGCTTGGATCTTTACAAGATTAATGAGACCATAAGCTAGAAAGCTAAGATCTAATGAAAGTAATGAGACCATAAGCTAAAAAGCTGAGATCTTTAACAAAATAATGAAACCCTAAGCTAGAAAGCTTGGATCCTTAATGTTCTTGAAGATCCTTAAAGCAAAAGATTAGATCTTCAAGATACATGAAGATCATAAACACAAGTTTTGATCTTTATAACAAAATAAAGAAATTATAAGCTAGAAAACCTAGATCTAACAAGTAAATGAAGATTCAAAGCTAGAAAGCTTGAATCTTTCATGTTCTTAAAGGATTCAAACCCAAGTTTGAATCTACAAGATATAACAAGATCAAAAACTAAAAAGCTTGATCCTTTAAATGATGATGATGATGTCGTGAATATGAAGAAGAGAAGAAGAAAAAGAAAATTTAATACTTACACTTTTTAGTGTGAGAAAGACTAGAGATAAAATAAGAGAGTAAGTGTGTGTAAATTGTGAGTGAGATCAAGTGTAAAATGGAATGAAATGGCTTGGTATTTATAGGGAGGGGGAGGCCTCATGGCCGTAGCTTTTGGGGACAAGGGAGGGGACAACTTTTGCTTTTTGGTTAATGGCTGTTTAAAGTTGGTGCTTATGTTGGGATCCCATGCAACAATTGTGATTATGGTTAACAAAAATGCTAGTATGTTCCCTTTAATAAATGGGCATTTGTCTTTCATTATTATGGGTCACTAACTTATTAAAATTGGGCTAATTAAATAGTCCATTAGCTAGTGTAGGGTGGGCTAAAATCCAACAAGGTAGAAAGTTCAACAAGACTAACTAGTGTGCTCTAGTAAATTACTAAGTGTAATTAAGCATGCAAAAACCTAAGTAATTGTTATTATAAAATAACAATTAGTATTTCGTAGTCATAATATTCCGATTATGACCAAAGTTAAACGTGTACCAAGTACATAGCTCGTTTCAAACGTCAAGTGACACCAACGGTCGTAAAAGCTTTCGGGGATCAAGTAAGTGATTACACACTTAATAGCATGTTGTAAGATATTAGTAAAAGTACTTTAATCATTAAATAAGATCCCAGAGCATAAACTAGCTCAGTACGCACATATACGCAGTTTCGTGAAAGCACAAAGCACAAAAGCAAGTCGAAAAAGTTGGGTCGTTACTAACCGCGAAATAGTAGACAGTTATGTCCATAGTCTCCTTACCAATCATCACAACCCACCGAGCTCTTAAGGGCAACAGGATTCACCCGTATCGTGAGCTCATTAAACACACGCAACTCATCATCGCTACCGATTTACGTAGAGCAAATGACCATAGCGTTCATCCGCCCCGACTTCACTTTACATGAAGCATGCACCACAACTCTCTCTAACATCGACTTTCTCAATTAAGGAATCACAATCGCCTAATATTTTCTGTTTCCATCACCACGGCACTCAAGGGTCTCTCGCTGATACCCCATGACCACTTGACTACACCCTCATCGGAGTCAATCATTACACTAGCAGGTAAAAAAGAGGCACATGTCGTAGTGTCAACAGACTTCCATTATCCTCTATTGAGGTTTATTAGCTCGGTCCTTTGGGTTTCATATATCCTACGTTGCCCAATACGCAACTAAATGACCCGAGGTCATACCTACCCAACGAATCTTACGGTTCATTAGACCAACAATCTTCCTAGCGAACACACACCACAACGAACTTGCCTAAGCTAAGAAATATAGCCTAGCTAACCTCTTCACAACACACTAGGGAATTGCTTAGAAACACCAAGGCTTAAACTCCACCGCACACCGAAATAACCATCAATACGGGAAAAATTCCATAAGGAACTCACCTTAATTCTACAAACAAACTAACACAAACCATCCTCATAAGAGTCTCACTCCCGCGAGTTTGACGATCCAAGCACACTCTAGTACATCATTGAAAATGACCTATGATGTGCAAAAGTGTGAAGTGCTTAATTTGCCTTTCATACTTTTAAATTTATAAAACCTTTTGATTCACTTTTAACTCCCTAACGAGCACCAAAACCCTATCAGATGTAGTATTTTAGGTTATCGTCCCAAGAGAGCGTGAAAGCGGTTTTAAGTCAGTTTATTTATGTAGTCTAATTCTTATTAAAGAATTAGAAATATATTTCTATGTTTTCGGTTGGTTTTTAAGTTTGGAATACTATCTCGTAGGAAAGAGATAATAGAAGGTACGTTCTTTGTAAATTAACTAATAATATCTTAAGAAAGATAGAATAAAGTTTTGATTTGAATAAACTATATAAGATAGAAGTGGTTACATGAATGAATAGATTATGCGAGAAACATATTAGGTAAGTTTCATAACTCATACTAACACAGAGCAAGATAACAATTATAGACCAACTATTATCCTTAAAAGGCTAAGCTAAGTGTCGCATAACATTCATAAAGTAGGACATAAAGCATATGTTAGCTAAGTGATATTCAAAGCTGTGACTACCCGGAAATTTTCGACCAAATTTAAACTTAACCTTTATATGTTTCCGACACGATAAGAAGAATTTGTAATGTTGAATCTTAAAAAGTTTGGAACTACATTCATGTAATCAATTACCCTTTGACCGTGTTCGACGATTCACGAACAATTATGTGTATATAGATATGTATATATAATATATAATATTAACTGAAAACATTAACAAAGTATTAGATATATGATACTTTACATGAACATATTTGTTTCGATATATTTATCGACAGAATTAAGAGATAATATCAAATGATTGAATTATCAGATACATTATGATATGATTACGGGCCTATGTTATGAGGTCCACTGTGATTTAAGAAATCTATTCTTTTTGACAACTCATTACTTAACCAATATGATAAAGATAACGATATTTATATTTTATTTTATTAAATATATATAATGATTTAAATTAATATTATATATTTTTATACGCATATTATACGTACATAGTTTTATACTTTTACTATACTTTAACTTTACCTTTACTTTACTTTTACTTTACTTTAACTTTAATAATTCATACTTTAATAATTCATTTTAATAATTCATACTTTAATAATTCACTTTAATAATTCATACTTTAACAATTCACTTTAATAATTCATACTTTAATAATTCACTTTAATAATTCAAAAATCTATTATAAATAGAATTCAATAGGTTTCATTATTTCATAGAAACTTGAAAATATATTTCTCTAAACTCTCTCAATCGAATTACATATATATATATATATTTACTTAGTACTATTTCAAAATATTATTAGTATACATAAAATACTACGACGGAATTATATTCAGATGATTTCAAAATAAGTTTTCAAATTGGATATAGCTAAGGAAATTATGGGTTATAGCTATGAAGGTTATGGGTATTGATAGAGGGTATTGCTCGTGAGGTCAACCTAACGTTTATCATTTTCGTTGCGTCTACGTACTTTCTTGCAATATTGAATCACAATATTGATACGTGAGCATTCATATCTTATCTTTTTTATATTAATAGTGTATCCCTGACTAGTGCTCGAGTATATATGATTATGCATGTTTGTATGCTTAGTTTCGTCGTTAAATAGTTTATGATAAATCACGAATTTGATACATATGCTACTGAGATAAGTTATATGATATTCATGTCGTTGAAAAGCTGAAGAAAAAAATTAATAACTTTTCATTTAGAAATCGTGTGGTTTCGATGAACGGATTAAAAGATATGGTCAACTGAATTATCATTAATTTTAATATTATTATTAAAACGATTATTATAACTATTATCAGTTGATGTTATTACTAAAATTATCTTTATTACTAAAAATTAATATTTTTATTGAAACTATCATTTTATTATTTTTATCATTATTATTATTATCAATATTATTTTATCAAATAAATATTCGTACAAAGATATTTTTACCACACGTAATGTAATTACATTAATAATACATACCACTATATTTTTATGATATTAAGTGAATTTTATTTATTACTTGAGATATATAAAAGTACATTTTTATCATATATGAATTTTAATATAAATTTTTATTTATTAATAAATGACTTGTATTATTTAGTATAATAAGATCTGATAAATATATTTAAATATATAAAACTACTATATATAAGTTATATAATAAACATGTATAGATTTTGAAAGTCATTTTGGGTCAAGTTGACTTTTGTTGACTTTTGCATGTCGGTCTCGAGCATTAGGATTGTGATACACTACGACTTGACCTAAATTGTTAGACAGATATTGACCAACATTTAAATATATATACTTAATATAGGTTCGTGAATCCGAGACAAACCCTGCACTTGTTCAGTGCCGTCATATACATAATTGCTACGAAATACAATATTGTGAGTTTCATTTGCTCCCTTTTTATATATATTTTTGGGCTGAGAATACATGCGCTGATTTATAAATGTTTTACGAAATAGGCACAAGTACTAAAACTAATTCTATGTGGGTTTAAACCAGAAATATACCCTTAGCTTGGTAACATTAAACTACTTGTCTATGTACGGTAGGCGCGAATCCTAAAGATAGATCTATTGGGTCTGACAAACCCCATCCTGACGATGGGATGCTTTAGTACTTCGAGGTTATTTTAAACACACCTGATCTGGTGTACTTCAGAGGGTAAAACATGAACGTTAAGGCTTGTTACCGGGTGCCTACAACTTATAGAATACTTTTATACACTTGCGAGTGTACGGATATTTATAGAAACTGAAATCTTGTGGTCTATTACTATTACGAAAATGATGGATTATGATAAACTAATGAACTCACCAACCTTTTGGTTGACACTTTAAAGCATGTTTATTCTCAGGTATTAAAGAAATCTTTCGCTGTCCATTAGCTCATTTTAAGGATATTACTTGGAGTTATTCAAGACATACTTTGAAAGACGTTGCATTCGAGTCGTTGAGTTCATCAAGATTAATATTAAGTCAATTATAGTTGGATGTAATATGAAATGGTATGCATGGCGTCAATTTTCGATGTAAAGAAAGTTTGTCTTTTAAAAACGAATGCAATGTTTGTAAAACGTATCATATAGAGGTCAAATACCTCGCGATGTAATCAACTATTGTGAATCATTTATAATATATATGAACAGGTCCTTTCAGTTGGTATCAGAGCTGGTTTAACCTTAGCTGTAAAGGTAGTACCGCGCGCCGGCTGTCATGTCGGGCACCCCAACGGACTATGCTTTTTGGCGGGTTAATCGTAGAGGGGGTTCTCACAGTGTTACCTGTGACGAAGCATTGGCTCTTACCCCTTGCGATCCCTTTAGAGGAGGGTTGGCTGGCTTGGCAGAGATGCGGGCTGTAAAATCAGTGTCTGAGGTACGCTCAGTGGTCACCAGGCGGTTAACGCGGAAGGCGCTGAGTGGGATGCGTCCCCAACTTTTAGTTGGTATCAGAGCGGTGGTCTTAGCGAACCAGGTCTTGCATTAGTGTGTCTAACTGATAGTTGTTAAGATGCATTAGTGAGTCTGGACTTCGACCGTGTCTGCATGTCAAAATTTTTGCTTATCATTTTTAGTCGGAAATCATCTACTTACCATCCTTAGGAAATTACCTGCTTATCATTCTTAAGTCTAGACGCGTTTTTCTACATTTATTGCATAATAGTGTATAGACGAATTCTTATCTTAGCATATCTGTTACTGTGAACTTTGACTGACATCTTTCAAAGATTCCTCCGTAATTTATGGGATTTTGGTATTATATATACATATGTAAATTATGTATTGTAGAATACCAAATCTAAATTCTACAATCTATTTCATACCAAAAAATTCTTTCCCTGATCATACAAGATGGATCCCTCAACCAGTTCGAGTTCCTCGGATTCCGACAGCTATGCCGATATGGATTTCCACATGAGCTCCGAAAGCAGCGTGACCGGAATGAATCAACCAATTAGCCATCATCTATTCTGGATGAATTGGGGATGGGTTCGTAATCTACTTAACCATTGGAGACAAGAAGAAGGCGATCCCTTTCATCCACCACATTGCCCTCTTGGCAATGAACCTGAAGCACTTACCGACGAACCTGTCCGAAACACCATTTTCTCTCTCATTTCCAGAGTATCTCGTCATGATTGTATACTACACCAAATTCTAGATCTTATTTATCCGCTCGTCCGAACCGACAATTACCCCGGTGTAATAGAAGAAGTCAACGAGCTTCGCGCTCGGGTAGTGGCTTTGGAGAATATGGTGCAAAGGTTACAAACACCAGCAGCAGCACCAACAGCATAACCAGTACCACCATCAACAACATTAACAGTACCATTACCACCACCAACAACAACCGCATTGCAAATCTCAACTTCACAATCTGTCCCACGAGCATCGACGTCATACGCCATGTAGATACCAAGGAATACCACAACGATGAAGTATTGATTCATAACTTCATTGGGGAAACATTCTACGGCGATTATGTAATTTCTAAAGTTTAGAAATTATCTATCCTCGCCTTAACCATAAATCAAATGAGTTTAATTTAATATTAACTCATTAAATCAATATTACATCTGAAGAAATATACACATATATATTTCCATAAAGACTGTAATAAAATTCTTTTGTACAAAATATTAATTGTGAATTTTTTTTAACGGGTAGGTAATACCCGAGAGATATATAAATTCACAATTAATATGTTACATTCTTCGAATCTGATTCAGCAAATCATCCATTATACTCCCTACTTTCACAACAATATACATTCTTTTATAAAAATCAAAACAACCATACTCATTCAAAATCTAATTACATATTCTGATTTTGAAATCTCAGAATTCGATTCAAGATATAACCGAAATCGTCACTCTTAGATTCCTACATCTTTCAAAACTATACTTTGACTTCAAAACTGTCCTAGAACCTCATTTCTATTCATGGAACTCACAAAAATATTTGTATCATTCAAAATCTTAGAACATCATATGTATATTAACAATTACAATATGTGTTCAAACACTTCGAAATTTCTAAAGACATGCGAGATGATGATCCAACCACATATTACCCACTGTCATGCATCTGAAAAGCTCTCGAAACCAAAGTTATAGTTTAACACGTCTCCATGTCAGATCCTTTGATATTTATTACCAAATATAATTTTTCAATCTCTTTCCAAAATAGACAGTTTTGTCACAGCTCCAGCAAATCACCTTCATTTGTTTATACGAATAAACCTTATTATAACAATTACCCCTTCATCATTGTTACCGAGGAACCTTTCATATCTCGCCACATTAGCAGTAAACTTATCAACAACTTCATTAACCTTCGACTTAAGCCTCTCCGAAAAGCCACTATACTTATTCATTAAAACCCCATCATGTACTCACCTACATCCTGTAACAATAATTGTCACACCAACTATTGGGAATTAGCAATCAGTATTTTAAATTTCGCGACAATTTTACGTCAAAAGTTATACATATAACGTCTATCTCCTAGACTTACATACTTCGAATGTGAATTTTCTGAAAAACATCCAAAACCATGAACTAGTTCTCCGAAATTGGAAAAATGCTGATGAAGCAGCAAAAACTGTAAACGACTTTAACAGTCAAAAGTTTGATGATAAAGAATAGTATGGTGGTAAAGCTGAGAAAAAGAGAAGGTTTGAAACTGGAAAACGAATTGAGCAGACCATGAAGGAGGCTGTGGACAAATCACAAAGACTAAACCTGCCTTCAAAGGATCCAAATGATTCAGTGTCTACTGAAATCGTTAGCAAACAACTTACTTCTTATTCTAAACCTTCACAGACAAATCTTCTTCATCATCCATATTATTGTATCTTTTATTATAATATCTTCGATATTCCTGAAGATATTTTCACAACTATTCTTATCTGAAATCTTTTATCTCTTCGCAATATCTGCGTTACAACATAAAAAGAAACTTTGTTAGTTTCTAAATTCTAAAAAAAAAATTGAATTTAAAATAGGAATGTTTTTGAAGTAGTGTTGGGAACTGAAGCATGAGTTAGTATAATATAATGACACTTGATCAACGTGATTATATTACAGTAAGTCATGCTGAGTTTCTAATGGAACGTGATGATTCACAGAACATACCGTCATCATGTACTGTTTACACGACTCTTACATTCTACCCAATTTCCAAACATATTAAGAACATATCATCTTGATAGCTCTATATTTTCGGATATTCTGGTAATTTGCCAAATCAAGATCGTGCCATTACGATTTTCTTCTTGGAACATTAACTATGTTCATCCAAAAATTCATATCTACGAATTCTGGACCATTATCCGCTTGACTTAAGGTCGGAAAGAGAAAACGAAAGCATGAAGCTCTGAAATATAATGGAGAATATAAAGCCCGATAACAACCCCGAAATTACAAACCGTGTATATCAATGCGTATAGCAATATAAAGACACGGGAGAATGAAAAACACAATAACCCCAAGGTAATGGTAGAAGAAAATAACTTCCTCCGGTGGTAGATGAAAAAGAAGAATGACATATATGAAAGTTAAGAGTATATCAAGAATCAATATTGGATGAAGCATATTAACGAATGCTTTAAAGTATGAATTGGGGAGAAAGACTAGAAGGTGTGAGATGTGGAAATAAAGAAACGAAGGGGGTGGAATTATAGTAAAATATCAGACAAAGAAATCGAGACTGATTATCGCATTTAATCAAAGAAGATCCTGATTTCCTTAATCGCCGAAGAACCAAATCTTATTGCAAAGATTTTCTTTAAATCCCATGAATTCCGAAAATCAATCATAACTACGTCATCGGTTAAAACGAATATACGTTTACTCATTTCACTCTCTTGCGATAGCTTCACTTATACTCTTCGCGTAATCAAATTATTTTATCTATATTACTCAATGATGATAAAACTCTATTTATCAACTCATATTCATCATGAAAACATTTTTATAGTTAGCCATGACGACCTCGATCAAATTTTGGGACGAAATTTCTTTAACGGGTAGGTACTGTGACGACCCGGAAATTTCCGACCAAATTTAAACTTAACCTTTATATGTTTCCGACACGATAAGCAGAATTTGTAATGTTGAATCTTAAAAAGTTTGGAACTACATTCATGTAATCAATTACCCTTTGACCGTGTTCGACGATTCACGAACAATTATGTGTATATAGATATGTATATATAATATATAATATTAACTGAAAACATTAACAAAGTATTAGATATATGATACTTTACATGAACATATTTGTTTCGATATATTTATCGACAGAATTAAGAGATAATATCAAATGATTGAATTATCAGATACATTATGATATGATTACGGGCCTATGTTATGAGGTCCACTGTGATTTAAGAAATCTATTCTTTTTGACAACTCATTACTTAACCAGTATGATAAAGATAACGATATTTATATTTTATTTTATTAAATATATATAACAATTTAAATTAATATTATATATTTTTATACGCGTATTATACGTACATAGTTTTATACTTTTACTATACTTTAACTTTACCTTTACTTTACTTTTACTTTACTTTAACTTTAATAATTCATACTTTAATAATTCACTTTAATAATTCATACTTTAATAATTCACTTTAATAATTCATACTTTAATAATTCACTTTAATAATTCATACTTTAATAATTCACTTTAATAATTCAAAAATCTATTATAAATAGAATTCAATAGGTTTCATTATTTCATAGAAACTTGAAAATATATTTCTCTAAACTCTCTCAATCGAATTACATATATATATATATTTACTTAGTACTATTTCAAAATATTATTAGTATACATAAAATACTACGACGGAATTATATTCAGACGATTTCAAAATAAGTTTTCAAATTGGATATAGCTAAGGAAATTATGGGTTATAGCTATGAAGGTTATGGGTATTGATAGAGGGTATTGCTCGTGAGGTCAACCTAACGTTTATCATTTTCGTTGCGTCTACGTACTTTCTTGCAATATTGAATCACAATATTGATACGTGAGCATTCATATCTTATCTTTTTTATATTAATAGTGTATCCCTGACTAGTGCTCGAGTATATATGATTATGCATGTTTGTATGCTTAGTTTCGTCGTTAAATAGTTTATGATAAATCACGAATTTGATACATATGCTACTGAGATAAGTTATATGATATGCATGTCGTTGAAAAGCTGAAGAAAAAAATTAATAACTTTTCATTTAGAAATCGTGTGGTTTCGATGAACGGATTAAAAGATATGGTCAACTGAATTATCATTAATTTTAATATTATTATTAAAACGATTATTATAACTGTTATCAGTTGATGTTATTACTAAAATTATCTTTATTACTAAAAATTAATATTTTTATTGAAACTATCATTTTATTATTTTTATCATTATTATTATTATCAATATTATTTTATCAAATAAATATTCGTACAAAGATATTTTTACCACACGTAATGTAATTACATTAATAATACATACCACTATATTTTTATGATATTAAGTGAATTTTATAAATTTTATTACTTGAGATATATAAAAGTATATTTTTATAATATATGAATTTTAATATAAATTTTTATTTATTAATAAATGACTTGTATTATTTAGTATAATAAGATCTGATAAATATATTTAAATATATAAAACTACTATATATAAGTTATATAATAAACATGTATAGATTTTGAAAGTCATTTTGGGTCAAGTTGACTTTTGTTGACTTTTGCATGTCGGTCTCGAGCATTAGGATTGTGATACACTACGACTTGACCTAAATTGTTAGACAGATATTGACCAACATTTAAATATATATACTTAATATAGGTTCGTGAATCCGAGACAAACCCTGCACTTGTTCAGTGCCGTCATATACATAATTGCTACGAAATACAGTATTGTGAGTTTCATTTGCTCCCTTTTTATATATATTTTTGGGCTGAGAATACATGCGCTGATTTATAAATGTTTTACGAAATAGGCACAAGTACTAAAACTAATTCTATGTGGGTTTAAAGCAGAAATATACCCTTAGCTTGGTAACATTAAACTACTTGTCTATGTACGGTAGGCGCGAATCCTAAAGATAGATCTATTGGGTCTGACAAACCCCATCTTGATGATGGGATGCTTTAGTACTTCGAGGTTATTTTAAACACACCTGATCTGGTGTACTTCAGAGGGTAAAACATGAACGTTAAGGCTTGTTACCGGGTGCCTACAACTTATAGAATACTTTTATACACTTGCGAGTGTACGGATATTTATAGAAACTGAAATCTTGTGGTCTATTACTATTACAGAAATGATGGATTATGATAAACTAATGAACTCACCAACCTTTTGGTTGACACTTTAAAGCATGTTTATTCTCAGGTATTAAAGAAATCTTCCGCTGTGCATTAGCTCATTTTAAGGATATTACTTGGAGTCATTCAAGAAATACTTTGAAAGACGTTGCATTCGAGTCGTTGAGTTCATCAAGATTAATATTAAGTCAATTATAGTTGGATGTAATATGAAATGGTATGCATGCCGTCAATTTTCGATGTAAAGAAAGTTTGTCTTTTAAAAACGAATGCAATGTTTGTAAAACGTATCATATAGAGGTCAAATACCTCGCGATGTAATCAACTATTGTGAATCGTTTATAATATATATGAACGGGTCCTTTCAAAAGCTAATATCTTAATTCTTAGTGTTTCTTTTGATCACATAATACATATCAATTTAATCTTGTGATGAGGTTTAATTAACATGCAAATAGATTGACAAATAGATATACTATTAAAATTAATTAAATCAACTCAAGTTACTAGCTGAAAGCCAATCTTTACTAAGTTTTTGTTGGTACGATTTTTTGTGTAGCGAGTGTAAGGTACCAGTACAGAACAATAGCTGCCTAGCATAGAGTGCTTGGATGTTGATTGATGTTTGCCCTCGGAAAATAATCCTTGCAGACCCGAAACACGGATGAGAGATTCGTGGGGTGGCTTTAATCAATCTTTGGATCAATCTGTAATTGATCCGTCTAGCGTTATGTTGCTAAGCGGCTAATATTTTAGAGTGAGAAAGAACCGTGTGAAAGAGAAAGTGTACTTCTCTCTGACTGAATTTCAGAGTAGATGATGATGAAATGTGGTGACCCAAAGGGTCTATTTAAAGACATAGAATGTCCGAAATTTTCGGGATACACGTGTCAATTGCTGATTAATTCTTTTATGCGAAGTATCCGGGACCGACCTTGGCGTGGCTGCGTGCCGCTCATGCGCCTAGTAAAATAGCTTAAGTATAGAAGCTTCCTGCAGTGAAATGTCCCGTTCATATAGATTATAAACGTTTCATATTAATTGATCTCTTTGCGAGGTTTTGACCTCTATATGAGACGTTTTTCAAAGACTGCATTCGTTTTTAAAACAAACCATAACCTTTATTTTATCGACAAGGTTAAAAGGACACCACCTAGATTATCAAGAAATGATAATCTAAAAATATCACACTTACACACGACCAATACATATTGGTTTACAATATTAATATGTTACAATAAAATAAATCTCGAATGCAGTTTTAAACAATATTATACAAGCATGCTGACACCAAATCTAGTCCATATTTTAGCATGCAACAGCGGAAGCTCTTAATAATCACCTGAGAATAAACATGCTTTAAACGTCAACAAAAATGTTGGTGAGTTATAGGTTTAACCTATATATATTAAATTATAATAATAGACCACAAGATTTCATATTTCAATATACATCCCATACATAGAGATAAAAATCATTCATATGGTGAACACCTGGTAACCGACATTAACAAGATGCATATAAGAATATTCCCTATCATTCCGGGACATCCATCGGACATGATAAAAACGAATTCGAAGTACTAAAGCATCCGGTACTTTGGATGGGGTCTGTTAGGCCCAATAGATCTATCTTTAGGATTCGCGTCAATTAGTAGATCAGTTTACTAATTATTAGGCTACTAAGCAAAAAGGGGCATATTCGGCTTCGATCATTCACCCATATAATGTAGTTTCAATTACTTGTGTCTATTTCATAAAACATTTATAAAACTGCATGTATTCTCATCCCAAAAATATTAGATTTTAAAAGTGGGACTATAACTCACTTTCACAGATTTTTATTTCGTCGGGAAGTAAGACTTGGCCACTGGTCGATTCACGAACCTATAACAAATATGTACAGATATATCAAAGTATGTTCAAAATATATTTACAATATTTTTATTACGTTTTAATGATTTGAGTTTGTTAAGTCAGCAGTCCTCGTTAGTAACCTACAACTAGTTGTCCACAGTTAGATGTACAGAAATAAAGCAATATATATTATCTCGAATCAATCCACGACCCAATGTCTACAAGTCTCAGACTCGATCACAACTCAAAGTATATATATTATTTTGGAATCAACGTCAACCCTGTATAGCTAACTCAAACATTACTGCATATAGAGTGTCTATAGTTGTTCCGAAATATATATATAGATGGGTCGATATGATATATCAAAACATTGTATACGTGTCTATGGTATCCCAATATTTCATAATATGTATAATACAATATAAATTAGTTAGGATATGTTTAGTCTAGATTTGTTACAAAATTTTCGTAGCTAAAATTAGCAAATTTATCCAATTTTATTTTACCCGTCATTTCTTCGTTTCAAATCCGTTTTTAGTGATTCAAGTTTCTATGGTTTCATATTGAACTTAAGTTTATGAATCTATACAGAAAAAGTATAAGTTTATAGTCGGAAATACAGGTTACAAGTCAATATTATAAGAGGTAGTCATTTCAGTATAAAGAACGACGTCTTGATGACTATTTTGAAAAACATACTTCCAATTTGAGTTTAACCATGATTTTTAGATATAGTTTCATGTTCATAAGAAAAATCATTTTACCAGAAGAACAAATTTTAAATCAAAGTTTATCATAGTTTTTAATTAACTAACCCAAAACAGCCCGCGGTGTTACTACGACGGCGTATGTCCGGCTTTACGGTGTTCTTCGTGTTTCCAGGTTTTAAATCATTAAGTTAGAATATCATATAGATATAGAACATGTGTCTAGTTGATTTTAAAAGTCAAGTTAGAAGGATTAACTTTTGTTTGCGAACAAGTTTAGAATTAACTAAACTATGTACTAGTGATTACAAGTTTAAACCTTCGATTAAGATAGTTTTATATATATGATTCGAATGATGTTATGAACATCATTACTACCTCAAGTTTTGTGGATAAACCTACTGGAAATGAGAAAAATAGATTTAGCTTCAAAGGATCCTTGGATGGCTTGAAAGTTCTTGAAGTAGAATCATGACACGAAAACAATTTCAAGTAAGATTTCTACTCAAAATAAGATAGTTATAGTTATATAAATCTAACCAAAGTTTGAATATGAGTATTACCTTGGATTAGAAAGATATCTTACTGAAAATAACAAGGATTTCTTGAGATTGGATGATCACTAAAAATGGATTTGAAAGATTGGAAGTGAGCTAGCAAACTTGAAAGTGTTCTTGATGTGTTCTTGAATGATCTTCCTATAATGATTACTAAGTTGATTCTTGAAGTAGTTTATGAAGAGATTGAATATTATTTTACTGAATTTAGAGTGTTCTTGAGTAATATGTGTTTAGAGAGAGTTAGAATGAAGATTGAAATGGAAAATGGATTGATATACATGCATATACATACATAAGTGATATATAGATATATATGATATGTATTGAATTGTTTCTAGCATAAATATCAAGGTAGAAGTTAAATGATACATCCCCACATGTTGTTGACTCTAAGATGGCTGCTAATAGTGAATGATTAAGTGTGTATATACCAATAGTAAATAAATCTAAAAGCTGTGTATTGTACGAGTACGAATACGAATGGATACGAGTAAAATTGTTGACGAAAATGAATGAGAATGTAATTGTGACCAACTTTTATAAGTAGAAGTACTTTGATAGGTGTCTTGAAGCCTTCTAAAATTGTATTAATACATCTTAATACACTACATATGTAAGCATTTAAATGAGTCGTTAAGTCATCGTTAGTCGTTACATGTAAGTGTTGTTTCGAAACCTTTAAGTTAACAATTTTGTTAAATGTAATTGATCCATTGTTATTATACTTAAATGAGATGTTAAATTGTTATGTTAACATATTAACATGATGTATTAATATATCTTAATATCATATATATATACAGTTAAATGTCGTTACAACGATAATCGTTACATATATGTCTCGTTTCGAAATCCTTAAGTTAGTAGTCTTGTTTTTACATATGTAGTTCATTGTTAGTACACTTAATGACATGTTTACTTATCATTTATCATGATTAAACATAGTGTATCAATAACTTAATATGATTCATATGCATTTAGTAAGACGTTATAACGATAATCGTTATATATATCGTTTCGAGTTTCTTAATTCAATAAACTCATTTTTATGGATATCACTCATTGTTAATATACCTAGTGAGATACTTACTTATCATAATATCATGTTAACTATATATATATATCCATATATATGTCATCATATAGTTTTTACAAGTTTTAACGTTCGTGAATCGCCGGTCAACTTGGGTGGTCAATTGTCTACATGAAACTCATTTCAATAAATCAAGTTTTAACAAGTTTGATTGCTTAACATGTTGGAAAAATTTAATCATGTAAAATATCAATTTCATTTAGTATATAAGAACATGGAAAAGTTAGGGTCACTACAGTACCTACCCGTTAAATAAATTTCGTCTCGAAATTTTAAGCAGTTGTAGGTGTTGACGTATCTTCTGGAAATAAGTGCGGGTATTTCTTCTTCATCCGATCTTCTCGTTCCCAGGTGAACTCAGGTCCTCTACGAGCATTCCATCGAACCTTAACAATTGGTATCTTATTTTGCTTGAGTCTTTTAACCTCACGATCCATTATTTCGACGGGTTCTTCAATGAATTGTAGTTTTTTATTAATTTGGATTTCGCCTAAAGGAATTGTGAGATCTTCTTTAGCAAAACATTTCTTCAAATTCGAGATGTGGAAAGTGTTATGTATAGCTGCGAGTTGTTGAGGTAACTCAAGTCGGTAAGCTACTGGTCTGACACGATCAATAATCTTGAATGGCCCAATGTACCTTGGATTTAGTTTCTCCCGTTTACCAAATCGAACAACGCCTTTCCAAGGTAAAACCTTAAGCATGACCATCTCCCCAATTTCAAATTCTATATCTTTTCTCTTAATGTCCGCATAGCTCTTTTGTCAACTTTGGGCGATTTTCAATCGTTGTTGAATTTGAATGATTTTCTCTGTGGTTTCTTGAATAGTTTCTGGACCCGTAATCTGTCTATCCCCTACTTCACTCCAAAAAATCGAAGACCTGCACTTTCTACCATAAAGTGCCTCAAACGGCGCCATTTCAATGCTCGAGTGGTAACTGTTGTTGTAGGAAAATTCTGCTAACGGTAGATGTCGATCCCAATTGTTTCCAAAATCAATAACACATGCTCGTAGCATGTCTTCAAGCATTTGTATCGTCCTTTCGCTCTGCCCATCAGTTTGTGGATGATAGGCAGTACTAAAGTCTAGACGAGTTCCCAATGCTTGCTGTAATGTCTGCCAAAATCTTGAAACAAATCTGCCATCCCTATCAGAGATGATAGAGACGGGTATTCCATGTTTGGAAACGACTTCCTTCAAATATAATCGCACCAACTTCTCCATTTTATCATCTTCTCTCATTGGCAGGAAGTGTGCTGACTTGGTGAGACGATCGACTATTACCCAAATAGTATCAAAACCACTTGCAGTCCTTGGCAATTTAGTGATGAAATCCATGGTAATGTTTTCCCATTTCTATTCTGGGATTTCGGGTTGTTGAAGTAGATCTAATGGTTTCTGATGTTCAGCTTTGACCTTAGAACACGTCAAACATTCTCCTACGTATTTAGAAATATCGGCTTTCATACCCGGCCACCTAAAATGTTTCTTGAGGTCTTTGTACATCTTTCCTGCTCTGGGATGTATTGAGTATCTGGTTTTATGTGCTTTCCCAAGTACCATTTCTCTCACATCTCCAAACTTTGGTACCCAAATTCTTTCAGCTCTATACCGGGTTTCGTCTTCCCGAAAATGAAGATGTTTCTCCGATCCTTTAGGTATTTCATTCTTCAACTTTCCTTCTTTTACAACTCCCTGTTACGCCTCCTTTATTTGAGTAGTAAGGTTGGTACGAATAATCATATTCATATCTTTTACTCGTATAGGTTCTCTATCTTTTCTACTCAAAGCGTCGGCTACCAAATTCGCCTTCCCCGAGTGGTAGCGAATCTCAAAGTCATAATCATTCAACAATTCAATCCACCTATGCTGCCTCATGTTCAGTTGTTTCTGATTAAATATGTGTTGAAGACTTTTGTAGTCTGTATATATAATACTTTTGACCCCATATAAGTAGTGCCTCCAAGTCTTTAATGCA
The DNA here is from genome assembly GCF_046630445.1 of Rutidosis leptorrhynchoides. Lineage (NCBI taxonomy): Eukaryota > Viridiplantae > Streptophyta > Magnoliopsida > Asterales > Asteraceae > Rutidosis > Rutidosis leptorrhynchoides. Next base: position 350,532,000 of record NC_092333.1, on the reverse strand, counting down.
AAAACAACCGCGCCTAATTCCAAATTATGTGTCGTATAATTCTGCTCATGAATCTTCAATTGTCTACACGCATAAGCAATTACCTTCGTTCGTTGCATTAATACACAATCGAGACCTTGCTTTGAGGCGTCACAATATATCACAAAATCATCATTCCCTTCAGGTAATGACAATATAGGTGCCGTAGTTAACTTTTTCTTCAACAATTGAAACGCTTTCTCTTGTTCATCCTTCCATTCAAATTTCTTCCCTTTATGCGTTAATGCAGTAAAGGGTTTTGCTATTTTGGAAAAATCTTGGATGAATCTCCTGTAATAACCAGCCAACCCTAAAAATTGGCGTATGTGTTTTGGAGTTTTCAGGGTTTCCCACTTTTCAACGGTTTCAATCTTTGCTGGATCCACCTGAATACCTTCTTTGTTCACTATGTGACCGAGGAATTGAACTTCTTCCAACCAAAATGCACACTTTGAAAACTTAGCGTACAGTTTTTCTTTTCTCAGCAACTCTAGCACTTTTCTCAAATGTTCTTCGTGCTCTTGATCATTCTTCGAGTAAATAACTATGTCATCGATGAAAACAATGACAAACTTGTCAAGATATGGCCCACACACTAGGTTCACGAGGTCCATGAACACAGCTGGTGCATTAGTCAATCCAAAAGGCATAACCATAAACTCGTAATGACCGTAACGCGTCCTAAAAGCAGTCTTCGGAATATCATCCTCCTTCACCCGCATTTGATGATATCCAGAACGTAAATCGATCTTCGAATAAACTGACGAGCCTTGTAGTTGATCAAATAAGTCGTTGATTCTTGGTAATGGGTAACGATTCTTGATGGTAAGTTTGTTCAACTCTCGGTAGTCGATACACAACCTGAATGTACCATCTTTCTTCTTGACAAACAGAACAGGATCTCCCCATGGTGATGTACTTGGTCGAATGAAACCACGCTCTAAAAGTTCCTATAACTGACTTTGTAATTCTTTCATTTTGCTGGGTGCGAGTCTGTATGGAGCACGAGCTATTGGTGCAGCTCCTGGTATAAGGTCTATTTGAAATTTAACAGATCGATGTGGGGGTAATCCCGGTAATTCTTTCGGAAATACATCGGGAAACTCTTTTGAGATGGGAACATCACTGATGTTCTTTTCTTCAGGTTTAACTTCCTCGATGTGTGCTAAAATGATGTAACAACCTTTTCTTATTAGTTTTTGTGCCTTCAAACTACTAATAAGATTTAACTTCGCGTTGTTCTTTTCTCCGTACACCATTAAAGGTTTTCCTTTTTCACGCATAATGCGAATCGTATTTTTGTAACAAACGACCTCTGCTCTCACCTTTTTCAACCAGTCCATGCCAATTATTACATCAAAACTCCCTAACTCGACTGGTATTAAATCAATCTTAAACGAATTTCTCTATTTCGACATATATTATCTTCTGAAATTAATTTACCGTTTGCTAATTAAGGTAAAAATTTATTATTCAAAGGCGTCAATGGGCAACTTAATTTAACACAAAAATCTCTACTCATATAGCTTCTATTTGCACCCGAATAAAATAAAACATAAGCAGATTTATCGTCAATAAGAAACGTACCCATAACAAGCTCCGGGTCTTCCTGTGCTTCTGCCGCATCAATATTGAAAACTCTTCCGCGGCCCTGCCCATTAGTATTCCCCTGATTTGGGCAATTTCTAATAATGTGGCCCGGTTTTCCACATTTAAAACAAATAGCGTTGGTATTACTTGCTCTGACACTATTCGTTCCGGCATTACTTGTTTCGACACTATTTGTTCCTTTAGTTCTGTTAAACCTTGGTCCGTAGACCTCACACTTTGTCGCGCTATGACCATTTTTTTTACACCTGTTGCAAAATGTCGTGCAAAACCCCGAGTGATTTTCTTCACACCTTTGACATGGCTATTTTTGGTTTTTGTTGCCGTTGTTATTATTGAGGTTGTTGTTGGGATTGTTATTGTTGTTGAAATGGTTGTTGTAGTAGTTGTTGTTGTTGGGATGTTTGTTGTAGTTATTGTCAGGATTGCGGTTGTTGTTGTGATTGTTGTTGCGGTTGTTGGGATAGTTGTTTCGATTGTGGTTGTAATTGTTGTTATTGTTGTACTGGTGACTCTTGTCACCGTTTTCCTCCCACTTCCTCTTGAGTTGTTTCGTGTTGGCTTCTTCGGCCGCCTGCTCTTTAATTCTTCCCTCAATCTGATTTATGAGTTTATGAGCCATTCGACTTGCTTTTTGTATAGAAGCGGGCTCGTGTGAACTCACATCTTCTTGAATCCTTACTGGTAACCCTTTTACAAACGCGTCGAACTTCTCTTCTTCATCTTCGAACGCTCCCGGACACAATAGGCACAACTCTGTGAATCGTCATTCATATGTGGTAATGTCAAACCTTTGTGTTCGTAACTCTCTAAGCTCTACCTTGAGCCTATTGACCTCGTTTCTAGGACGGTACTGCTCGTTCATCAATTGCTTGAATGCTGACCATGGTAGTGCGTAAGCAGCATTTTGTCCTACCTGTTCAAGATAGGTGTTCCACCACATTAACGCGGTACCTGTGAAGGTATGCGTAGCGTACTTAACTTTGTCCTCTTCAGTACACTTACTTATGGCAAACACCGATTCGACCTTCTCGGTCCACCATTTCAATCCGATTGGTCCTTCGGTTCCCTCAAATTCCAAAGGTTTGCAGGCAGTGAATTCTTTGTAGGAGCATCTTACACGATTTCTTGCTCCGTTAGCTGCATTGCTAGATTCAGAGTTATTGTTGGTATGTAGCGCAGCCTGTACTGCGGCTATGTTTGCAGCAAGAAAGGTACGAAATTCCTCTTCGCTCATATTCATGGTGTATCGAGTAGTCGGTGCCATTTCCTTCAAATAGTCAATGAATCAAGTTATTCATACAGAATATTAAGAGTAGTCAATAGTATTTCGTAGCATAATATGAACTCATTTATAAAAGCTTTTTCTTCATATTAGCGTTTTATAAGTTTTAATTCGGGTACTACCTACCCGTTAAGTTCATACTTAGTAGCTAATATACAATTCAACTACTACAATTCCATATAAAAAACTGATCATAATATTTCGTGTTCAACTTATATACAATATCTTACAAACTTACAATACCGTTATTTTACATATAGCATGGAACATAGCACACAATAATTTTGATACAAGACAGTTTTGAAGATAAATCTAGTTAATACGCAAGTCGTTCAGCAAAGGCAATAAAGACACGTAATTCATAAGTCCAGAAACAAGTCATGCATTCTAGTTTTACTAAGACGACTTCCTATCCTTGGTCTTGTGGGAAGTAACCGTTATGACTGTTGGCTAGACAACATGTTGTAATGTCGTCAAAAGGACGAGGGTTACATAATGCCCAACAGCCTCGTAACAATCTAAAAACCTTGTTTCTTACCCCAACTACTGAGTCCGTCACTTGTGGGAATGTTTCATTTAATAGTTGTAATTCGATGTTCTTTTTCTCACTTTGGTGAGAAGCGAACATCACTAACCCGTAAGCATAACATGCTTCTTTATGTTGCATGTTAGAAGCTCTTTCTAAAGCACGAAGTCCTATGTTGGGATAGGTGGAGTCAAAATAGGTTCTCAACCCGTAGCGTAAAATTGCTTCTGGGTTTCCCGCATTTAATGCCTTAAAGAAAACACAGCGCAACTTATGGTCTCCCCAATGTGATATACCCCATCTATCAAAGGAAAGTCTTTTATTAACTAAGGCATTCATGGAACGTCTTTCAAATGTTTGACAAACTAATTTCACCATAAATAGTTGTGCCGATAAATTCTGACCGACTCTAGATAAGATTTCATCAATCATATCCCCTGGTAGGTCTTCTAAAATATTTGGTCATCTATCCTTAACGTCCATTTTGTGTTTTTATACTGTAAAATAAACAAGGATTAGATTCGTAAAAAATAATTACCAGACAATACAAGCAATTTTTACATAGAACATAAAATTACAAGCACACTACAATACATATATTACACAACATGATTACAACCCTCTAATCTGAATCACTCGTTTCTTCTTCTTCGTACTTGGTTCATTTTCCTAATTTTCTAGGGATATATGATGTTCCTCTAATACGAGCAGTCATTTTCACAAATGGTTTAGAAAAACCTGGTGGCTTAGAGGTTCCCGGATTATTGTTACAATTTAAGAAGTACGGATGTTGATGATACATATAAAGTTCATCGGGGTTGAAATCAGGTTTTTCTATTTTGATACCTTTTCCCTTACGGTTTTCTTTTGCTTTTTTAAATTGGGTCGGGGTAATTTCTATAACATCATCGGAATCTTCATCGGGATCCGATTCATCGGAAAATTGGTAATATTCCTAATATTTTTCTTCCTTGGCGGAAACACCATTGACCATTATTAATTTTGGACCATTGGTTGAAGATTTTCTTTTATTTAACTGTTTTTCTGTAGTTATTAATATTTCTTCCTCCGGGACCTCCTCTTCTTCCGGTTTCTCCTCTTCCGGTTCCTCCTCAAGAATTTGTGAATCTTTCCAAAATATATTCGACTCTTCATTATTATTAGACGAGTCGATGGGATTTATACTAGAGGTAGACATCTATCACACAATATCAAATGTTAGTACGATTTTCTGTATAGCGGCTGTAAGGTACTAGTACAGAAAACTAGCTGCTCAGCGTGTGGCGTATACTGTTGATTGTTGTTTGCCCTCGAGAAATAATCTCTGTAGACCCGGAACACAGATGTACGATCTGTGGGGTGGCCTCAATCAATCTGTGGATCAATCTGTAATGATCTGTCTAGCGCACTGTTGCTAAGCGGCTAATGTTGTTTTAGAGTGAGAAAGAACTGTGTGAGAGAGAAAGTGTACTTCTCTCTGACTGAAGTTCAGATCAGAATGATCTCAAATGTGGTGACCCAGGGGGTCTATTTATAGGCGTAGAATGTCCGAAATTCACGGGATACACGTGTCAATCACTGAATGGTTCTGTTACGTGAAGTATCCGGAATGTGGGTGGCGTGTGATGACGTGGCTGCATGCCGTTCACTCGCTGAGTTAAAAGGGCTTATGCATAGAAACTGCCTGCAGGGCTTACGCTTGATGCTGGGCGTCCTGCTGGATGCTGGGCGACAAACTCTGAACACCGCTAGATTTTGTTATTTTCTGTGCTCTTTGTTCGATTTTTCTGTATAAAATAATATTTTTATGCGTGTATCTCCTAGGATACACCATTAAGTCCCCCCAGTTTAATGTCTTTATGATTGTTAAATATAAAGTCATTAAACTAAAAATAAAAGATGCCTTTTTCCTAGAAGACACAAAACTGCTGTAGCCGTCTGATTTTCTGCTCTGACGTCATTTTATCAATCATGAATTTGCCCCCAAAATCTCTTTAATTTATTTTCAAAGTTTAAATTGTTTGCTCTATTGATCTGCCCCATACACGTGTCTTAATCTCATCCCTTTATTATTCATTTACTTGACTATAAATAGTCCAACCCTTTACCTTTTTCCTTTTCTGAAAACTGTTTATTTGCTGTGAAGATATCTTACAATTTATTCAATTTAGCAATCTGTGAAGTATAAGGTCAGTGACTGTTCATCTTTTCTTCTGTTTGAATTTTCATTTTTCGTACTACCATGGCCGAATCCAGCAGCACGTCTTCTCAAAGAGACAATAGTGATGTCAGCACCATCCCTTCCATTATCACGGAAGCCGATATTGAACAGTTATGTAAGAAATACATATATCTTGGATTGTTGAGTCCTATTGTGCCTTCACATAGCGATAGGGCCAATAAACCGTCGAAAAAGATGATTACCCTCTATAAATTGCAACTAACTGTAGGAAACCTCCGCATTCCTCTTTCTTCCTTTCTTCAACAAATTCTTGCCCACTATGGGATAGGTGTTAGTCAAGTTTATCCATTAGGTTTACAAAAATTAATTCTTTTTGAAATGTACTGTAATTTTGTAGGAGAAAATCCCAATGTAAATATTTTCCATGCATTATTTAGAACTAGATTAGTTAGCAAATGCTGGTATACATTTGATTGTAAGCCGAACAAGGCATTTACTGGGGTGAAAGAAAGTTCTTTAAAAAACTGGGAAGATCCCTATTTCTTTGTTAATGAAAGGGTTGTTCAAGATGCCTGGGCATGTGTTCGTGGTTGGAGAAAAACTACCATAGGAGTTAGCAAATCCACCACATTATCTGAGGATGAAAGGTTTATTCTTAGTACTTTGAAGACATTCAAATTTCCACAAAGGTCATATGATGATTATGAAGCCATATTGGTTCTCTGTAAAATGAGTAACAACTGGCGTTCTAGATATACACTGGTGATGTGCTGGGAAGGCTGTGGTAGGCACCTTTATTGATATATTCTGTTATTTCTTATGCTGTTCTGAGTTGTGTATGTTCTTATATATGTTTCTGTTTGTATATTATCTGATTGCAGGAGAAGCAATGCAGGTTTACAGAACTTTCAAGAAGACCAATCTTGATCCTTTGATTGTGTCTGAATGACCCAAAACCTCTGCTGAAATTGAGGCGAAGAAAGCCCAAGATGCTGCTTTTGAACAGCAACTGAAAAGCCCAGAGCGATCTGCTGAGGGTGGAGATGATGGTACTGTTCAACCATCTCCTGATGTTGAAATTGTTGAAGTCACCCTGATCCGTCCAGCGCCAAAAAGGCAGGTAAAAGTTCAAAGCGTGAGGGGAAACGTCCAATAGGTGAAGCTGCTGACAAACCAAAAAAGAGAAGTATATATCTTCACTGTGTCTGCATAAGTAGATTAATAATTTGATGTTGAAGCTCTATTGTATATTTATCTGTTTTTTCATTATATAGGATTGGTTCTTCCAGATGATGTAGTTGATGCTTCTGCTTGGAAGGATCCTGAGAGCAATAAAACTGTTGATGTTGAAGATGACACTGATGATGATAATGAGGAAACTGATGATGTTGATTCGTTTGAAACTCCGCCATTCAGAACTCTGCATGCATTGAAAGGGACTGATACCACACAATCCTCTGCTTCCACTCAACCACCATCCATACCATTAAACGGACTACAAGCCTTTCTTGATGATCCTAGTAACAAATCTGATGATTTTGCTGATTTTTTGAAGGTAGTCTTTATAAGATTTATAATCTAAGAACACTGTTTCACTAATAATTGTTTTCTCATCAACATTACTGAATTCATTGTAGGCAAGCACCATTACTGATTTGTCTTCCTCTCTGTCCACCATGATGCATAAACAAAGCTATCAATCCACTGCTGCAGCATTAGTACTTCTGAATCAACATGTGATTCATGGGCTTAAAATGCAAAAAGCTCAAGGCACTATTGTTGCCAATGCTATGCATAATGCCAACAAGGTAAAGGGTCTTGAAGTTGACTTGAAAGATGCCATTTTAAAGCTGAAGACTGTAGAGGATGCTGTTAAGAAGAATGAGGAGTTGTTGCAGGTGGTGGAAACAAAATGTGTTGCAGAGAGAGTAGAAAAAGAAAAATGCATGGAAGAGAAGGATAAGCAGGTGAAGGAAAATGAAGAGTTGAAGAAGTTGCTTGATGAGAAGAATCAATTGTTGGAGGAGAAGATTGCTACTGCTACTGATGTTAAGAAATACTTTACTGATTTAAAAGCTGGTATCCCTAGTTTTGTACATAGGGCGTTGGGTTCTAAACTTGTGGGTGAAACTTTTAATAGGTATTTAGTGGCATCTACAGAATGTGATCTTGCAGATGCAATGGAGGAAATTTTGAATGCCCTGCCTGTGAAGCCTGACCCTTTACCAGATGCTATTTCAAAACACATGAAACCAGATACTGATGCCAAGCTGCAGTTGGCCATTACTGAAGTAACATCCTTGAAAATTGATTCCATAAATGAGGTTTGTGCTAAAGAGGAAGTGTCAATGAAGGATATTTTGGATGTGCCCATTTAAGAACATATTTTCTCTGTAATAACTTTATGTAATAACTTGATGCTGATAATTTGTGTATATATACTGTTGTTATGCTTAATGCTAGCATGCTCTGTTGCTTTTATGATATTGCTGCTATACGTATGTGAATTTCATATATCATGTCATATGAAATTATGTTTGTCTTAAACTGATTTTTGATTATGTATTGAACTGTTATCCGTCGTTCGTTGTCCGTAATGCATCATCATAGAATTCTCTTTTATGGATATAAAGTATACTGCTACCTAAATGTCATTGTATATTTAGGTTAAAAATTGTATATCTGGTGTGTATTGAGCAAATCATGTATAATTCTATGATTGCTGCGTAAACAATGTATCCATTTTCCGTTCTGCATTAACTGAATTATGTTATGAAGAAATATCGAGAAGTCTTTTGATAACTTCTGAAATAGGATGTGAATGAATCATAATGGTGGTATTCTGTCTATATGTTATAAAAATTAAAAAATGTGTTAGAGAAAATTCTGTTTATGGAACTAGCAATGTTCCGTCTAGCATATTGTGCTTAGGTTTTGTGCGGCTTTATAAAATATACTTGTATTTAATGTTTTCTGTTTACAAGTTATAAATGGATTTATGCTGTTGTGATAAACCATTATGTATGTCATGACATTATGAGATCTTTAGTTTTGCCTCGGTGCCCTCTAGTGAAATAAATACTTTACGCTAGCCGATCCCTTGTGTCTATAATGTTGACATAAAAGCTTCTACCATCGGGGGCATAAAAATGCCTTGCCTTATGTGGGTAGGAATGAATGCCATGCTTTACATTCGAACGCGTAATGCTGTGCGTAAGAAAAATTTACAATTTTATTGATAATACTGTGACACATACAACATTTTTGTGTAATATCTTCGCATGGGGTGATCAAGTCCCAATTATAAAATTACAAAAAGTGTATTGTGTTGTTGCCTGAACTGATGAAAATTAAAAATGTGATAAAAACTGTTCTGCGAGATTCATGCTGTTTTCAATGTTGCCACATTTTGGGTGGTTTGAAGTACCCGTTCACATCATTTCTACTGAACAACTGCCTTGATGATTCCCCCTGACAAAATTCCCTGGAGCTTCATGAACAACTGATCTCTCCCTTGGTGGTCCAACATATTCAGAGTGTATCACTGTTACACCATTTGGTGTTGGGAACCGCAATTCTGCATGCAGTGTAGAAGTAATTTCTCCAAATTTGCGAAGGGTCCATCTACCGAACAATGCACTGAATCGTAATCTGCCATCAAGAACTGTAAAGTCTACAATTTCTGTGCGGACTAAAGGGTGTGTTCCCAGTGTGACATCCAGTTTCACTATACCAACTGCTCTTATTGGTTCACCCGTGATACCAGCAATCTTTAAGTTCGTGTAGCGTAGCCGATCCTTCACGCTGAACGGATATTCCTTAAAACAATGTAAATACAAAATATCTACTTCACTACCTGTGTCAGTATAAATGCGAGTGATGTTTCTGTTTGCTATTACAACTGAAATGAGCACAGGCTCTTCTGACAGGCGCCAATTTGGAATGGTATGAAATATGATTGGAGCATACATCCAGCTCTCCATGCTGCGTTCTCCGTCTGCTTCATTTTCCTGCTCCTCATTCCATATGACCTTGATGTGCATTTCTGGAGTTGGATCCCTTTCATCATTCCGTTCTTCCCTTCTGTTCCAGTCACGTCGTCCACCGTGACGCACTTTTCCCTGCCAAGCAAAACGTTTGTTTGGATCATTTCGTCGATACTTTTTTCCTGGCAAAAGATGATTCAGCTCGCCAGCCTTGATCTTTGCAATGATCTCTCTCATTAATGACTTGCAATTATCTGTTTCATGTCCATATGGCTCATGGAAGTCACACCACTTATCACTCTGTGGTCCCTGACGCTCTTCCATCGGTGGTGGAGGATGAAATGATTCCTTAATTAGCTCGGTGAACAAGATTTCTTTTGGAGTTTTGGTTAATGCCATAATAAGTGGATGCCTGTCTAATGGCTTTCGATGGTGATAATTGTCATTTGGATGATTATTTCCTCTCCAACCGCTCTGCTGTTGCTGGTAATTATTGTCATAGCCCCGTTGCCTCTGATAATTGTCATTCCTGTTCCGCTCTCTGCCTTGCTGCCTGAAATTTCTCTGATAATTATCCACTCTTGGATATCCCATTTCACCTGCTCGTAAATGCTTCTGAGCAATACCCAACGCTTGATGCAATGTTTTTAGAATATCATAATGTAAAGCATGAATTAATCGTCCAAATCGTCGCTGATCGAGACAAAATATAAATCCTGAGACAAGCTGAGACTCTAGTATGTCTAGTATTTTCTGACATTCAATGGTTAGGAACTCGTCTAGACATGAGTACTGCCTATCATCCACAAACTGATGGGCAGAGCGAAAGGACGATACAAATTCTTGAAGACATGCTACGAGCATGTGTTATTGATTTCGAAAACAGTTGGGATCGACACCTACCGTTAGCAGAATTTTCCTACAACAACAGTTATCATTCTAGTATTGAGATGGCGCCGTTTGAGGCACTTTATGGTAGAAAGTGCAGGTCTCCGATTTGTTGGAATGAAGTGGGGGATAGACAGATTACGGGTCCGGAGATAATACAAGAAACTACCGAGAAAATCATCCAAATTCAACAACGATTGAAAACCGCCCAGAGTTGACAAAAGAGCTACGCGGACAGTAAAAGAAAAGATATAGAGTTTGAAATTGGAGAAATGGTCATGCTTAAGGTTTCACCTTGGAAAGGCGTTGTTCGATTTGGTAAATGGGGGAAACTAAATCCAAGGTACATTGGACCATTCAAGATTATAGATCGTGTCGGACCAGTAGCTTACCAACTGGAGCTACCTCAACAACTCGGGGCTGTACATAACACTTTCCACATCTCGAATTTGAAGAAATGTTTTGCTAAAGAAGATCTCACTATTCCGTTGGACGAAATCCAAATCAATGAAAAACTTCAATTCATTGAAGAACCCATCGAAATAATGGATCGTGAGGTTAAGAGACTTAAGCAAAACAAGATACCGATTGTTAAGATTTGATGGAATGCTCGTAGAGGATCCGAGTTCACTTGGGAGCGTGAAGATCAGATGAAGAAGAAATACCCGCATCTATTTCCAGAAGATTCGTCAACACCTTCAACAGCTTAAAATTTCGGGATGAAATTTATTTAACAGGTAGGTACTGTAGTGACCCGAACTTTTCTATGTTTATATATATTTATTGAGAGTGATATTTACATGACTAAATTTTTCCAACGTGTTAAGCAATCAAACTTGTTAAGACTTGATTAAATGAAATAAGTTTCATATAGACAATTGATCACCCATGTTGACCGGCGATTCACGAACTTTACAAAATTGTAAAAACTACATGTTGTGGTATATATATAGACATATATATATGGTTGACATAAGATTATGATGAGTAAGTATCGTACTAAGTATATTAACAATATGTGATATACATAAGAAATGAGATTACTAAGTTAAGAAACTCGAAATGATATATATAACGATTATCGTTATGATAACGTCTACTAAATACATATGTATCATATTAAGATATTGATACACTATATTTAACATGATAAAATTATATTTAAATATATCATTAAGTGTGTTAACAATGAACTACATATGTAAAAACAAGACTACTAACCCAAGAATTACGAAACGAGACTTATATGTAACGATTATCGTTGTAACGATATTTTAATGTATATATCATATTAAGATATATTCATACATCATAATATCATGATAATATAATAATTTAACATCTTATTTGATATAATAAACATTGGATTAACAACATTAATTGAGATCGTTAACTTAAAGGTTTCAAAACAACACTTACATGTAACGACTAACGAAGAGATAACGACTCCATTAGAATGTATATACATGTTGTGTTTTGATATGTATTCTTACACTTTTGAAAGACTTCAAGACACATATCAAAATACTTCTACTTAACAAAAATGCTTACAATTACATCCTCGTTCAGTTTCATCAACAATTCTACTCGTATGCACCCGTATTCGTACTCGTACAATACACAGCTTTTAGATGTATGTATTATTGGTATATACACTCCAATGATCAGCTCTTAGCAGCCCATGTGAGTCACCTAACACATGTGAGAACCATCATTTGGCAACTAGCATGAAATATCTCATAAAATTACAAAAATATGAGTAATCATTCATGACTTATTTACATGAAAACAAAATTACACATCCTTTATATCTAATCCATATACCAATGACCAAAAACACCTACAAACACTTTCATTCTTCAATTATTTTCATCTAAGTGATCTCTCTCAAGTTCTATCTTCAAGTTCTAAGTGTTCTTCATAAATTCCATAAGTATAGTTTCATAAAAATCAAGAATACTTCCAAGTTTGCAAGTCTACTTCCAAGCTTTATAATCCATTCCAAGTAATCATCTAAGATCAAGGAACCTTTGTTATTTATAGTAGGTTATCTTTCTAATTCAAGGTAATATTCATATTCAAACTTTGATTCAATTTCTACAACTATAACAATCTTATTTCGAGTAAAAATCTTACTTGAACTGTTTTCGTGTCATGATTCTGTTTCAAGACCTTTCAAGCCATCCAAGGATCCTTTGAAGCTAGATACATTTTTCTCATTTCCAGTGGTTTTATCCAGAAAACTTGAGGTAGTAATGATGTTCATAACATTATTCGATTCATACATATAAAGCTATCTTATTCGAAGGTTTAAACTTGTAATCACTAGAACATAGTTTAGTTAATTCTAAGCTTGTTCGCAAACAAAATTTAATCCTTCTAACTTGACTTTTAAAATCAACTAAACACATGTTCTATATCTATATGATATGCTAACTTAATGATTTAAAACCTGGAAACACGATGAACACCATAAAATTGGATATACGCCGTCGTAGTGAAACCGGGGGCTGTTTTGGTTTGGATAATTAAAAACTATGATAAACTTTGATTTAAAAGTTGTTCTTCTGGGAAAATGATTTTTCTTATGAACGTGAAACTATATCCAAAAATCATGGTTAAACTCAAAGTGGAAGTATGTTTTCCAAAATGGTCATCTAGACGTCGTTCTTTCGACTGAAATGACTACCTTTACAAAAATGACTTGTAACCTGTAATTCTGACTATAAACTTATACATTTTCTGTATAGATTCATAAATTTAAGTTTAATATGAAACCATAGCAATTTGATTCACTCAAAACGGATTTAAAATGAAGAAGTTATGGGTAAAACAAGATTGGTTATTTTTGCTTGTTGTAACTACGTGAAAATTGGTAACAAATCTATATTAATCATATCCTAGCTAACTTATATTGTATTATACATGTATTCTAATATATTATGTAATCTTGGGATACCATAGACACATATGCAAATGTTTTGACATATCATATCGACCCATCTATATATATTATTTGGAACAACCATAGACACTCTATATGCAGTAATGTTGGAGTTAGCTATACAGGGTTGAGGTTGATTCCAAAAATATATATAGTTTGAGTTGTGATCTAGCCTGAGACGTGTATACACTGGGTCGTGGATTGATTCAAGATAATATATATCGATTTATTTATGTACATCTAATTATGGACAACTAGTTATAGGTTACTAACAAGGACAGCTGACTTAATAAACTTAAAATAGTAAAACGTATTAAAAATGTTGTAAATATATTTTGAACATACTTTGATATATATGTACATATTTGTTATAGGTTCGTGAATCGACCAGTGGCCAAGTCTTACTTCCCGACGAAGTAAAAATCTGTGAAAGTGAGTTATAGTCCCACTTTTAAAATCTAATATTTTTGGGATGAGAATACATGCAGGTTTTATAAATGATTTACAAAATAGACACAAGTACGTGAAACTACATTCTATGGTTGAATTATCGAAATCGAATATACCCCTTTTTATTAAGTCTGGTAATCTAAGAATTAGGGAACAGACACCCTAATTGACGCGAATCCTAAAGATAGATCTATTGGGCCTAACAAACCCCATCCAAAGTACCGGATGCTTTAGTACTTCGAAATTTATATCATATCCGAAGGGTGTCCCGGAATGATGGGGATATTCTTATATATGCATCTTGTTAATGTCGGTTACCAGGTGTTCACCATATGAATGATTTTTATCTCTATGTATGGGATGTATATTGAAATATGAAATCTTGTGGTCTATTATTATGATTTGATAATATATAGGTTAAACCTATAACTCACCAACATTTTTGTTGACGTTTTAAGCATGTTTATTCTCAGGTGATTATTAAGAGCTTCTGCTGTTGCATACTAAAATAAGGACAAGATTTGGAGTCCATGCTTGTATGATATTATGTAAAAACTGCATTCAAGAAACTTATTTTTGATGTAATATATTCTTATTGTAAATCATTATGTAATGGTCGTGTGTAAACAGTATATTTTAGATTATCATTATTTGATAATCTAGGTAATGCTTTTAAACCTTTATCGATAAAATAAAGGTTATGGTTATTTTAAAAATGAATGCAGTCTTTGAAAAATGTCTCATATAGAGGTCAAAACCTCGCGACGAAATCAATTAATATGGAACGTTTATAATCAATATGAACGAGACATTTCAGTTGGTATCAGAGCCAGGTTCTTAGAGAACCAGAAAATGCATTAGTGTATCTTACCGAGTTTGTTAGGATGCATTAGTGAGTCTGGACTTCGACCGTGTTTTTCTTCAAAAACGATTGCTTAACATTTTTTGTTGTTGGAAACTATATATTATTAACATGTAAATATTATGTGATATATTAATCTCTTAATGTGTTTGATATTGTGTGATAGATGTCTACCTCTAGTACAAATCCTATTGATTCACCTAATAATAATGAAGAGTCGAATATATTTTGGGAAGATTCACAAATTTCCGAAGAGGAACCGGAAGAGGAGGAACCGGAAGAGGAGGAACCAGAAGAAGAGGAACTAGAAGAGGATGAATCGGAAGAGGAGGAACCAGAAGAAGAAGAGGTTCCGGAGGAAGAAATATTAATACCTATAGTAAATCGATTAAATAAAAGAAAATCCTCAACCAACGGACCAAAGTTAATAATGGTCAATGGTGTTTCCGCCGAGGAAGCAAAATATTGGGAAGATTACCAATTTTCTGATGAATCAGATCCCGATGAGGATTCCGATGATGTTATAGAAATTACCTCGACCCAATTTAATAAAGCGAAAGAAAATAATAAGGGAAAAGGTATAAAAATAGAGAAACCCGATTCCAACCCCGATGAACTTTATATGTATCGACAACATCCATATTTCCTAAAATGTAACAATGACCTGGGAACCTCTAAACCACCAGGTTTTTCTAAACCATTATGGAAAACGACAGCTCGTATTAGAGGAACACCATATATTCCTAGAAAATTAGGAAAACGAACCAAGTCCGAAGAAGAAGAAACCAGTGATTCAGATTAGAAGGTTGTAATCATGTTGTGTATTATATGTATTGTAATGTGCTTGTACTTTTATATTCTATGTAAAAATTGCTTGTATTATTTGTTAATTATCTTTTATGAATCTAATCCTTGTCTATTTTATAGTATAAAAACAAAATAGACGTTAAGGGTAGACAACCGAATATTTTAGAAGACCTACCAGAGGATATGATTGAGGAAATCTTGTCTAGAGTCGGTCAGAATTCATCAGCACATTTAATTATGGCGAAATTAACTTGTCAAACATTTGAAAGACTTTCTAGAAATGCCTTAGTTTATAAAAGGCTTTTCTTTGATAGGTGGGATATATCACATAATGTCATCGTAAGTTATGCCGTGTTTTCTTTAAAGCATTAAATGCGGGGAACCCAAATGCAATTTTACGCTACGGGTTAAGAACCTATTTTGACTCAACATATCCCAACATAGGATTTCATGAATTAGAAAGAGCTTCTAACATGCAACATAAAGAAGCATGTTATGCTTACGGGTTAGTGATGTTCGCTTCTTACCAAAGTGAGAAAAAGAACATCGGATTACAACTTTTAAATAAAACCTTCCCACAAGTGACGGATTCAGTAGTTGGGGTGAGAAACAAGGTTTTTAGATTATTACGGGGCTGTTGGACATTATGAAACCCTCGTCCTTTTGACGACATTACAACATGCTGCCTAGCTAATGGTCATAACGGTTATTTTCCACAAGACCAAGGTTGGGAAGTCGTCTTAGTAAAACCAGAATGCATGACTTGTTTCTGGACTTATGAATTACGTGTCTTTATTTCCTTTGCTGAATAACTTGCGTATTAACTAGATTTATATTCAAAACTGTCCTGTATCATAGTGTACTATATTTCATGTTATATGTAATATAGCGAAGTTGTAAGTTTGAAGAATATTTGTATGTGATATATTATTATAATCAGTTTTTCATATGGAATTGTAGTAGTTGAATTGTATATTAGCTATTAAGTATGAACTTACCGGGTAGGTAGTACCTGAATTTAAAATTATAAAACGCTAATATGAAGAAAAAGCTTTTATAAATGAGTTCATATTATGCTACGAGATACTATTGACTACTCTTAATATTCTGTATGATTAAATTGTTTCATTTGACTATTTTGAAGGAAATGGCACCGACTACTCGACACACCTTGAATATGAGCGAAGAGGAATTTCGTGCCTTTCTTGCTTCAAACATAGCCGCAGTACATGCCGCGCTACATAGCAACAATAACTCTGAATCTAGCAATGCATCTAACGGCGCAAGAAATCGTGTAGGATGCTCCTACAAAGAATTCACTGCCTGCAAACCTTTGGAATTTGATGGAATCGAAGGACCAATTGGATTGAAACGGTGGACCGAGAAAGTCGAATCGGTGTTTGCCATAAGTAAGTGTACTGAAGGAGACAAAGTGAAGTACACTACGCATACATTCACAGGTATTGCGTTAACATGGTGGAATACCTATCTAGAGCAAGTGGGACAAGATGCTGCTTACGCGCTACCGTAGTCAGCATTCAAGCACTTGATGAACGAGAAGTAACGTCCCAGAACCGAGGTCAATAAGCTTAAGTCAGAATTTAGAGGGTTACGAACACAGGGATTCGATATTACTTCGTACAAAAGACGATTCACAGAATTGTGCCTATTGCGTCCGAGAGCGTTCGAAGATGAGGAAGAGAAGATCGACGTGTTTGTGAAAGGGTTATCAGAGAGAATCCAAGAAGATATAAGTTCACACGAGCCTGCCTCCATACAAAAGGCATGTAGAATGGCTCACAAACTAGTGAACCAGATTGAGGGAAGAATTAAAGAACAGGCGGCCGAAGAGGCCAACGTGAAGTTAGTCAAAAGAAAGTGGGAGGAAAACGGTGATAAGAGTCACCAAAACAACAACAACTATCCCAACAATCGCAACATCAATCGCAACTACAACAAACGGCACAACAACAACTACAACAATCATCCCAACAACAATAACAACCACAACAACAACAACAATCAGAAGCAGCTATGCCAAAGGTGTGAAAAGTATCACTCGGGGTTTTGCACCAAATTTTCCAACAACTGTAAAAGAAATGGTCATAGCACGGTGAAGTGTGAGGTCTACGGACCAGGGGTTAACAGAACGACAGGAACAAATGGTGTCGGAACGAGTAATGGCGGAGCAAGTAGTGTCAGAGCAAGTTATGCCAATGTAGTTTGTTATAAATGTGGAAAACCGGGCCACATTATTAAAAATTGCCCGAACCAGGAGAACACGAATGGACAAGGCCGCAGAAGAGTTTTCAATATTAATGCGGCAGAGGCACAGGAAGACTCGGAGCTTGTTACGGGTACGTTTCTTATTGACAATAAATTTGCTTACGTTTTATTTGATTCGGGTGCGGATAGAAGCTATATGAGTAGAGATTTTTGTGCTAAATTAAGTTGTCCATTGACGCCGTTGGATAGTAAATTTTTACTCGAATTAGCAAACGGTAAATTAATTTCAGCAGATTATATATGCCTGATGTGTGCGAGGTGTACTAGGAAATAGTATTAATTTTTACAACGAAATACTATTAAATACGATACAATTTTACACAAGATATTTATTTATTTATAGAATGGATATACCTAAACCTTGCTACAACACTTATAGGCAGTGTACCTAATCGTACAGTAGTGTAGTTTTTAGTAAGTCCGGTTCGTTCCACAGGGATCTTTTAAACAAGCTTAACGCTATATTAGTTTTAACCTATAATTGTAAAAATACAAAAATATAAATAAGTAGTATTATTATTATAAAGGAGGTTTTTACCGTTTAATGACCGGTTTGTCGATTTTAAAACTTAAGTCGCAGTTAAAACCTAATGTAAAATATTAAAAATAAATATAACTTAATTTAAAGCGTAAAGTAAATAACGATAATGAAATTGCGATAAATAAAAGTGCGATAAAATAAAATTGCGATAATTAAAGAGTACGATAATTAAAAATGTAATTAAATAAAATGACAATAAATAAAAGTGCTATAATTAAAAGTGCAATTAAATATGAAATATATAAATTATGCTTATTTAAACTTCCGTAATCATGATGTTTGACGTGTTGATTTTAGTTGTATTACCATGGGTTAATTGTCCTTTGTCCTGGATTATTCGATATGTCCATACGGATTTGTCCATAATAGTCCATCAGTCATAATCATAAAGTGCGAAAGTCTTTATCAAATTATTCTTATTCCCGAAGTCAAATATTCCAACTAATTGGGGATTCGAATTGTAACAAGGTCTTAATACTTTGTTTAATGAATACACCAGGTTATCGACTGCGTGTAAACCAAGGTTTTACTAATTTGTTAACAATTACACCAATTACCCTTGAATGTAATCCACCCCTGTTTCAATAAGTCTATTAACTATTAATCCAGTTCCGTGTCCGGTAAAATGAACAATTATTGGTATTTATAGATATCCCGCCCACCGTACCCAGTCAAGCGTATGTGGTTATATATAAATACGTCAAATTATAAGTCTATATATTAAATTAACGAGGTATCATTTAGTTAATATAAAACCCATTAATAGCTCATAGTCTAATTTCTACAAGTGTCGTTCTTTTGTCCAAACCCCAATTATGGTCCAAAGCCCAATTATCCAGTTTTAATATTTAACCCAACATCACGATTACTTCGTCTTAAATAAGCATAATAATAACTTAGCTACGAGACATTAATTTAAAATAACATTAACCATAACTTACAGTGATTAAAAATAGCGTAGCGTTACACGGACAGAATTTCGACTTACACCCTTACAGCATTCGCTAACATACCCTTATTATTAGAATTTAAAATTAAAATTAAAATTAAAATTAAAATTATAATATAAATATATATATATATATATATATATATATATATATATATATATATATATATATATATATATATATACACGTGAGTGAGATAGAGAGATGGATGGATATATATTTTTTAAACTGAGCCAAAACACGCAAATTTATAGCATGTGGCCTGGATTTCAGGGCTATGCGATCGCATGGAAAATAAGCCTACAGGCCATGCGATCGCATGGAGGTAGGTATCAGCTCACACTCCTTTGTTTTCTTGTTTGCCGACGTTTATAATATATAATATAATATATATATTAATTTTAAGAATTAATTATATATTATATTATATGCATGTGCATAGTTGACTTGTAATTTTTAGTCCGTTGCGTCGAGCGTTGAGAGTTGACTTTGGTCCCAATTCCGGATTTTCAAACGTCCTTGCATACAATTTAATATCTTGTATTTTGCATTTCGCGTCTTGTACTCTTGTAATTTTGTGATGACCCAGAAATTTCTGACCAAATTTAAACTTAATCTTTAACGTTTCCGACACGATAAGCAAAGTCTATCAAGTTGAATCTCAAAATTTTGAATTATTCAATTACGCTTCGATTGTTCTCAACGATTCACGAACAATTATATGTAAATAGGTACATATACTATAACTTGAAAACATAACAAAATGTTAAGTAAATGATACTGTGCATTAAACTTATTGGTTTGATTATCTGATTGATATATTCAACTACGGAATTAAAAGATTATGCCAAACGATTGAATTAAAAGATATTTAATGAGTCCCTTAAGGATTATGATATTATTACGGGTCTCTGTTGTGAGGTCCACGTTGATTTGGGAAATCATTCATTCTTAACGGTATTCGGAATAAATGGTAAAGTGTTTGTTTAAATAACGTAATTTGGACACATACAATAATAAGAAATATTAACTGTTGGAATTAGATATATGAATAACTTGCGATATGTATTTTAAAACGTGTTTATTAATATTGAAAATATATATTTAACAATACGATAAAATATAATATTAACTTGGTCATAAAAACGAACTGTTATTATATATATATTAACAAATAGCGAGACGTTGATTTATAGAAGTAAATGACCAAAATACTCAAAAGTTTAAGATATACTTTGAGTGGTATAGTTTAGGGATAATTTAAGGTTATATTTTGACAAAGGTACGTGACACGAAACGTAAAATGCAAGTTTTCTCAGCGTACGAAAGGACATTTGAAAAACCGGAATCGGGACATAAGTCGAGTGATGACGTACGACTTATCAGAACATAAATTACAAGTCAACTATGCATGTGAATTTAATATAATATATAATTAATTATATAAATTAAATATATTATATATATAATATAAAATTATGTCGACAAACAAGAAGTTAAAAATTTGTGAGCTGTCCCAGGGTGCCATGCGATCGCATGGCCTTGAAGCACAAATCTCATGCGATCACTTGGGGTACTTTTTCAGAAAAGGTTCTATAAATTGCTCGACTTTAGGCTCAGTTTTCACACACTTCTTTCTCTAATCATATATTACTCCGTATTTATTTTATTTATTATTATTATTATTATTATTATTATTATTATTATTATTATTATTATTATTATTATTATTATTAAGATTAATATTATTATTAATCTTATTATTATTAATATTATTAATTAGTATTATACATAAAATACTACGACGAGGTTATGAGCGTGTCACTTTCAAAATGGTTTTCAAGCGGGATAGAGCTAAGAAAATTATGGGTTATTGCCAATGAGGTTATGGGTAATGTTCGGGGGTATATTTGTGAATCAAACCTGGTGTTTATCATCTCTGTTACGTCTACGTACTTTCCTACAATATTGAATCTCAATACTGATACGTAAGCACTCATATCTTATCTTTTATATATTAATTATGTATCCATGTCTAGTGCTCGAGTATATATATTTATATATGCTTGTATGCTAAATTTCGTCGTTAAACAGTTTATAATGAATCACTAATTAAATACATATATTACTGGTAAAAGGTATATGATATACATGTTTTTGGAAAGCTGGCGAAAAATCAATAACTTTTCATTTAGATATCGAATAGTTTCGATGAACGGATTAAAAGATATGATCAACTGAATTATAATTGACATTAATTGAAATTGCTTTTGAATCTGCAATTAAGATTTAAACAACTTGTTTACGAGACTGATAAAGTGAACTTTTAAGTATTACCAACCGAGTAAATGAATCCTTATATAAGTCACGTCTTGTTTTGTTGAACTATTATCAAAATTGACTTTTTGAAACGACTTTGGATATCGAGCATTAGGATTGTGATACACTATAACCTGACCTAGCTTAATAGACATTTATTGACCAACATATGTTCTCTAGGTTGAGATCTACGATTAATTGGTAATCCGAGTTTCGGCCACATTTTGGTGATCAACTTTATATGCTGCTAAGGTGAGTTTCATTGATCCCTTTTTAATTGCTTTTGCAATACATTTTTGGGCTGAGAATACATGCACTTTATTTTAAACACAATGGATACAAGTACATACTTAATTCTACACTGAGTTTGAACCGAAAATCCCTTAGCTTTGGTAACTAGTAACTGCCAGTACATAGGATGTGGACTGGTGGCCGCGAATAACAGTATATGGATCCATAGGGCTTGACATCCCCGTCTGAGCTAGAGCGCTAGCCTTTTAACAAACGTGTGTTATTTAAGTTTAGGACACGTTGGTTTGCGTGTATTAAAACGAATGGGGTATTTATCATTATAACGTTAAAGCTTGGTTACCAGGGTGTTCTGTTACGTAGAATCTATTGACAAACTTTTGATAAACGTTTTTGGATGAAACAATTGAAATCTTGTGATCCACTTTTATATACAGATTATGCGAAACACTAAAACTATGAACTCACCAACCTTTGTGTTGACACTTGTTAGCATGTTTATTCTCAGGTTTCCTAGAAGTCTTCTGCTATTTGCTTATATGTTAGACAATCTATGTGCATGGAGTCGTACATGGCATATTTTTCAAGGAAACGTTGCATTCACCAAATCATCACCATGTATCTTATTTTGACTGCATCGTCAACGGAAGTACTATTGTAAACTATTATTTACGGTGATTGTCTATATGTAGAAATCATCAGATGTCGAAAACCTTTGATTTAAATATTCATTTATGGTGTGCCTTTTAAAAAGAATGCAATGTTTACACAACGTATCATATAGAGGTCAAATACCTCGCAATGAAATCGATGAATGACGTGTTCGTCCATATGGATTTGGAGCGATCGTCACAGTTGGTATCAGAGCGTTGGTCCTAGTGAACCAGGTCTTGCATTCGTAAGTCTGGACTTCGACTGTGTCTGCATGTCAAAAGTTTTGCTTATCATTTCTTGTCGAAAATTACCGGTCAATCATCTTAAGTCTAAACGCATCTTATTGCATTGATTGCATAGATAGAGTATAGACAAAATTCATATCTTGGCATATCTATTACAGTAAACTTTGCCTGACAGCTTTCAAAAGTTCCTCTGTAATTTACGGATCCCTTGTATTATATATATATGTATTCTATGTAATTAGAATATCATCCGATATCCAAAAATCATTTCATATCAAAATCCTTTATCCAAACCGTGTAAGATGAATTCCGCATCTAGTTCGAATTCCTCAGATTCCGACAGCTATTCCGATATGGATTTCCACTCGAGCTCCGAAAGCAGTGTAACCGGAATGAATCAACCAATTAGCCATCATCTATTCTGGATGAATTGGGGATGGGTTCATAATCTACTTAATTAGTGGAGACAGGAAGAAGGCGATCCCTTCCATCCACCACATTCACCTCTTGGTGAAGAACCTGAAGCACTTACCGGCGAACCCGTTCGTAACACCATTTTCACCCGCATTTCCAGAACAGCTCGCAACGACTACGAAATATCCAATATTGTAAATCTTATTCATCCGCTTGTCCAAACCGCCAATCATCCGGGGGTAGTAGAAGAAGTCAACGAGCTTCGTGCTCGGGTAGTGGCTTTGGAGAATATGGTGCAAGGGTTATGAACACCAGCAACAGCACCAGCAGCATAACCGGTACCACCATCATCAACACCAACAGTATCATTACCACCACCAATAATAACATCCCCATCACACGCCTCAACATTACAATCTGTACCTCGGATATCAACATCATACTCACCATAGGTACCAAGGAGTACCAATAACAATAAATGATGAAGTATTGATTCATAACTTTATCGGAGAAATATTCTACGATGATTAGGTAATCTCTAAAGTCTTAGAGATTATTTACCCCAGTTCTAACCGTAAATCAGATGAATAGAAATGATAGAAGGAAGAATAGAAACCCTGACAAGAATTGTGCGTAAGGTACAACCTAGACTTGTTTTACCAACAGCATCAATAGTACCCTTAGCCTCACCAGCACAGTCAGTACTGTCAACATTGCCTCTAACATCACAAGCTCTGCCAGTTCAAGAAAGCACCGTGGACATCATTACGAGACAACAACGAGTATATTGTATCAATGAGTTATGAAGTAATAACTCAATTCCTCTAAAGAATTTATATGTATATCTTATATATATATAAATTTTAAAACCATCATAAATCTTTTCGTACTAAGCTATTATGTATGAATTGAAAAAGGGTAAATATTACTCAGTTAATTCATATTACTAATATGATATAAGGTACATCTTTCGTTAACAACTTAGCCATCGTTAACTACAATCTCTGTTTCAAATTAATAAATTCCATTCCTAACAAACCAAGTGTATTATTCAATTACATAATTCATTTTACATTTTCACTTTCGATGTACTCGAAACTTTCCAGAAAATATCATCTGTACCTTGTAAAGTTCACAAAAATTCCCAAAGCAATCAACATCCTTCACCAAGGAAAAAGAATAAATAATGAAGTATTGATTTCATTAGTGAAATACTCCGCGAAGATTATGTAATCTCTAATGTTTTAGAGATTATTCATTTCTAATTCAAGCCAAAAATCAAATGAGCTTACTATGATCCGAATTACATCCGAAGAAAATATACATACAAATATTTTCATAAAGACTGTAATGAAAAATTCTTTTGTACAAAATATTACTTGTGAAATCTTTAACGGGTAGGTAATACTCGGGAAATATATAAGTTCACAATTAATATGTTACACTGTACATTCTTCAACTTTGATTCAAAAATTATTAACAATGCTCACAACGATATACAATCGTTTTCATACAAATTCAATTACATATTCTGATATAGACGGATCAGAATCCAAGTCATAACTCTGAATCGGTGAAATCATTCTTAGATCTCTACATCTTTCAAAGCTATACTTTGACTTCAAAACTGTGAAAGATCCTTTGGTATTGTTTTTACCAAAAATAACCTTGCAATTCCTTTTCAAAGTATCCAGTTTTACCACACTTCCAACCAGTCAACTTCAACTTTTCAGATTAAGCCTTATTGTAATCTTGATATATACGTTCTTGTTACTGGGGAACCTTTTATGTTCCACCACATTAGCAGTAAATTTACCAACAACTTCATTGATCCTTGACCTTCCGAAAAATCCTTATACTCATTGAAACCCTATCATGTACTCATCTATATCTTCTAACGATAATTGCCATACCAACTACCGGGAATTAGCAATCAGTATTTCGAATTTTGCAGCAATTCTACGCCAACAGTTATATATAAACATATAATGTCTATCTCCTAGACTTATTTACTCCGAATGTGAAGTTTCTAAAAAACATCCCAAACTATGAACTAGTTCTCTGAAATTGGAACAATGCTGATGAAGCAGCAAAAACTGTAAAAGACCTTAACAGTCAAAAATTTGATGATAAAGAATAGTATGGTGGTAAAACTGAGAAAAAGAGAAGGTTTGAAACTGGAAAACGGATTGAGCAAACCATGAAGGAGGCTGTGAACAAATCACAAGGACGAAATATACCTTCAAAGGATCCAAATGATTCAGTGTCTGCTAAAATCGTTAGCAAACACCTTACTTCTCATTCTAAACCTTCACAGACAGATTTTCTGCATCATCATCTGATATTAGAAATTCTAAGATATCATCGTATCTTTCATTATAAATATCCTCGATATTTCTGGAGATATCTTCATAACTATTCTTATCTGAAATCATTCATCTCTTCGCGCTATCTGTATTACATCATAAAAGAAATTATTTTTGTTTCTAAATTCTGAAACCTTCAAGTTTAAAATATGAATATTTTGAAGTAGTGTTGGGAACTGAAGCATGAATTAGTATAATATAATGACACTTGGTCAACGTGATTATATTACAGTAAGTCATGCCGAGTTCTAATGGAATGTGATAAAGGTTCACAGATCCCACCCTCATCATGAACCATGTTACATAACTCTTTCATTCTATATAATCTCTAAATATATCAAGAAAATATATTTCTTGATGATTCGGTCTTTTCCGGATATTCTGGTAATTTGATAAATTAAGATCGTGCCATTACAATTCCCTTCTTAGAACATTAACTATGTTCATTTCAAAATCCATACCTACGAATTTTAAACCATTATTCGATTGACTTAAAGTCGGGAAGAGAAAATGAAAGCATGAAGCTCCGAAATATAATGGAAAATATAAAGCCCTATAACAACCCTGAAATTACAAACCGTGTATATCAATGCGTATAGCAATATAAAGACACGGGAGAATGAAAAACACTATAACCCCAAGGTAATGGTAGAAGAAAATAACTTCCTCTGGTGGTAGATGAAAAAGAAGAATGACAGATATGAAAGTTAGGAGTATATCAAGAATCAGAACTGGATGAAGCATTTCACAATCTTTTGGAAGTATGAAATGAAGAAGAAGATGTAGGAGTGGTGAAAATAATGAAACGAAAGTGTTTAATTTATAGCAAAATATCAGACATAGCAATCGAGGCAGATTACGCATTTAATCAAAGAAAATCCTAATTTCCGCAAATTTCAAAGAATCAAATCTTATTTAGATAATGAAGATTTTCTATTCCTTAAATTCCGGAAATCAATCGTTACTACGTCAACAGTTAAGGCGAATCTCTATTCCTTCAATTCACTATTTTACGATAACTTCTCTCATATGCTTCGAGTAATTGGATTGTTTTATCCATATTATTCAACGGTAATAAAAATTCTATTTATCAACTCATATTCGTCATGAAAATATTTTTATTGTTAGCCATGACGGCCTCACTCAAATTTCGGGACGAAATTTCTTTAACGGGGAGGTACTGTGATGACCCGGAAATTTCTGACCAAATTTAAACTTAATCTTTAACGTTTCCGACACGATAAGCAAAGTCTATGAAGTTGAATCTCAAAATTTTGAATTATTCAATTACGCTTCGATTGTTCTCAACGATTCGCGAACAATTATATGTAAATAGGTACATATACTATAACTTGAAAACATAACAAAATGTTAAGTAAATGATACTGTGCATTAAACTTATTGGTTTGATTATCTGATTGATATATTCAACTACGGAATTAAAAGATTATGCCAAACGATTGAATTAAAAGATATTTAATGAGTCCCTTAAGGATTATGATATTATTACGGGTCTCTGTTGTGAGGTCCACGTTGATTTGGGAAATCATTCATTCTTAACGGTATTCGGAATAAATGGTAAAGTGTTTGTTTAAATAACGTAATTTGGACACATTAATAATAAGGAATATTAACTGTTGGAATTAGATATATGAATAACTTGCGATATGTATATTAAAACGTGTTTATTAATATTGAAAATATATATTTAACAATACGATAAAATATAATATTAACTTGGTCATAAAAACGAATTGTTATTATATATATATTAACAAATAGCGAGACGATGATTTATAGAAGTAAATGACCAAAATACTCGAAAGTTTAAGATATACTTTGAGTGGTATAGTTTAGGGATAATTTAAGGCTATATTTTGACAAAGGTACGTGACACGAAACATAAAATGCAAGTTTTCTCAGCGTACGAAAGGACATTTGAAAAACCGGAACCGGGACATAAGTCGAGTGATGACGTACAACTTATCAGAACATAAATTACAAGTCAACTATGCATGTGAATTTAATATAATATAAAATTATTTATATAAATTAAATATATTATATATATAATATAAAATTATGTCGACAAACAAGAAGTTAAAAATTTGTGAGCTGTCCTAGGGTGCCATGCGATCGCATGGCCTTGAAGCACAAATCTCATGCGATCGCATGGGGTACTTTTTCAGAAAAGGTTCTATAAATTGCTCGACTTTAGGCTCAGTTTTCACACACTTCTTTCTCTAATCATATATTACTTCGTATTTATTTTATTTATTATTATTATTATTATTATTATTATTATTATTATTATTATTATTATTATTATTAAGATTAATATTATTATTAATCTTATTATTATTAATATTATTAATTAGTATTATACATAAAATACTACGACGAGGTTATGAGCGTGTCACTTTCAAAATGGTTTTCAAGCGGGATAGAGCTATGGAAATTATGGGTTATTGCCAAGGAGGTTATGGGTAATGTTCGGGGGTATATTTGTGAATCAAACCTAGTGTTTATCATCTCCATTACGTCTACGTACTTTCCTACAATATTGAATCTCAATACTGATACGTAAGCACTCATATCTTATCTTTTATATATTAATTATGTATCCATGTCTAGTGCTCGAGTATATATATTTATATATTACTGGTAAAAGGTATATGATATACATGTTTTTTTAAAGCTGGCGAAAAATCAATAACTTTTCATTTAGATATCGAATAGTTTCGATGAACGGATTAAAAGATATGATCAACTGAATTATGATTGACGTTAATTGAAATTTCTTTTGAATCTGCAATTAAGATTTAAACAACTTGTTTATGAGACTGATAAAGTGAACTTTTAAGTATTACCAACCAAATAAATGAATCCTTATATAAGGCATATCTCGTTTTGTTGAACTATTGTCAAAATTGACTTTTTGAAACGACTTTGGATAACTATTATATGTCGATCTCGAGCATTAGGATTGTGATACACTATGACCTGACCTAGCTTAATAGACATTTATTGACCAACATATGTTCTCTAGGTTGAGATCTACGATTAATTGGTAATCCGAGTTTCGGTCACATTTTGGTGAACAACTTTATATGCTGCTAAGGTGAGTTTCATTGATCCCTTTTTAATTGCTTTTGCAATACATTTTTGGGCTGAGAATACATGCACTTTATTTTAAACGCAATGGATACAAGTACATACTTAATTCTACACTGAGTTTGAACCGAAAATCCCTTAGCTTTGGTAACTAGTAACTGCCTGTACATAGGATGTGGACTGGTGGGCGCGAATAACAGTATATGGATCCATAGGGCTTGACATCCCTGTCCGAGCTAGAGCGCTAGCCTTTTAACGGACGTGTGTTATTTGAGTTTAGGACACGTTGGTTTGCGTATATTAAAACGAATGGGGTATTTATCATTATAACGTTAAAGCTTAGTTACCAGGGTGCTCTGTTATGTAGAATCTATTGACAAACTTTTGATAAACATTTCTGGATGAAACAACTGAAATCTTGTGATCCACTTTTATATACAGATTATGCGAAACACTAAAACTATGAACTCACCAACCTTTGTGTTGATACTTGTTAGCATGTTTATTCTCAGGTTTTCTAGAAGTCTTCCGCTGTTTGCTTATATGTTAGACAAGCTATGTGCATGGAGTCGTACATGGCATATTTTTCAAGGAAACGTTGCATTCACCAAATCATCACCATGTATCTTATTTTGACTGCGTTGTCAACGGAAGTACTATTGTAAACTATTATTTACGGTGATTGTCTATATGTAGAAATCATCAGATGTCGAAAACCTTTGATTTAAATATTCATTTATGGTGTGCCTTTTCAAAAGAATGCAATGTTTACAAAACGTATCATATATAGGTCAAATACCTCGCAATGAAATCGATGAATGACGTGTTCGTCCATATGGATTTGGAGCGATCGTCACAAATTTTGAGACGTTTCTCATCAATAATTGGAACCACTCTGATTGTACTTTGTACTTTTGAGCTTTTTGGTCATTTGCGTCTTCAATTCGTCGAATCTGTCTTTTGTCTTCACCTTTTATTATTTAAACGAATATCACTTGTAAATAGAACACTTGCAACTAAAAGCTTGTCTTTCTTGAGGGATAATGCTATGAAATATATGTTCGTTTTTAGCATTATCAAATATTTCCACACTTGAGCGTTGCTTGTCCTCAAGCAATATAGTCTTGAAATAAAAATACTAGAATCACTTCTTTATTCTTCACACTTTGTACATCAGTGATTTCTATACGGCGGTATAAACAATGGTAGTAACTGTGATGACCCGAAAATTTCCGACCAAATTTAAACTTAATCTTAATATGGTTTCGACATGATAAGCAACGTCTATTTAATTGAATCTTAAAATTTTTGAACTATTTTTTCATGAATGCATTTGACCTTGACTATCTCCAACGATTCATGAACAATAGTGTGTAAATAAATAAGTAAATAAATATATATGTAAATATAATTATAAGTGTATATATTAAGTTGAATTAATATAATACCATTTGATCATTTGAATTAAATATGTAGATTAATATACAAAATAATTAAGTGTAATTTAAAATGAACCTATATATAAATAAATATGATTTCTATGTTTCTATATTGTAATAAAATATATAAATAATAAATTTTCAATAAAAGCTATTGTATAATGTATTATATGATTATTAAATATTACATAGATAATAATAATATATATGTTATAATATTACTACTTTCATTCTCAAAATAAATATTAATATTAATATTAATATCTCGATTAATAATATTAAAATACAAATATGATATTTGATATATATATATATATATATATATATATATATATATATATATATATATATATATATATATATAAATTGTCATATTATTATTATTATTAATTGTAACTAGTATTATTATAATTAGTATTAATATAATTAGTATTATTATTATAATTTTCATTAGTAATATTATTATTAATTTCATTAAGATTAATATGACTTATTATAAATATTATTATTTTATTTGTATTTAGAATATTGTTAATATAATTATAAATATTAATAATTATTATATAATTCATAGTACAAATAAAGGACCCAAATCAATTACACTTATCTATCTAACTGTGTTAAAATTTTGTATCTATCCCTAAGATGATTACATATCAAAATCAATCGTACTAAATTATTTACTTTATCTGATTCTTTTTTTTTTTTTTCTTCTCCTTTGGATTTTGATTCCTGTCGACCATATACGAGTAGAAAACGAACAGCTACAGCTGTAAATGATATCAATTAACTTCACATTATCAATTTCCCATCCACAAATACCTTGCTTGATAAACCTTCATCACTGCCGCCATCACCTCCATCATTCAAACACCAACACTGAATCAAACCGTGATCATTTTGTTGCCTTTCTTTCTTACTGGAACCAATCAACTACTCCTGTTTTCTATATGCTAAACCATTACCACCGAACTTTTATAGTTCTAACTCAACCATTGAGCACCATCTTATCACCACTTCATCGTAAACCCACTTGATTGCTACTTACTCGAATCATTTGTTGCTGCTACGAAACTTATGTATATGCTTGATTTCAATCACAATAAAAATCTATCAAACCTGGTTATTATTTCGGTTGGACTGCAGACTATCACCACCGGCACACGTTTAAGTTTAATAATCAAACACATCGAACCCAAACAACCACCTTTGGTATTATTTTTATCTTTTCTTTTCCATCGTGAGTCACCACCAAACCACCTGTGTATATATATTATTCGTTTCTTATCAAACGCCACCTTCATCACTTCAACCGAAACCAAATCTACAAAATTATTACTGCTCGCTACTTTAGTTTATTTCTTCTCTGTCTCTTGTTCATCGACCCATCATCCTAGTCAACAAGAAACCCTCACACAAGACTATCATTATATATTTGAGTTGTAAACTTAAGTATACTAAAGTTGCTTTATAAAAGCTTGAAAAAGAAAGAAAAAAAAATGGACAAACTTCACACTCGTGGTCGACATGCATGGAATGTTTAATTATCATTTTGGTAAAATTTGATAATATTAGAAGATCCTAGGTGAGGGTTTCATGGTTTTAGAAAAAAAAAAAAAAAAAAGAATGAAACTGATTTATTTTTTGTTAAATAACGAATTTTGGGCTTTTGCAACTTGGACTTCGTAAATGTTAGGCCAATGTAATCTAGGCTGAATTATGCTGGTGATCATCTACAGCCGCGTTTTTTTTTTATTTACGTATGATATCAATGATGAGTTGGTGAAACATGAAAAAGAATGAAACAGAAAACAGATTATATATAATTAGATTATAGATTGATTCAGAAAAATGGAAATGGAGTAGTGGTTAGGGGGTGTTGGTGATTATCGAGAGGTCTCGGGTTCAAGACTAGGCTGAGGCATTTTTAATTTAAAGCTTGCTTTGAGGTAGTCACTTTTCTTTTTATTATTTTAAATATTATTATTATTATTTATTGTATTATTATTGTTATTCTAATTATTATTATTGTTACTATGATTATTAACTATATCATTATTATTATCATTAATATAGCTTATGAGATTATCATTACTAGTAGTATCATTTAGAAATTATTAGTATTATCATTACTAATATGGTCATTACTTGTATTATTATTATTGTATTGTTATTGCTAATATTATTATTATGATTCCAAGAATATAGAACATGTTATTAACGAAAATATATAGTAAAAGATGATATGATAAAGATTGTGAAATTAGTTATAATTATATGAATATATGTACAGTATGAATTTGACTAAGAAATTAAGTTATAGAAATAGTAGTTATAAACTGAGAAATTAAAAACGAAGTTATGATAAATCTGATTATTTTTATTACCACTGATATTATTATTATCATTATAATATTAAAGCAAAGTATCAATTTATTTTTAGTAATATTATTATTCTCATTATTTTCACCATTTAAAATTAAAATTAACAAAATTACCATTTTCTTAAGATTTAACATTATTAGTAAAGTTGTTATTTTTATTAAAGTTATCATTACCAATATTAACATTATTATTATTAATATTATCATTATTATTATTATTATCCTTAATCTAGTATATTTACAACTATTAATAAATGGTCTTTACATAAAAATATATTTAAATTACATAACTTACCTATATTAATATTTCTATATATATAAAATGAAAATATATAAATAAATAATGAAACTTATAAATTATTAATATAATAAATACATTACTAATAATAAATAGTTTTATTCGATTACGAGTATATGATTTAATATATATACAAATGATATAGGTTCGTGAATCCAAGGCCAACCCTGCATTGTTCAGTTGTTCAATGTCGTCATACGTATTTTTACTACAAAATACAGTACGGTGAGTTTCATTTGCCCTTTTTACTCTTTATGTTTTTGGGCTGAGAATACATGCAAATGTTTTAATAAATGTTTTACAATATTTATATGTGTGAGTTTCATTAATCCCTTTTTAAATGCTTTTGCAATATATATTTTTGGGACTGAGAATGCATGCGCTGTTTTTTATAAATGTTTTACGAAATGGACACAAGTGTTTAAAACTACATTATATGGTTGAATGATCAAAATCGAATATGCCCCTTTTTATATAGTCTGGTAATCTAAGAATTAGGGAACAGAAACCCTAATTGACGCGAACTCTAAAGATAGATCTATCGGGCCCAACAAGCCCCATCCAAAGTACCGGATGCTTTAGTACTTCGAAATTTATATCATGTCCGAAGGAGGATCCCGGAATGATGGGGATATTCTTATATGCATATGTGAATGTCGGTTACCAGGTGTTCAATCCATATGAATGATATTTTTGTCTCTATGCATGGGACGTATGTTTATGAGAAATGGAAATACAAAATCTTGTGGTCTATTAAAATTATGAAATGATTATTTATGTTAAATTAATGAACTCACCAACCTTTTGGTTGACACTTGAAAGCATGTTTATTCTCAGGTATGAAAGAAATCTTCCGCTGTGCATTTGCTCATTTTACATGGAGTCGTTCATGGCATATAGAGGTCCGTTCATCGCAATGGTACCAGATGTTATAGTATTCGTCCAAGAGGATTTGGACGGGGTATCACATGTGGTATCAGAGCGGTGGTCTTAGTGAACCAGGTCTTGCATTAGTGTGTCTAACTGATAGTTGTTTAGATGCATTAGTGAGTCTGGACTTCGACCGTGTCTGCATGTCAAAAGTTTTGCTTATCATTTATTGTCAAAATTCATTTGCTTATCATCCTTAAAGTCTAGACACGTCTTACTGCCTCTACTGCATAGACAGTGTATAGATAAATTCATATATTAGCGTATCTGTTATCGTTACCTTTGTCTGACAACTTCCGTAGATTCCTCCGTAACTTATGGGACTTTAGTATTATATATGCATATGTAAACTATGTATTGCAAGGTACTAATCTATATCCTATAATCTATTTCTTATCGAAAATCCTTCATCTGATCGTACAAGATGAATCCTGCAACCAGTTCGAGTCCCTCAGATTCCAATAGTTATTCCTATAGTTACAACGACAGCTATTCCGACATGGATGTTCACTTAAGCTCCGAAAACAGCGTCATCGGCATGAATCAACCAATCAGCCATTATCAATTCATCTGATGGGTTCGTAGTTGACTTAATTAATGGAAACGCGCAGAAGGTAATCCCTTCCACCAACCAAATTCACCTATTGACAATGAACTTGAAGCGTTTACCGGCGAACCTGTTCGAAACACCATTTTCAGTCTCATTTCCAGGGTAATTCGACAAGATTATATTCTATCCACAATTCTAAACCTTATTCATCCGTTCGTTCCGACAGACAATCATCCTGGAGTAATAAGTCAACGAACTTCGCGCTCGAATAATCAATTCGGAGAATATGGTGCAAAATGTACCAGCTTCAGCAACATCACCGGCACCAACAGTACCATCAATAATAGCACCAGTACCATCAACAATCCATGCTTCAATATCATCATCTATACTTTGAGTATGATCTTCGTTCTACGTATCGTTCTACGTATCGTTCTACCTCATTTATCTTCGTTCGACATGGCGAATATGTAATCTCTAAAGTTTTAGAGATTATTTATTCTAGTTCCAACCGAAAAGCAAATGAGTTTAATATCATATTAACTCATTAGATCCATGATTACATCTGAAGAGAATATATATGTAAGTATATTTTCATAAAGATTGTAATTAAAAATTCTTTCGTACAAACTGTTAATGGTGAAAATATTTTAACGGGTAGGTAATACCCGAGGAATATTTAGAATTCGCATTAATAAGTTACACTGTACATTCTTCGAATCTGATTCAACAGTCATTTACTATCTTACTTACATCCACAGATATATGTATCCGTTCACCACAGAATAACCATATTCATCCAATTTCATATTTGGATTTTGATTTATCAGAATCCAACAAGTGGCATAATGAAGAAATAATAGACACAATAAAAATTGATTAGAAACAGACTAATTGACAATATGAAATTCTGTTAAGAAACCACGCTAACAAAATCCTAGCTAACTGTTCCTAACTAACTGTTAATTCCATATTACATTTTATTTATCGCAATTTATTTTATCGCAATTTTAATTCTCGCAATTTTATTTATCGTTATTTAATTTCTGTTATTTACTTTACGCATTTTATTTATCGTCATTTAATTTCTGTATTTATTTTACGCACTTTAAATATCGGGACACGTATACAAAGTTTTGACATATCATATCGACACATCTATATATATTATTTGGAATCACCATAGACACTCTATATGCAGTAATTCGAGTTCTCTATACAGGGTTGAGGTTGATTCTACATTAATATATATAGTTTGAGTTGTGATCGAGTCTGAGACGTATACGGGTCACGATACTTATTAATTCGAATATTATATATATAATTATATATGAATTATTATTGTATACTGCTAACTGTGAACTATCAACATTAGACAATTAAAATGAATTAAAATATTAATTATAACATATGAAACTAAACAATTCTTCAAGTTGCTACTTGATTTCATCTTAAACCCCATTTGTATCTTGACGATTGCAATCTGCGTTCAAACCTTTCATGATTCTTGAAAATACCTCAATCGATAGGATGAACCAACCGCACCTCATCTACGGAAGGAAAGATTTATGTATATAGTATTGCACCTGAGGAACTCTAGCCAACTGAATAAAAGTTTAACACGTAGCCGCGTCAGATCTTTTGACATTTATTAGCAAAAATAACTTTGCGATCCCTTTTCAAAGTAGCCAATTTTGTCACAGCTCCAACAAGTCAACATCAACTTTTCATTCGAAGTAGCCTTATTATAATCCTGATATATACGATTACCCTTTAGATACTAGAGAATTCTTTTATATTCCACCATATTATCAGTAGACGTACCAGCAACCTCGTTGCTCCTTGGCTTAAATCTCTCCGACAAATCACTACATTTATCTATTGAAGTCTCATCATATTCTCATCCGTATCTTGTAACGAGAACTGCCATACCAATTACCGAGAATCAGCAATCAGTATTTTAAAATCTCGCAGCATGTCTACATCAACAGTTATATGTATACATATAACATTTACCTCTTAGAATTATGATCTTCCATTTTGAAATTCTGAAAAGCACTCAGTCTACGAATCAATACTCTAAATTTTTGGAAATAGCTGAATGAAGCAGCAGAAACTGTGAACAACTGTAAACAACTCCAATCATCAGGAGTTTAATGATAAAGAATAATAGGTTGGAAAAGCTCAGAAAAATTGGAACTAGAAAACGGATTGAGCAAACCATGACGGAGACCGAGGACAAATACAAGAACCAAACCCTATATTCAAAGAATCCAGATGATTCTGTATCCAATGAAATCTTTAGAAAATATCTTGCTCCATACTCATGTTAAATCTTGTGAAAAAAATCTGCCTTCATCAACCCTCGATCTTAGAAATTCCAAAATATCATCATAAATATCTTCGATATTTCTGAGGAAATTTTCATAAATATTCTTGTCCGAAATTATTCATCTCTTCATGCTATCTATATTACATCAGAAAGGAAACTGTTTTAGTTTCTAAATTCTGAAGAAAAAAAAAAATTCAAGTTTAAATTATGAATGTTTTTGAAAGTAGTGTTGGGAACTGAAGCACGAGTTACTATAATATAATGGCACTTGATCAACGAGATTATATTACAGTAAGTCATGCTGAGTTTCTAATGAAACGTGATGATTCACAGACTATAACATCATCATGTGCCATGTTACACGACTATTGTATTCTATATAACCTCAAAAATATCAAGAAAATATTTTCTTGATGATTCGGTCTTTTCCGGATATTCTGGTAATTTGACAAATCAAATCGTGCTACTACCTTTCCTTTCTACCTTGTATATTATGATAATTTGAAACTCCATAACTACAAATTCTGGACCATTATTTGATGTGCTTAATGTATAGAAGAGAAAAAAAAAGCATAAAGCTTCGAAGTGTAAATGGGGGTATAAATCGCAGCAAGTAGGAGAGAATATTAAATGTGAATGACAATGATTATAGGAGACAGAAGCAGGGACATCGAAATATAAGGGAAGATATAAAACCCAACAACAACGCAGAGGTTACAAACCGTGTATATTAATACGAATGGCAATATAAAGACACGATATAATTAAGAATAGTATCACCCCAAGGTAAAAGTAAAAGTAAACAGATTTTTCTGTTGGAAGATTGAAAAGAAGGATGACAGAAATAATAATTAGAAAAATATCAAGGATTAGAACGGGATTAAGCATTTTCACAATCTTTTGTATGTATGAACTAAGAAAGAAAGTATAGGAGTGGTGAGAATAATGGAACGGAAGAGCTTAATTTATAATGGAAATATCAGACAGAATAATCGAGACAGATCACCGTATTTAATTATAGAGATCTTAATTTCCTTATTCGCCGAAGAATCAAATCTTTTAGATTTCGAAGATTTTCTTTAAACCCCTTGAATTCCGGAATTCCACCAAGACAACGTCAAAAGTTAAGACACACCTTATTTCCTAAATTCAAACGTGACGTCAAAAGCCCAGGCAAATCTTATTTTCATCATTCCATTATTTTGTGACAACTTCACTCATACGCTTCACATAATCGAATTGTTTATCTATATTACTCAATGATGATAAAACTCTATCTATCAACTCAAATTCGTCATGAAAACATTTTTATGGTTAGCCATGACGACCACACTCAAATTTCGGGACAAAATTTCTTTAACGGGTAGGTACTGTGACGACCCGAAAATTTCCGACCAAATTTAAACTTAATCTTAATATGGTTTCGACATGATAAGCAACGTCTATTTAATTGAATCTTAAAATTTTTGAACTATTTTTTCATGAATGCATTTGGCCTTGACTATCTCCAACGATTCACGAACAATAGTGTGTAAATAAATAAGTAAATAAATATATATGTAAATATAATTATAAGTGTATATATTAAGTTGAATTAATATAATACCATTTGATCATTTGAATTAAATATGTAGATTAATATACAAAATAATTAAGTGTAATTTAAAATGAACCTATATATAAATAAATATGATTTCTATGTTTCTATATTGTAATAAAATATATAAATAATAAATTTTCAATAAAAGCTATTGTATAATGTATTATATGATTATTAAATATTACATAGATAATAATAATATATATGTTATAATATTACTACTTTCATTCTCAAAATAAATATTAATATTAATATCTCGATTAATAATATTAAAATACAAATATGATATTTGATATATATATATATATATATATATATATATATATATATATATATATATATATATATATATATATAAATTATTATATTATTATTATTATTAATTGTAACTAGTATTATTATAATTAGTATTAATATAATTAGTATTATTATTATAATTGTCATTAGTAATATTATTATTAATTTCATTAAGATTAATATGACTTATTATAAATATTATTATTTTATTTGTATTTAGAATATTGTTAATATAATTATAAATATTAATAATTATTATATAATTCATAGTACAAATAAAGGACCCAAATCAATTACACTTATCTATCTAACTGTGTTAAAATTTTATATCTATCCCTATGATGATTACATATCAAAATCAATCGTACTAAATTATTTACTTTATCTGATTCTTTTTTTTTTTTTTGTTTTCTTCTCCTTTAGATTTTGATTCCTGTCGACCATATACGAGTAGAAAACGAACAGCTACAGCTGTAAATGATATCAATTAACTTCACATTATCAATTTCCCATCCACAAATACCTTGCTTGATAAACCTTCATCACTGCCGCCATCACCTCCATCATTCAAACACCAACACCGAATCAAACTGTGATCATTTTGTTGCCTTTCTTTCTTACTGGAACCAATCAACTACTCCTGTTTTCTATATGCTAAACCATTACCACCGAACTTTTATAGTTCTAACTCAACCATTGAGCACCATCTTATCACCACTTCATCGTAAACCCACTTGATTGCTACTTACTCAAATCATTTGTTGCTGCTACGAAACTTATGTATATGCTTGAT
The DNA here is from genome assembly GCF_046630445.1 of Rutidosis leptorrhynchoides. NCBI lineage: Eukaryota > Viridiplantae > Streptophyta > Magnoliopsida > Asterales > Asteraceae > Rutidosis > Rutidosis leptorrhynchoides. The sequence continues at coordinate 350,492,683 of NC_092333.1, read as the reverse complement.
TTCAATCACAATAAAAATCCATCAAACCTGGTTATTATTTCGGTTGGACTGCAGACTATCACCACCGGCACACGTTTAAGTTTAATAATCAAACACATCGAACCCAAACAACCACCTTTGGTATTATTTTTATCTTTTCTTTTCCATCGTGAGTCACCACCAAACCACCTGTGTATATAAATTATTCGTTTCTTATCAAACGCTACCTTCATCACTTCAACCAAAACCAAATCTGCAAAATTATTACTGATCGCTACTTTAGTTTATTTCTTCTCTGTCTCTTGTTCATCGACCCATCATCCTAGTCAACAAGAAACCCTCACACAAGACTATCATTATATATTTGAGTTGTAAACTTAAGTATACTAAAGTTGCTTTATAAAAGCTTGAAAAAGAAAGGAAAAAAATGCGCTGGTGGGACAAACTTCACACTCGTGGCCGACATGCATGGAATGTTTAATTATTATTTTGGTAAAATTTGATAATATTAGAAGATCCTAGGTGAGGGTTTCATGGTTTTAGAAAAAAAAAATGAAACTGATTTATTTTTTGTTAAATAACGAATTTTGGGCTTTTGCAACTTGGACTTCGTAAATGTTAGGCCAATGTAATCTAGGCCGAATTATGCTGGTGATCATCTACAGCCGCGTTTTTTTTTTATTTACGTATGATATCAATGATGAGTTGGTGAAACATGAAAAAGAATGAAACAGAAAACAGATTATATATAATTAGATTATAGATTGATTCAGAAAAATGGAAATGGAGTAGTGGTTAGGGGGTGTTGGTGATTATCGAGAGGTCTCGGGTTCAAGACTAGGCTGAGGCATTTTTAATTTAAAGCTTGCTTTGAGGTAGTCACTTTTCTTTTTATTATTTTAAATATTATTATTATTATTTATTGTATTATTATTGTTATTCTAATTATTATTATTGTTACTATGATTATTAACTATATCATTATTATTATCATTAATATAGCTTATGAGATTATCATTACTAGTAGTATCATTTAGAAATTATTAGTATTATCATTACTAATATGGTCATTACTTGTATTATTATTATTGTATTGTTATTGCTAATATTATTATTATGATTCCAAGAATATAGAACATGTTATTAACGAAAATATATAGTAAAAGATGATATGATAAAGATTGTGAAATTAGTTATAATTATATGAATATATGTACAGTATGAATTTGACTAAGAAATTAAGTTATAGAAATAGTAGTTATAAACTGAGAAATTAAAAACGAAGTTATGATAAATCTGATTATTTTTATTACCACTGATATTATTATTATCATTATAATATTAAAGCAAAGTATCAATTTATTTTTAGTAATATTATTATTCTCATTATTTTCACCATTTAAAATTAAAATTAACAAAATTACCATTTTCTTAAGATTTAACATTATTAGTAAAGTTGTTATTTTTATTAAAGTTATCATTACCAATATTAACATTATTATTATTAATATTATCATTATTATTATTATTATCCTTAATCTAGTATATTTACAACTATTAATAAATGATCTTTACAGAAAAATATATTTAAATTACATAACTTAACTATATTAATATTTCTATATATATAAAATGAAAATATATAAATAAATAATGAAACTTATAAATTATTAATATAATAAATACATTACTAATAATAAATAGTTTTATTCGATTACGAGTATATGATTTAATATATATACAAATGATATAGGTTCGTGAATCCAAGGCCAACCCTGCATTGTTCAGTTGTTCAATGTCGTCATACGTATTTTTACTACAAAATACAGTACGGTGAGTTTCATTTGGCCTTTTTACTCTTTATGTTTTTGGGCTGAGAATACATGCAAATGTTTTAATAAATGTTTTACAATATTTATATGCGTGAGTTTCATTAATCCCTTTTTAAATGCTTTTGCAATATATATTTTTGGGACTGAGAATGCATGCGCTGTTTTTTATAAATGTTTTACGAAATGGACACAAGTGTTTGAAACTACATTATATGGTTGAATGATCGAAATCGAATATGCCCCTTTTTATATAGTCTGGTAATCTAAGAATTGGGGAACAGAAACCCTAATTGACGCGAACTCTAAAGATAGATCTATCGGGCCCAACAAGCCCCATCCAAAGTACCGGATGCTTTAGTACTTCGAAATTTATATCATGTCCGAAGGAGGATCCCGGAATGATGGGGATATTCTTATATGCATATGTGAATGTCGGTTACCAGGTGTTCAATCCATATGAATGATATTTTTGTCTCTATGCATGGGACGTATGTTTATGAGAAATGGAAATACAAAATCTTGTGGTCTATTAAAATTATGAAATGATTATTTATGTTAAATTAATGAACTCACCAACCTTTTGGTTGACACTTGAAAGCATGTTTATTCTCAGGTATGAAAGAAATCTTCCGCTGTGCATTTGCTCATTTTACATGGAGTCGTTCATGGCATATAGAGGTCCGTTCATCGCAATGGTACCAGATGTTATAGTATTCGTCCAAGAGGATTTGGACGGGGTATGACAGTAACGTTGTGGTTTACAGTCCCACATGACTATAAAAATTTAGATCCTTTAAGGAAATTGGATCTTTATGAAAACATTTGATCTTTTGAAAATTTAATCTAGCTTTTACCCTAGATAAGTTTTTCGGAATAACCCTTCACCGGTGTTTGCAAATTGTTTTTGTGGGTTTGGTGGGTTTCAGATTTGAAAACTTTAGCTCAAAACTTGCAGTTTTGTGACACCCACTTGCTAACCTTGTATTAGGAAAGCAACACGTCCAGTATACTTGCTCCATATATTACCTTTCGATAAACTACCGTCCGGTTGTAAAGGGAAGCGTTGAACAAGCAACTGTTAAGGCAATGTCCCCTGACATGCTTTTAATTATGGTCTATAATGGGTCAGATGCAATTACTATCCTTTGTAGGAGCAATAGTAAAGCTCACCCTATAATTTTTCGGTCTGGCACAAGGTCCTGTCTTCGACCATGCTATGCAACCACCGTTCTTACGGTTGACACCCGAATTGGTTCAGGTGACCTAATGAATTCCAGGTGAATTCCTAGGATTTTACGTTCAATGGTAATGAATGCATTGAAAATAGGTTTTCAGAAAACAAATTGGTTTGTAATTTGATCAAAATATTTTCTCGTTCAAGCTCGAGTTTAGAAATCATCGAATTCCATGAGTTTGAATTCTCAATCTTTAAAGTCAATCTCAAGGATTGAGTAATATCAGGCTTATAAGCTGATTTTTGATCTTTTAAGGAGATTATCCTTTATGGGGATCTGATTCATTAGTCTTATCAAGCTAATTTGCACGGCGTCCTCCCTATTTTACGAGACAGATCCTCTCATGGTTAGGATAAGTCTGACCACTTGGCGACCCTGTTTGATGCTGAGGTCCGTGGATTTCCTGCTGATTTTAGAGATGACTTTTCTAGATTTTTCGTCAACCTACAGCTGGTCTGGACGACAACTTCTTGACCTAAATCAAGAAGCGCGTTTTTTTCGGAAGACTTTACTTCCTTTTAATGATGGAATTGATTCATCGTGTAGATCCATCTTTCTTTCAGATATCTTACAATTTACCGGGTAAAACGGTTAATTTTGTCCAAAACAAAAGTATCCCCAGTTATTTGTACAAAAATATGTGATATATGTTTTTAAATAACTTGGTAAATTTTTCCCACACTTGGCTTTTATTTTCCTTTTTATTGTCCTCTATTCCATTTTAAATGAATTCTAACATTTTAGGCTATTTCTCAATTTATGTCCTTTCCGAGGTAACAATAATTTCGGTGTTAACACTTAGTTTTATCGTTCATAAATATGTATAAACATGATTTTGAATTCATTTAATTGAAAATTTTGAAAATTTTACTAGAATTGGGTAGTCATTATATAAGATTAGGGATGTTCTTTATTATCAGAGAGCACTAGATTCTAATACAACTACTGCGTTTCTAGTATTTTTAATGGTAACCAAGTATATAAGTCAAAATTTTTAAAAATCCGAAAGAATTTAACCCCTTCCCACACTTAAGATCTTGCAATGCCCTCATTTGCAAGAAATCAGTAATAATTTAAATTATTGAGGGTGATTAGTGTAAAAAGATGATTAAAATATTACCAAAGTTTCCAAACATATTGGCGTTTATTTTAAAAGCAAAGATTTTCGGGTTTTTTAATGTTTTTGGCATACTTTAATTCAATAAGATTAAAAATAATGATAATAAAAGTTCTCGTCCCTCCCTTGGGTAGAGCAATTTCGGTTCAACGACCTAGTTTTCAACTCACGACGAATTTTAAAAATCATATTTTTAACTTAGCGAAATAAAGTAAATTTTTGTTTTTAAATTCACACCAAACTTAAATTTAAAATGCATAAAATTAAAAATTCATATTATTAAAATTAAAAATTCACACCAAATTTATATTATATTTTTGTTTTTTATACAAACTTATATTAAAAATATTAATTTTTTCAAATATTTATAAATTTAAATATATTTTGATTTTAAAAAGTTTACAATAATAATTTTAATATTAATTTTAAAAACATGGTAAAAATAAAATTAAAAATCTTTTTGGTCTTTTATCCCACTTTAATCAATCAAATATTATCAAAAATATACGCTCCTCTTTTCGGTAAAGTAATTTTGGCTATATTACCTAGTTTTACTCCTGATGAATTTCTGAAATATTTTGGGTTGATTGATTAAAGATATTTATACCTTAAGAATAAACGGTAAATTTCGCAGTGATGTAGTAAATTTTTGTATGACATTAATAATTTCGGTCACAAAACCTAATTTTATTGAATACCAATTTAATATTTTATAGCGAATGATTTAACGTTTATTATCAAAAGGTTAAAAGCAATAAAAATAAAAATAAAAACTGTACATACTTACCTGTGAAATAGAATTCTCAGTGACCTGCTTTAGCCCACTCATAAGATAGTCGGACTAATTGGTTTTCCATAGCTACATAGGCGTAACCTCGAGCATTCAATGTTTTTTCTTCGAAACATATGAATGGTCCATCTCTGCATAAAGTAACGAATTCGGTATTTGAATATGTTTGATTATTTGAACATTTACCTTCGTGTGACCATTTTCCGCATTTGTGACATCTTTCAAGGTGTCGTGCTCTTCTTTTCGCTGTGGATTTTGATTTTCCTTTACCAAAATGTAACTTATTATTTTCGTTCCTGGATTCTTTTCTTACTCCGTCCAATTTGCCTCTGATTAATGATACCAATTCACTTGGAAGGGTGTCATTATTACGTTTAGTGATCAAAGCGTGTAGCATTTGACCATGGTTTAATTCACAGGAAGTCTTCATCTCGTAAAACCTAAAAAAAAAAAAAAATTCAGAATGGGGGGAGAAGACTAGTTCTTTAGGGTCTGCTAGGGAAAGACCATTCGGATTCCATTCTCGAAAACTACACGAAAACAGAATATCTAACTCTAACATAAATATATATTATCCTTTAAAGACTTGATTCTCCCCACACTTATTTAGCTGTGGTGTTGAAATTGTGATTAACTTCGTTGTCAACTTCCATCGGACTATCTATGTAATGTTTAACTCTGTGACCATTAACTTTAAATTCAATCCCATTTGAATTTATTAATTCTATTGTTTCGTACGGGAAAACTTTTGACTATGAATGGTCCAGACCATCTTGATTTCAATTTTTCAGGAAATAGCTTGAATCGTGAATTGAAAAGAAGAACTCTGTCTCCTTCTTTAAATTCTTTTGAACTTCTGATTCTTTTATCATGCCATTTCTTCGTTCTTTCTTTATAGATTAACAAATTTTCGTATGCTTCATGTCTTAATTCTTCTAATTCGTTTAGTTGACTTAATCTTAGACGTCCGGCTTCATGTAAATCAAGATTACATGTCTTCAAAGCCCAAAATGCTTTGTGTTCAATTTCTACTGGAAGATGACATGCTTTTCCGTAAACGAGTTTAAAAGGTGTGGTTCCAATTGGAGTTTTGTAGGCTGTTCTAAAATCCCAGAGTGCATCCTCCAATTTCATGGACCATTCCTTCGAATTTGATCCTACGGTTTTCTCTAGAATATGTTTTAATGCTCGATTGGTATTTTCAACTTGTCCACTTGTTTGTGGATGATAAGCAGTAGAGATTTTATGAGTTACTCCATATCTTTTGAGAACTTTCTCAAGTTGAATATTACAAAAATTAGTACCCCGATCACTTATTAAAGCTTTCAGTGTTCCAAACCTTGCAAAAAGACATTTTAAAAAGTTGACTACAACTCGTGCATCGTTAGTTGGGAGAGCTTGTGCTTCCGCCCATTTAGATACATAATCAATGGCAACGGGAATGTAGAGATTATTATGAGATTTTGGAAATGGACCCATAAAGTCAATACCCCAAATGTCAAATACTTCACATACTTGAATGACATTTTGTGGCATTTCATCACGTTGACTTATTTTTCCGGCCCTTTGACAAGCATCACAGGATTTGCAAAGAAGGTGTGCGTCTTTGAAAATTGTAGGCCAATAGAATCCAGCATCGTAAACTTTTCTTGCTGTGAGTTGAGGCCCATAATGCCCTCCTGTTGGTCCTGTGTGACAATGGTTTAATATTTAACTGGCTTCATCCCCGAATATGCATCGGCGTATTATTCCATCGGGACAACTTTTAAACAAATGTGGATCTTCCCAGAAATAGTGCTTTATATCACTAAAGAATTTCTTTCGTTTTTGGTACGACAACCCTTTTTCAAGGAATCCACATACTAAGTAGTTTGCATAGTCTGCAAACCATGGAATTTCATTATAATCTATCTTCAATAGATATTCATCAGGAAAGTTGTCTTGTATGGCCGATTCATTTAGAACTTCTAATTCGGGATTTTCAAGACGAGAAAGATGATCAGCTGCGAGATTTTCTGCTCCCTTTTTGTCTCGGATTTCAATATCAAACTCTTGTAAGAGTAAGATCCAGCAGATTAATCTTGGTTTAGCATCTTGTTTCGAGAAAAGGTATCTAAGAGCAGAATGGTCGGTATAGACCACCGTTTTAGCAAGAACGAGATATGATCGAAATTTGTCAAAAGCAAAGACAATAGTAAGGAGTTCTTTTTCAGTAGTTGTGTAATTCGTTTGTGCTCCTTGTAACGTCTTACTAACATAATAAATAGGTTGAAATCCTTTTTCAATCCTTTGACCTAAAACGGCTCCCATTGCAAAATCACTTGCATCGCACATTAGTTCGAATGGTATATTCCAATTTGGAGTTATCATAATCGGCGCATTAGTGAGTTTTTCTTTAAGAATATTAAAAGATTAGATACATTCATCTGAAAAGATGAATGGAGCATCTTTTTTAAGGAGTTTATTCATAGGAGTGGCAATTTTAGAAAAATCTTTTATGAAACGTCGGTAAAAACAGGCATGCCCTAGAAAACTCCTAACTCCTCTAACATTTGTGGGATGTGGAAGTTTAGCAATTACATCTACTTTAGCTCTATCCACTTCAATTCCTTCCTTTGAAATTTTATGACCAAGAACGATGCCTTCTTTAACCATGAAATGGCATTTCTCCCAATTAAGTACTAGATTTGATTGTTCGCATCTAATAAGCATTCGTTCAAGATTAATTAGACATGTTTCAAAAGTATCACCGAAGACTGAAAAGTCATCCATGAAAACTTCCATGCATTCTTCTATCATGTCGTGAAAAATCGCCATCATGCACCTTTGAAAGGTTGCAGGGGCGTTGCAAAGTCCAAATGGCATGCGTTTGTAAGCAAAAGTACCATAAGGGCATGTGAATGTGGTTTTCTCTTGGTCCTTGGGTGCTATTGGTATTTTAAAATATCCGAAAAAACCATCAAGAAAACAATAGTAACTATTTCCGGCTAATCTTTTCAACATTTGATCAATGAAAGGTAAGGGAAAGTGATCTTTTCTGGTGGCATCATTTAATTTTCTATAATCAATACAAACACGCATTCTGTTACAGTCCTAGTAGGAATAAGCTCATTTTTCTCATTTGTGATAACAGTCATGCCACCCTTCTTAGGTACGCATTGAACTGGGCTTACCCATGGACTATCAGAAATTGGATAAATTAAACCTGCATCTAGTAGTTTAATAATTTCTTTCTTAACAACATCTTGCATATTAGGATTTAGTCTTCGTTGGCGTTGCACATACGTTTTATGACCTTCTTCCATAAGGATTTTATGTGTGCAATACGAAGGACTTATTCCTTTAATATCATGAATCTTCCATGCAATAGCTGGTTTATGAGCTTTTAGCACAGAAATGAGTTGAGATTTTTCATTTTCAGTAAGAGAAGACGATATTATTACAGGTAATTCAGATTCACCATGTAAATAAGCATATTCCAAATGGTTTGGAAGTGACTTTAACTCTAATGTCGGTGGTTCTTCTATCAATGATTTATATCGATATCTGTCTTCTTCTTTTAGCATTTGAATTTCTTCTGTTGTTGGTTCATATCCATTAGCCATAAGTGTAGCTAACATTTCTGTTTCATCAATTGGTTCAGTTCCTTCTCCTAACGAACATTCTCCTGTTCCTTGTAATTCTGGAAATTCTTCTAACAATTCTGCATGTGAATCTATATTTTGAATATAATAACATGTATCATCTGCAGATTGCGGTTGTTGCATGGCTCTATCCATAGAAAAGGTAACACTCTCGTCCTCTATACTTAGGGTCAGTTTCTTACCGAACACGTCTATTATTGCTTTAGCTGTATTTAAGAATGGTCTTCCTAATATGAGAGGTACTCGAGAATCTTCTTCCATGTCCAAAATAACAAAATCTACTAGAAATACTAAAGTACCAACTTTAACTAGCATGTTCTCCATTATCCCTCTAGGATATTTTACTGATCGATCGGCTAGTTGTATGCTTATTCTTGTTGGTTTCAATTCTCCAAGGTCTAGTTTAGCGTATAGTGAATACGGCATTAAATTTATACTAGCACCTAAGTCTGCCAATGCTTCTATTGAATCAAGACTACCCAGAAAACATGGAATTGTGAAACTTCCTGGATCTGATAATTTTTCTGGTATCTTATTCAACAGCACTGCAGAACAATTTGCATTCATAGTAACAGCCGAGAGTTCTTCCATTTTCTTTCTATTTGTGATTAGATCTTTCAAGAATTTAGCATATCTAGGCATTCCTGAAATTACATCAATGAAAGGAAGATTGACATTTATCTATTTAAACATATCCAAAAATTTAGATTGCTCGGCTTCAAGTCTCTCTTTTCTCATTTTACTTGGGTAAGGAAGTGGTGGTTGGTATGGTTTAACATAAGGCTTTGCCTTAACTGTGTTATCTTCATTAACCTTTTCAACTACCGGTTCTTTTTCCTTATCTTGATCAGATTGTGGTTCTTGTGGAGTAGGAATAGAGTCATCAGAACTTACAGGTATTTCAGGTGGATTAAGTGTCATACCACTTCTTGTGGTAATGGCTTTGGCTGTTTCATTTCGGGGGTTAGCATTTGTATCGCTCGGTAGACTTCCCGGTTTTCTTTCACCTATTAACCTTGCTAGGTTACTTACTTCTTATTCCAAATTTTGAATCGAAGCTTGTTGATTTCTAATGCTTGAGCATTTTGTTCATTGGTTTGTTTTTGAGATGTGAAAAACTGCGTTTGAGATTCAACTAACTTCGAAATCATATCTTCTAAATTTGGCTTTTTATCATCGGTTTGTTGTGGTTTATTTTGAAAAATAGGTCTTTGCTGATTGTAAGTATTATTGGATACTTGCTGATTGCTGGGACCTTGTTGGTTGTTGTATGGAACGTTTCGGTTATAGTTTTGGTTTTGATTATAGTTTGGTCTTGGCGGTTGATAATTATTCTGATAATTATTTCCAAGCCTTTGGTTCATGTATGAAACATTCTCTCTTTGTTCCATTGTTAGTTCAATACTGAGACAATATTTTGTTAAATGTGGTCCTCCACACTGCTCAAAACTAATTCGTATTGAGTGAATATCTTTAGTCATCTTTTCCATTCTTCTCTCGACAGCATCTATCTTTGCAGAAATGGAATCAAAATCATGGCTAGAATCGGCTCTAGCTGCTTTAGATGATCTAATGATATCTTTTTCTTGGTGCCACTCATGTGAGTGGGAAGCAGTGTTATCAATAATTTTGTAAGTGTCAGTTGTGGTTTTCTTCATAATGGAACCACCAGCTGCTATATCGATGTCTTTCCTTGTAGTGATGTCGCATCCTTGGTAGAATATTTGTACTATTTGACAAGTGTCTAAACCATGTTGCGGACATCCTCTCAATAACTTTCCAAATCTGGTCCATGCTTCATATAGAGTTTCGTTTGGCTTTTGTGTGAACGTAACAATTTCTCCTTGAAGTCTCACGGCTTTAGATGCCGGAAAGAATTGTTTAAGAAAATTTTCAACTAAAACGTCCCATGTATCAATCGCCCCTTCAGGTAACGATTCTAACCAATCTTTGGCTTCTCCTTTTAAAGTCCAGGGAAATAACATGAGATATATCTATTCATCCTCCACTTCTCGGATTTTAAATAGAGTGCAGATCCTATTAAAGGTTCGAAGATGTTCATTTGGATCTTCCTTCGGCGCACCACTAAATTGGTATTGATTTGTTACCATGTGTAGGATTTGTCCTTCGATTTCATAATCTAGCGCATTAATGTCTGGTTGAGTAACTGCGTGACTTTGGCCAGTGCGTTTAGCTCGCATTCGGTCTTCCATACTTAGAGGTTCCAGATTCTCCATGATTGAATTTGTTGAATCTGAATCACTATAGGATTCTGATTTAATGGTTCGTTCCTCTACAATCTCTGTTTGAATGATTGGTGGTTCCGGAGGAAAGATTAATGGTTCAGGATCTCTGAATCGTCCCTGAATATTCTCCGGATTCTCAATTGTGAGGTCGGGTTCAAAAAATGGATTATCGAAAATTTGAATTGGCGTACTTGGTTGACTTGATGACGATTCTAAAGAAAAATCAACAGCGACAATATTTGCTTGATGTCTTGATCGAGTTACAGGTGGTGAACGTACAAAACGTGGTGAACGTTTTACTCAGTGCATTCACTGAATATCCTATTAGTTATAAAAGATAAAAATTATATAAGTTATCAAATTAATAGACTTTTCTGCTTTTGCCCACGTTTTGAAAGCCAATAGATGCAGCAGGGAGCCAGAACCCTTTAAATCGGAAGCTCACAACTCAGCCACTAACAAATCCAACTATTACTACGAAACAGAAAATTTGGATGTCTATCAATTTAACCACTTAAAATAATTTTTTGTTTTGAAATTTAAAGAAATTTTAGAGAAGAAATAGAAAATAAAAATTCTAAGTCCTAAAAACTAGAGCGGCGAAAAATAAGAAAGAAAAAGAGCGCGTCGAAAAACGTCGAAAAATAAAAGGCGTCGAAAAATAAAAATAAGAAAGTAGCGCGTCGAAACTTAAAAAGGAACTAAAAACTAAGAATTAAAAGTTGCGTCTAAAAATATTAAAGCTTAAAAGAAAAACTATATCCCAAAATCTTAGTCTAAAGAAAAAGTACTTAAGGGATTTTACGGCAAAGCCTAAAAATCTAGAAATAAAAATAAATATGGCAAAATACTAAGTTTAAAACTAAATACGAACGAAAAATACAAAAATTACTCTAAAACAAATAAAAAGATACAAAATATAAAAATATATTTAAAGTTGTAAAAAGTACAATTTTATAAAAATATTATTTTTATATTATTTATTTTACAAAAGTATTAATTTTATATATTTATTAAAACTAAATAAACAAAAAATACAAATTAATAATAAAAACTAAAACTAATTAATTTAAAATTAAACCCTAATTAGGGTTTTAATAATAATAATTAATAATTACCCCATAATGATTGCTGTTTGATGGTCAAACTGGGCGTGTCAGGTACCCTCATGCGATCGCATGAAAATTTGCCTTCAAGTTCATGCGATCGCATGGGCTAGGGTTTCGGGCCAGGTGTTGGGCTGCTACTGTACCGGGCCTCGTGGTTTTTATATATTTTTTTTTTCAGTTTTCTGTTTTAAATATATATATAATATTTATATAACTTAAATAAAAATTTAATTTTAAAAACTAAAATAAAAATAAAGAAACTTTATAAAACTTATATATTTAACAAACTCTTAAATATATATATATATTTTTTTTTGTTTTTCTTTTTATATTTTCGTATTAAAACGTATTTTTACAAAAGCGTATTTTTATAAAAGTAAACTAAAAATTAATAAAAATCTTTTTTTTATATATAGCGTTTCGCTTCCGGCGTTTTAGTGTCCTCGGCAGTGACGCCAAAAATACTTGAAGTGTGCGAGGTGTACTAGGAAATAGTATTAATTTTTACAACGAAATACTATTAAATACGATACAATTTTACACAAGATATTTATTTATTTATAGAATGGATATACCTAAACCTTGCTACAACACTTATAGGCAATGTACCTAATCGTACAGTAGTGTAGTTTTTAGTAAGTCCGGTTCGTTCCACAGGGATCTTTTAAACAAGCTTAACGCTATATTAGTTTTAACCTATAATTGTAAAAATACAAAAATATATATAAGTAGTATTATTATTATAAAGGGGGTTTTTACCGTTTAATGACCGGTTTGTCGATTTTAAAACTTAAGTCGCAGTTAAAACCTAATGTAAAATATTAAAAATAAATATAACTTAATTTAAAGCGTAAAGTAAATAACGATAATGAAATTATGATAAATAAAAGTGCGATAAAATAAAATTGCGATAATTAAAGAGTACGATAATTAAAAATGCAATTAAATAAAATGACAATAAATAAAAGTGCGATAATTAAAAGTGCAATTAAATATGAAATATATAAATTATGCTTATTTAAACTTTCGTAATCATGATGTTTGACGTGTTGATTTTAGTTTTATTACCATGGGTTAATTGTCCTTTGTCCTGGATTATTCGATATGTCCATACGGATTTGTCCATAATAGTCCATCAGTCATAATCATAAAGTGCGAAAGTCTTCGTCAAATTATTCTTATTCCCGAAGTCAAATATTCCAACTAATTGGGGATTCGAATTGTAACAAGGTCTTAATACTTTGTTTAATGAATACACCAGGTTATCGACTGCATGTAAACCAAGGTTTTACTACTTTGTTAACAATTACTCCAATTACCCTTGAATGTAATCCACCCCTGTTTCAACAAGTCTATTAACTATTAATCCAGTTCCGTGTCCGGTAATATGAACAATTATTGGTATTTATAGATATCCCGCCCACCGTACCCAGTCAAGCGTATGTGGTTATATATAAATACGTCAAATTATAAGTCTATATATTAAATTAACGAGGTATCATTTAGTTAATATAAAACCCATTAATAGCCCATAGTCTAATTTCTACAAGTGTCGTTCTTTTGTCCAAACCCCAATTATGGTCCAAAGCCCAATTACCCAATTTTAATATTTAGCCCAACATCACGATTACTTCGTCTTAAATAAGCATAATAATAACTTAGCTACGAGACATTAATTTAAAATAACATTAACCATAACTTACAATGATTAAAAATAGCGTAGCGTTACACGGACAGAATTTCGACTTACACCCTTACAACAATCGCTAACATACCCTTATTATTAGAATTTAAAATTAAAAGTATAATATAAATATATATATATATATACATATATATACGTGAGTGAGATAGAGAGATGGATGGATATATATTTTTTTAAACTGAGCCAAAACACGCGAATTTATAGCATGTGGCCTGGATTTCAGGGCCATGCGATCGCATGGAAAATAAGCCTACAGGCCATGCGATCGCATGGAGGTAGGTATCACCTCACACTCCTTTGTTTTCTTGTTTGACGACGTTTATAATATATAATATAATATATATATTAATTTTAAGAATTAATTATATATTATATTATATTCATGTGCATAGTTGACTTGTAATTTTTAGTCCGTTGCGTCGAGCGTTGAGAGTTGACTTTGGTCCCGATTCCGAATTTTCGAACGTCCTTGCGTACAATTTAATATCTTGTATTTTGCGTTTCGCGTCTTGTACTCTTGTAATTTTGAGATGTTTCTCATCAATAATTGGAACCACTTTGATTGTACTTTGTACTTTTGAGCTTTTTGGTCGTTTGCGTCTTCAATTCGTCGAATCTGTCTTTTGTCTTCACCTTTTATTATTTAAACGAATATCACTTGTAAATAGAACACTTGCAACTAAAAGCTTGTCTTTCTTGAGGGATAATGCTATGAAATATATGTTCGTTTTTAGCATTATCAATGCCAGAATCGAGAAATTAAACTGGGTAGCGAAATATTTAAGATTGATTTGATACCAGTAGAGTTAGAGAGTTTTGATGTAATAGTTGGCATGGAGTGGCTGAAGGAGATGAAAGCAGAGATCGTATGTTACAAAAATGCAATTCGCATTGTACGAGAAGAAGGAGAACCCTTAACGGTGTACGGAGATCTTATTAGTAATTTGAAGGCACAAAAACTAATAAGAAAAGGTTGCTATGCTGTTCTAGCACACGTCGAGAAGGTACAAACTGAAGAAAAGAGCATCAGTGATGTTCCCGTCGCAAAAAGAATTTCCCGATGTATTTCCGAAAGAATTACCGGAATTGCCCCCACATCGATCCGTTGAATTTCAAATAGACCTTGTACCAGGAGCTGCACCAATAGCTCGTGCTCCATACAGACTCGCACCCAGTGAAATGAAAGAATTACAAAGTCAGTTACAGGAACTTTTAGAGCGTGGTTTCATTCGACCAAGTACATCACCATGGGGAGCTCCTGTTCTGTTTGTGAAGAAGAAAGATGGTACATTCAGGTTGTGTATCGACTACCGAGAGTTGAACAAACTTACCATCAAGAACCGCTACCCACTACCGAGACTCGACGACTTATTTGATTAACTACAAGGCTCGTCTGTTTTTTCGAAGATCGATTTACATTCTGGATATCATCAAATGCGAGTAAAGGAGGATGATATTCCAAAAACTGCTTTTAGGACGCGTTATGGTCATTACGAGTTTATGGTTATGCCAATTGGATTGACTAACGCACCAGCTGTGTTCATGGACCTTATGAACCGAGTGTGTGGGCCATATCTTGACAAGTTTGTCATTGTTTTCATCGATGACATACTTATTTACTCAAAGAATGATCAAGAGCACGAAGAACATTTGAGAAAAGTGCTAGAAGTATTGAGGAAAGAAAAACTGTACGCTAAGTTTTCAAAGTGTGCATTTTGGTTGGAAGAAGTTCTATTCCTCGGTCACGTAGTGAACAAAGAAGGTATCCAGTTGGACTCGGCAAAGATCGAAATCGTTGAAAAGTGGAAATCCCCGAAAACTCCGAAACACATACGCCAGTTTTTAGGACTAGTTGGTTACTACAGAAGGTTCATTCAAGACTTTTCCAGAATATTAAAACCCTTAACTGCATTAACGCATAAATGGAAGAAATTTGAATGGAAAGATGTGCAAGAGAAAGCGTTTCAATTGTTAAAGAAAAAGTTAACTACGGCACCTATATTGTCATTATCTGAAGGGAATGATGATTTTGTGATATATTGTGACGCCTCAAAGCAAGGTCTCGGTTGTGTATTAATGCAACGAACGAAAGTAATTGCTTATGCGTCTAGACAATTGAAGATTTACGAATAGAATTATACGACGTATGATTTGGAATTAGGCGCGGTTGTTTTTGCATTAAAGACTTGGAGGCACTACTTATATGGGGTTAAAAGTATTATATATACCGACCTCAAAAGTCTTCAACACATATTTAATCAGAAACAACTGAATATGAGGCAGCGTAGGTGGATTGAATTGTTGAATGATTACGACTTTGAGATTCGTTACCACCCGGGGAAGGAAAATGTGGTAGCCGACGCCTCGAGCAGAAAGGACAGAGAACCCATTCGAGTAAAAGATAGGAATATAATGATTCACACTAACCTTACTACTCAAATAAAGGAGGCGC
The DNA here is from genome assembly GCF_046630445.1 of Rutidosis leptorrhynchoides. Taxonomy (NCBI): domain Eukaryota; kingdom Viridiplantae; phylum Streptophyta; class Magnoliopsida; order Asterales; family Asteraceae; genus Rutidosis; species Rutidosis leptorrhynchoides. The sequence continues at coordinate 350,476,574 of NC_092333.1, read as the reverse complement.
AATAAGGAGTTTTAAAAGAGGGAAATTTAAAGGATGAAATACCCAAAGGATCGGAGAAGCATCTTAATATTCGGGAAGATGGAACCCGGTATAGGGCTGAAAGAATTTGGGTACCAAAATTTGGAGATATGAGAGAAATGGTACTTAGAGAAGCTCATAAAACCAGATACTCAATACATCCTGGAACGGGGAAGATGTACAAGGATCTCAAGAAACATTTTTGGTGGCCAGGTATGAAAGCCGATGTTGCTAAATACGTAGGGGAATGTTTAACGTGTTCTAAGGTCAAAGCGAAGCATCAGAAACCATCAGGTCTACTTCAATAACCCGAAATCCTAGAATGGAAATGAGAAAACATTACCATGGATTTCATCACTAAATTGCCAAGGACTGCAAGTGGTTTTGATACTATTTGGGTAATAGTTGATCATCTCACCAAATCAGCACACTTCCTGCCAATAAGAGAAGATGACAAGATGGAGAAGTTAGCACAACTGTATTTGAAGGAAGTCGTCTCCAGATATGGAATACCAATCTCTATTATCTCTGATAGGGATGGCAGATTTATTTCAAGATTCTGGCAGACATTACAGCAAGCATTAGGAACTCGTCTAGACATGAGTACTGCCTATCATCCACAAACTGATGGGCTGAGCAAAAGGACGATACAAATTCTTGAAGACATGCTACGAGCATGTGTTATTGATTTCGGAAACATTTGGGATCGACACCTACCGTTAGCAGAATTTTCCTACAACAACAATTATCATTCTAGTATTGAGATGCCGCCGTTTAAGGCACTTTATCGTAGAAAGTACAGGTCTCTGATTTGTTGGAATGAAGTGGGGGATAGACAGATTACGGGTCCGGAGATAATACAAGAAACTACCGAGAAAATCATACAAATTCAACAACGATTGAAAACCGCCCAGAGTCGACAAAAGAGCTACGCTGACAGTAAAAGAAAAGATATAGAGTTTGAAATTGGAGAAATGGTCATGCTTAAGGTTTCACCTTGGAAAGGCGTTGTTCGATTTGGTAAACGGGGGAAACTAAATCCAAGGTACATTGGACCATTCAAGATTATAGATCGTGTCAGACCAGTAGCTTACCAACTGGAGCTACCTCAACAACTCGCGGCTGTACATAACACTTTCCACAACTCGAATTTGAAGAAATGATTTGCTAAAGAATATCTCACTATTCCGTTGGACAAAATCCAAATCAATGAAAAACTTCAATTCATTGAAGAACCCGTCGAAATAATGGATCGTGAGGTTAAGAGACTTAAGCAAAACAAGATACCGATTGTTAAGATTCGATGGAATGCTCGTAGAGGACCCGAGTTCACCTGGGAGCGTGAAGATCAGATGAAGAAGAAATACCCGCATCTATTTCCAGAAGATTCGTCAACACCTTCAACAGCTTAAAATTTCGAGACGAAATTTATTTAACGGGTAGGTACTGTAGTGACCCGAACTTTTCCATGTTTATATATATTAATTGAGATTGATATTTACATGACTAAATGTTTCCAATGTGTTAAGCAATCAAACTTGTTAAGACTTGATTAAATGAAATAAGTTTCATATAGACAATTGATCACCCATGTTGACCGGCGATTCACGAACGTTACAAAATTGTAAAAACTACATGTTGTGGTATATATATAGACATATATATATGGTTGACATAAGATTATGATGAGTAAGTATCGCACTAAGTATATTAACAATGTGTGATATACATAAGAAATGAGATTACTAAGTTAAGAAACTCGAAATGATATATATAACGATTATCGTTATGATAACGTCTACTAAATACATATGTATCATATTAAGATATTGATACACAATATTTAACATGATAAAATGATATTTAAATATATCATTAAGTGTGTTAACAATGAACTACATATGTAAAAACAAGACTACTAACCCAAGAATTACGAAACGAGACTTATATGTAACGATTATCGTTGTAACGATATTTTAATGTATATATCATATTAAGAGATATTCATACATCATAATATCATGATAATATAATAATTTAACATCTCATTTGATATAATAAACATTGGGTTAACAACATTAATTGAGATCGTTAACTTAAAGGTTTCAAAACAACACTTACATGTAACGACTAACGAAGACTTAACGACTCCATTAGAATGTATATACATGTTGTGTTTTGATATGTATTCTTACACTTTTGAAAGACTTCAAGACACATATCAAAATACTTCTACTTAACAAAAATGCTTACAATTACATCCTCATTCAGTTTCATCAACAATTCTACTCGTATGCACCCGTATTCGTACTCGTAAAATACTCAGTTTTTAGATGTATGTACTATTGGTATATACACTCCAATGATCAGCTCTTAGCAGCTCATGTGAGTCACCTAACACATGTGGGAACCATCATTTGGCAACTAGGATGAAATATCTCATAAAATTACAAAAATATGAGTAATCATTCATGACTTATTTGCATGAAAACAAAATTACACATCCTTTATTTCTAATCCATATACCAACGACCAAAAACACCTACAAACACTTTCATTCTTCAATTTTCTTCATCTAAGTGATCTCTCTCAAGTTCTATCTTCAAGTTCTAAGTGTTCTTCATAAATTCCATAAGTATAGTTTCATAAAAATCAAGAATACTTCCAAGTTTGCAAGTCTACTTCCAAGCTTTCTAATCCATTCCAAGTAATCATCTAAGATCAAATAACCTTTGTTATTTATAGTAGGTTATATTTCTAATTCAAGGTAATATTCATATTCAAACTTTGATTCAATTTCTACAACTATAACAATCTTATTTCGAGTAAAAATCTTACTTGAACTGTTTTCGTGTCATGATTCTGTTTCAAGACCTTTCAAGCCATCCAAGGATCCTTTGAAGCTAGATACATTTTTCTCATTTCCAGTGGGTTTATCTAGAAAACTTGAGGTAGTAATGATGTTCATAACATCATTCGATTCATACATATAAAGCTATCTTATTCGAAGGTTTAAACTTGTAATCACTAGAACATAGTTTAGTTAATTCTAAACTTGTTCGCAAACAAAATTTAATCCTTCTAACTTGACTTTTAAAATCAACTAAATACATGTTCTATATCTATATGATATGCTAACTTAATGATTTAAAACCTGGAAACACGATGAACACCATAAAATTGGATATACGCCGTCGTAGTGAAACCGGGGGCTGTTTTGGTTTGGATAATTAAAAACTATGATAAACTTTGATTTAAAAGTTGTTCTTCTGGGAAAATGATTTTTCTTATGAACGTGAAACTATATCCAAAAATCATGGTTAAACTCAAAGTGGAAGTATGTTTTCCAAAATGGTCATCTTGACGTCGTTCTTTCGACTGAAATGACTACCTTTACAAAAATGACTTGTAACCTGTAATTCTAACTATAAACTTATACTTTTTCTGTATAGATTCATAAATTTAAGTTCAATATGAAACCATATCAATTTGATTCACTCAAAACGGATTTAAAATGAAGAAGTTATGGGTAAAACAAGATTGGTTATTTTTGCTTGTTGTAACTACGTGAAAATTGGTAACAAATCTATATTAATCATATCCTAGCTAACTTATATTGTATTATACATGTATTCTAATATATTATGTAATCTTAGGATACCATAGACACATATGCAAATGTTTTGACATATCATATCGACCCATCTATATATATTATTTGGAACAACCATAGACACTCTATATGCAGTAATGTTGGAGTTAGCTATACAGGGTTGAGGTTGATTCCAAAAATATATATAGTTTGAGTTGTGATCTAGCCTGAGACGTGTATACACTGGGTCGTGGACTGATTCAAGATAATATATATCGATTTATTTATGTACATCTAATTATGGACAACTAGTTATAGGTTACTAACAAGGACAGCTGGCTTAATAAACTTAAAATAGTAAAACGTATTAAAAATGTTGTAAATATATTTTGAACATACTTTGATATATATGTACATATTTGTTATAGGTTCGTGAATCGACCAGTGGCCAAGTCTTACTTTCCGACGAAGTAAAAATCTGTGAAAGTGAGTTATAGTACCACTTTTAAAATCTAATATTTTTGGGATGAGAATACATGCAGGTTTTATAAATGATTTACAAAATAGACACAAGTACGTGAAACAACATTCTATGGTTGAATTATCGAAATCAAATATACCCCTTTTTATTAAGTCTGGTAATCTAAGAATTAGGGAACAGACACCCTAATTGACGCGAATCCTAAAGATAGATCTATTGGGCCTAACAAACCCCATCCAAAGTGCCAGATGCTTTAGTACTTCGAAATTTATATCATATCCGAAGGGTGTCCCGGAATGATGGGGATATTCTTATATATGCATCTTGTTTGTCGCCTTTTTCCGTTTACTTTCCGTTTAATTATTTAAAGTCCGTTATATGATTATAATATCCCTCGTTAATACGCATTTTAAAAATATCTTGTTTAGGTAAATCACGCACCCGCAACCGAACTCGAGGGACTAGTTTCGCCAAAGTGCCAACGAGGTGACTAGCATTTGACTAGTCAACCCCACCTCCCATCTTTTTCATTTCCATTTTCCTTTTCTTTTACTACTTCCCTATTTTTCTTTCAATTCTCCAATTTGAAGATTCATCATCTAAATCCGTTCAAGCAAGCATCAATCAAAACAAATTACATATTTAGAATCCTTGCAACTTCCTCTTCGATTCCATACCGATTTCATTACATTTGGGTAACTTTCTAAAATCACTAGATTTTGTGTTCTTGATGTTTTTAAGTTATAAAGTTGTTAATTAGTGTCTATGGCTCAAGTCTAACATGATTATATGATTTATATGCTCGATCTCGTTGTTTGAAGTAACTAGCTTGAATATGAACTTTGGTGTATTTGATTTGATGATTTGGTTGCTTGAATGTTGTTAAATGATATAAGTACATGTATTAAATGTGTTCCTAGTATCACTAGCTTCAATTTGATGTGTAGGTTGCTTGAGAAAACTCCATAAACTTGATTAGTGATTTTGGTGAATTTGGGTTAGGGTTTGATAAGCTTGAAATGAATATTTGATGCATTTAATGCCATAAATTATTGTTAGTAAGTAGTTAGTTGTATTGTATGCTTGATTATCTACAAAACGTCGTGTTTTATGTATGCATTAAATGCCCGAATCATAAATGTGCACTTGTAAAATTTGAAGCATTAAATGTGTGCATTGATTGATCATTTGATTTGAAAGGTCGGTTATTGCAAATAATGTTTTTGGTTGGTGAAATGTATTTTGTTGTGTTCTTTGTCAAATTACCTTTCTAACGATATAAGATACGAGTTCTAAGTGTTAGCGGTTTGTGATTTATGCTAGAAAGAGTTTTGATTTGAGACTTGGACATTTGAGACTAACCAGGTACCAGCACACGTTAAATGCCGCGGCGCGGCAGTCTTGGGTCGCGGCGTGACCTAAGGCGTGTTCAGGTTCTGACCTACATGGTCAAAATATGAAAAATGTTTTGCACGCTATGGACCTCCGATTCACATGTAACTTGTTCTAACATGCTTATATATGAATAAAAACCTCAGAAAAATAGTTCGGGACCCGACCCGAACGTGTTGACTTTTTCGTTGACTTTGACCGACCAAAGTTGACTTTTAATCAAACTTAACCAAATGTTTGTGCAATCATTCTTACATGCTTTTATACTTGTACCTTACATGAAACATGACAATTTGATTCACATGCTATTATGATCGAGTCTTAACGAGCCATAGGACTACTTGAACACTTTGACCTACCGTGTTTACCGTTATTGATACAAACCTTTTTGTTTAGGTCAAGACTAGCATTCGTTCTTGCACACGTTTACTTGTTGAAGTACTTTTATATACGTGCACTCAAGGTGAGATCATAGTCCCACTTTTACTCTTTTGAACTTACATTCGGGATGAGAAAACATAAATGTTTCTTTTTACTAAGTGAACACAAGTACAGGAAAAACAAACATTCTACATACGAGTTTGAACAAAAATCCTCAATTCGATTATCATTAGTTACACTTGCCGGGTGTAAGCGAGAACTTATGTTATATGGCCATATGGGTTTGACAAACCGTCATTCAAACGGTTCGCTACCATTTACGAATGAAATATATTTTCGAGAAACAGTGTATGTTCTAACACTATTGTGATGGGGTTCTATGGAAGGAATGTTAAGCATTGATAATTGGGTGCTCGTGAAACAAACTTTTGGAATGTATTACTATTATATCAATGTTACAAATCTTGTGGTTCACTTGTACTTACTTACTTAAACCTATGATTTCACCAACGTTTTCGTTGACAGATTTCTATGTTTTTCTCAGGTCCTTGAACGTTTTGTGATACATGCTTCTGCTCATTCCTTTTGATACTTGCTTGGATGTCGAGTATATACATGCATACATGGAGCATCTTTTGGCTACTTTTAAATCGTGTCGCATAGATTTCAATTGTACATATAACTTTGTAACGTAACTTTTGGATGAACGATTCTTGTAAACTTGGGAACAAATCTTAACTTTTGAAATGAATGTGACATATTTTCGATCAAACGTCATTTTAAAGACTTATGACCACGTAATGGGACCTAAGTAGTCGGCGCCGTCAATGACGATTTTTTCGGGTCGCTACAGATGGTATCAGAGCGTTGGTTGTAGGGATTTAGAGTCATTGGTGTCAACCCCTAGTCATAGAGTACATTAGTGAGTCTAGACTACAACCGGCATATAGACTTGAAGTAGGAATTACTTGACTATTTGTGCATTTATACTCGAACGTTTCTACTCATATTTACTCTTATTCATCTTAATCTCACGTTGTTTAATTTGATTGACACGCCACCTTGACTATATGAAATGATGTCGAATGCACATATGAATCAGGGTAATATAATTTCCGGGATTATATTACGGTGACTCATATGAACGTTCCGACATTGTGGCATAAAGAATTTAAGGCGATTCAAGGAAAATTTTTCCCTCTATCCTTATTCCATATCATGATTAGTATTATTGAAAATACTAATCAACGGTATTCTTATGTTTTGAAGGAACAATGCCTCCTCGTCGTGTGCCACGCCATGAAACTCCCGAACAAGCTCTACAACGAATGATAGCCACTGCCGTGGATGCAGCCATGGCCGGTCACTCCTCCAACAACAACAATAACAACAACCACAACAACAACAATCAAGGAGCCGGTAACTCAAGCGAGGGGTGCTCCTATAAAGCCTTCATGGGGTGCAAACCTCATACTTTTGATGGGACCGGGGGACCGGTTACTCTCACTCGATGGTTCGAACAAACGGAGGCCGTCTTTAGCATAAGCGGTTGTCGGGACCAAGATAAGGTCAAATACTCCACTCACACTTTCGCCGGTGTCGCCCTCACATGGTGGAACACCTATGTACAATCGGTGGGTACCGATGAAGCTCACGCCCTCTCTTGGGCCGACCTAAGGGAAAATATGATCGTCGAATATTTCCCTCGTGAAGAAACCCGAAGGCTCGAACAAGAGCTAAGAACTTTGAAGGCGGTCAGAAACGATCTCAAGGCTTATAATCAACGATTTTCCGAACTAGCCTTGATGTGCCCAAACCTTGTGAACCCTGAAGCTTTAAGGGTTGAACTTTACATGGATGGTCTCCCAAAGAGCATCAAACACGGGGTAATGTCATCCAAACCAACTAATCATCAAAAAGCTTTGAACATGGCCCGCAAGTTGATAGAAACAGTGGACGAAATTGTAGTGCCGGCACCTAAAGCCGAGGATAAGTCGGGTAACAACAAAAGAAAATGAGAAACCCCCCAACCAAGCAACAACAACTTTGCCAAGAAGCCTTATACCTCCGACGGCAAGAAAGGTTATGCCGGAAACCTACCTCTTTGCAACAAATGCAACAAGCACCACTTTGGTGAATGTGGCAAGCTAATTTGCCATCGGTGCCAAGGAGTTGGTCATAAGGCCAACGTGTAACGACCCGGAATTTTCCGATCGTTCTATACTTATGAGATTAATATTTACATAAATTAAACCTTACCAACATGATAAGCAATCCAAACTGTTGAGACTTATATTTTTGAAAAAAGTTTTACACAACGTTTGACCGTCCAATTTGACCAATGATATCACGAACTATATAACACACGATAATTATACGATTATGTATATGTACATATCTATACATATTTAACATGATTTAAGGATGGTTTAACATTTCATTGTGAACTAACAACAATGAGTTATAAGTATACTTTGAGACCACTAACTTAAGTTTTCAAAACGATAACTATATGTAACGTTCTTTGACATATATACTTACAATCTATAATGTGTTGTGATTTATGTCACCAATATGATTTAAGTGTAATGGGGTTAATTTGTAACCAAAATAATCTTGATAAATATCGAACAAGTTTGGGGAAGTGTGGAGTGCACACTTGTTTGAACTTATCTTGATTATGACGGGGGTTCGGGGGCAGCACCCCCGATAAGCGGGGTCCAAGGGGTGGCAACCCCTGGCAGGGTCCAAGGGGCAGAGGCTAACATTGCTTTATTAAAAATGTCTTAAAATTTTATTTTTGGCCCGGTTGGACCCAAAAATAAAAGCCCGATTTTGAGCTTCTTTTACCGTATCATATCCATCATCTATACGTATTTACTATTGATAAATACACATCAAATCAACATCCTTATCAGCCTTAGATCTGCCCTAGATAAGAGGGAATCTCATTTGTAAGCTAGCATACATTATTACTCAAAAATTCAACACAATAATTTGTCCTTGTTCCCTCAACAACCAGACTGTCCTATAAGTATCACCATCACTTTGGTTTTTCATTTCATTCTTACAACCATCTTTCTCTAACCAAAAACACACTCTTAGGAACTCTAAGTGTTCTTCACAATCTCAGCAAATACTCATGAAGAACTAGCTTCATGAACAACCTATAATCATCATAAGAAAGTTTGATCAAGATTATTTTCTATCTTTTCCATTAGCTTTATCCAAGTAACTTGAGGTAGTAACCTTATTCATAATCTTATTCGATTCATATTTATATAGCTATCTTATTTTGTGTTATAAAATTTTTAACAACAAGAACATAGTTTGAATGATTTCAAACCTGTTCGCAAACTAAATAGATCCTTCTAATTTGATTTTTAAAACACTTCAAAACCTGTAATATATCATATTATGAAAAAATCGGATTAATCATATCTTGGCTAATTAACATAATATTTAATATATATTTACTTATGATTTGATTTTATATATTTCAGGACCACCCGTAAACAACACGAGAAGATTAATCATAAGACCTCATGATTGTACGCAACACGTCATCTGACAACACGGTACTTTATGTACGCAACACGTCATTTGACAACATGGTACCATGGGTCGAGATTAATTCTGATCAATACGAATACGATGGGGTCTTTATTTATTTTATTGAGCAACTAATTGTGGACCATTAACAACAGACTGCTAACTACGGACTAAGAAAATATTAAAAGTATTATAAGTATATATATATATATATATATATGTAACAATTACTTGAAAAGAAAATATGTTAATATATTATATATATGGTTAGGTTCGTGATATCTATCGGAGACCAAGTCGAGTTAAATACCTTCAAGGAAAAGGTGAGTATATAGTCCCACTTTTAAACTCTGAATATTTTGGGATGAGAATACATGCATTTTATGATTTACGTTATGGACACAAGTGATTAAAATTATATATTCTACGTTGAGTTGTACCACTGGCATATCTCCCTGTAACTTGGTAACTACTATTTACATGCGGTATTGTAAACGCGAATCCTGTTGATAGATCTATCGGGCCTGACAACCCCAACCGGACTGGATGACCAGTATTCAACGGTTGCACAGTACTTCGTTTCGGTGACTACACTTGGTACGGTGTAGTAAGATTTCATAATAAAGGGAATATGCGACGTTGATTAAATGTTAAGTATGGTTATCAAGTGCACAACAACTTAGAATATTTTTATTAAAACGTTTATATATGAAATCTTGGGGTCTATATTCATAACGCTGCCGGCATTAAACCTATATCTCACCAACTTTATGTTGACGTTTTAAGCATGTTTATTCTCAGGTGATAACTAAAAGCTTCCATTGCAACATGTTGAATTTAAGCAAGATCTTGAGTATGCATATTTGTGTCAAAAATAAAACTGCATATCGGAGGATTTGTAATGTAAAATATGTTGGAAGTCGTATTGTTATTATCACATGTAAAGTTTGTAAGTCTAAGATTATCGCTAAACGATAATCATTATTATCTTGTTTAAACCTTGTATTTGTAATAAAAGTTATGGTTTGTATTGTAAAAACGAATGCAGTTTTTGAAAAACGTCGCATATAGAGGTCAATACCTCGCGATGAAATCATATGTTATTGTATTCGTCCTTATGGTTAAGGTCGGGTTATGACACAATGAATGTAAAAGTGTCACCCCCATCGCTTGAAAGGGGCCCAATGCACCAAAAACGGGCACTTGTTACGAATGTGGCCAAACGGGCCATTATAGAAATGCATGCTCGAAGAAGAAAGATAACCCCAATACGCGTGGCCGAGCTTTCAATATCAACACCGAGGAAGCCCGAGATGATAATGAATTAGTCACGGGTACGTTTCTTCTCAACAACACTTATGTTACTTGTTTATTCGATTTGGGTGCCGATAAATGCTTTGTATCCAAGACTTTGATTCATTCTTTTAGCACTCCACCACGTCCACTAGATACCACTTATACCATTGAAGTGGACAACGGGAAACTATTGAGTGCCGACACATATTACCGGGGGTGTACGTTAAACATTTTGGGTAATGAGTTTGAAATTGACTTAATACCCATGGAACTAGGAAGCTTTGATGTAATAATCGGTATGAATTGCTAGCCAAAACGAAATCTCACATCCTTTGTGATCTTAACGCAATCCGGATTCCTATCAAGAACGGCGAACCTTTGATCATCTATGGCGATAAGAGTTGCACCGGACTCAACCTCGTTTCATGCATTAAAGTTAGAAAACTACTCCGTAAGGGTTGTTTTGCGATCCTTGCTCACGTTAAGAAAGTCGAGCCCGATGAGAAGCACATCGATGATGTGCCAATTGTTTGTGACTATTCCGATGTATTTCCCGACGAATTGCCGGGTCTTCCACCTCATCGACCGGTTGAATTCCAAATCGATCTTATTTCGGGAGCCGCACCCGTAGCACGTGCACCATATAGACACGCTCCATTTGAAATGCAAGAATTGCAAAGTCAAATCCAAGAACTACTTGATCGTGGTTTTATCCAACCTAGCCATTCACCTTGGGGCGCTCCGATTTTATTCGTTAAGAAGAAAGATGGATCCCTACGAATGTGCATTGACTATCGTGAACTAAACAAATTGACGATTAAGAACTGATATCCTCTTCTGCACATCGATGACCTCTTTGATCAATTACAAGGATCACGTGTATATTCAAAAATCGATCTCCGCTCGGGTTATAATCAATTAAGGGTTAAGGGGGAAGATGTCTCCAAAACCGCTTTCTGAACTCGTTATGGTAGTTATGAATTCCTTGTCATGCTATTTGGTCTCACTAATGCATCGGCGGTATTCATGGACCTTATGAACCGTGTGTGCAAACTGTATCTCGATAAATTCATTATTGTGTTCATCGATGACATCTTGGTCTATTCTAAAAGCGAAGAAGAACACGAACAACATCTTCGACTTGTGCTTGAACTCTTGAGACAAGAACGACTCTATGCCAAATTCTTCAAGTGTGAATTTTGGTTGAAGGAAGTTCAATTTCTTGGTCATGTTGTAAGTGATCAAGGTATTAAAGTCGATCCATCAAAAATCGAAGCCATTAGTAAATGGGAGATTCCTACTACTCCTACTCACATTCGTCAATTTTTGGGTCTCTGATGTTAAAGCAGAGGGGTATATAATACTATTAAATTTTAGCAGAAAATACTATTAAATACGATACAATTTTACACAAGATATTTATTTATTTATAGAATGGATATACTTAAACCTTGCTACAACACTTATAGGCAGTGTACCTAATCGTACAGTAGTGTAGTTTTTAGTAAGTCCGGTTCGTTCCACAGGGAGATCTTTAAGCAAAGCTCAACGCTATATTAGTTTACTTTTATAAAAATACAATTATATATATAAGTAATATTATTATTATAAAGAGGGGTTTTTACCGTTTAATGACCGGTTTGTCGATTTTAAAACTTTAGTCGCAGTTAAAACCTAATGTAAAATATAAAATACAAGACTTAAATTAAAGCGTAAAGTAAATAACGATAATGAAATTGCGAATAATAAAAATGCGATAAAATTAAATTGCGATAATTAAAAGTACGATAAATAAAAGTGCGATTAAATAAAATAACAATAAATAAAAGTGCGATAATTAGAAGTGCAATTAAATATAAAATAAAGGAAATAAAATATGATATAAAAGAATTATGCTTATTTAAACTTCCGTAATCATGATGTTTGACGTGTTGATTTTAGTTTTATGCCCATGGGTTAATTGTCCTTTGTCCTGGATTATTCAATATGTCCGTCTGGTTTTTGTCCATAACAGTCCATCAGTCATAAATATAAATTGCAAGTGTCCTTGTCAAATTATTATTATACCCGAAGATAAATATTCCAACTAATTGGGGATTCGAATTGTAACAAGGTTTTAATACTTTGTTTAATGAATACACCAGGTTATCGACTGCGTGTAAACCAAGGTTTTACTACTTTGTTAACAATTACACCAATTACCCTTGAATGTAATTTCACCCCTGTTTCAATTATTCTAGTGGCTATTAATCCATTCCCGTGTCCGGTTAAATGAACGATTATTCGTACAAATAAATACCCCGCCCATCGTGTCCGATCGAGTGTATATGGTAATTTATAGGGACGCCCAATTGTAAATCTTTATATTAACATTAACAAACTTTCATTTAGTTAAACAAATATAAAGCCCATTAATAGCCCATAGTCTAGTTTCCACAAGTGTCGTTCTTTTGTCCAAACCCCAATTATGGTACAAAGCCCAATTACCCAATTTTAGTAATTAGCCCAACATCATGATTACTTCGTTTTAAACAAGCATAATAATAACTTAGCTACGAGACATTAATATAAAAAGGTTGAACATAACTTACAATGATTAAAAATAGCGTAGCGTTACACGGACAGAATTTCGACTTACACCCTTACAACATTCGCTAACATACCCTTATTATTAGAATTATAATTAAAATTAAAATATAAATTATAAATATAAATATATTACGTATATATTGAGAGAGATTGAGAAAATAAGATGTTTAATTCGATCAGAATTCGGTTGGCTTTATAGCCAGAAATGAATTTTGGGGCTCCGCGACTCGCGGCAAAAAGCCCTTCAAACTCCGCGAGTCGCGGAGAGGTATTTTCATTTCACACCCTTGGAGTTTCTGGCTGCCGACGGTTTTAAATATATATATATAATATATATATAATTAATATAATTAATTATATATTATATTATATTTATATACATAGTTAACTTGTAATTTTTAGTCCGTTGCGTCGAGCGTTAAGAGTTGACTCTAGTCCCGGTTCCGGATTTTCGAACGTCCTTGCGTATAATTTAATATCTTGTACTTTGCGTTTTGAATCTTGTACTCTTGTGATTTCGAGACGTTTCTTATCAATAATTGGAACCTTTTTGATTGTCTTTTGTTCTTTTGAGCTTTTTGGTCGTTTGCGTCTTCAAATCGTCGAATCTGTCTTTTGTCTTCACCTTTTATTATTTAAACGAATATCACTTGTAAATAGAACAATTGCAACTAAAAGCTTGTCTTTCTTGAGGAATAATGCTATGAAATATATGTTCGTTTTTAGCATTATCAAATATTCCCACACTTGAGCGTTGCTTGTCCTCAAGCAATATCGTCTTGAAATACTAGAATCACTTTTTTATTCTTCACACTTTGTACATCAGTGATTTCTATACGGCGGTATAAACAATGGTAGTAACGATATGGTTTACAGTCCCACATGACTATAAAAATTTAGATCCATTAAGGAAATTGGATCTTTATGAAAACATTTGATCTTTTGAAAATTAAATCTAGTTTTTACCCTAGATAAGTTTTCCGGAATAACCCTTTACCGGTGTTTGCAAAATATTTTTGTGGGTTTGGTGGGTTTCAGATTTGAAAATTTTAGCTCAAAACTTGCGGTTTTGTGTCACCCACTTGCTAACCTTGTATTTGGAAAGCAACACGTCCAGTTTACTTGTTCCGTATATTACCTTTCGGCAAACTACCGTCCGGTTGTAAAGGAAAGCGTTGAACAAGCAACTGTTAAGGCAATGTCCCGTGACATGCTTTTGATTGTGGTCTATAACGTGTCGGACGCAATTACTATCCTTGGTAGGAGCAATAGTAAAAGCTCACCCTTATAATTTTTCGGTCTGGCACAAGGTCCTGTCTTTGACCATGCTATGCAACCACCGTTCTTACGGTTGACACCCGATTTGGTTCAGGTGACCTAATGAATTCCAGGTGAATTCCTAGGATTTTACGTTCAATGGTAATGAACGCATTGAAAATAGGGTTTTCAGAAAACAAATCGGTTTATAATTTTGATCAAAATATTTTCTCGTTTAAGCTCGAGTTTAGATATCATTGAATTCCATGAGTTTGTAATTCTCAATCTTTAAGGTCAATCTCTAGGATTGAGTAATATCAGTCTTAAAAGCTGATTTTTAATCTTTAAGGAGATTATCCTTTCTGGGGATCTGATTCATTAGTCTTATCCAGCTAATTTGCACGGTGCCTCCCCATTGTACGAGATAAATCCTTCTCATGGTTAGGATAAATCTGACCACTTGGCGACCCTGTTTAATGCTGAGGTCCGTGGATTTCCTGCTGATTTTAGTGATGACTTTTCTAGATTTTTCGTCAACCTACAGCTGGTCTGAACGACAACTTCATGACCTAAATCAAGAAGCGCGTGTCTTTTTCGGAAGACTTTACTTCCTTCAAATGATGGAATTGATTCATCGTGTAGATCCATCTCTTCTTTTCTTTCATTGGGTAAAACAGTTTAGTTTAGTTCAAAGCAAAAGTATTTTCAGTTATTTGTTACAAATATATGTGGCATATGTTTAAAATAACTTGGTAAATTTTCCCACACTTGGCTTTTTATTTTTCTTTTTATCGTCCTCTATTCCATTTTAAATGAATTTTGACGTTTTAGTTTGTTTCTCAATTTATGTCCTTTTTGAGGTAACAATAATTTCGGTGTTAAAACCTAGTTTTATCGTTCATAAATATGTATAAACATGTTTTTGAATTCATTTAATTGAAAATTTTGAAAAATTTTACTAGAATTGGGTAGTCAGTATATAAGACCAGGGCTGTTCTTTATTATCAGAGAGCACTAGATTCTAATACAACTACTGCTTTACTAGTATTTTTAATGGTAACCAAGTGTTTAATATAAAAATTTTAAAATCCGAAAGAATTTAATCCCTTCCCACACTTAAGATCTTGCAATGCCCTCATTTGCAAGAAATCAGTAACAATTTAAATTATTGAGGGTGATTTGTGTGAAAATGATTAAATTTTTACCAAAGTTTCCAAATATATTGGCGTTTGTTTGCTGAATGATAAATGGTGCACGTCATTTGTTCATTCCGTCTTGTTGTTATTTCACATACATTTTGCATCATTGTCGTCAAAATTACTTGCTTTTGCTGAACTTAATGCCAGTCTTTGAAAATGCGTTGTTTTACCCTGTTGTTTACATAAGATAAACTGCAAACATATATACATATTTTTGAAGTTTGGTTTATTACCCCACATTCAAAAATTATTAAAATCTAAGAATAAAAGTTAGATAATTATAAAAATGATTACAATATTAACAAAAATATTAAATATATCAATAATTACAAATTACAAAATAATAAAAAAAATAAGTAAACTAAGGATGATATTGGTACCAATAGGGGTTCCACGCATAACCATAAGTGCTATAGAATGCTTCGGCAGGGTCATACGTAGGATATGGTGGCTGCATCTCTATCGACCAAGGAGGGAAGACGGGCTTCGGTGTAGGAATATAGTTTCTACCTATATGTTGGCAATGCGCTATGATCTGGTTCTGATGAACTTGCCAATCTTCAAATGCTCTCTGTCTAGCATTTTCGTATTCCTGAGAAGCTATAAACCTATGCATTTCTTGCCCCCCTCCTACATTACCTTGTTCCTGGTTTCTCTCTACCTGTGGATGTCTACCATTGTATCGTACTGCGGTGTTGTTTCGCCGCTTCAAAACTTTCGCACCATGGTACACATTTAAACCTATAGTGTCGCGGGGTTCCGGCTCTTCTACTAATAATCCCCCCCGACTTATATCCACACCGAGATATTCACCAATCAAAGTAATAAAAATACCACCCCCTATTATGCTATGTGGACGCATCCCTCGAACCATAGCTGATAAATAATAACCCACACAATATGGTATACTTACAGCGCTGTGTGGGTCTCGAATACACATATGGTAAAACAAATCTTGTTCATTTACTTTTTCTTTGTTTTTACCCCTTTGTGTAATCGAATTAGCTAAAAACCTATGTATTACTCTTAATTCGGCTCTATCTATATCCAAATAAGAGTAGTTTCCCCCTTTGAAACGGTGATGGCTTGTCATTTGACTCCACACACCGTGTGTATCAAAATTCTCATCTATTTTCCTACCGTTTAGTATCAATCCTCTACAATCGGCAGACGCTAATTCCTCAGGCGTATATATACGTAAAGCCTGAGCCATGTCCAGTAAAGACATGTGGCGCATCGAACCGCCTAACAAAAATCTAATAAAAGAACGATCGGTTAAACTGGCTACCCGATCATTCAACTCTATACTACATAACAACTCTTCACACCATACTTTATATACAGGTCTGCGTATGGTGAATAAACATATCCAGTCATTAAAAGAAGAATTACCATACCTCTGTACCAGTAATTCCCTAATTGGCCCGGCCAATTCTACAGCTTCCAAGGGTCCCCATTCTATGACCCTCGTTACCTCAACAACCTTAGAGTGAAGAGTATGCAAACCCCGTTGATATTTTGGATAATCTATCCAAAGTCTGTCAAATCGCAGGTTCGGGTGCAACTGTTCCAAGTGCATATCTGAAAAGGTCATGACTGGATGAGGTACATCCTGCTTGTAGTAGTTATCTACCTCCTGTTGTTCCAAGTTCTCAGCAGGAGCGTGACGGGCTTGGGATGAAGATTCACCCCTTTCATTCTGTTTTCTTGAGTAGTTCCTAGATATCATCCTTCTCAACATGATTGTAGTGAAAAATTTGAAGATTAACGGTGAAAAATCGAGTTTTTGGGATGATTTTCGTGGGTTTTCTCGGGTTTTTTCGAGCTGTATTTGGGTGTTTATGTGTGTGTGAGAGTGATCAGTTCGAGCAGCTAGTTTTATTTTTTTTCTGTAATTTTGTCCCTCCGCGAGTCGCGGAGGTTTTCACTGAAAACTCCGCGAGTCGCGGAGTTACTTTTTTTTTTTTTTTTTTTTTTTTTTTTTTTTTTTTTTAAAAATCTTTAACTTATAAAACAATTAAGAAATTAATTTTAAAATTTTGTTTCCCTTGTTATTTAGGACGAGGTCGTTTCGGATCGATGTCCTAGTCCGTCCTCCGACAAAATTTTAAAATTTGTCTTTTTGTAGCGATTGTTTTAAAAGCTAAGATTTTTGGGTTTTTTAATGTTTTTGGCATACTTTAAATCAATAAGATTAAAAATAATGATAATAAAAGTTCTCGTCCCTTCCTCGGGTAAAGCAATTTCGGTTCAAAGACCTAGTCTTCAACTTACGACGAATTTTAAAAATCATATTTTTAACTTAATGAGATAAAGTAAATTTTTGTTTTTAAATTCACACAACTTAAATATAAAATTCAAAATTAAAATTAAAAATTCACACCAAACTCAAAATTTAAAATGCATAAAATTAAAAATTAATATTTTAAAAATTAAAAATTCACACCAAACTTAATTTAAAAATTTATAAATTCATACCAAACTTATATTAATTTTTCAAATATTTACAATTTTAAAAATATTGTTTTTACAAAGTTTACAATATTAATTTAAGATTTAAATATTAAGATTAAAAACATGGTAAAAATAAATTTAAAAATCTTTTTGTCTTTTTATCCCACTTTAATCAATCAAATATTATCAAAAATATGCGCCCCTCTTTTCGGTAAAGTAATTTCGGTTCCAAGACCTAATTTAACTCATGACGAATTTTTGAAATATTTTGGGTTGATTGATTAAAGATATTTATACCTTAAGAATAAACGTTAAATTTCGCAGTGATGTAATAAATTTTTTTTTTTGAACGATATCAATAATTTCGGTCGCCAAACCTAATTTTATTTAATACCAATTTAATACTTTTTAGCGAACAAATTAGCGTTTATTATCAAAAGGTTAAAAATAAAATAAAAATAAAAACTGTACAGACATACCTGTGAAATAGATTTCTTAGTTATATGATCTATTATATTCATAAGATAGTCGGTTTAATTGGTCTTCCATGGCTGCATAGGCGTAACCTCGAGCATTCATTGTCTTTTCTTCTAAACATATGAACGGTCCGTCTCTGCATAAAGTAACAAATTCGGTATTTGAATAGGTTTGATTATTTGAACATTTACCTCCATGTGACCATTTTCCGCATTTGTGACATTTTTCTAGGTGTCGTGCTCTTCTTTTCGCTGCGGATTTTGATTTTCCTTTACCAAATTGTAACTTATTATCTTCGCATCTGGATCCTTTTCTAACTCCGTCCATTCTTTCTCTGATTACTGATACTAATTCACTCGGTAGTATGTCATTATTACGTTTAGTGATCAAAGCGTGTAGCATTAGACCATGGTTTAGTTCACAGGCAGTCTTCATTACGTAAAAACCTAAAAAAAAATAAAAATTCAGAATGGGGGAAGAAGACTAGTTCTTTAGGGTCTGCTAGGGAAAGACCATACGTGTTCCATTTTCGAGAACTACACGAAAACAGACAATCTAACTCTAACAGAAATTCATATTATTCTTTAAAGACTTGATTCTCCCCACACTTAGTTAGCTGTGGTGTCGAAATTGTGATTAACTTCGTTGTCGACTTCCATCGGACCATGTATGTAATGTTTAACTCTGTGACCATTAACTTTAAATTCAATCCCATTTGAATTTATCAATTCTATCGTTCCGTATGGGAAAACTCTTTTGACTATGAATGGTCCAGACCATCTTGATTTCAATTTTCCAGGAAATAGCTTGAATCGTGAATTGAAAAGAAGAACTCTGTCTCCTTCTTTAAATTCTTTTGAAATCCTGATTCTTTTATCATGCCATTTCTTCGTTCTTTCTTTATAGATTAACGAATTTTCGTATGCTTCATGTCTTAATTCTTCTAATTCGTTTAGTTGACTTAATCGTAGACGTCCGGCTTCATGTAAATCAAGATTACATGTCTTCAAAGCCCAAAATGCTTTGTGTTCAATTTCTACTGGAAGATGACATGCTTTTCCATACACAAGTCTAAAAGGTGTGGTTCCAATTGGAGTTTTGTAGGCTGTTCTAAAAGCCCAGAGTGCATCCTCCAATTTAATGGACCATTCCTTCGGATTTGATCCTACGGTTTTCTCTAGAATACGTTTTAAGGCTCGGTTGGTATTTTCAACTTGTCCACTTGTTTGTGGATGATATGCGGTGGAGATTTTATGAGTTACTCCATATCTTTTAAGAACTTTCTCAAGTTGATTATTACAGAAATGAGTACCCCGATCACTTATTAAAGCTTTCGGTGTTCCAAACCTTGCAAAAAGACGTTTTAAAAAATTGACTACAACTCGTGCATCGTTAGTTGGGAGAGCTTGTGCTTCCGCCCATTTAGATACATAATCAATGGCTACGAGTATATATAGATTATTATGAGATTTTGGAAATGGACCCATAAAGTCAATACCCCAAATGTCAAATACTTCACATACTTGGATGACATTTTGTGGCATTTCATCACGTTGACTTATTTTTCCGGCCCTTTGACATGCATCACAGGATTTGCAAAGAAGGTGTGCGTCTTTGTAAATTGTAGGCCAATAGAATCCAGCTTCATAAACTTTTCTTGCTGTTAGTTGAGGCCCATAATGCCCTCCTGTTGGTCCTGTGTGACAATGGTTTAAAATTTTACTAGCTTCATCTCCAAATACACATCGGCGTATTATTCCATCGGGACAACTTTTAAACAGATGTGGATCTTCCCAGAAATAGTGTTTTATATCACTGAAGAATTTCTTTCGTCTTTGGTACGATAATCCTTTTTCAAGGAATCCACAAACTAAGTAGTTTGCATAGTCTGCAAACCATGGGATTTCTTTATAATCTATCTTCAATAGATATTCATCAGGAAAGTTGTCTTGTATGGCCGATTCATTCAGAACTTCTAATTCGGGATTTTCAAGACGAGAAAGATGATCAGCGGCGAGATTTTCTGCTCCTTTTTTATCTCGGATTTCAATATCAAACTCTTGTAAGAGTAAGATCCAACGGATTAATCTTGGTTTAGCATCTTGTTTTGAAAATAGGTATCTAAGAGCAGAATGGTCGGTATAGACCACCGTTTTTGCTAGAACTAGATATGATCGAAATTTGTCAAAAGCAAAGACAATAGCAAGGAGTTCTTTTTCAGTAGTTGTATAGTTCGTTTGTGCTCCTTGTAATGTCTTACTAGCATAATATATAGGTTGAAATCGTTTTTCAATCCTTTGTCCTAAAACGGCTCCCATTGCAAAATCACTTGCATCGCACATTAGTTCAAATGGTAGATTCCAATTTGGTGTTATCATGATTGGTGCATTAGTGAGTTTTTCTTTAAGAATATTAAAAGATTTGATACATTCATCTGAAAAGATGAATGGCGCATCCTTTTCTAGGAGTTTATTCATAGGAGTGGCAATTTTAGAAAAATCTTTTATGAAACGTCGGTAAAAACCGGCATGCCCTAGAAAACTCCTAACTCCTCTAACATTGGTGGGATGTGGAAGTTTAGCAATTACATCTACTTTAGCTCTATCCACTTCAATTCCTTCTTTTGAAATTTTATGTCCAAGAACGATGCCTTCTTTAACCATGAAATGGCATTTCTCCCAATTAAGTACTAGATTTGATTTTTCGCATCTAATTAGCATTCGTTCCAGATTAACTAGACATGATTTAAATGTATCACCGAAGACTGAAAAGTCATCCATGAATACTTCCATGCATTCTTCTATCATGTCGTGAAAAATCGCCATCATACACCTTTGAAAGGTTGCAGGGGCGTTGCAAAGTCCAAATGGCATTCTTTTGTAAGCAAAGGTACCATAAGGGCACGTGAATGTTGTTTTCTCTTGATCTTCGGGTGCTATTGGAATTTGAAAATATCCGGAAAATCCATCAAGAAAACAATAGTAACTATTTCCTGCTAATCTTTCCAACATTTGATCTATGAAAGGTAAGGGGAAGTGATCTTTTCTGGTGGCGTCATTTAATTTTCTATAATCAATACATACACGCCATCCTGTTACAGTCCTAGTAGGAATAAGCTCATTTTTCTCATTTGTGATGACAGTCATGCCACCCTTCTTAGGCACGCATTGAACTGGGCTTACCCATGGACTATCAGAAATTGGATATATCAAACCTGCATCTAGCAGTTTAATAATTTCCTTTTTAACTACATCTTGCATATTAGGATTTAGTCTTCGTTGGCGTTGCACATACGTTTTATGACCTTCTTCCATAAGGATTTTATGTGTGCAATACGAAGGACTTATTCCTTTAATATCATGAATCTTCCATGCAATGGCTGGTTTATGAGCTTTCAACACAGAAATGAGTTGTGATTTCTCATTTTCAGTAAGAGAAGACGATATTATTACAGGTAATTCAGATTCACCATGTAAATAAGCGTATTCCAAATGGTTTGGAAGTGGCTTTAATTCTAATTTCGGAGGTTCTTCTATCGATGATTTATATCGATATCTGTCTTCTTCTTTTAGCATTTGAATTTCTTCTGTTGTTGGTTCATATCCATTAGCTATAAGTGTAGCTAACATTTCAGCTTCATCAATTGGTTCGTTTCCTTCTCCTAAAGAACATTCTCCTGTTCCTTGTAATTCTGGAAATTCTTCTAATAATTCTGCATGTGCATCTATAGTTTTAATATAATAACATGTATCATCTGCAGATTGTGGTTGTTGCATAGCTCTATCCACTGAAAAGGTAACACTCTCATCCTCTATACTTAGGGTCAGTTTCTTACCGAACACGTCTATCATTGCTTTAGCCGTGTTTAAGAATGGTCTTCCTAATATGAGAGGAACTTGAGAATCTTCTTCCATGTCCAAAACAACAAAGTCTACTGGAAATACTAAAGTACCAACTTTAACTAGCATGTTCTCCATTATCCCTCTAGGATATTTTATTGATCGATCGGCTAGTTGTATGCTTATTCTTGTTGGTTTCAATTCTCCAAGGTCTAGTTTAGCGTATAGTGAATACGGCATTAGATTTATACTAGCACCTAAATCTGCCAATGCTTCTATTGAACTAAGACTACCCAGAAAACATGGAATTGTGAAACTTCCTGGATCAGATAGTTTTTCTGGTATCTTATTCAACAGCACTGCTGAACAATTAGCATTCATAGTAACAGCCGAGAGTTCTTCCATTTTCTTTCTATTCGTGATTAGATCTTTCAAGAATTTAGCATATCTTGGCATTCCTGAAATCACATCAATGAAAGGAAGATTTACATTTATCTGTTTAAACATATCCAAGAATTTGGATTGCTCGGCTTCAAGTTTTTCTTTCTTCATTTTACTCGGATAAGGAAGTGGTGGTTGGTATGGTTTAACATAAGGTTTATCCTTAACTGTGTTATCTTCATTAACCTTTTCAACTACCGGTTCTTTTTCCTTATCAGGTTGTGGTTCTTGTGAAGTAGGAATAGTTTCATCAGAAGTTACAGGTATTTCAGGTGGTTTAAGTGTTGTACCACTTCTTGTGGTAATAGCTTTAGCTGTTTCATTCCGGGGGTTAGCATTTGTATCACTAGGTAAACTTCCCGGTTTTCTTTCACCTATTAACCTTGCTAGGTTACTTACTTCTTGTTCCAGATTTTGAATAGAAGCTTGTTGATTTCTAAATGCTTGAGCATTTTGTTCATTGGTTTGTTTCTGAGATGTGAAAAACTGCGTTTGAGTTTCAACTAGCTTCGTCATCATATCTTCTAAATTCGGCTTTTTATCATCGGTTTGTTGTGGTGGTTTGTTTTGAAAATTCGGTCTTTGCTGATTGTAAGTATTATTGGATACTTGTTGATTGCTAGGACCTTGTTGGTTGTTGTATGGAATATTTCGGTTATAATTCTGGTTTTGATTGTAAATCGGTCTTGGCGGTTGATAATTATTCTGATAATTATTTCCAGGCCTTTGGTTTATGTATGAAATATTCTCTCTTTGTTCCATTGTTAATTCAATACTGAGACAATCTTTTGTCAAATGTGGTCCTCCACACTGCTCACAACTAATTCGTATTGAGTGAATATCCTTAGTCATCTTTTCCATTCGTCTCTCCACAGCATCTATCTTTGCGGAAATGGAATCTAAGTCATGGCTAGAATCGGCTCTAGCTGCTTTAGATGATCTAATGATGTCTTTTTCTTGGTGCCACTCATGTGAGTGGGAAGCAGTATTATCAATAATTTTGTAAGCATCAGTTTCGGTTTTCTTCATAATAGAACCACCAGCTGCTATATCTATGTCTTTTCTTGTAGTGATGTCGCATCCTCGGTAAAATATTTGTACTATTTGACAGGTGTCTAAACCATGTTGCGGACATCCTCTTAACAACTTTCCATATCTTGTCCACGCCTCATATAGAGTTTCATTTGGCTTCTGTGTGAACGTAACAATTTCTGCTTGAAGTCTTACGGCTTTAGATGCAGGAAAAAATTGTTTAAGAAATTTGTCAATTAAAACGTCCCATGTATCGATCGCCCCTTCAGGTAACGATTCCAACCAATCTTTGGCTTCTCCCTTTAAAGTCCAGGGAAATAACATGAGATATATCTGTTCATCCTCCACTTCTCGGATTTTAAATAGTGTGCAGATCCTATTAAAGGTACGTAGATGTTCATTTGGATCTTCCTTCGGCGCACCACTAAATTGGCATTGATTAGTCACCATGTGTAGAATTTGTCCTTTGATTTCATAATCTGGCGCATTAATGTCTGGATGAGTAATTGCGTGACCTTGGCCAGTGCGTTTAGCTCTCATTCGGTCTTCCATACTTAAAGGTTCCAGATTCTCCATAATTGAATTTGTTGACTCGGTATCACTAGATGGTTCTGATTTAATAGTTCGTTCCTCAACAATCTCTGTTTGAATGATTGGTGGTTCCGGAGGAAAGTTTAATGGTTCAGGATCTACGAACCGTTCCTGAATATTTTCTGGATTCTCAATTGTGAGGTTTGTTTCAAAAACTGGATTATCGGAAATTTGAACTGAAGTACTTGGTCGACTGGATGACGATTCTAAAGAAAAATCAACGGCGGTTATATTTGTTAAACGATGTCTTGATCTAGTTACAGGTGGTGAACGTACAAAAGGTGATGAACGTCTTGCTCGGTGCATTCACAGAATATCCTATTAGTTTTTAAAAGGAAAGAAAAATTATAATAAGTTATCCAATCAATAGACTTTTCTGATTTTGCCCACGTTTCGAATAGCCAAAAGATGCAGCAGAGGGGCAGGATTCGTTTGGTCTCAATATAATTGAGGACTGTTTGGCTCCAATAACCCGGTCCACGTACAAATCCAACTATTACTACGAACCAGAAAATTTTGATGTCTATCAATTTAACCACTTAAAATAAATTTTCGTAATTTTAAGAAATTTAGATAAGAAGTAGAATAAAATTCTAAGTCCTAAAAACTAGAATAGCGAGAAATAAGAGAGAAAAAGATTGCGCGTCGAAAAATGTCGAAAAAGAAAAAAATGGTTGAAAAATAAAAGGTGACGGAAAAATAAAAGAAACTTATCAAAACTTAAAAATACTTAACTAATTTAACCTTATTACTACAACTAACTTAAAATTATAATCGCAAATTGAAATTACTAATTGGAATGATAATTGATACATAGTAAAAGGTCTAAAAATATTAAAGCTTACAGGAAAAACTAAATCCCAAATGGAAATAACTTAAAAAGAAACTAAAACTTAAAAAGGCGTCGTAAAATTCTAAAGCACCTAAATCTTAGTCTAAAGAAAAAGCACTTAAAGAATTCTACGGCAAAGCCTAAAAATATAGGAGTAAAAATAACTATAGCAAAAACTAAGTTTAAAATTAATTATGAGCTAAAAAATACAAATATTATGCTACAACGATTAAAAAGGTACAAAATATAAAAATATACAAAAAGTTGTAAAAATTACAATTTTTATAAAAATATTATTTTTATATTATTTATTTTACTAAACTATTAATTTTACAATTTAATAAAAACTTATTAAAACTAAATACATATATAAAGTAAAAAGTAAAAATAAAACTAAAATTAATAATAATAATAATAATTAAGTAATTAATAATAATAATAATAAATTAAAACCCGTGATTAGGGTTTTGTCCGTGTGTCAGAGGGCCTCCGCGAGTTGCGGTGAATAAAGAGGAAAACCCCGCGAGTCGCGGGGTTCAGAAAAACAGTTGACAGGTTTCACTTTTTACGCGTTTTTTCTTTATTTTTTTTTTTTTATTTTCTTTTTTTCTGTTTTTAGTTTAAATAAACGA
The DNA here is from genome assembly GCF_046630445.1 of Rutidosis leptorrhynchoides. NCBI lineage: Eukaryota > Viridiplantae > Streptophyta > Magnoliopsida > Asterales > Asteraceae > Rutidosis > Rutidosis leptorrhynchoides. Next base: position 350,450,519 of record NC_092333.1, on the reverse strand, counting down.
TTTTTAATAAAATTTATATTTTTATAAATTAAAATAAAGATAAAGAAACTTATAAAACTTAAATATTTAACAAAATCCTAAAAATACTTATATTTTTGTTTTTCTTTTTATATTTTTCAATAATTAAAACGTATTTTTACAAAAACGAATTTTTAATAAAAGTAAATAAAAATCTTTTTTTTTTTTTTATTAGCGTTGCGCTTCCGGCTTTTAAGAGTAATTTCCCCGGCAACGGCGCCAAAAATACTTGATGTTAAAGCAGAGGGGTATATAATACTATTAAATTTTAGCAGAAAATACTATTAAATACGATACAATTTTACACAAGATATTTATTTATTTATAGAATGGATATACTTAAACCTTGCTACAACACTTATAGGCAGTGTACCTAATCGTACAGTAGTGTAGTTTTTAGTAAGTCCGGTTCGTTCCACAGGGAGATCTTTAAGCAAAGCTCAACGCTATATTAGTTTACTTTTATAAAAATACAATTATATATATAAGTAATATTATTATTATAAAGAGGGGTTTTTACCGTTTAATGACCGGTTTGTCGATTTTAAAACTTTAGTCGCAGTTAAAACCTAATGTAAAATATAAAATACAAGACTTAAATTAAAGCGTAAAGTAAATAACGATAATGAAATTGCGAATAATAAAAATGCGATAAAATTAAATTGCGATAATTAAAAGTACGATAAATAAAAGTGCGATTAAATAAAATAACAATAAATAAAAGTGCGATAATTAGAAGTGCAATTAAATATAAAATAAAGGAAATAAAATATGATATAAAAGAATTATGCTTATTTAAACTTCCGTAATCATGATGTTTGACGTGTTGATTTTAGTTTTATGCCCATGGGTTAATTGTCCTTTGTCCTGGATTATTCAATATGTCCGTCTGGTTTTTGTCCATAACAGTCCATCAGTCATAAATATAAATTGCAAGTGTCCTTGTCAAATTATTATTATACCCGAAGATAAATATTCCAACTAATTGGGGATTCGAATTGTAACAAGGTTTTAATACTTTGTTTAATGAATACACCAGGTTATCGACTGCGTGTAAACCAAGGTTTTACTACTTTGTTAACAATTACACCAATTACCCTTGAATGTAATTTCACCCCTGTTTCAATTATTCTAGTGGCTATTAATCCATTCCCGTGTCCGGTTAAATGAACGATTATTCGTACAAATAAATACCCCGCCCATCGTGTCCGATCGAGTGTATATGGTAATTTATAGGGACGCCCAATTGTAAATCTTTATATTAACATTAACAAACTTTCATTTAGTTAAACAAATATAAAGCCCATTAATAGCCCATAGTCTAGTTTCCACAAGTGTCGTTCTTTTGTCCAAACCCCAATTATGGTACAAAGCCCAATTACCCAATTTTAGTAATTAGCCCAACATCATGATTACTTCGTTTTAAACAAGCATAATAATAACTTAGCTACGAGACATTAATATAAAAAGGTTGAACATAACTTACAATGATTAAAAATAGCGTAGCGTTACACGGACAGAATTTCGACTTACACCCTTACAACATTCGCTAACATACCCTTATTATTAGAATTATAATTAAAATTAAAATATAAATTATAAATATAAATATATTACGTATATATTGAGAGAGATTGAGAAAATAAGATGTTTAATTCGATCAGAATTCGGTTGGCTTTATAGCCAGAAATGAATTTTGGGGCTCCGCGACTCGCGGCAAAAAGCCCTTCAAACTCCGCGAGTCGCGGAGAGGTATTTTCATTTCACACCCTTGGAGTTTCTGGCTGCCGACGGTTTTAAATATATATATATAATATATATATAATTAATATAATTAATTATATATTATATTATATTTATATACATAGTTAACTTGTAATTTTTAGTCCGTTGCGTCGAGCGTTAAGAGTTGACTCTAGTCCCGGTTCCGGATTTTCGAACGTCCTTGCGTATAATTTAATATCTTGTACTTTGCGTTTTGAATCTTGTACTCTTGTGATTTCGAGACGTTTCTTATCAATAATTGGAACCTTTTTGATTGTCTTTTGTTCTTTTGAGCTTTTTGGTCGTTTGCGTCTTCAAATCGTCGAATCTGTCTTTTGTCTTCACCTTTTATTATTTAAACGAATATCACTTGTAAATAGAACAATTGCAACTAAAAGCTTGTCTTTCTTGAGGAATAATGCTATGAAATATATGTTCGTTTTTAGCATTATCAGTCTCGCCGGATACTATCGTAGATTCATCAAGGATTTCTCTTTGGTTGCTCATCCTCTAACCACGTTAACTCACAAGGGAAAGAAATTCATTTGGGCGACCGAACAAGAATCCACATTTCAAATCTTGAAAACAAAGCTAACCACCGCTCATATCTTGTCACTTCCCGAAGGCAATGATGATTTTGTTGTATATTCCGAAGCCTCGAAACATGGTTTTGGGTGTGTATTGATGCAACGAAAGAAAGTCATTGCTTATGCCTCTCGACAATTGAAAATCCATGAACGGAACTATACGACGCATGATATCGAACTCGGAGCCGTTATCTTCGCACTTAAAATGTGGAGACATTATCTTTATGGAACCAAAAGTACCACCTTCACCGATCACAAAAGCCTCCAACACATCTTCGATCAAAAGCAACTAAACATGAGACAATGACAGTGGATTGAAGCTTTAAACGATTATGATTGTGAGCTTCGTTACCATCCCGGGAAGGCAAACGTAGTAGCTGATGCCTTAAGTCAAAAAGAAAGAGCGGTGCCTCTTCGTGTCCGAACTTTAAACATCACCATTTACACCAACCTCAATAGCCAAATTCGTGTAGCTCAAGACGAGGCTCTCAAGGATGAAAACATCTCTCTCGAACACTTGAACATCCTCACCTCTCGATTTGAAGTTAAAGAAACCGGACTCCAATATTTCGCCGGAAGAATTTGGGTGCCTAGTTATGGGGACTTGCCAAGCCTTATTTTAGACGAAGCCCATAAGTCAAGGTATTCGATTCCCCCCGGTGCCAATAAGATGTATCACGACCTCAAAGAACAATATTGGTGGCCGAACATTAAAAGGGACGTTACTACTTATGTTGGAAAGTGCCTAACTTGCTCCAAAGTCAAATCCGAACATCAAAGACCGTCCGGACTACTTCAACAACCCAAAATCCCGCAATGGAAGTGGGAAAGGATAACGATGGATTTTATCACCAAACTACCAAAGACGGTTGGCGGTTATGATACTTTTTAGGTTATTGTTGACCATCTCACCAAATCCGCGCATTTCCTGGCCATGAAGGAAACCGACAACATGGAGAAACTCGTACAACTTTACATTAAAGAAATTGTAGCCCGACACGGTGTGCCCTTATCGATTATCTCCGACCGAGATGGCCGATTTGTTTCTAGATTTTGGCGTACTTTACAAGAAGCGTTGGGAACGCGTTTAGACATGAGCACCGCATACCATCCGCAAACCGACGGACAAAGTGAACGCACAATTCAAACCTTGGAAGACATGCTACGAGCTTGCATTGTCGACTTTGGAAAAGCTTGGGATAAGCACTTGCCTCTCGCCAAATTCTCCTACAACAATAGTTATCACGCGAGTATTAACGCCGCACCATTCGAAGCTTTATATGGCCGAAAATGTCGTTCACCTCTTTGTTGGGCCGAAGTAGGCGACACACAAATCACCGGACCCGAACTCATTCATGAAACAACCGATAAAATCGTTCAAATCCAAGATAGGCTTAGGACGGCAGGAAGTCGTCAAAAGAGCTATACCGACAAACGACGCAACGACCTCGAATTTCAAGTCGGTGACTGAGTAATGCTAAAAGTCGCACCTTGGAAAGGTGTAATCCGTTTTGGGAAACGCGGGAAGCTAAATCCGCGGTATATTGGTCCTTTTGAAATCTTGGAGCGTATTGGAACCGTTGCTTATCGTTTAGATCTTCCACCTCAATTGAGCTCCGTTCATCCTACCTTCCATGTATCTAACTTGAAAAAGTGTCTTGCCGAACCCGATATCGTCATCCCTCTTGAGGAACTTACTATTGATGACAAACTTCATTTTGTGGAGGAACCGGTTGAAATCGTGGACACCTCCATCAAGACGCTAAAACAAAGCCGAATCCCAATTGTCAAGGTCCGTTGGAACGCCAAAAGGGGACCCGAGTTTACTTGGGAAAGACAAGATCAAATGCAAAGGAAATACCCTCATCTATTCCCGGTTCCGAAAACGCAAGATTCCGAGGAAGAAACAACGACTACTACGCCTACTTAAATTTCGGGACGAAATTTCTTTTAAGGAGTAGGTAATGTAACATCCCGCCTTTTTCCATTTACTTTCCGTTTAATTGTTTAAAGTCCGTTATATGATTATAACATCCCTCGTTAATACGCGTTTTAAAAATATCTCGTTTAGGTAAATCACGCACCCGCAACCGAACTCGAGGGACTAGTTTTGCCAAAGTGCCAAAGAGGTGACTAGCATTTGACTAGTCAACCCCACCTCCCATCTTTTTCATTTCCATTTTCCTTTTCTTTTACTACTTCCCTATTTTTCTTTCAATTCTCCAATTTGAAGATTCATCATCTAAATCCGTTCAAGCAAGCATCAATCAAAATAAATTACATATTTGGAATCCTTGCAACTTCCTCTTCGATTCCATACTGATTTCATTACATTTGGGTAACTTTCTAAAATCACTAGATTTTGTGTTCTTGATGTTTTTAAGTTATAAAGTTGTTAATTAGTGTCTATGGCTCAAGTTTAACATGATTATATGATTTATATGCTCGATCTCGTTGTTTGAAGTAACTAGCTTGAACATGAACTTTGGTGTGTTTGATTTGATGATTTGGTTGCTTGAATGTTGTTAAATGATATAAGTACATGTATTAAATGTGTTCCTAGTATTACTAGCTTCAATTTGATGTGTAGGTTGCTTGAGAAAACTCCATAAACTTGATTAGTGATTTTGATGAATTTGGGTTAGGGTTAGATAAGCTTGAAATGAATATTTGATGCATTTAATGCCATAAATTATTGTTAGTAAGTAGTTAGTTGTATTGTATGCTTGATTATCTACAAAACGGCGTGTTTTATGTATGCATTAAATGCCCGAATCATAAATGTGCACTTGTAAAATTTGAAGCATTAAATGTGTGCATTGATTGATCATTTGATTTGAAAGGTCGGTTATTGCAAATAATGTTTTTGGTTGGTGAAATGTATTTTGTTGTGTTCTTTGTCAAATTACCTTTCTAACGATATAAGATACGAGTTCTAAGTGTTAGCGGTTTGTGATTTATGCTAGAAAGAGTTTTGATTTGAGACTTGGACATTTGAGACTGACCAGGTACCAGCACACATTAAATGCCGCGGCACGGCAGTCTTGGGTCGCGGCGTAACCTAAGGCGTGTTCAGGTTCTGACCTACATGGTCAAAATATAAAAAATGTTTTGCACGCTATGGACCTCCGATTCACATGTAACTTGTTCTAATATGCTTATATATGAATAAAAACCTCAGAAAAATAGTTCAGGACCCGACCCGAACGTGTTGACTTTTTCGTTGACTTTGACCGACCAAAGTTGACTTTTAATCAAACTTAACCAAATGTTTGTGCAATCATTCTAACATGCTTTTATACTTGTACCTTACATGAAACATGACAATTTGATTCACATGCTATTATGATCGAGTCTTAACGAGCCATAAGACTACTTGAACACTTTGACCTACCGTGTTTACCGTTATTGATACAAACCTATTTGTTTAGGTCAAGACTAGCATTCGTTCTTGCACACGTTTACTTGTTGAAGTACTTTTACATACGTGCACTCAAGGTGAGATCATAGTCCCACTTTTACTCTTTTGAACTTACATTTGGGATGAGAAAACATAAACGTTTCTTTTTACTAAGTGAACACAAGTACAGGAAAAATAAACATTCTACATACGAGTTTGAACAAAAATCCTCAATTCGATTATCATTAGTTACACTTGTCGGGTGTAAGCGAGAACTTATATTATATGGCCATATGGGTATGACAAACCCTCATTCAAACGGTTCGCTACCGTTTACGAATGAAATATATTTTCGAGAAACAGTGTATGTTCTAACACTATTGTGATGGGGTTCTATGGAAGCAATGTTAAGCATTGATAATTGGGTGCTCGTGAAACAAACTTTTGGAATGTATTACTATTATATCAATGTTACAAATCTTGTGGTTCACTTGTACTTACTTACTTAAACCTATGATTTCACCAACGTTTTCGTTGACAGATTTCTATATTTTTCTCAGGTGCTTGAACATTTTGTGATACATGCTTCCGCTCATTCCTTTTGATACTTGCTTGGATGTTGAGTATATACATGCATACATGGAGCATCTTTTGGCTACTTTTAAATCGTGTCGCATAGATTTCAATTGTACTTATAACTTTGTAACGTAACTTTTGGATGAACGATTCTTGTAAACTTGCGAACAAATCTTAACTTTTGAAATGAATGTGACATATTTTCGGTCAAACGTCATTTTAAAGACTTATGACCACGTAATGGGACCTAAGTAGTCTGCGCCGTCAATGACGATTTTGTCGGGTCGCTACATTGTTAATGTCGGTTACCAGGTGTTCACCATATGAATGATTTTTATCTCTATTTATGGGATGTATATTGAAATATGAAATCTTGTTGTCTATTATTATGATTTGATAATATATAGGTTAAACCTATAACTCACCAACATTTTTGTTGACGTTTTAAGCATGTTTATTCTCAGGTGATTATTAAGAGCTTCCGCTGTTGTATACTAAAATAAGGACAGGATTTGGAGTCCATGCTTGTATGATATTATGTAAAAACTGCATTCAAGAAATTATTTTTGATGTAATATATTCTTATTGTAAACCATTATGTAATGGTCGTGTGTAAACGGTATATTTTAGATTATCATTATTTGATAATCTACGTAATGCTTTTAAACCTTTATCGATAAAATAAAGGTTATGGTTGTTTTAAAAATGAATGCAGTCTTTGAAAAACGTCTCATATAGAGGTCAAAACCTCGCGACGAAATTAATTAATATGGAACGTTTATAATCAATATAAACGAGACATTTCAGTTGTTCACCTTCTTCTTCAAAATTCCAATCATCGTCCAAAAAACCTTCATCACTGTGTTGATTATCCGTATCATCAACTAAAGCATTCAACGTATTGAATAGCTTAGAAAATTGTGATTTGGAAATTGACTTTCCTTTGCTGTTATGCCTAGCGTTCACATCAGAAGTATTCTTGAAAGAGACATTATGTGTTCCTCGCCTGGCCTTCCACATTCCTGTGCTGGAACCTCCCATCAATGGTTTTCTCAATCGTGGTATGGTTTCATGAACTTGAGATAGAAAGTGTACTTCTCTCTGACTGAAGTTCAGATCAGAATGATCTCAAATGTGGTGACCCAGGGGGTTTATTTATAGGCGTAGAATGTCCCGAATTCACGGGATACACGTGTCAATCACTGAATGGTTCTGTTACGTGAAGTATCCGGAATGTCGGTGGCGTGTGCTGACGTGGCTGCGTGCCGTTCACGCGCTGAGTTAAAAGGGCTTATGCATAGAAGCTGCCTGCAGGGCTTACGCTTGACGCTGGGCGGCCTGCTGGACGCTGGGCGGCAAACTCTGAACACCGCTAGATTTTGTTATTTTCTGTGCTCTTGATTTTTCTGTATAAAATAATGTTTTTATACGTGTATCTCCTAGGATACACCATTATCAAACATGTTAAGAGATTAATATATCACATAATATTTTCATGTTAATAATATATAGTTTCCAATAAAAGTGTTAAGCAATCATTTTTAAAGAAAAACACGGTCGAAGTCTAAACTCACTAATGTATCCTAACAAACTCGATAAGATACACTAATGCAAATTTCTGGTTCTCTAAGACCAATGCTCGGATACCAACTGAAATGTCTCGTTCATATAGATTATAAACGTTTCATATTAATTGATCTCTTTGTGAGGTTTTGACCTCTATATGAGACGTTTTTCAAAGACTGCATTCATTTTTAAAACAAACCATAACCTTTATTTTATCGACAAGGTTAAAAGGACACCACCTAGATTATCAAGAAATGATAATCTAAAAATATCACACTTACACACGACCAATACATATTGGTTTACAATATTAATATGTTACAACAACATAAATCTCGAATGCAGTTTTAAACAATATTATAAAAGCATGCTGACACCAAATCTTGTCCATATTTTAGCATGCAACAGCGGAAGCTCTTAATAATCACCTGAGAATAAACATGCTTTAAACTTCAACAAAAATGTTGGTGAGTTATAGGTTTAACCTATATATATTAAATCGTAATAATAGACCACAAGATTTCATATTTCAATATACATCCCATGCATAGAGATAAAAATCATTCATATGGTGAATACCTGGTAACCGACATTAACAAGATGCATATAAGAATATCCCCTATCATTCCGGGACATCCATCGGACATGATAAAAACGAATTCGAAGTACTAAAGCATCCGGTACTTTGAATGGGGTCTGTTAGGCCCAATAGATCTATCTTTAGGATTCGCATCAATTAGTAGATCGTTTACTAATTCTTAGGCTACCAAGTAAAAAGGGGCATATTTGGCTTCGATCATTCACCCATATAATGTAGTTTCAATTAATTATGTCTATTTCGTAAAACATTTATAAAACTGCATGTATTCTCATCCCAAAAATATTTGATTTTAAAATTGGGACTATAACTCACTTTCACAGATTTTTACTTCGTCGGGAAGTAAGACTTGGCCACTGGTCGATTCACGAACCTATAATAAATATGTACATATATATCAAAGTATGTTCAAAATATATTTACAACATTTTTAATACGTTTTAATGATTTGAGTTTGTTAAGTTAGCAGTCCTCGTTAGTAACCTACAACTAGTTGTCTACAGTTAGATGTACAGAAATAAAGCAATATATATTATCTCGAATCAATCCACGACCCAGTGTCTACAAGTCTCAGACTTGATCACAACTCAAAGTATATATATTATTTTGGAATCAACCTCAACCCTGTATAGCTAACTCAAACATTACTGCATATAGAGTGTCTATGGTTGTTCCGAATATATATATATATATATATATATATATATATATATATATATATATATATATATATATATATATAGATGGGTCGATATGATATGTCAAAACATTGTATACGTGTCTATGGTATCTCAAGATTTCATAATATGTATAATACAATATAAATTAGTTAGGATATGTTTAGTCTAGATTTGTTACAAAATTTTCGTAGCTTACTGAAAATAACAAGGATTTTGTTACAAAATTTTCGTACCTTAGATTAGAAAGATATCTTACTGAAAATAACAAGGATTTCTTGAGATTGGATGATCACTAAAAATGGATTTGCAAGATTGGAAGTGAGCTAGCAAACTTGAAAGTGTTCTTGATGTGTTCTTGAATGATCTTCCTATAATGATTACTAAGTTGACTCTTGAAGTAGTTTATGAAGAGATTGAATATTATTTAGCTGAATTGAGAGTGTTCTCGAGTAATATGTGTTTAGAGAGAGTTAGAATGAAGATTGAAATGGAAAATGAATTGATATATATGCATATACATACATACGTGATATATAGATATATATAGATATGTATTGATTTATTTCTAGCATAAATATCAAGGTAGATGTTAAATGATACATCCCCACATGTTGTTGACTCTAAGATGGCTGCTAAGAGTGAATGATTAAGTGTGTATATACCAATAGTAAATACATCTAAAAGTTGTGTATTGTACGAGTACGAATACGGATGGATACGAGTAAAATTGTTGACGAAAACGAATGAGAATGTAATTGTGACCAACTTTGATAAGTAGAAGTACTTTGATAGGTGTCTTGAATCCTTCCAAAAGTGTATTAATACATCTTAATACACTACATATGTAAGCATTTAACTGAGTTGTTAAGTCATCGTTAGTCGTTACATGTAAGTGTTGTTTCGGAACCTTTAAGTTAACGATTTTGTTAAATGTAATTGATCCATTATTATTACACTTAAATGAGATGTTAAATTGTTATGTTAACATATTAACATGATGTATTAATATATCTTAATATCATATATATATACAGTTAAATGTTGTTACAACGATAATCGTTACATATATGTCTCGTTTCGAAATCCTTAAGTTAGTAGTCTTGTTTTTACGTATGTAGTTCATTGTTAATACACTTAATGACATGTTTACTTATCATTTATCATGATTAGACATAGTGTATCAATAACTTAATATGATTCATATGTATTTAGTAAGACGTTGTTATAACGATAATCGTTATAAATATCGTTTCGAGTTTCTTAATTCAATAAACTCATTTTTATGTATATCACTCATTGTTAATATACCTAGTGAGATACTTACTTATCATAATATCATGTTAACTATATATATCCATATATATGTCATCATATAGTTTTTACAAGTTTTAACGTTCGTGAATCGCCGGTCAACTTGGATGGTCAATTGTCTACATGAAACTCATTTCAATTAATCAAGTTTTAACAAGTTTGATTACTTAACATGTTGGAAACATTTAATCATGTAAAATATCAATTTCATTTAGTATATAATAACATGGAAAAGTTAGGGTCACTACATGCAGGGCTTACGCATGATGCTGGGCGGCCTGCTAAACGCTGGACGATAACTGATAAAAATTGCCAAATATTATCATCTTTTATGCTTTTTAATCTATTTTACTATCTAAAAATGATGCTTTTATGCGTGTATCCCCTAGGATACACCATTAGTTTTCATGCAATCATTAACTAAACACATCAAAACGAAGGATCTTTGATTAAGGTTAACAATATTAAATTCTATTATATAAGCGTGTTTCATATTCAACAAGTTCATCACTACCAAGGTTATTTATCCTAGTTGCATGCAATCCACTACGTTTGATTGACTAGATCTAAACAAGTAAAGTGAATCGAATAATAGATTATCGGATTAAGTATTAATTAACCCTAAAATCATGTTATCTAATCATTAAGAATGGCAAACGAGATTATACACATAAAGCACTTTGACCTACATTTAGCATGCAATAAAATTTCTCATCCTTTCAAGTTAAGCATTCATTCTTATGCTTGGCTTATTCACATTAAGTGTCTTTTATGATCATTTTGAGGATATGCTATTGTTAAGATTGATTATCAAGAATGACACATTCACTAGTGTACTCAAAGACCATTGACTTTTAGATGCACTATCCTATTTCCTTCTTGTTTAATCATACCTTTTTATTGTAAGAAAATCTTTTATTAGTTTAGAAAAGTTTTGACAAGATTATCCTTACGTGCATTATGATCATTGATTCTCTTGTATCCTTAAATTACCTAACCCTCGATTTATCCCTTCCATTGAATAATTATTGCTAGATTGATTTAACTTTGGCCAAGTCTTCATTTTTCCTAATGATTGACATTGAGCTTATAATACTTGTTTTGTAGGTATTAGAGTTGTGACGTGATTCCAAATCAATTTTGTTTCTTGATGATTTAAAATTCTTTTTGACTTTTGAAGACCCTTTTAGATCATTATTTTCATCAATTAAAACTTTGTTAAATTGATTGACATTTTGTAATTCATTTTTCAATAATTTTACTTTGTCACGACTTCTAGTATAAACAAATTTAATTGTTTTGTACTCATCTAGCAATTCATCATAATTAGTAGGATAGATTACATGTACCTTATTGTATTCAAAGCTTGAGTTCTCCCCTTATTCTTCTTGGAAGCAAGATTCAACTTCTTCTTCACTATGATCGTCTTGAATAGGCTAGTTCCTTGAATCCATGAGACAAAGATCTTCATCTTCATCTTGATCTTGAATATCTTCCCAAGATTCTTCAAGATATTCAAGTCTTTCTATCTTTCTCTTGAACAAATTTTTGTTCAAGCAACTTGAGGTCTCTTCATCTTGAGGGTATAGTGTATCCCAACATTCCTTGTACTTTCATAATAAAGTATTTTGATTCTTTCTTCACTTGGAAAAATTCTATGAAGTAGTGATATAACATCAAATTTTTTTAGCACTTTGTTCATTACTTCACTATTTTGGAATGTTGAAGACATCATACTTGAAGATTCTTGAGGAACAAAGTTTCTTTCCTTGATGATCCTCCATATGTCATAATCCTTTTATTTGACATAAGTATCAAATCTTAAATTCCACACATAGACATCCTCTTTATAAAAGATTGGTGCTTCTCTTGCCAATCTTTCTAGGTATGCCATTCTTTGAGTTGATCACAAGAACATTTGACTCGGGTTTTTGCACAAAATGATTTTTGACACAAGCAAAACATTTTTTGAGCAAAGGTTCGAGCAACCGCTCTGATATCAATTGTAATGGGTGAATAGTTACTTAATATGTTTTTAATAACTTTTTCGATGATTAACAAGATTTAATCAACTTTGATCAACTTAATCAACTCAAACTCAATGTGTGTAGTGTTTATGTTTGAAACAATGTTGAAAGTAAAGTAAAGAACATAAACATAAGGATTTATAGTGGATCGGGTGGATGTTAACTAATCCACCTTGATCCACTCCTCGATTCACTAATCAGGAGTTTGCTTCACTAAGCCTTTTCTCCAAACCCGGTGGAGATCCGATTTACAAATCTTGTACCCCTTGTAGACAACACATCTAATCTTTCTATCCCTTCGAAAGATTACTTTTAACCTAGATCAACTTGTCTTCATATTGGACAAGTATTAATTTCCAATTGAATTAATCAACCTCCTAGTTCCCTTTAAGGAAGATGATCCCTAAGCTAGCTTATGCTTCTATTACAAAGTACAAGATTCACCCTTATAGTGATGATATTCTTGAGACAATTCAAAGGATAATATCACCCTTAGTAAACTCACAAAGATAATTGTAACGACCCTAGAATTTCCAACGTTATTTTATTAATAATTATTATTATTAATACGCGTGTTTAAACGAATGTATGTTATTACATTTACATGTTGCCATGATTGCCCGAACTTGACTTTAATTGCCTAAAACGTCTTTGTGACACCCGGAACTTTCACGAATAATATTTTTAGATATTATTTACATTCATGATTAAATTTATTAATCATTTTAATTAACTAAGGCTATTAGTTAGTTACTTGGGATTTAATTGGTTTAACTTGTGATTTATTGAACTTGGGCTTTGATTAATGTTGTGGACTCTTGGTATTAGGCTTCCAAGCCCACCCTACATCTTATATGGACCTAACTAGCCCATGTTACACATGTAAGTATCACTTTGAGGAGTAACTAGTTAGTTATATCATTTGGAATCTAGTCATCACTTAATCCCCATGCAAACACATCTTATATCCAACTTTTAACACCTTTGCATACAAGTGACTTGTGGATTTTGGCCTCCTTCCTTCCCCCACTCTTGGCCGTCAGTTTTCAACACCTAGGAGGAGTTCAAATTATTTTTTTTACTTACTTCGTTCACTTGTATTCATCATTCATTCACACACACTCTTACTAGCTTCCATTTTCTCTCAAACTTTCCTTTCTTTTTCTCTCAAGATTGTAAGTAACTTGAGACAACTCTTTCTTCTTTTCTTCTTGCAAAACCGAATACATACACACATGTATCATCATCATCTTTTGATCTTTGATGTTGTTTAATTACTTGAGATTTGTTAGTTGTTGTTGTTACTTACTTTCATGTTACAAGAATAAACTTTCTAGTTTGATTCTTCATATTAATCTTGTATTTTCAAGAACATACAAGAACTAACTACCTAGTTATGTTCTACATACATTATGGCAAAGGATTTAAAGTTCTTGTGTTGTGATGTGCAGCGGGGTAGTATATAAAATAGCTTATATTTTTGCAGAAAATACTATTAAATACGATACAATTTTACACAAGATATTTATTTATTTATAGAATGGATATACTTAAACCTTGCTACAACACTTATAGGCAGTGTACCTAATCGTACAGTAGTGTAGTTTTTAGTAAGTCCGGTTCGTTCCACATGGAATCTTTTTTAAACAAAGCTTAACGCTATATTAGTTTACTTTTATAAAAATACAAATATATATATATAAGTAATATTATTATTATAAAGGGGGATTTTTACCGTTTAATGACCGGTTTGTCGATTTAAAAACTTTAGTCGCAGTTAAAACCAAATGTAAAATATTAAAAATAAATACAAGACTTAAATTAAAGCATAAAGTAAATAACGATAATGAAATTGCGAATAATAAAAGTGCGATAAAATAAACTTGCGATAATTAAAAAGTACGATAATTAAAAGTGCAATTAAATACAATAACAATAAAAATGCGATAATTAGAAGTGCAATTAAATATAAAATAAAGGAAATTAAATATGAAATAAAAGAATTATGCTTATTTAAACTTTCATAATCATGATGTTTGACGTGTTGATTTTAGTTTTATGCCCATGGGTTAATTTTCCTTTGTCCTGGATTATTTAATATGTCCGTCTGGTTTTTGTCCATAACAGTCCATCAGTCATAAATATAAAGTGCGAGTGTCCTCGTCAAATTATCCTTATACCCGAAGTTAAATATTCCAACTAATTGGGGACTTAAACTGTAACAAGATTTTAATACTTTGTTTAATAATTACACCAGGATGTCGACTGAGTGTAACCCAAGGTTTTAATATTTTGTTATCAATTATACCAAGTGTCCTTATACATAATTTTACCCCTGTTTTAATTATTCTAGTGGCTATTAATCCATTCCCGTGTCCGGCTAAATGAACGATTATTCGTACATATAAATACACCGCCCATCGTGTCCGATCGAGTGTATATGGTAATTTATATGGACGCCCAATTGTAAATCTTTATATTAACATTAACAAACTATCATTTAGTTAAACAAATATAAAGCCCATTAATAGCTCATAGTCTAATTTCCACAAGTGTCGTTCTTTTGTCCAAACCCCAATTATGGTACAAAGCCCAATTACCCAATTTTAGTAATTAGCCCAACATCATGATTACTTCGTTTTAAATAATCATAATAATAACTTAGCTACGAGACATTAATGTAAAAAGGTTGAATATAACTTACAATGATTAAAAATAGCGTAGCGTTACACGGACAGAATTTCGACTTACACCCTTACAATATTCGCTAACATACCCTTATTATTAGAATTATAATTAAAATTAAAATATAAATTATAAATATATATATATATGTTACGTATGAATGAGGAGAAGAAAAAGATTCTTTTTTACGATCAGAATGCGCGAGCTTTATAGGGAGTTTCTGAAATTGGGGTTCCGCGACTCGCGGCCATTTTGGCCTTCAAACTCCGCGAGTCACGGAGTTTACTTTTACAGCTCACACAAGCTTGGCTCTTTGTTTACCGACGGTTTTAAATATAAATATAATATATTAAATAATTAAAAGAATTATTTAAATATTATATTATATTTATGCGCATAGTTGACTTGTAATTTTTAGTCCGTTGCGTCGAGCGTTGAGAGTTGATTCTGGTCCCGGTTCCGGATTTTCGAACGTCCTTGCGTACAATTTAATATCTTGTACTTTGCGTTTTGAATCTTGTACTCTTGTAATTTCGAGACGTTTCTTATCAATAATTGGAACCTCTTTGATTGTCTTTTGTACTTTTGAGCTTTTTGGTCGTTTGCGTCTTCAATTCGTCGAATCTGTCTTTTGTCTTCACCTTTTATTATTTAAACGAATATCACTTGTAAATAGAACAATTGCAACTAAAAGCTTGTCTTTCTTGAGGAATAATGCTATGAAATATATGTTTGTTTTTAGCATTATCAAATATTCCCACACTTAAGCGTTGCTTGTCCTCAAGCAATATCGTCTTGAAATATTAGAATCACTTCTTTATTCTTCACACTTTGTACATCAGTGATTTCTATACGGTGGTATAAACAATGGTAGTAACGATATGGTTTATAGTCCCACATGACTATAAAAACTTAGATCCATTAAGGAAATTAGATCTTTATGAAAACATTTGATCTTTTGAAAATTAAATCTAGTTTTTACCCTAGATAAGTTTTCCGGAATAACCCTTTACCGGTGTTTGCAAAATATTTTTGTGGGTTTGGTGGGTTTCAGATTTGAAAATTTTAGCTCAAAACTTATGGTTTTGTGTCACCCACTTGCTAACCTTGTATTTGGAAAGCAACACGTCCAGTTTACTTGTCCCGTATATTACCTTTCGGTAAACTACTGTCCGGTTGTAAAGGAAAGCGTTGAACAAGTAACTGTTAAGGCAATGTCCCCTGACATGCTTTTAATTATGGTCTATAACGTGTCGGACGCAATTACTATCCTTGGTAGGAGCAATAGTAAAGCTCACCCTTATAATTTTTTGGTATGGCACAAGGTCCTGTCTTTGACTACTATGCAACCACTGTTCTTACGGTTGACACCCAATTTAGTTCAGGTGACCTAATGAATTCCAGGTGAATTCCTAGGATTTTACGTTCAATGGTAATGAACGCATTGAAAATAGGGTTTTCAGAAAACAAATCGGTTTGTAATTTTGATCAAAATATTTTCTCGTTCAAGCTCGAGTTTAGATATCATTGAATTCCATGAGTTTGTAATTCTCAATCTTTAAGGTCAATCTCTAGGATTGAGTAATATCAGTCTTAAAAGCTGATTTTTAATCTTTAAGGAGATTATCCTTTCTGGGGATCTGATTCATTAGTCTTATCCAGCTAATTTGCATGGTGCCCCCCCATTATACGAGATAAATCCTTCTCATGGTTAGGATAAATCTGACCACTTGGCGACCCTGTTTAATGCTGAGGTCCGTGGATTTCCTGCTGATTTTAGTGATGACTTTTCTAGATTTTTCGTCAACCTACAGCTGGTCTGGATGACAACTTCATGACCTAAATCAAGAAGCGCGTGTCTTTTTCGGAAGACTTTACTTCCTTTTAATGATGGAATTGATTCATCGTGTAGATCCATCTTTTCTTTTCTTTCATCGGGTAAAACAGTTTAGTTTAGTCCAAAGCAAAAGTATTTTCAGTTATTTGTTACAGATATATGTGACATATGTTTAAGATAACTTGGTAAATTTTCCCACACTTGGCTTTTATTTTCCTTTTTATCGTCCTTTCCGAGGTAACAATAATTTCGGTGTTAAAACCTAGTTTTATCGTTCATAAATATGTATAAACATGATTTTGAGTTCATTTAATTGAAAATTTTGAAGAATTTTACTAGAATTGGGTAGTCAGTATATAAGACTAGGGCTGTTCTTTATTATCAGAGAGCACTAGATTCTAATACAACTACTGCTTTACTAGTATTTTTAATGGTAACCAAGTGTATAAAGTAAAAATTTTAAAATCCGAAAGAATTTAACCCCTTCCCACACTTAAGATCTTGCAATGCCCTCATTTGCAACAAATCAGTAACAATTTAAATTATTGAGGGTGATTTGTGTGAAAATGATTAAATTTTTACCAAAGTTTCCAAATATATTGGCGTTTGTTTGCTGAATGATAAATGGTGCACATCATTTGTTCATTCCGTCTTGTTGTTATTTCACATATATTTTGCATCTTGTCGTCAAAATTAGTTGCTTTTGCTGAACTTAATGCCAGTCTTTGAAAATGCGTTGTTTTACCCTGTTGTGTACATAAGATAAACTGCAAACATATATACATATTTTTGAAGTTTGGTATATTACCCCACATTCAAAAATTATTAAAATCTAAGAATAAAAGTTAGACAATTATAAAAACTATTACAATATTAACAAAAGTATTAAACGTATCAATCATTACAAATTACAAAATAAAAAAAATATAATAAGTAGACTAGGGATGATATTGATACCAATAGGGGTTCCAGGCATAACCATAGGTGCTATAGAATGCTTCGGCAGGGTTATACGTAGGATACGGTGGCTGCATCTCTATAGACCAGGGAGGGAAGATGGGTTTCGGTGTAGGAATATAGTTTCTACCTATATGTTGGCAATGACCTATGATTTGGTTCTGATGAACTTGCCAATCTTCAAATGCTCTCTGTCTAGCATTTTCGTACTCCTGAGAAGCTATAAACCTTTGCATTTCTTGCATCTCATTCCCCCCTCCTACATTACCTTGCTGTTGGTTTCTCTCAACCTGTGGATGTCTACCATGGTATGGTACTGCGGTGTTATTTCGCCTCTTCAAAACTTTCGCACCATGGTATACATTTAAACCTATAGTATCTCGGGGTTCTGGTTCTTCTACTAATAATCCCCCCCGACTTATATCCACACCGAGATATTCACCAATCAAAGTAATAAAAATACCACCTCCTATTATGCTATGCGGTCTCATCCCCCGAACCATAGCTGATAAATAATAACCCACACAATACGGTATACTTACAGTGCTTTGTGGGTCTCGAATACACATATGGTAAAACAAATCCTGTTCATTTACCTTTTCCTTGTTCTTACCCCTTTGTGTAATCGAATTAGCTAAAAACCTATGAATCACTCTTAATTCGGCTCTATCTATATCTAAATAAGAGTAATTTCCCCCTTTGAAACGGTGATGGCTTGTCATTTGACTCCACACACCGTGTGTATCAAAATTTTCATCTATCTTTCTACCGTTTAGTATCAACCCTCTACAATCAGCAGATGCTAACTCCTCAGGCGTATATATACGTAAAGCCTGAGCCATGTCTAGTAAAGACATGTGGCGCATTGAACTGCCTAACAAAAATCTAATAAAAGAACGATCGGTTAAACTAGCTACCCGATCATTCAACTCTATACTACATAACAATTCTTCACACTATACTTTATATACAGGTCTACGCATGGTGAATAGACGTACCTGATGTGCAGCGGGGTGTATATAAAATAGTTATTAAATTTTTGCAGGAAATACTATTAAATACGATACAATTTTACACAAGATATTTATTTATTTATAGAATGGATATACTTAAACCTTGCTACAACACTTATAGGCAGTGTACCTAATCGTACAGTAGTGTAGTTTTTAGTAAGTCCGGTTCGTTCCACAGGGAATCTTTTTTAAACAAAGCTCAACGCTATATTAGTTTACTTTTATAAAAATACAAACATATATATAAGTAATATTATTATTATAAAGGGGGGTTTTTACCGTTTTAATGACCGGTTTGTCGATTTTAAAACTTTAGTCGCAGTTAAAACCTAATGTAAAATATTAAATAAATAAAAGACTTAATTTAAAGCGTAAAATAAATAACGATAATGAAATTGCAATAAAAGTGCGATAAAATAAAATTGCGATAATTAAAAAGTACGATAATTAAAAGTGCGATTAAATAACAATAAATAAAAGTGCGATAATTAGAAGTGCAATTAAATATAAAATAAAGGAAATTAAATATGAAATAAAAGAATTATGCTTATTTAAACTTCCGTAATCATGATGTTTGACGTGTTGATTTTAGTTTTATGCCCATGGGTTAATTGTCCTTTGTCCTGGATTATTTAATATGTCCGTCTGGTTTTTGTCCATAACAGTCCATCAGTCATAAATATAAAGTGCGAGTGTCCTCGTCAAATTATTCTTATACCCGAAGTTAAATATTCCAACTAATTGGGGATTCGAATTGTAACAAGGTTTTAATACTTTGTTTAATGAATACACCAGGTTATCGACTGCGTGTAAACCAAGATTTTACTACTTTGTTAACAATTACACCAATTACCCTTGAATGTAATTCACCCCTGTTTCAACAAGTTTATTAACTATTAATCCATTTCCGTGTCCGGTTAAATGAACGATTATTCGTACATATAAATACCCCGCCCATCGTGTCCGATTGAGTGTATATGGTAATTTATAGGGACGCCCAATTGTAAATCTTTATATTAACATTAACAAACTATCAT
Source organism: Rutidosis leptorrhynchoides (assembly GCF_046630445.1). Taxonomy (NCBI): domain Eukaryota; kingdom Viridiplantae; phylum Streptophyta; class Magnoliopsida; order Asterales; family Asteraceae; genus Rutidosis; species Rutidosis leptorrhynchoides. The sequence goes on along the minus strand of NC_092333.1, from coordinate 350,430,463 downwards.
TTAGTTAAACAAATATAAAGCCCATTAATAGCCCATAGTCTAATTTCCACAAGTGTCGTTCTTTTGTCCAAACCCCAATTATGGTACAAAGCCCAATTACCCAATTTTAGTAATTAGCCCAACATCATGATTACTTCGTTTTAAATAAGCATAATAATAACTTAGCTACGAGACATTAATGTAAAAAGGTTGAACATAACTTACAATGATTAAAAATAGCGTAGCGTTACACGGACAGAATTTCGACTTACACCCTTACAACATTCGCTAACATACCCTTATTATTAGAATTATAATTAAAATTAAAATATAAATTATAAATATATATATATATATATTTTACGTATGAGGAGAAGAAGAAAAAGATTGATGATTTGCGATCAGAATTCGGTTGGCTTTATAGGCAGTTTTTCATTTTGGGGCTCCGCGACTCGCGGCCTTTTTGGCCTTCAAACTCAGCGAGTCGCGGAGTTTGCTTTTACAGCTCAGAGGAGTTTGGCTCTTTGTTTACCGACGGTTTATAATATATATATAATATATATATAATTAATATAATTAATTATATATTATATTATATTTATATACATAGTTAACTTGTAATTTTTAGTCCGTTGCGTCGAGCGTTGAGAGTTGACTCTGGTCCCGGTTCGGGATTTTCGAACGTCCTTGCGTACAATTTTATATTTTGTACTTTGCGTTTTCAATCTTGTACTCTTGTAATTTCGAGACGTTTCTTATCAATAATTGGAACCTCTTTGATTGTCTTTTGTACTTTTGAGCTTTTTGGTCGTTTGCGTCTTCAATTCGTCGAATCTGTCTTTTGTCTTCACCTTTTATTATTTAAACGAATATCACTTGTAAATAGAACAATTGCAACAAAAAGCTTGTCTTTCTTGAGGAATAATGCTATGAAATATATGTTCGTTTTTAGCATTATCAAATATTCCCACACTTGAGCGTTGCTTGTCCTCAAGCAATATCGTCTTGAAATACTAGAATCACTTCTTTATTCTTCACACTTTGTACATCAGTGATTTCTATACGGTGGTATGAACAATGGTAGTAACGATATGGTTTACAGTCCCACATGACTATAAAAATTTAGATCCATTAAGAAAATTGGATCTTTATGAAAACATTTGATCTTTTGAAAATTAAATCTAGTTTTTACCCTAGATAAGTTTTCCGGGATAACCCGTTACCGGTGTTTGCAAAATATTTTTGTGGGTTTGGTGGGTTTTAGATTTGAAAATTTTAGCTCAAAACTTGTGGTTTTGTGTCACCCACTTGCTAACCTTGTATTTGGAAAGCAACACGTCCAGTTTACTTGTCCCGTATATTACCTTTCGATAAACTACCGTCCGGTTGAAAGGAAAGCGTTGAACAAGCAACTGTTAAGGCAATGTCCCCTGACATGCTTTTAATTATGGTCTATAACGTGTCGGATGCAATTACTATCCTTGGTAGGAGCAATAGTAAAGCTCACCCTTATAATTTTTCGGTATGGCACAAGGTCCTGTCTTTGACCACTATGCAACCACCGTTCTTACGGTTGACACCCGATTTGGTTCAGGTGACCTAATGAATTCCAGGTGAATTCCTAGGATTTTACGTTCAATGGTAATGAACGCATTTGAAAATGGGTTTTCAGAAAACAAATCGGTTTATAATTTTGATCAAAATATTTTCTCGTTCAAGCTCGAGTTTAGATATCATTGAATTCCATGAGTTTGAATTCTCAATCTTTAAGGTCAATCTCAAGGATTGAGTAATATCAGTCTTAAAAGCTGATTTTTAATCTTTAAGGAGATTATCTTTTCTGGGGATCTGATTCATTAGTCTTATCCAGCTAATTTGCATGGTGCCCCCCATTGTACGAGATAAATCCTTCTCATGGTTAGGATAAATCTGACCACTTGGCGACCCTGTTTAATGCTGAGGTCCGTGGATTTCCTGTTGATTTTAGTGATGACTTTTCTAGATTTTTCGTCAACCTACAGCTGGTCTGGACAACAACTTCATGACCTAAATCAAGAAGCGCGTGTCTTTTTCGGAAGACTTTACTTCCTTTTAATGATGGAATTGATTCATCGTGTAGATCCATCTTTTCTTTTCTTTCATTGGGTAAAACAGTTTAGTTTAGTCCAAAGCAAAAGTATTTTCAGTTATTTGTTACAGATATATGTGACATATGTTTAAGATAACTTGGTAAATTTTCCCACACTTGGCTTTTATTTTCCTTTTTATCGTCCTCTATTCCATTTTAAATGAATTTTTACATTTTTGTTTGTTTCTAAATTTATGTCCTTTTTGAGGTAACAATAATTTCGGTGTTAAAACCTAGTTTTATCGTTCATAAATATATATAAACATGAATTTGAATTCATTTAGTTGAAAATTTTTAAAAATTTTACTAGAATTGGGTAGTCAGTATATTAGACCAGGGCTGTTCTTTATTATCAGAGAGAACTAGATTCTAATACAACTACTGCTTTACTAGTATTTTTAATGGTAACCAAGTGTATAAAGTAAAAATTTTTAAAATCCGAAAGAATTTAACCCCTTCCCACACTTAAGATCTTGCAATGCCCTCATTTGCAAGAAATCAGTAACAATTTAAATTATTGAGGGTGATTTGTGTGAAAATGATTAAATTTTACCAAAGTTTCCAAATATATTGGCGTTTGTTTGCTGAATGATAAATGGTGCACATCATTAGTTGCTTTTGCTGAACTTAATGTCAGTCTTTGAAAATGCGTTGTTTTTCCCTGTTGTGTACATATGATAAACTGCAAACATATATACATATTTTTGAAGTTTGGTATATTACCCCACATTCAAAAATTATTAAAATCTAAGAATAAAAGTTAAATAACTATAAAAATGATTACAATATTAACAAAAGTATTAAACGTATCAATAATTACAAATTACAAAATAAATAAAACTAAGTATACTAGGGATGATACTGGTACCAATAGGGGTTCCAGGCATAACCATAGGTGCTATAGAATTCTTCGGCAGGGTTATACGTAGGATATGGTGGCTGCATCTCTATAGACCAGGGAGGGAAGATGGGTTTCGGTGTAGGAATATAGTTTCTACCTATATGTTGGCAATGAGCTATGATTTGGTTCTGATGAACTTTCCAATCTTCAAATGCTCTCTGTCTAGCATTTTCGTATTCCTGAGTAGCTATAAACCTTTGCATTTCTTGCATCTCATTCCCCCCTCCTACATTACCTTGCTGTTGGTTTCTCTCCACCTGTGGATGTCTACCATGGTATCGTACTGCGGCGTTATTTCGCCTCTTCAAAACTTTCGCACCATGGTATACATTTAAACCTATAGTATCGCGGGGTTCTGGTTCTTCTACTAATAATCCCCCCCGACTTATATCCACACCGAGATATTCACCAATCAAAGTAATAAAAATACCACCTCCTATTATGCTATGCGGTCGCATCCCCCGAACCATAGCTGATAAATAATAACCCACACAATATGGTATACTTACAGCGCTTTGTGGGTCTCGAATACACATATGGTAAAACAAATCCTGTTCATTTACTTTTTCCTTGTTTTTACCCCTTTGTGTAATCGAATTAGCTAAAAACCTATGAATCACTCTTAATTCGGCTCTATCTATATCCAAATAAGAGTAATTTCCCCCTTTGAAACGGTGATGGCTTGTCATTTGACTCCACACACCGTGTGTATCAAAATTTTCATCTATCTTTCTACCGTTTAGTATCAATCCTCTACAATCGGCAGACGCTAACTCCTCAGGCGTATATATACGTAAAGCCTGAGCCATGTCTAGTAAAGACATGTGGCGCATCGAACCGCCTAACAAAAATCTAATAAAAGAACGATCGGTTAAACTAGCTACCCGATCATTCAACTCTATACTACATAACAATTCTTCACACCATACTTTATATACAGGTCTACGCATGGTGAATAAACGTACCCAGTCATTAAAAGAAGAATTACCATACCTCTGTACAAGTAATTCCCTAATTGGCCCGGCCAATTCTACAGCTTCTAAGGGTCCCCATTCTATGACCCTCGGTACCTCAACAACCTTAGAATGAAGAGTATGCAAACCCCTTTGGTATTTTGGATAATCTATCCAAAGTCTGTCAAATCTCAGGTTCGGGTGCAACTCTTCCAAGTGCATATCGGAAAAGGTCATGACTGGATGAGGTATATCCTGCTTTTAGTAGTTATCCACCTCCTGTTGTTCCACATTCTCAGCAGGAGCATTGCGGGCTTGGGATGAAGATTCACCCCTTTCAGTCTGCAAAACACATCAAACACAAATTTTGTGCATCCAAATATGCATTAGTGTCAGCAAAATCATTAATCAAAATAATTACAATGACATTATCAATTTATATCAAACTTAAGCTCATTTTCACATTTTTATCAAATTTACACTTTTTCAAATAAGCATATACGAAAATGTTCGCCAAGTTCATAATCATTCAATTCAAATAACATGTCAAAATAATCATTACTAGCAATTAAACAAGTCTCAAATGGCATTATCTTTCAAAAATCAAGTTCATGAATTTTAGACTTGAAAAAGTCCACTTTAATTCTCAAAATCATGTTTAGGCTCAAA